>NC_072478.1:66082872-66739539 GCF_027574615.1 Eptesicus fuscus | reverse complement strand
TATCTCTGGATATGTTTTTGTTCATCAGTTTATGTTGTTCATTATATTCCATAATGAGTGAGATCATGTGATATTTATCTTTCTCTGACTGGCTTATTTCACTTAGCATAATGCTCTCCAGTTCCATCCATGATGTTGCAAATGAAATTCTTTTCTTCTTTTTTGCCGCAGTATAGTATTCCATTCTGTAGATGTACCACAGTTTTTTAATCCACTCATCTGCTGATGGGCACTTAGGGCTGTTTCCAAATCTTAGCTACAGTGAATTGTGCTGCTATGAACTTAGGGGTGCATATATCCATTCTGATTGGTGTTTCTAGCTTCTTGGGATATATTCTTAGAAGTGGGATCACTGGGTCAAATGGGAGTTCCATTTTTAGTTTTTTGAGAAAACTCCATACTTTTCTCCACAGTGGCTGCACCTGTCTGCATTCCCACCAGCAGTGCACAAGGGTTCCTTTTTCTCCCCATCCTTGCCAACACTTGTCATCTGTTGATTTGTTGATGATAGCCATTCTGACAGGTGTGAGATGGCACTGCATTGTCGTTTTGATTTGCATCTCTCGAATGATTAGTGACTTTGAACATGTTTTCATATGTCTCTTGGCCTTCTTTCTGTCTTCTTTCGAAAAGTTTCTATTTAGATCCTTTGCCCATTTTTTGATTGGGTTGTTTATCTTCCTTTTGTTAAGTTGTATGAGTTCCCTGTAAATGTTGGAGATTAAACCCTTATCGGTGATAACATTGGCAAATATGTTTTCCCATGCAGTGGGCTTTCTTGTTGATTTGTTGATGGTTTCCTTTGCTGTGCAAAAGCTTTTTATTTTGATGTAGTCCCATTTGTTTATTTTCTCTTTAGTTTTCATTGCCCTAGGCGCTGTATCAGTGAAGAGATTGTTTCAGCATATGTCTGAGATTTTGCTGCCTGTGGATTCCTCTAGTATTTTTATGGTTTCCCATCTTATGTTTAAGTCCTTTATCCATTTTGAGTTTATTTTAGTGTATGGTGTAAGTTGGTGGTCTAGTTTCACTTTTTTTGCATGTATCTGTCCAATTTTCCCAACACCATTTATTGAAGAGACTGTCTTGACTCCATTCTATGTTCATGCCTCCTTTATCGAATATTAATTGGGCATAGTGGTTTGGGTCGATTTTGGGGTTCTCTATTCTATTTCATTGATCTATATGTCTCTTCTTGTGCCAGTACCAGGTTGTTTTGAGAACAGTGGCTTTGTAAAACAGCTTGATATCTGGTATTGCAATCCCTCCTACTTTGTTGTTCTTTCTCAAGATTGCTATAGCTATTCAGGGTCTTTTTTTATTCCAGATGAATTTTTGGAGATTGTTCTAGGTCTGTGAAATATGCCATTGGTATTTTAATGGGGAGTGCATTGAACCTATAGATTGCTTTGGGTAGTATGGACATTTGATGATGTTGATTCTACCAATCCAAGAACACGGTATGTTCTTCCATCTGTTTATGTCTTCCTCTATCACTTTTTTCAGTGTCCTGTAGTTTTTCGCATATAGGTCTTTTACCTCCTTAGTTAAGTTAATTCCTAGGTATCTTAATTTTTTTGGTGCAATGGTAAATGCGATTGCTTTTTTAGTCTCTCTCGCTGTAAGTTCACCATGGATGTATAGAAATGCCATAGATTTCTTGGCATTCATTTTGTATCCTGCTACATTGCTGAATTCATTTATTAAGTCTAATAATTTTTTGATGGAGTCTTTAAGGTTTTCTATGTACAGTATCATGTCATTTGTGAATAAGGACAGTTTTACTTCTTCTTTTCCAATTTGGATGCCTTTTATTTCTTCTTCTTGTCTGTTAGCAATGGCTAGTACTTCCAGTACTATGTCAAAACGAGTGGTGAGAGTGGGCATCTCTGTCTTGCTCCTGTTCTTAGGGGAAATGGTCTTAGTTTTTGTCCATTGAGTATGATGTTGGCTGTGGGTTTGTCATATATGGTTTTTATTATGTTGAGGTATGATCCTTCTATTCCCACGTTGCTGAGAGTTTTTTATCAAGAAAGGGTGTTGGGTTTTGTCAAATGCTTTTTCTGCATCAATTGATATGACTATGTGACTTTTATCTCTCAATTTGTTTATGTGATATATCACATTTATTGATTTGTAGATATTGTACCATCCTTGCATCCCCTGGATAAATCATGCTATTAAACAATGATTGCATTACCAAAGAAATCAAAGAAAAAATTGAAAACATCATGGAAACTAATGACAATAAAAACACAACAATCCAAAATCTATGGTACACAAGGAAAGCAGTCCTGAGAGGGAAGTTTATAGCTCTACAGGCCTACCTCAAAAAAAAAAAAAAAAAAAAAAAAAAAAAAGTAGTAAATCATCTAACACTACAACTCAAAGAATTAGAAAGAGAGCAACAAGAAAAGCCAAGCCCAGAGTGAGCAGAAGGAAGGAAATAATAAAGATCCGAGCAGAAATAAATGACAAAGAGACCAAAAAAACAATATAAAAGATCAATGATACCAAGAGCTGGTTCTTTGAAAGGATAAACAAGATTGATGAACCTCTAGCCAGGCTCACCAAGAAGCAATGAGAGAGGACCCAAATAAACAAAATCAGAAATGAAAGAGGAGAAATAATAACAAACCCAACAGAAATACAAAGGATTGTTAAAAAATACTATGAACAACTCTATTCCACAAACTAGACAACCTGGAGGAAATGGACATATTCATAGAAAAATACAACCTTCCAAAACTCAAACAGGAAGATTCTAAAAATCTCAATAGGCAGATAACTATGGAAGAAATTGAAGGAATCATCAAAAAGCTTCCAGCAAACAAAAGCCCAGGGCCAGATGGCTTCACAGGAGAGTTTTACCAAACATTCAAGGAAGAACTAAAACCTATCCTCCTCAGACTATTCCAAAAAATTCAAGAGGAAGGAACACTTCCAAGCCCATTCTATGAAGCCAGCATCACCCTAATACCAAAACCAGATAAAGAAAACACAATGAAAGAGAATTATAGGCCAATATCCCTCATGACCATAGATGCCAAAATCCTCAACAAAATTCCAGCAAATCAGATCCAGCAGTACATCACAAAGATCATAAACCATGACCAAGTCGGACTTACCATGTTTCTTAGGATCAATGTATAAAAACATAAGTGGACAAATCAAAACTTGCCCTAATAAGATTTAGTCTCTGTACTAATAATAGAGTTTCATATACAAAGCTATGTACTTCTTTGTAGTTAAATTCCATCTTCAATATCACTTCTCTTCTTTGTTCAAATGTTTAATTAGAGAGGGAGAGAATTTCAAAACTCAAAAGAAATTTTAAAAGTGAATTTAAAAAGTACCTAATGTGAGAGAAACAAGAATAAAAATTCACCAAAAAAAAAAAAAACTTTCTTAGATTGCACCCTTGACAAATGTCCTGCATATAGAAAAAAGAAAAAAAGAAAAAAGAACACCTTTCTTACAAACCACACCACCCAGGAAAACTTTTTAAAAATATACTAAACAAAAATAGTTGAGTGACAGAAAATTATTTTTTAAATCAGATATGTAGTCTAAACAAAGATTAAAAATAAAGTCTTTAAAGTTTAGACTAGAGAAAATATTATTAAAATTTCAGGAAAGCTTCTCTTTCTTTCCTTTGGCTTTTAAAATAAAACATTTTTTTTCCACAATGCATCTTAGCCAAATGAAAACAGGAAAAGCAATGGAAATAGCCCAAACTTTATCAAGCTTCATGGTAGGGCAGAGGGCTGATAAAAGTTACTGTAAAAACAAGACCCATCCAAAAAAACCAAAGCTAAACAGGACTCCCTCTTATTTCCTTAAATTATTTTTTCTTTTGTGATTTACTACCTAATGAAAACTTACATGAAACAAAAATTTGGCATCTATTTATCACATGAGGATATTTTGTGAAACACCATATATTAAATGCTTAATTCTTCCACTGAAAATATTGAAGGAAATATTGGACCTTCATTAATCATATCAAAGCAGTATATTACTCCAAAACAGAAAAGAATGTTCTTATAAAGGCAACATTAGAGTGGAAGCCAAAGTAACTAGAATATGTCTTTAAGTAAAAAGCCTGCAGCAAAGGACCTATATGACCTTGTTGGAGACAAATTCAAGTACTAAACTGTACTTTGGATATATTAAAAATTTGCTTTGTGGACATGTATGTATGTGTATTATGGGTGTTTTTGTGTGTGTGGAATGGCATGAAGGAACATAAAGTTCTAAACACAGTCCTCTCTGTGTTTATGCTATGTCAATTCATGCTCTGTCACTAAGGAAGAAATTTTTCAAGTAACCCCACTATAAAAATTCTTTACTCCCCTGGCTCCTAATAAGTGAACACCAAAAGAGTAACATCTGTTCACAAACAAATTCAAGAATGAATATGGCAACATTTGAATGGGAGCCATATAGCTGCAGTACCTAGTTCATTGCCTTAAACAAATAGCTAGTCAAAAACACTTGTTGAACAATAGTGTAAGAAAAATCACCCATCAATCATGACCCTAGGTGGTTTATAATTAAGTAACCTACCACCTGGATATGATAATTATCTGCCTCATCATGCTTGTATGTTTCACACCAATTCACTTGCTGCTACCTGAGCTTGGAATGCCCTTCCTCTAATTTTGCATGGATGACTCCTTCTTATCTTTCCTGTAAATCAGCCAGTGTCCCAGGGGGAGACCCAGGCAAGTCAGAGTAATAGACGAGACTTTAAGGAGGGGTTTATTTGTAAAGCTGCGGGCAGGGCAATAGTAAGATGTGACATTTTAGCAGGTGAGTTGCACATACAGATATCTTCCCATAACTCTCTGCTCCAATTCCACCATCCTAATTTCTCACCTCTTTCAAGATGCTTGTTATTAATTAAGCAGGAAATTCCTTGAAACTAGATTCCATGTGGTTAATGATCTTATGTCACTCATCTGTTAATACTAGTTTGGATGTTGAGTTTGAAAATAAGTTACATCTCTTCAAATAATATCATAATCTATTGGGATGATTTATACAAGATAATTCTATCCACTAAAAAACTTTTCAGGGTAATGGCATTTATTTCAAAGTCACTTGAAGAATTCATCCACCTTTAAAGAAAATGGTTATTTAAAAAAAGAATGGGTATCACAACAACACAATTTGCTTTTTATTTTTTCTTTCAGGGATTTTGTAAAATATCAAGTAAACCTACAGAATGTTGGATAAGATCATTAGTTTGGGCTAGTTCATGTATTGAGACAACTGTGTCACATGGAGCAGAAAGAAGGAATTGTGAGATGATACAATTCATTCCTTTTAAGTGAAAAGTTGGGTTTGGTTTTTAAAGATTGGCCCTGTCAAACAGCAAATACAGTAAACTACACACAACCCCCCTGGTTTCTCACCTCATCACTCTCTCCATAAAGAGTCTTCATTTCAGATTTCTTTTAGGTACCAACATTTCCAGTGAGTTTGGCTCTAGCCCATGGCCCTTATCTGACCCCCCAAAAACCCCTTAAGCACTTATGATTCCAAGACAGCATATATTTCTGAGAGAGCCAGACCAGCCTAGAGCTAGTAATAGGTTGTTAAGATTTAACAAGGAAAAGTAAGGGTCCATTAGGAGGTTAGAATGGCTTGGCTGGGAAGGGAGAGAGGGTGGAATCCAAAGTTTAAATAGATTGGAAATAACCATGCTAAAAATCATTTTAACCATCAGGTTTAAAAATAGACTTTATTAAACTGTTTAATAAAGCATTCTGCAGAGGCAAAAATAAAAAATCCAAAATCTTTAATTGCATATTGTAAAAGTGAAACTGATACAAGGTAGTTTTATACCACCTGTATTGAGGAGTCCAGGTGAAAGTCTGGCAGATATTCACAGAAAATAATTGGTTGCTCATGTCACAGGAACAGGACATTTAGATTAAATGTGTGAGCATGCCCATGAAGACTGCCAGTGTCAGCCCATCCACCTCTTTCTAAAAATGGAGGAGAATCGAGCTTCTTAGAGGAACATGAAGAATAAAACTCAAGGAAGTTCAATCAAAACGTTCCATTTATATTCCATGCTAAGTTAAACTACTTATATATATTTATTTCAATGTAACTTTTTCTTATAGATACTATTGATCTTATCATAAATTTTCAACATATTCTTGTACTGCTTAATGAATTATAAAACCATTAGCTTTAGTGACAGTGAATTGCTGAGATGTTCAGAACAATGATGCATCTCTCTGCAGTTTAAAATAGGTAGAGCAATTTTTTTCTTACCAAGGTTTAATTTCCTAGAGTAAAATCCACCCACTTTATAGTACAGTTTTGCAAGTTTTGACAAATGCATGTAGTGATGTAACGGGTACCACAGGTAAGATACAGAACAAACTTCCCCAAATGTAAAGCAATTTAACAACAGCTACTTTTTAAAAGCCTGATCCATAACAAAAATTCAATATCCTGCTTTGTTTACTTTGACTGTGATTAATAGAGGACATCCAATTACAGGATCATTAGACACAAAGTCAAATACAGTTATTGGACAACTCAAGCCTCTTGTCCTTCAGAATAGGAGGCATATATTATGCCTCTCTCTCTCTCTCTCTCTCTCTCTCTCTCTCTCTCTCTCTCTCTCTCTCTTGTCTCTCTCTCTCCCTCTCCCCTCCCTTTTCTGCCTCCTTTCCTCTCTCCTCCTCTCCCTCTCTTGCTCTCTCTTTTATATCACCCCCTCAACACACATATACCCTTCCCTACTTCTTTTCAATATAAATCACGGTTTTATATTTTTATTTTTGTTATCTTTGCTTTATACAGACAGCCACCCTTCTGATTTGTATTAACAGGAAAGAAAATCTCTCCAAAACGACATTACCTCGCAAGCAAGAATGTAGAACTACATTAGTTTTCTAATATTGGATAAAGCATGTTTGGGGCTAAATGTGGACATCAGCAGTTTTAAACCCTAAATCTCGTGCATCTGGCACTCTTTATTGTCTTAGAGGTTTCATCACTGGATGCTTAAAATCTTTCTCCTGGCAGCAAAAGTCTCCAGTGAGGTTTTTATATGACTTGCTAAGAAATGCCTGGTTTCAGAAGTCATTCCTTTCGATCCCTGGGGAGGCACGGCTGCTAGAGTAACTCTGCCCTTGAGCTACCTGCTAGATGACTTCGGAAAATCTTCTAATACAGAAGCAATATTTAAATTAAAACAGACAGTTTGAAAACCTGTTTTTACTTTGTGCATGGTAAGAGTTCAAATTCCCTCGGTTTTGTTAGCTGATAACTGTTTCTGGTTTTTGTTTTAACTATTTTTCAAATTAAGGATGGTGAAGGAAATTTGGAGACTCGGCTTTCCATATTTTTTGGAAGTAATAAAGCATATCCTTTATCATAATTAGACTTTGGGTAGCTGCATAACCAATCTTCCTGTCCCCGTGGTCCCTCAGCGCAAGGTGCTTTTCCTGAGTGGTCAATGCAAGGAGCTCAGCGTGGATCACAGAACACAAGTCGCCTGTGGCTGTGCACGGTTGCTCAGGTGCATGCATTTTGAACTGGACCCGCCATTCATGTGGATTAATCTGCATCCATACCCCAAACCCTCCATTTTTACAAGAGTGTATGAATAAAAACTAAACTCATTTGTATGGATTCCTTTTAGTACCTTTTTGTTGTGTCAGATACTTTTGCAGTAATTCAGGCACCAGTCTTCCTACACTAATACTCAGCAAGATGCAAAGTTCAGCTGGCTCGTTTCCTTTTAATTTATCAGCCCAACCCAGATATTCTTGGACAGAATCTCAGTCATTTTAACCTCTCGTAAGATTTTATAAAGCTTCAAGTATTCTTTACCCTTCCTAAAATCAAAGTATTATGGAATAGTTCTTTCAAAATCTTTACACCGGTGGTTCTCAAAATTCAGTGTCTATCAGAAATATCTGGTGAGCTTTTTAAAACTCAAATTGCTAGGCCCCATCTCTAGAGCTTCTGATTCAATATATCTAGGGATTATGGTGCAATAAAGGTCCTTAATCTAATCAAGAGGAATTCAGAAGACATATTGATTGAGATTCTTAATAACAACAATGGGATGATTATGTCTAAAGCACCCAAGCTCAGTTCTATTTACTAATACATTCTAATAAGTAATAGGAAGAAGTTTTATTCAAATTAAAATAAATTGCTATCATTTATCTCCTCTGTTGGCCTCAGGATAAACTACTAGGATACTTACGAAAGGCTCCAGGCTAATATGATGATCAGAAGTAGGAGGATGAAATGGATTCCAACCCACAGTAACTGGGGAGGAAGGGAATTCAAAGAAAAATAACCAGTATTTTTCATGGAGAGGAAAGCAGGAAGCTTACTATTTGAGACAGAGTAAGAAAAGAAGGGGTATTGCCAAAGAGCAGATTGACAAAGAAAGCCAAGGCTTCCTAGGAAGGAGGATCTGGATGTCCCAGCAAACCCTCATTGTGCCTCTGCTGGTAGTGACACGTGGTCTGTCCGTGGTTTCTCCTCAGTCCTTCTCACCAGCATTTCCCCTGCCAGGAATTTCACCCCACTAGAATAGCTCCCGGTAGTGATTTGTAGCTAAAAGAATATGTGGATACTATATGATTTCAATATTGAACTCAAAATGGTCTTTTAACTCTTTATTTATTTAAATTAAGATACAGTTTCAATAAAAGCTCTCCTCAAAGTCAAAATTCATAATACAAATCCTTAGCCTTTAATAAAATCTCCAAATTTTAACTAAAACTCATTCCTCATTGTTTCTTTCTTTCTTTTTTTTTTTTTGGTCTATATTCTACAGATTGTAAATAAATTTGCAAATCAATTCTGCAGACACTTTGCCGAAAGTTTGAGTAAAGAAAACACACAATAAAAAAACAAAAGAAATCCATGAAAGGTCTGGTTGACTTTCCTTAATGAAACATATATTCAAAGAGAGCCTCCTGTTGTAGAAAATTTAAGGGACAAAAACAAAGGGAACTGGGTGGCCCACTGGCAGTCGGATCTGGGAAGCAGTAGTTATAGTGCTATTCCTTAAAATTAAGATTCTTCCTTTTGAGGCTTGTGCCTCTTTGGGGTTAATTAAATTTGGAGACTATAACCAAAAGGCAGCAAAACATGTTTCATTTTTTAAAAATGGCTTGCCAGTTCATCTCTACTGAGACCCATCTAAGTAAAAAACCAATGTCAGAAGTTAGAAAAGACAAATTATGTGTTAGCTGTAATAAAAAGTTTATGGCAGAAATGTCAAGATTGCATGCATGTTTGTTCATCTACTTAATCAATTAATTTCATGAAGAGAACTCATTAGACACCTACTGTGAATCCCAGACTAGGAGCAGCCCTTCACATTGCTCAAGTCCTAAAGGAAATGTGTAGAACCACTCGATACTCCATTATTTATACTTTTGCCTATTTTCCCCCAATGCTGATTGTCAAGGACCTAAGTTACACAGCCTGTGTCCATGGCCAACAGCTCCCACATTTTATTTAAATCACGATGTAGTTTTAAATATATGTTGCCCATCGATGTCCTCTCCATCCTTCAGCCATTTATTTAATAAACATTTACTATAGTGAGAACCTAAAGGTGTGGGTGCTAATTAAATAATTGTTAATGATAAAAATAGCAATAGTAAAGAGACTATCCTTCCCTTTAATAAGACAGAGGAGTTCAAAAGGCACCCACAAAATAATATGATAATTATTTAGGAAGGAAGTAATTACAAGTTGGTAAGAAGTGTGAGGTCAGGAATGTGAGATGTTTCCTGGGCTAGCTCTTGAAATAGATATCATTCAAAGGAAGAAAGAGTAGGTGAAGGACAACCAGGATTGGAGGAATACTGCAGGAGTCCAAGACATGCAGAAGCAAAGATCAGGGGGCTTCTGATACTGCTCCCACCAGTCCACTGTTACCTCTGTCTCACCGCCCCCCCAAGAAGAGGTGATCAGACAGGGCATAGGGGGCCCAGCCACCAAAGTCACCATGGGCAACCCTGCTTGCCAGTGGCCACCACAGAAAGAAGATGGCCTCAGACTTAATCCTATGTTCAAAGTCTCATGCTAGGACATCTCTGGGTAATGCAAGTCTATCCCTTTAATGAAACCCAGGAAATAGGCAAAGAAAAAATTGGGAATAGATGCCATGTTCCTAACAGGCTACATTGTCCAATGTGGTATCCATTAGCCACACATGGCTATTAAACACTGAAATGTGGCTACTCTGAATTAAGATATAATTGAAAAATATACACCAGATTTCAAAGACCACATGTATAAAAATATATACTACATAAGTGTCCCTAAAAATGTATACACTTTTAATAATTATAAAAGCAGTGTTTATTAAAGTACATTTCATTTTCAAAATTGAGCTATCAACTGTTAAACTGTGTATACATTTTTGGGGGCACAACCTGTATTATGTCAATTACTTTTATACTGATTACATGTAGAATATATAATCAATACATAATACAAAATCAGTCAATACATATTAAGTGGTAGTATTTGGATGCATTGGTTAAATAAAATATTATTAACATTAATTTCACCTGTTTCTTTTTACTTTTTTTTAATGCACCTCCTAGAAAATTTTCAATTATATATGTGGCTTACATTATATTTCTATTGGACAGCACTACCATAACATAACATTATTTAATTAAAACACAGTTTCAATCAAATGCTTAAGTTGCTTTTCCATAGCAAATAATAAAACTGTTCATGAACTACTTCTTGGGTCCAAATTATAAAAATTCCATAAAAATTAAAAAAATTTTAACTGACCAATTATTTAATAAACTATGAAACATATACTATTTGATATTTGCTTAAATGTCTATTTTATATTCTAATATAGATAATAAATCTCTTATTTTTTGAACAACCGGGAAGAAATAGTAAAAAAGCCCTAGAATTTTATAATCTAAAATACCTAAATTAAAAAAATGCAGTCTCTTAAATTTCCAGTATAAGTCACTCTTCCAAAATTGAGCTTAAATATAATTTGAAATAATTCACATTTTACTTAAAAAAAACATTTATTTATTACTTTCCATATAAATAGGCTGTAAAATTTTCTTATTTAATCTTACCTTTCTATGTTAGCATGTCTGTTCATTTTTGAATGTTTTTTCCAGTGTCCAAGGAAAAAATCTTTCTTTATTAATTCTATTGATCTCTTTCATACATTTGAAAGGTTCAGCAGCTCATCTTTTCCAAGAATAATACTTTACTGGCCTTCCATCATATTTAATTATGACTCAGATATTGTATTACTGATGTCAATTGGCTTGCTTCATCAGAATTCATTCAGGGCTTTCTCTCAGCAAAAGGCAGCTCAGCCATGCTGGGGAGCTAACTCCCTTCCAACCCTGAGCTGAGAAAGAATCAAAAACACTCTCCATACTATCATACCATTTGTCCCCCAACCATATATCATTTTCTCTTTTTCTTCCACTCAACCAGTCCTCACTATGGCACCATTGAGCCCCATTGGGAATCATGGTTGTTATAGTTACATATGCATTTAATCGGACAAGCACACCAATTTAAAATTGCAAACATAAACATAATAAAACTAAAACTCTTCAAAGCACTTCTTATGTTAAAAATGCAAAGTAATAGAGATTTTTAAAATACATTAAAAAAATATCTCCTTTTCACCTACCTAAAAATAAAATTCTTTGTCAGTGAATTTCTGAAACCAAGGTAGTTTATGAGATACTGATGAATTAGTATTTTAGAGATAAGAGAAAGGTGTGAACTCAAATTAAGATATCTACTTTCTGACTCATCAGCACTGCTCCTGCCTGTATGCTTCCAACATATAACTCTACATTAACTAGTTCCCTTGGTGAGATCATGGTGCACTGTATCCAGTCTGTCACCCATTATGATAATTTATATAGACATTATAACACTCCACTGTCATATGACAGCATCTCCTGGGTGGCTAAAAGATAAAAATAAATCCCAGCTCAAAAAACAAATAAGGGAGAGAAAGAGAGAAAAAGTTTTTAAAAAGTGTTAGTGAAAAATTTATTTTTTTAAGCTTCTTAAACACTCTGCACCTCTTGATGTATAATGAGTCCTTTAATTTGGCTTTCCTGCTGCACAATCTAAATTCAGAGTAAACAATTATTGAAAAAAATAATGAGGTTCAGATTAAAAGTCCACAAACAATAGCACAATTAACTATCTTAATAAAATCTTGGAAATAAACACCAACCCAGATGCCAAGAAGCATAAGGTAAAACAAATGAAGACCTAAGCAAAATCAGGCACCAACTCGTGGGAAATGCAAATCTACCAGCCTCTCTTCTATTTTCCTTGTTTAATTGTCTTTAGAATGAGGTCCTTGGGGTAATTTCAAGTATGTATTCTAAAGTTAATTGCTCTTTTTTTTTTTTTTAAGACTTAATGATTGGAGGATACTGGGAAAAATAGAATTAACATTTTAAAATGTGAAGAAATTATTCAGATTATCTACATTCAAATGTTGTTTTCATGCACATTAATGCTTTTAGTAAAAGCACATTTGAAGGATTAATGCATTGAATTTAATTTTACTTCTAAAGCCATTATTCACTACAGTGATAATGTAAGAGTCATAATGTATGCTTCATTTTAGAGAAATTTCTAAATTAAACTTAATTTTATCCATGCTGATGATGCAAAGCTATAGAAATAGTTGGCGAGTGTAATGATACTATAAATATTCAAGTTTCAATTAAATGAATACATAATTTAGTTGAACAGATACAATAATTTTGTAGAACAAGTTTAGTAGCTTGAAGGAATTTGCTGATCTGAAATCATGAACAGTTTTCTGAATATTTTCCCATACAAATAAATCAAATTAAAATTAGCACCAAATTATTTGGGAAAAAAAAATGTTTAATTTAGAAATAATACATGAGGCAATTTAGATAGATAAGATGACTTATTGTATCATATTAGACGATAATAAGACTGGATGGCATTTAGTATTGGGTTATAATGCTTTGGATAAATTACTTAAGTGCCCAATGATTCATTTTCCTCTTGAAAAAATAAAGATTTGGAAATGATTATTAAGGCCCTTTATAGCATTAAAAATGTTTAGGTATTAAAAGAAAATTTTCACACTACACCTATCAGATTGCAGATGACAAAAGTCCTTCCTTGTGTATGGAGAAGATTTCAGGAAATAGCTCTCACGTGCTGCTAATGAAAATGCAAATTTGGAAGACCATGTTGGAGAGGAAATTCTTAATATCTAGCATACAAATATTATGTGCATGTATATATATAATATGTATAGTTTTATGGGCATAAATGTGTTCTATAAGTAAAACATTGGTAGACTAATTGGACCAAATTATTTATTAAAACCAGATCCTCTGTAATAGTAGAATTAACTGTATAACAATGCAAAAAAAACCCTCTACATTTAAAAGAATTGTAATAGTTATCTACCACTTGTGACTCAATTTCCTCAGTTCTGAAACATAGATTATTATGCCTGATATAAGAAATAAAACATGTGAGGTAAATGCAGTATTTCCCCCTCCCACAACTACATCAAAATGTTCTACTATATAATACAGAAAACCAATACTAGCTGAACAGAAATCCTACAACTAGGGAATTAAAGAAGAAACACATTGACACTGGTAGGAGAGACAGAGTCATGGGGCAGAATCATGGAACCAGCTGGTTCAACACCCACGTGTTGTGGTTTAAAATCAGGAGGGATCTCTTGGCTGGGAAGGTTTCTCTGAGGAGCAAGGGGTCCCTGCACCACACCAGGCACCCAGATCAGGGTTCCTCTGCCAGGAAGAGAAATCCCCACAACTCTGACTATGAAAACCAGTGTGAATTGTGGCTGAGTGACACAGAGGCTGGGGGAGTCCCAGGAAGTACCTCTTAAAGGGCCTGCACATGTACTTACTCAGACTCACACCCTCTGAGCTCCAGTGCTCGGGAAGCAGCTTAAAAGGAGAATTGGACATTCAGGGAGGAACTAATTTGTCTGGAATCAGAGTCAGAGCTGGAGGGTTAGCTTTCTCCCAGACAGAAGTGCTTGCAGAGGCCAGAGTTCCTTTGCTGAGCCCTCCCTGTCATGGAGCTGATAGGCACCACTATATCTAAATTTCCATCACCCTGGCTCACAGTTGTTACCTGCCCTGGTGATTTCCTGAGATCCCACCCCTTCATACTTGCAGGCTCACCCAAGCCATTTCCAATGGCTTTTCCATACAACTGGCCTCTCTTACCTCATACTTTGGGCTTTCCTAAAATCTCTCAACCAAGCAGTACCTGACATTAACATATCCCATACCTTGCAGTAAGTGGCCCCAGGCCTGCCACTAGCTGCAGCCTGCCTTGATTCACATATTGGCCTCTACGGGCACCATCAAGCTCTACACAAGTAGCAGCCATCTGCAGACTGCTTTTGTCATTCATGCTGGGTGACCCTGGGCAGGGCATAGGCAGAGTCTGACTTTGCATCTCCCAGGAGGCCCCAAAGCCATTGTACCTGGTGGTCAGCTTCAACCATGCTGGATTACAACCTGACCACCTGCACAAGTGACACACTCAAAAGGCAGATTCAGTGAGCAACAAAGCCCCACCGAAGCAAGTCTTGCTCCATAGGGTTGGCTCCTGCACAATAGCTCTTCTTCTGCAGTCACAGCCATTCCTCAAAACCAGTTGGCATGATGGTCAATCCCTCCCAGTGAGGCCAACATCAGTCAAGGCTCAACTACAATAGAACAGGGCATACAGCTCATACAGAGGCACACCTGGAATGCCCAGCTCAGGTGACTGGGAAGGCTGAACCATGGGGCCCTACAGGACACCTACTATATAAGGCCAATCTCCCCAGGCCAGGAGAAATAGCAGATCTACCTAATACATAGAAAGAAGCACAGGAAAGCAGCCAAAATGAGTAAACAAAGAAACATGTCACAAATGAAAGAACATGAGAAATCTGCAGAAAAAGAACTGAATGAAACAAAAGCAAAAGAACTACCAGATACAGAGTTCAAAAACAGTGGTTATATGTATGCTCAAGGAACTTACTGAGAACTTCTAAGGATTTAGTGAGAAAATCAACAACATAAAACAAACAAACAAAAAAGTCAGAAATGAATGATAATTTATAGGGGAGCAACAGTAGAGTAGAGGATGCTGAGAATGAAATCAAGAATTTGGAAGATAAGGCAGCAAAAAACACCCAATCAGAACAATAAAAAGAAAAAGGAGTACAAAAATATGAAGATAGTGTAAAGAGCCTCTGGGACAACTTCAAGTGTACCAATATTCACATCATGGGGTTCCAGAAGGAGAAAAGAGGGAGGAAGAATTGAAAACCTATTTGAAAAAATAATGACAGAAAGAAATAGTGAAAGAAATAGACATAAAAGTCCAGGAAGCACAGAGTGTCCTAAACAAGATTAACCCAAAGAGGGCCACACCAAGATACATCAAAATTAAAATGCCCAGGGTTAAAGACAAAGAGATAATATTATAAGTAGCAAGAGAAAAGCAGTTAGTTACCCACAAGGGAGCACTCACAGGACTGTCATAAGGGAGTGTCAAGAAATATTCAAAGTGATGAAAAGCAAGGATCTATAACAAAGATTACTCTACCCAGCAAAGTTATCATTTAGAATAGAAGGTCAGATAAAGAGCTTCCCAGACAAGGAAAATCTAAAGGAGTTCATCATCAGTATTATATAAAATGTTAAAGGGTCTTCTTTCAGAAGAAAAAGAAAAAAATATATAAAAAATATGAACAATAAAATGGCAATAAATACAAAGCTATCAACAATTGAATCTAAAAATTAAAATAAATGAACAAACAACAGAAACAGACTCATAAATACAGAGAACATTTTGACAGCTGCCCGATAGGAGAGGAGATGGGGGGATGGGTGAAAAAGGTGAAGGGATTTAGAAGTATAAATTAGTAGTTAAATCACTGGGCTGTACACCTAAAACTAATATAATATTGTATGTCAACTATAATTGAAAAAATACTGATACAAAAACAAAACATGTAAAGTGACCGGCAAACATGGTTCTCTATAATGTGAGGCAGCAACTTGGGGGGAAAGAAAAAGTAGCTTCATGGAAAGAATTCAGGTTTAGAACTACATACATTTATCAGCAAAGACCTCAAAGCTACCTAAGCAGCTAAGACTCATCCATTTTTATCTTTATTTTTAAAGATAAGATGATTCTCAATCTTTTCTTCAAAGTAGGAAGATCTAGCTAATTTTCTACCAGCACATACCACTTCAGTGCCACCTGGCTTCTGCTGGCCCAGGTCAGCCAGATGACACAAGTGCCTGTTATGCTTGGCCAGTGCCTGAGTCCTGCTAGCTGTTCATTATTTAGATATTTCTCATATCATCCATTCGTAATCAATACTGGTATAATCACCTTTTTATTATCTTGGGCAGACTGGTTTATGAATAAGTCAGGCTAAAAAGAAAATACAATATCCATGCAGATAAAAGGAAAATACTATAAGCCTGTGAAAACATCTACACTTTTAAAGGTCTTCACTTGGGAGGAGGAGCAGGGAGGGCAACCTAAGAAATCATACGCATCACAACAGGGGAAGACTCTCCAGTTGCCAGACCCTCGCCTCTTTTTTTGCCAACCACCCCTTCTGAGAAAGGAAGCAGCCACTGGCCTCTTAGAGAAAGAGAGGAGGAGCCAGGGGTCATGAGCCCATTAAGGAAGGAAGAGGGGGAGAAGGGGGTCACAGTGGAAAAATTTAGATCAAACAATAATTTATTTTTATTATTTTTGTTCACCTTTTTCCTGAGAAACACAAGCATTTTACTCAGCAATTCAAACTTACACATGAATTACAAAAAAAGAAAAATTATAAAATGAATACTCACATACATTTACCTAGAATCACTTTTGGTTAGTATTTTATTCCATTTGTCATTTTATTCTCTATAAACCTACCTATCTACACACACACAAACACACACACACACACACACACACACATTTATAATGTTATGTGTGTATATGTGTGTATATGTATATAAACATATTTTTTTCTGAACCATTTACGAGTAGTTTCCTTATACCATTGTCCTTTACTTTTGAGTACTTCAATGTATAGTTCAAAAAAAGGATATTCTCTTACATAGCCACAGTACCAAACTGTCTTTATTGTACAGTTTAAATTTTATTTAGCAACACCCATGTCATACTTAGTCTGTATGAGGTACCACCTGAAGCCTACTCGCACCAATTGCTGACTGTATGACCTTGCACAGATGATTTAGCTTTCTGTGCCTCAGGTTGCTCATATGGAAAATCATGATAAATATAATACCTACCTACTTGAAATGGTGCCCATGCACAATAAGTACTGTATATGTTGCTAAATCCAATTTAAATGGTAAGAACAAATACAGTTTTTACTGTACTTGCAGTTACTAGTCACTAGGGGTGCCCGTGCTCTCCCTCACCGGATGACCAGATTCCAGAGCTCCTGCCCACTCTCACACGCCACGTCATAAAGCATCACTGGAGAAAATGCCCCAAACCGAGCCATTTTGTGGCTCATTCCACTGATGCTGCTTCTGCCTCTAAATTCTAGTATTCATTCCCACATTTTAATAATGGCATGCAATGAACCACATGCCCCTTTTTATGTAATGTTGGCCCAAAACTATATACATTTGCCAAATATGTTGTCATTATAAGTAGTGATGGAAATCATGAAGGCAGGAAGGTATGAGGATTGAGGAAGGCACCCCACAACTTTGTTTATGACCTCTACTGTCTGTCAAAATATCACTTATCTCATTCAATATTTTATTCATTATTATTTCTCTTACTATTAATGTAAGACCCTTCTAGTTAGTACGTGTTCTGAAGAAGGATGTCTTTTTTATTGTTAACTCCATCTAAAGCACCTTCATACAACACGATGTCATAGGAAGATGGGAAAGGGACAGTCTGAGGAATGAACTCAGGCAGAGAGTGGCCTTCTAACAAATGCATAGGCTTGAAAATCTGGTAAGGTACAGGGCAAGTTGGGAAGTAGGAGATGGAATGAAAGATGCTCAGATTATCAGGAGAGGGTTACTGATGAGGGACTGAAATCAGGAATACAAGTCAGATATGATGCTTCAGTAGGTTTTGCCCTTCCAAGTGGGCAAGTCCAACAAGGGGTCAGATGTAGATGGAGAAGCCAATGGGGATAGGTGCAGAGACTTAGGTTTCCTCAGCGTCTAAGAATAATACAGATCCGGAGGAATATAAGCATATCAAAGCAAGTCTGAAAGAACAAGGTCTCTTAGATATATATGAAGACAAGCTATCCAAATGTGAAATAGTGAGAGAAAGGAAACAAGAAAGGTGGATTGAGAGGAACAAAGGTGGGTGCAAAAGCGGTTTAGGAGAAAAGTGAGCCCAGGAGCCAGGCAGGAGAGCTGGGCTGGCAGAGGCCACCCTGCAGGGCCGCTCAGGCACAGATCTGCCCAGAGACTGAAAGCTCCTCTGAGAAGGAAAAGCCACACACGAAATGTGTTTGTGTTTTTATAGTTTAGTGTGTCTGTAAAACATTTCTCATTACATTAATTTCCAGTGGAAAAAGTAATATACCTTTCAAAACACGAGATTTGTAAATGCCCAGGAAAGTCTCATTTCTGCCATCCTTGTAATGTCCTGTAATAAAAGATGAAAAAGAGGTCTTTTCAAGATGTTTAGAAATAGAATAAGCAGTGAGGAGAAAATTTCCTTTTCCTTTTAAACAAATCTGAAAGTGGGCATGCTTCCAGCTAATAGGAGAATGTTGACTTCCCCTGGGCCTATCCAGAAGACCATGCGGCAGCTCTTGGCAAGCTGACCAAGCTGTCCCTTGTCTGCAGAATATTTCATGTCCATCAGTGCTGCTGATAAGATACACAGGCAAGCATGCATGCAGATAAGCACAGGACACTCTCAAAAATTGGACCAAGCATGGGTATGTGTCTCATATCCAGTATTATCCCAAGAAGAGCCAGTCCTACTTATGAGAAGTAAATTCATCCAAAGTAGCCTGGTTATGATCCTGTATCCAAACACAAACAAGAATTAGGGACACCATGAAAGAAAGGGACCGGGTCTTTCTTTTAATTGGTCACCAAATACATCACACGTGTTAGGGAATTAAAAGAGCGATGATTGAGGAAACATAAAGGATTGAGTGAGCATGACTTCTGTACTGCAGTCTGACACATTCTGTTAATTTAAAACCTGCTCCCCATGTTTATTGGCTGTATTGTAAGAGTGTATGGTGGAGTTGAAAGGACATGGAGCTAGGAAATAAGCCACCCAGGTTCTCAGCCTGATTTTGCTCTAATCTGTGTGTGACCCTGAGCTAAGCCCTCTGTGTACACAATGTTTTCAGTGGTAAAATGAGAAGAATGGAGTCATTCATTTTTATTCTTTAAAAAAATAGTATTTTTTTCAAAATATTATATGGAACCCTGATTAGGAAAATAGCACCTCTGTCCTCTTTCAGGTTGAAAGGATGGAGCCCAACCACCAACCTGCCTGCCTGTCTTCCTCTCTACCAGCACCACATGGGGACCCCGCCACAGAGTGCAAGGATTCCTCAAAAAACAACTCTTTTCATTTGCATTTATTTAAAAAGTTCTCATAAGCAAACCATTTGAATCATAGGGAACACAATGATAGTGTTTACCTTGACCTTAAAAATTACCAGATTATATGATCTCCAAATTGCAATTGGCTATTGAATTGTAGATGTTACTCCGGTACCTTGTGGATGTCACTCAGGTACCTAACAGTCAGAGGCTGGTGTAAGTGTGTGATAGGTTCTGAGCCTGGGTGCTTTCTTCTTCAATGAGGGGGAAAATTTTTTTTCAGACAAGTAAGCATTGCTTTTATAAACTTTAATTACAAAGATTATCACATTACAGCTAATTCTAAGGTATTGTCCAGATAGTTGTGATTTTGTTAAAATTCTGTGGAATAAACTTTCACTTAGGACCAGTATACAACCAGAAATTTCAAGACGCAAGTATTTCTTCAATTCCTCTTTAATATACTTTTCAAATTTTAAGAACGCAGTCCCCTCCTCTTATCCCCAGATAGAGAAACTGCTGTTACTGCTCCCACCTGAGCCTGCCTTTCTGAAATCCGCAAGTTCCCTAAACTTGATTCTATCACATAGAATAAATGTGTTCTGAGTCTTCCTTCCTCTCAACCCTATTACCTCATGGACACCAGTCAATTAGGCTACAGAGTAATCCGGGTTAATGAACTCCTACATAGCTCTTCAGGGGAAATATGAGAGCATTTTAAAATGTGCTTCAAGAGTCAGAACCAACTCAAAGAAGTGACGAAAAAAGTGAAAATTCAAGGCATCTTGGAAATGCAGTTGAGACCTCTCTCAAATTTTATCCCATATTCAATCATTTTTCCTTAAGACCTTTTCCCCCTAGGGCTTGGAGATATTTGTCTTGTGGGGTTTTTTGGTAAGGGTTTTGGCCAGTCCCACGGGAGGCTTTCCTATTTTCTTGATACTCCAAAATACATAGAATCTGAATGTTTATCCTTAAGTGGACTTTTATATGTCTATAATTCTCTCAACTTATGACAACTTATTGGTTACTAGGTTTGCCTAACTGCTATTCATATTAAACTAAGAGAGGAAGCAATTATGAAGAGAAGAACACATTAGTAGTAACACTATCTCTAACCAGTAATGAATCACCTATAATATAGTCAACCAAAAATTTTAAGTGGTCTTCACCATCATACATTATATCAATTTAATTTACAGATTAAACAAGAACAGCCATATGATGTCTTACTATTGTAAATCCATAGACTTGACTAAAAAAGACTAGGAGCTATTAAATATGAATCACATGTTTTTTAATTTCTTGATGGCTGTATAATACTAGGATTCCTAATATCATCATTGTGCAGCTCTTTGCCATATGCTCAAATGGGACCATCTGATTCCCCTACTTAAAACTCATTAACACCAGTTATGAGGTTCTTCATGACCCTACCCATTTTTCCAGCAACAGTGCTTTCTATGCTCTCCTTAGTCATTTGCTTCATCTAGTCATTTTCTCTTTTGTCTCTTAGCCCCAGATATGTTGCCCCTTCTGTATTGCTCTGCCCCCGCAACTTCTCCTCATCATCTGCTTTCTTTGTCTACCTAAGGATTATTTGACCTTGAATATCACAATCAATAGCACTAAATTTATTGACTTCAGAGAGGAAAGGAGATAGAAACATCAATGAAAAGAGAGAATCACTGATGGGCTGCCTTCTGCACGCCCTGGGTTGGGGATCGAGCCCGCAACCTGGGCATGTGCCCTTGACCAGAATTGAACACAGGACCCTTCACTCCGTAGACCAACACTCTATCCAATGAGCTAAACGGGCTAGGGTGATAGCACTTCTTTAAGGATGTCTTCTGTGCTTCATCGGGGGTTTTGAGTCCTCTTCTATACTCTTTGTTGCCCTATCAGGTTTCACACACTATTGCAACTGCCTATTGACCTGTCCGTGCTCCCGCCTCCTATGGTGTAAATTGAAAGCAAGTCCAACTTTTAATGGGCCACTTTGTATCTCAGTACTGAGTGTCATGTCTAGCATGCATTAGGGAATCAAAACCAAATGCTGACTAAATGTGTGAATGAGACAAATCGTATTCTACTTTCTTTTCCTAAATTTTAGACATTTTCATGTATGTATATGTATAAATAAGCACATATATAGGTATATATACATATATACACACATATTTATATGTATACATACATATACCCATATACACCCATACTTATATACACCCATATATAATATACACCCATACTTATATGTATACATATATTCATATACATTCATATGCAAACAATGCACATATATATGTACTGATGAGTAATTTGTACATGCATTTATATTTATACTAGAGGCCCAGTGCATGAAATTCTTGCTTAGGTAGGGTCCCTAGTGGCTGCCGGCTGCTGGCCGGGGCCTCTCTTCCCCGGCTGCCAG
Source organism: Eptesicus fuscus (assembly GCF_027574615.1). Lineage (NCBI taxonomy): Eukaryota > Metazoa > Chordata > Mammalia > Chiroptera > Vespertilionidae > Eptesicus > Eptesicus fuscus. The sequence goes on along the minus strand of NC_072478.1, from coordinate 66,717,462 downwards.
CTGCCGGCCGGGGCCTTCCTTCGTTCCGTGCCGCCCCCCAGCTGGTCAGTGCACGTCATAGTGAGCGATTGAACTCCCAGTCAGTGGAACTCCCAAGGGAGCACTTTGCATATTAGGTTTTTATATATAGAGATGCAAACTCACACAAACACAAATAGCTGAAAAATGTCACCTTCTTAGCCTAAGTTTTAAAAAAGTTTCAATGTACTTTGCATATAGCTCTAACCTTTTTGTTTTATAGCTTATATTATAACCAAAACAAAATAAAACTATAAAACAGTCTTGGATATATTTTTATAGGGGAAATGTCTTAATTAAAATGCACAACTTGCCTCAAAGAATGGAAATACAATTTTGTTAAAGTTCGTCCCCCATGATGTGTTTTAAATTAAAAAATAGTTTGCATGCATACATTTAGAAATGGTTAGATGCCCCTTAGTGAGAAAACAGAGACCTCTGAAGGGCAGAGGAGAAACTGAACAGAGGCCTGCCCATAGCACCTCAATCTGGAGCTCTTCAGGAGGAAGCTTTGGGTATACAGGCCTGCAAGGGCAGAGGGAAGGTTTCCATCATGTCACCTTGTTTCCGCCTGCAGATCACTAGAGCACAGGAGAGCCAGCTTTGGAAATTACTCATCAGTGCCAAAAGAGCACCGCTCCACAATTAATAAAACATCGCTTTCATATTTCTCCCTTCTATACATTTCCATGCACGCTGTAGGTTTGGACCTATTTTTGAAATACTCTGCAAAGGAAAGTTCCCAGCCCCACAAACTGCTAGGGCATTAGAGGTGCCAATTGAAACAGGAATGCAATAACGTTGTGAAAGCGCATTATCTGTCAAGTTCTAAAGCTTATTCAGGTGCTGATTTAATCCCTGGGAGCCTGTAGGGAAATGAACATGGGATGACTTTTCATTCAGGTTGCCATAACATTTCAGTAGTGAAACTCCAGAGTGGTCTCCCAGACACCAAAAATAAAGTCTCAGCAGTAAAACAAGTGTCAACAAACCCCTTGCTTCTGTGTAGAAATAGCAGCTACTAATAAGGGAACATCAGTACATTATAAATAATCCCGGGACAGTCTCAGAGGGGTCTACAGTATCAAACACGTGCAGCAGGAACCGAGTAAAGGCACCTCCGAGGCCATCCGAAGCGGCAAAACAGAGAGTTTATAGCACAGGTTGTCTGAAATATGCCTGTCAGCTCCAGGTGCCAACATCCACACTTTGGAGGAAATCACCAGGACCTTTCATTATTTGATGGAACAAGCAGACAACAGGAATGTCTCAGTGTCAGAGCTTTTAGTAGAAGAAATTAATATTCATCAACACATCTTAACTCAGTCGACAGTTTAAAAGTTGGAATGAAGCATGTCATTCAGGCGAGGAGGTCCTTGGTCCAAGTTAAACAAACTCATGGAGAATGTCTGGTTATAAGAATGCTTGTTCTGTACCCTAGTGGGACTATGCTTTAACCATCAGAAATACCCAGGTGCTAAATTAACCTTGTTATTTTATTTTTAATGACTTAGTTAATGGGTAAATTTATTCAGATTAGAAAAATGTGAGGTCAATATTTAATGGCAAAAAAAAAGTGTATAAATGATCTTAGTATTTAGATTCCTGTTTGCCCCAGTAGACTTTGAGTTACTTAATTGTATATCCTGTGTCTGGTAAGATATGTGCATCACATATTGTATACGTTCAATTAATGTTTGGTGGATAAATTGAGGTTGAACAAACACATTTTTAAATCTTATCAAAATAGTTAATAACACAATAGACTGTCAAAAACAAAGTTTTCATCAATTAACAAAAATTAGGAGAATATGACTATAAGTTTTTGATCAATAAAAAGGGTAAATACCAGTATTTTCTCAATGAAAATCTGCAGACTTAATAAGAAATTTAAAATTCTGCCCCTCCATAAAGCAATTTTTAAAAATGGGCAAAAATAGTCAGAATTACGTTTTTTCATAACTCAAAATTAACAAAGGCTTGAAGCAACCCAGGGAACATGTATTAAAAAGGAAAAGAAAAGAGAGCAAGAAAAAGAAGGACAATCCCCAGTTGATTTTTGGCTAGAACAGTGAACTTTTTGGTTCTGTAGCTTACCCTGATCCCATCGCCCACTCTCCAGTGGTGGCATCAATACCAGTCACAGCTTGCATTCCCAGTACCAGAGAGAGCAGAATGCACCACATTCACAAAAAATTACAAGTTCTGACCTGTCTGATTGCTCCCTAGAAGAACAACACAAAAGTCGTATCTTTATTTTACCTATTAAAACTGGCTAGCTGATTCCTAAAGCCTACTGTTACTTTCAAGAGAATCTGTCCAAAACATTTACCTGTGCTACTGCCTGACATGTTAGGTAACAGGCAAACAGCCTAAATGCAAAGCTTGGGAAGGAAGGCTGGGGAATGAGATGTCCTAGAGGGCTTTTAATTGTTTCCACATTTTCATGTGAATCTAGAAGCTCCTGTACATGCTCATGGCTGTGCACATGCTCAGGAAAGACCCGAAAAGGCCCTAGGCGCTAAAGAAGCAGAAAGTGAAAGCACAATTTTAAACTACCTGGATGAGTGGCGATCGTGTGCCCAAACACTTAAGGGTTCCGTGGAAATGAATGGAAGATTTTTTTGTTGTTCCAATAAATGTTTAAAGAAGTCTCAAAAATAATAAAATACTTGGAAATAAACTTAACCTAAGAAGTACAAGATTTGTGCCCTAAAACTACAAGACGTTGCTAGAAGCAATTAAGGACAGTCTAAATAAGTAGAAAGAACTTCCATATTCATAGATTAGAAGACTTAACATTGTTAAGATAGCAATATTCCCCAAATTGCAGGATTTGCAGATTCCAAGAAATCCATATCAAAATTCCAACTGCTTTTTATTCATAATGAATAGGCTGGTTCTAAAATTCATATGCAAATATATACAGAATAGCCAAAACAATTTTTAAAAGAAAGCAGTGCAGATGATAGCCTTACATTAAGTGTTTAAAATATTTTACCTGAGTCAGCTGGAAATAAGAGTAACATGTTAATAAGATTAAGGTATTATCTTCTACAGACAGATTTTGCTTTCTCTTTCAAACAAAAATGTGCTATGAAATTAGAAACTTCAGTTTTATTGTGTAAAGTTAATCCACTCAGAAATCTCATTTATCCCCCTATTCTTTTTGAAAATACTACAGATGTTATTGTATCTGGTACATATCCCTCCTCTACATTGTGCTGATTGGGGCTGATGTTTTCTGAACATTTTTCATAAAAATATAAGTAACCATAGATTCTCAAGATGAAAGTGAGGGGAACAGATAATTCCATTCATTAGACTGGCCAAAATTCAAAGTGAAAACTTCATATATCTCTGTGTTCAAAACACAATTAAACAATTTTCTGTATATTTTGCCATTTTTTTTCCTGTGGGACAAAGCAAAATGAAACTAGGGATGTTGACTATGGCACTAGGAAAGACAGCTCTATCGATAAAATGATTTCAATATTTAAGTATTGGTTCCTGCAACCAAGTTAAAAGGAAATTATAGTTATTATAAAGTTAATATCTATATGTTATTAAGGTTAGGACACATGAGTCATACATTCTTATACTCCAAAGATGATGTCATATCATTTTTTTTAAATGCAAAGAAACTTTTGCCTTAAGTGCTTAAAAGTTAAAAACACCCATCTCCTATTTTATGTGCTTATATATGTTTATTTTCCTCCCTTGGTCAGAGTCTTACTTCTCAGTTATAAATGGGCTTCACTTCTCCACATTCCAACTTAACCTGGTCCTCTGTAATAAAACTGAGATTGCACCTCTCTTGGAACGCCCCTGTTCCCATTCTTGAAGAGTACAGTTAGCAATATCTTTTGTATATTATCTGCATCTAAAGTAGCTCACGCTCTGTCTGGTAACGTCTCAATGGGCAGAGATATTTTTCATGCCTACCAAGCTAAACTAACGTGGAATTATGGGATCAGGCAAAGGTTTTAGGTTGGCAGAAATTTTCATTTTTAGTCACACCTTTTTAAATTATCAACTCTTATGCCTCTATCTGGGTCCTGCTTCTTTTAATACTTCAATCAGCAGACATCTTGGGAGGTAAGATGAAACAGAAGTATGAAAAACTGAGCAATGAGCATTGGAAAACTCTTATGAGAAACTAGAGGCCCGGTGCACGAAATTCGTGCATGGGGGTCCCTCAGCCCAACCTGCACCCTCTACAATCCAGGAGCTCTCAGAGGATATCCTACTGATAGCTTAGGCCCACTCCCCATGGTTCTCTGCTCTCTGTGGGGCCTGGAGGTTTCCCTGCAGCCATGGAGATGAAGCCCCCATGCCCTGCTGTCGCTCTCTGCCTGCTGCCGCCATGTGCCATGTGAAGGAAGCCCCAATGCCCTGCAGTGTGCTCTGTCTGCCGGGCCTAGGGGCTTCCCAGACATGGACACACTAAGGAAGCCCCCATGCCCTGTTGTCCAGGCTCTGTCTGCGGGGCCTGGGGGTGTTCCCACTGCCACTGCCCACTAAGGAAGCCCCCAAGCCCTGCTGTCTGGCCTCTGTCTGCCATGTCTGGGGACTTCCCTGCCACTGCCCCGCTAAGGAAGCCGCCATGCCCGGCATGCAGGGCCTGGCGGCTTCCCGGCTGCCGAGATCAGGAAGCCACCATGCCCTGCTCTGCTGGCACTGGAGTCTTCCTGATGGCCCGCCGGCTCATGTGCGCAGGGCCTGGCATCCTCCCGATCGCCGCGGCAACCATCGGGAAGACCCCAGGCCCTGCTTCTCCACCAGCTCCGTGTGTGCAGGGCCTGGTGTCCTCCCGATCGCCGTGGCAACCATCAGGAAGACCCCAGGCCCTGCTCCTCCGCTGGCTTCATGTGCGCAGGGCCTGGCGGCTTCCCAATTGCTGCTGTGACCAACGGGAAGACGCCATGCCCTGCTCCTCCACTGGCTTCATGTGTGCAGGGCCTGGCGGCTTCCTGCTGGCGCAGCACTAAGGAAGCCGCCATGCCCTGCTCTCAGTGCTCTGTTTGCTGGTGGGACAGGCCAGAAACTCCAGCAGCGGGGCTGAAGGGCTGGGCACCACCATCTTGTGGGTATGGGGGCCGCCATTTTGTCGTGGAGTGATACCTAATTTGCATATTACTCTATTATTAGATAGGATAAGCCTTTTTTTTTCTTCAAATCTTCCTTTGTTCTCCCCACCAACCCCCTTCACCTCCCTCCTGGTCCACTAGGCTGTGGTTTTACACAAGCAGAGCTTCCTCTGGAAGAGAACTCTGCCTTTTTGTTTTATCTTTTGACAATATGAAGTAATATGAAGATTTTGTTGAAACCATGGAAATTAAAGATAACATTCTAATAAAAATATCCAGAATTACTTTCAATAGCAGATTAAGAGAAGAGAGGAAATAAAACTTGTGTCATAACCTAAGAGAAAGCAAAATGAAGAACATATTGTATTTGCAATATTCAGAAGTTATTCTGATTTCTAGTAAACAAACAACCTGTCAAAAGAAAGAATATTTTCCAGAGAATTCTAAGTGGCTGATTAGAAATTCTGATGAGAGCAAAGAGTTATTTTCTTAAAGTTTTAATTCCAATAGGCAATGATAATAGCTTCAATCACTGAGGTAAATTCAAATACACATTGCATTAATTTTTGAAATAAATCAGTCTTCACTGAGTCTTTTTAAAACATCTTTTGTTTTAAAATATCTGGTGAATACAGTCAAGTATCTTGTGAAACTCAAAAGAATTACACACATTGGATACATTTAAATGGCAAATCAGTGTTCAGTGTGCTGTTTCTTCTCAACATGGGACTATCAGCTTTGGTCACAGCGTAATGATTTAATTTTAATTCACATACTGAAGCATGCCAGCTTGTCTGTTATTTAGAATTACCCACTGTCTGCCTTGCTCCGCCCTGTATGTCTGGCTTCTACACCTAGGATATATGCTTCCCAGGCAGCACTTGCTGGAAGATTTTTGATTTAGGTTTGGCCAGTGAAAAAAATGTAAGATTTTGAAAGTGTAATGGAAGCCAAAGCTATTACTTCCTCCTTTCTGCCTGCAGACAGCTGGCATTCTCATGGCATTCAGCACACCTGGGACTATTCAGTGGCCTCTGTGTACTCCCCCAAAAATCATCTACCCCTGACTTGCTTCAGACAGCTGTGGGGAACAACAGCTGCTACCTCAGGAACAGACTGGGCCAGCCTATGGCCTACCTGAGTGCCTGGAAGCTGAGCAGCTCTAAGAGAGCTACCTTTGTCTTTCTTGAACTTTGATTCTCCAGCCCTCCCATCAGCTTTAGAAGCCCCTAAGCCCTGTATTAAACCTCTTCCTTCTTGAAATACAAAAGTGTTTTCTGCTATTATGATTGAACCTTGAGTAATAATGGTTACACATCAAGTGAAGGCCCATCTTGAGCTATTTTTTCCTTTATTTCAATAAGATGTCATTGCTCAAAGTAATTTTTAGGATGACCACCTAAATAAGTAGTTCAATATTAGACTAATCTTGATTGGAGTGTCAAAATTCCATCATTTGAGGGTGGGTTTGACTTTTGGAAATAGCTGGAAGCTACTTGAATTTAAGGATAATTCTAAGAGAGGGTTCTAAGTATGTTTTAAGGAAAGACCATAATATATATGTAAACCTCCCAAAGTAGGCTATTGTGGCAGGAATAATGTCCATTTAAGTGCCATTATACAAAATTTAAAGCCTTATATTATGATAGTCAGTATGAAAAATATATCCATGTAAACAAAGTTTGCATACATATCTATATATGTGTAATATAAATTACCACATCACCATTCATGGATTACAGGGATAAGAAAATAGGCCAACATTTTTAAATTAGCTAATCATCTGTCAAAATACAAAGTTATTACACTATTATTGACTATATTCCCTGTGCTGTACATTACATGACATATGGTAACTATACTTATAATGAGGATTACCTTCCTAATATATGTAAATACCAAATCATGATAATGTATACCTGAAACTAAAAGGATATTGTATATGTCAATTTTAAAAAGTTTAAAACAAACAAACAAATAAGCTAATCACATTAGGAAACTTGAAAAAAGAAGGGACAGAACCTAACAGAGAGCTCCTCCATGACTACAGAAATGTAATTTGAAGGGTCATAGCTATCTTTGTTTTTATTAACTGATGCATAAAATGTGGCCTGCAGCCCTCCAATATGTCATCTGGTCCTCCAATAAAGGACAGCATCTAACCATGTATGTCCTTGTAAAGGAAAAGCAGAGAACTTAATCTTTGTAAGGTATGGGAGTCTGTCAGCATTGTGATTTTTGAGATGTAAATATATCTTTAAGACAAGATAGATAATCAATAACATTTACCAACTTTTAAGAAAGAGTGAAATATAAGTGTAATACTTGGATGCAACTCAGAATGAATCTAAGTATTGCTGTTAGATTTCTCATTCACAAATTACATTGTTCTTATCTATGTTACTGCATTTGAAGTGTTATTTTTTGGAATAAGTGTTATATTTGCATAAGTCAAAAAGAAAATATAAAAACTATGCAAAGCCTCCCTCTCATCCCGTGTCACCTGACTCTTATCCTCACCTCCATGGGAGCTTCTAAATCTCCTTCCGAAATTTCTCTATAAATACCTAAGAGATACATATACAGAATGCTTAATATGCATAAGAAAGCATGTTATAAACATTTTAACATAATTACTTCTCAATACCTAAAAATCTCCCTTTTTATAGATATATATACCATAACATTTAATCAATGAACTATTGTGGGGCATCTGTACTTCTTCTAATATTTTTCTATTATTCATAAAGTTTAAAAGAATAACTTTTTATTATTGTGATTTTTAGAGTGGATAATAATATATATCAATTAAATTCCAAGATAATATTGTTCAAATATATATATAGAGATAGATAGATGATAGATAGATAGATAGATAGATAGATAGATAGATAATTGATAGATAATTGATAGATAATTTAATTTATATATATATATATATATATAGAGAGAGAGAGAGAGAGAGAGAGAGAGAGTCCCAAAAACTGCATATACATTTTAAAAGCTGATAGCTCAATTTTGAAAATGAAATGTATTTAACAAACACTGCTCTTATAATTACTCAAAATGTGTGTATATATTTTGGGGGACACTATATATATATATATATGTATGTATATATATGTGTGTATGTATATATATGTGTGTGTATATATATATGTGTATGTGTATATATATATGTACATATATATATATATATTCTTTCATTTTTAAGTACAATAAACTCTTATAACACATAATTAAAGTCCAAAAATTCAACTGTATAAAATATAGTGTTATGTTTTTACAAGTTAATGAAAACCAGTTTTTTCCATGAGCCTTTCAGTTAGCATATATAAACAAAAGCCACAAGAAAAGGGTTTCCATGCAATTGTTTTGTACGGATGGGAAAGAACAACTACCACAAAAAGCATGCAATTGTACTTCACTGTGAGAGTCCCAAGCACCCATCAGACTTTCAGCTCCTAACCTTAACCCATTTTTCATGCAGAAGATAAAATTATTCAGTCCACTCCAACTTGAAAGCAGAGCCAATGGTCATTAGCATTGTTTCATTTCACATAATGTCCCAGATGTTAGAAGGGAAAATGACTTCATTGTCCACGTGCGATTTGTTGGATTGTACAATTGTACTCTTCAACCAGCCATATCTGAGAATTCATGTTTCCCCAGTTTTGCCAACTGAGTAACAACTGCATTTTAATGTACTCTTAATATTGTACCAAAGAGAAGCATGGAGAAGTTGGTGAATCTATTTGTACCTAAGTTTTAATGTAACTGGTCTTCCTAGAGGTACATAATAATCAGCCTTTAATTTTAGATCATTGTTGGCCTACAATGAGACTCCCCTCCTTCCCTTTGGGAAGCACTGCTTGATGAAGTAGCTGTGTGACCTTATTCCTCACCAGACTCAGAAGTTTCCAATGAGGACAGCTTATGTCTCTGCTCCAATGCACTTAATCTAAAAGTCCCCCAAGCTTTAGGTGTTAGTGATGGCAAAGCCCCATATGCGGTCATCCAGACCATCTTTTGGCAAGGCTCGTCTCGGCAGTATTTGATGTTGGCTTTTCTCTACTTGGTCCAATCCTCTTCATTGACGTCAGTATTTTAAAATTTAAAAGATACACTAGGGAATCCCAAACTTTTTCTCAAAGTAAATCAAGAGATTATAAAACTTTGGAAAATGTAAGAACCTTATTTTTCTAAATCTCAAAAGACAAAAAGGTTCCGTTTTAAGAAAAGAATACTTATGTATATTTCTCTGAGAGATTTCAATCTAGTATGTTCAACTGCTGACTATTTTGGGCACTAATTGTAATATTTGTTACTTGTTATGTGTACTAATTGACGTCAGTATATTGAGAATAACTATGCCGAAAAACGTATTTGAGTGGCCCTTTTGATGTCACATGAAGAAATTGGTCAACAACATAGCTGCACACTGAACAATGAGGCCACAGCTACTGCATTTGTGGCAGAGCACAGTGCCGCTGGAATGACAAGCACAGGACAGCAGTAACACACTTAGGGACCTCAGACCCACCATCAAGTGGACACTAAAAGAATCAGACTGGATATGAGTTCATTTGGAATCCTCGAGAAAGCTGAAAATCCTGACCACCTAGTTTTTATTAGTGCCGATGTTATACAAAACGCATGTGTGATTAAATCAGAATTCAGCAATTCTACATTCATATCTAGATTTACAACAATGAAAGCTGCTTTATTTCTGACTCTAAGTTAATGATTCCATTAAACAACATAGCACTAGATATGTGAAATAGCATATGTGATATCACTTTAAGATTTCTGCTTCTGATAATGGTCGAGTATTGTGTTGCAGACCAATCCTCTGCCAAGAGTAACTAGAAAAGCTGGAAAATATTTGAAATCTGTTTGGGAGTTTTGGACAACTACTAATGCGATTTGAGAGGCCATGATTGTAAGAAAAGAAAAAAAAAGGGAAAGCTCAGATAAGTGAGGCTGATATTTGGGCCATTTTAAACAGTTTTCATGTGCCCTTTGGTAAAAATATGTATTCATTTCTCTTGAGTTTATACCTAGGATTAGAATGCTATATCACAGAATATTTACATCTTTACTTTGGTAAATAGTACCTAAATTTACAAAAATGGTTATATAAACTTACACTCTCACCAGCAATGTTAGAGAGTTCTGTTTGCTCTATGTTCAGCTAACACTTGGCATTTAGAAAATTTTATTTATCTAAAGACGCCATTAAGAGATTTTTTAAAAAGCCAAACCGAAGAATGAAAGAAGATAGCTGCAATGCATATATCAGACAAAAGATTTGCACTCAGATATATAAAAAATTCCCACAAATCCATGAAAAAACAATAGAACAATGTAGAGTACTTGAATAGACACTTCATAAAATACAATATACAGTTTTATATATTTATATTAAAATGTGCTCAATTTCATTACCCATCAGAGAAATTAACATTAAATCCACAGTAAGATATCTTTGCATACCTATCAGAATCCTTAATACAAGACAAATGCAAGAAATACCAAGTTTTCTTATTAAAATAGCAAGTATATCTTCAAAATGGGGATATATATTTATCTATACTCTACAACCCATTATTTCCCTGGCCAAATATAAAACATTCTTTAGCAATAGAAAAGAATCTTGAAAATAACACATCATAACATAGTTTTTAAATGCATTAATCCATTAAATGACAGATAAATGGTAAGAATGACTTTAATCAAGATCATCAAAGCATATTAATGCAATTGGATGAAAGTATGTTGGGGAAAGGACACATTTTCAATGTATCATTTTATGGATTACTTAATGAGTTACTTCTACAGTGGAAATAGTTGATAAGCACAACATTAACCAAATAATCAAATTTAGCATCACCAAAAAATGGAATAAACTAACACTCACGTGATGGAACAGAGAGTACCCAGAATCACATTTGCAAATTTTTGACAAAACTCTTTAATCTTAATCTAATCATTAGGATACAATTCATCAAGTCCAAAATATAAGACTTTTTATAAGGCATCTAAGTTTTTAAAAATTACAAGGTCACAAAAGTCATAAAACGGTGGCCCATGGTTCCATACTAAAGGAAACTAGCAACATGAAAAACTAAGGCAATGTATTGACATTGATTACATCTCAGATTGGACTTTTTTGAAAAAAAAATGTATAAACTGTAGCATGGACTATATTTTAAACTACATCACTGAATAAATGTTAAACAATGAATTAATATTCATAATTAGAGCAATGCTGTAGTTATGTAGGAGAATGCTCTTCATCTTAGGATATGTAGGCCTAAATATGTGGAGCAAATGTCATGCTATCTGAAAATTACTTTCAAATGGTTCAGCAAGAATAACAAAGGCAAGCTTTCTGAGGACTCCTTATCTAGAAAATCTCTCTTAAAATAAAATAGAAATTAATATTATCTGGAATGAAATTGCTATTGCCCACAACTGCACATTTTCTGTTATAAATATATGTAAATTAAAAAATTAAAACTATTTGTATAAACTGTGACCTTTAGCTAAATAATTATTTTATTTAATCTCAAAGTTTCTAAAATTGATCTTATAAAGTACATCTTCTTATTTTAAAGCATTTTTTATAAATTTTAAAACTTTACATTTAAATGACAACAGAGTAGAAGGCATCAAGAATTGAAATATAATTTTTTGGTCTTGTTTTCACATTAAGCATACTAGTACCCACTCAATCACATATAGACCTAGAATGAATAGAAGAAAGTTATTTTTCTTATAATGATGACAATGATAATAATTAGTTTTATGTAACACTGGGCAATTTTCAAAATGTTTCCCACTACATTATTAGGTCCACACAACAACCTTGTGATAAGAAGGAAAAAAAAGGACAAATCTCACCATTTTATGGGTAAGGAAATAAAGCTTTAGAAGTTTAAGTAAACACAAGTTGGATGGTTATTGATGGATTAAATAGAAATATGACAATATTTTTATTTATTACCCAGTATATCTCCCTATACATTGTTTGGAAATACTTCTTAAAACTCATGTGTTTTGTTGTTGGTATTGTTAATGGTAATGGTTGTGGTAAATGTAGATTGTGATACGTGTGTGCACACCTGCCTACAAAGGAATTGAAAGAAGGGAAATAGAAATTAGTCAAGGATGATAAAACTGAAGATTAGTTAAAGACAAAATTTCACAAGAGAAGAAATACAAAAATGATAGCCAAGAATTGCTAGGTCTTCTTGTGATAACACACACACACACACACAAAAGGACTTGCTTCGTTTGCAGAAAAATTAAATGCATGGATAAAAATGATGGAGATAAAGTAAAAATAGAAGCTAATTTATTTCCAGGAGTTTAGGCCCTATCAGATCCTCCTAGCAATTCGGATAATCTCTTACCAAAAGGCTCAGGTAGCAAAGTACCATCTCACATAAGATTGAATGTCCTCTACTTGTCTTCCCTATCTCACGGGCCTAGGCATTCCAAGCTTTGCATTGGTGGTGACTTCTTTTTCTATTGTTACTAGATCCAGATAAGCTATATAAGATTTTTCCAGGTCACAAAGAATTATATAATTATCAATACATTTGAGATAACTGTGCCTAGGCATTGTGTCTATTATACATCTTTCTGGATTTATAACTAAATTTATATCTGGATTTACATCTATAAGCAGATTTCATACTAATAAATGATTTTAATCATGATGTTTCCTCTTTAAACCCATGCTTATCCAAAAGAAAAAGAAAAAGTGTAGGGAGAGACACACATAGTAAGAAGGAGGAAAAAATCAGACATAGATTATCCAAGTGAGATAAAAAATAAAAATAATGAGAACTACATTTATTAGAGTGACAGATCTAAGATTTTACTTTTAACACCTTGAATTTCCATTATATAAATATTAAATAGCATGTCTGTGTATGAATACACATTATATAAATATTAAATGGTAGGTCATATCAAACAAACAATAGTATTTTATTGAAAGATCTATGCAAAAGGAAAATATTATATAGATTTTATTTATTTTACCATACTGTCATTAAGTTTATCTCTGTCAATGATAAACACCTAATTTCAAAAATATAAATATATATGTTATTACATCTGTGATGTTAAAGTACATATATTTCACTTGACTTCCCACCAAAATGTGTCCTATATTGATATGATCAGCATGATCTACAACTCATAACATTTTATTTATTATGAACATTGCCAATGTCCATAATTCACTCATTGAACACTTTGGAGTATTCTCTTGTTTTGTTTTCTTATTTGGTTGTTTTTGAAAATCATTGTATCATGCAGATACTTTCATAAACTGAAAGTAAATAAGTATTTTTTTCTTTTATTTCCTTCTCAGGGATCTTCTCTAGAATGTGAAATAAGTGTGCTGATTATTTGAAGTTTAAAATATAACTGTTCCTTTTAATCATTGATTTTAAAAAATTTAAAATCATATTATCAAGCCCTACTTTAAAACAAGCATATCAATCATAGAATATGATAAACAGTGGAATGCTAATTAATCAATGTAGAAAGAATGGACAAAATACAGATTCATCATTTGGTAACCATCGTAGTAGTGGTTGATATGCATAAGGGTCATCAATGGGTATATAGCCTATGGGTGAAAGTTTGATGAGGTACAGGATATTCAAAAATATTGGAATATCACCTTCTAAAATATGAGATGAAAAAGGGGAAATGGTGACTTTATACTGGAGAAAAGGGACAGATGGCAACTAAAAGTTAATATCGCAAGTAGTGGGACAGGCTGACATCACACGCCTCCAGATGGGATACACTAAGAGCCCTGCATCATTTGTGGGATTTCCCACAAGGAAGCTCAGCCTGAAGTTGGTTGTTAGGAAACATCAGATGGACACATGCGGAGGGTATCTGATAGAATGAAATTAATGCATTCTCCAAGACTTTCAAGGACATCAGAGGCAAGGAAAGATTGAGGAATAGTTCAAATAATCTTGCTGAGACCTGACAACTAAGTGCAGCATGTATTTCTGAGTAGGATCCTGGACAAGAAATGAAAAAGAGAGCCTGCAGGAGCAGCTGGGGAAATATCCAACCTAATAAAACAGTAATATGCAAATTGACCGTACCTTCGCTATACCCATAAGCCACGCCCACCAGCCACGCCCACCAGCCAATCAGGAGCAAATATACACATTAAACCAGCAAAGATGGTGGGGGGAGGGGGCAGCGCCCGCTGCCGGTGGAATCCAAGCCATGATGGTAGACTGGGGCAGGCGGTTAGTGCTGGCAGCCGGCTGACAAGGTCCTGGATAGGGGATCACAGACCAGGGCAGGCAGCGTGGGTTAGTGCCAGCAGCCGCCTACCCAGGTCTGCCATCACGGATCACAGACCAGGGCAGGCGGCGTGGGTTAGTGCTGACAGCTGCCTGACCACGACCCGGATAGGGATCAGGGACCAGGGCAGGAGGTGTGGGTTAGCGCCCGTAGCTGCCTGCCCAGGTCCACGATCACGGATCATGGACCAGGGCAGGCGGCGTGGATTAGTGCTGACAGCTGCCTGACCAGGTCCCGGATAGGGATCACGGACCAGGGCAGGAGGTGTGGGTTAGCGCCCGTAGCTGCCTGCCCAGGTCCACGATCACGGATCAGGGACCAGGGCAGGCAGCGTGATCACGGATCACGGACCAGGGCAGGCAGCGTGGGTTAGCGCCGGCAGCTGCCTGCCCAGATCCGCCATCCTGATCACGGATCATGGACCAGGGCAGGCAGTGTGGGTTACTGCTGATAGCTGCCTGACCAGGTCTGCCATCACGGATCACGGACCAGGGCAGGCGGCGTGGGTTAGCGCCCGCAGCCGCCTGACCAGGTCCCCGATAGGGACTTGGAGTCTAGCATAACAAAAATAATATTCAGCAAAAGCAGGAGACAAGGTTTCATAAGTTCTCCCCCAGGTCACCACTGTTCTCTTATACATTTTAATTATCCCAGACTTTGCCTGATGGGATTTGATTTGAATTATGCCTGATAGAGATTACATGGCATGAATTGTAGGCCCATTCTTTTTGTGGTTGCCTGACTGAGAAAGGCCTTGGAATGAGAGAAGGCACTTTTATTTTCCTTTTTCATTCTATAGAGACTGAGGAATTACAGTTATATGAAGAAGTTAGTGATAGAATGAAAGTCTTATGCTGTAGTTTTTCTGTAAGTTTTATCATGTGGACTATCAAAAACTTGGTGGGATCCTTTTCAAGAGGTGTTACAAAAATTATGTTGGAATTAACATTCAAGAATAAAAGGAGAGAAGTGAGTGATGGGTAAAGGAAAGAACTTTGTCCTAGAAACCAAATAGAAGCCACATAAACCTTTAGATTCTTACTCATTGTGCTTTGGAGGTATTAAAGGATAATTTTTTAAAAAGGTAAAATCTCTATATGACTCATAATCTGTATAGATAAAAGGCTAAGTGACCAACATTTGTCCATCCGTCTGACCAACCAGTACATATGACACACACTGGAAATTTAAAAATAAACTTTGACTCGCATACGTGCCATACATATAAAGCTCTCGCTGGCGCTACTTTGAATGTTGCATTTGGTGGGAAAGTTCTTTTCAGAGGGGATTTTTGTGCCACCATGCTATACGATTGGCCATAGTACAAATAAGTTTAAAGTACTGTAGTGTTTGGGGATGTTTCAGATAGTTGTCTCTTAAAACAAATATGAGATCAGAGGATTCTGCTTATAGTGAATGGTTAGTAAACTTGGAGATGGCAAACTTGATAGCAGTTTTCATTTAGGAATGGATATTATTGAAATTCCCCATGAAATGATTTTTAAGGGATCTATTATTAAAGCCACCTTTGGAAATAGTATATCTATAGATAATATTAAAAATATATCTAAACGTGCAATTCTTTGTTCAAAAAATGAGCATGTTCAAAAATTAAATGAAGAAATTTTGGATATACTTGATGGAGATTTTCACACCTATTTGAGTGATGATTCCATTGACTCAACAGATGATGCTGAAAAGGAAAATTTTCCTATTGAATTTCTTAATAGTATTACTCCTTCTGGAATGCCATGTCATAAATTAAAATTGAAAGTGGGTGCAATCATTATGCTATTGAGAAATCTTAATAGTAAATGAGGTCTTTGTAATGGTAACAGATTTATTATCAAAAGATTGCGACCTAACATTATCAAAGCTGAAATATTAACAGGATCTGCAGAGGGAGAGGTTGTTCTGATTCCAAGAATTGATTTGTCCCCATCTGACACTGGCCACCCATTTAAATTAATTCGAAGATAGTTTCCTGTTATGCCAGCATTTGTGATGACTATTAATAAATCACAAGGACAAACTCTAGACAGAGTAGGAATATTCCTACCTGAACCCGGTTTTGGACATGGTCAGTTAATGTTGCTTTCTCTCTCTCTCTCTTTTATTTTTTTTAAGTATTTTTAAAAAATATTTTATTGATTTTTTACAGAGAAGAAGGGAGAGGGACAGAGAGTTAGAAACATCGATGAGAGAGAAACATTGATCAGCTGCCTCCTGCACACCTCCTACGGGGGATGTGCCTGCAACCAAGGTCCATGCCCTTGACTGGAATCGAACCTGGGACCTTTCTGTCCACAGGGCGACGCTCTATCCACTGAGCCAAACCAGTTACGGCTGTTGCTTTCTCTTGAGTTCAAAGAGCATGTTACGTTAAAGTTAAAGTTGTAAATACTTTATCTCAAGGGAAATTAGTCAAGCACTCTGAAAGTGTTTTTACTCTTAATGTGGTATACAGGGAGATATTAGAATAAATTTAATCACTTTATCAGTCATTATTTGCATCAATGTTGTTTTTATATTATGAGTTTGTTATTGTTGTTATATCATTTTGTTATTGTTTAGTTATTAATAAAATTATGTATTATTTTCCTATACATTGTACTCATGTCCTTTTATCTCTCACACTTTTATTATAGAGAAAGGGCAAGTAGCAATATTAAAATATTTCATCTAATTAATTCCCTTTCAATGTGCATGAATTTCATGCACCGGGCTACTAGTTAAATATAATGCTATATCAAGTTGATTTCTTGGTGGGGAGAATGGTCTGATGGCAAGGTAGGAGAATTTTGTTTTGAAGGAAGAGAGTGAATGAGAGAGAGAACAAATGCAGTATTGTATAAATAAAAGGCTCTAGAATAAGATATTACTTTGGGAGAGGAATCTAGAAGTTTATTGCACTTCCTGGCAAATCAAATGCAGATTTTAAACTATGTCAAAATACAGATAAATAAAATAAAGAACATTAAAAATAATAAATGAAAATAATGAAAACTTCAGCCATATATTTTGTCCTATGAGACTTAGATTATGATTATACTATTATTGATCTGGATGTTTGGCAAATAGGATAATGTCTTTAAATTTTGTTTCATATTTTTATCTTCCCCATACAGATGAAAAGAACATAATTTTTTGCCACATGTAATTCTCTTCAGAATCTGGCTCAAGAACATAGTGATTATAGTTGGAAGGCCCTCTGGAATTTAAGGAAGAGACAGGTCATCTCTCTCCCAGGATAGAACTGAGTAGAATGAGGCGGACTGAAGCTCAGTAGCTGAGTTCATTTGTTTATCAAATATTGGCTGACTGATGCTTGACCTCCTGGAACTAGCTGAGTCCCCCTGGCTGACTGGTTGGCTGAACTCCTGGTCTCTCTTCCTCAAGTCTCCCCACCAACTTCTGTTTCTGCCTTTCCTCTTTTCTCTGGTTGGCTGCTCTCCCTGAAGTTACCGAAATGTTGCCAAAAGATTGAGAGTACCGCTAATGATAATAAAATGGACTCAATACAAGCAGAGAACTCAGATAAAAACAAGGAAAACTCAGAGTGCAAAAGCATTACTGCACACTGTGATGTGTAGCAGTAAATCTTTTTGATTATTTGAACTGGTTGACCATGTTCCACTTACTATGAAGTAGGACAGTAGTGGAATAATTTCACGCATAATTCTTTTTGGCCAACATTATTACTTCAATCTTATGATTAACAAGATGTAATAAGAGTAGACAGAGGGGTAAGAAAAGATTTAAGTCGTTTCTAGGTCTCGGCACTCTGCTAGGCTAGAGAGGGGCCTTAGGGCCATAGAGGAAGAGCCTAAATTGTGTGTCAGGCTACAAAGACCTATACCCAGCTGCACAACTTATCTAACTGAATAGTCTTGAACAAATCTACTTATGATACATTTCAGATTGGATCAAGTGGTAGCTACCAATTAGTCAATCACCTTCTAAGCTGAACAATTAGTTATACTTTCTACTGCATAAATTTCATAAGATTATTAATATTTTTATAAAGCCCATTAGTTATTCAGTGTCATATGACTACCTCCATTAACAGTATACTTGTATTCGTGTTTGTGAAGGGGAGAGAATCAGGGTTTTTCATATAATTACTGCCTTATTACTTTGCCTAGATATTTCATTTTTTATTTTCCTTAAAAACTTACATAGTTGTTTATCTGCCGAAAGTATAAGTTATTGTGACAATAAATAGCAGTGTAATTGATCATTTTTTCATAATAGCATACGTGCATCTAATCTAATAATAAACAAATATGCAAATTGACCATACCTCCGACACACCCACAAGCCACGCCCACAAGCCACGCCCACCATTCAATCAGAGCGAGTATGCAAATTAACCCAAACCAAGATGGCTACAGCCACAGAGAGCAAGGTTTCCTAGGTAACAGAGGAGGCCAAGCTTTCCGCCAGCCTTTGCAGGCCTAAGCCTCCACTCAAGCTACAAAGTTTCAATTATAGAAGGTAAACAAATTCAAACAAATGGCGGCAGAATGGAGCTTGAGAGAGCAGGCCAGGGTTGCCGCCGGCAACAGGGGAAGCAAAGCTTTCCGCACACCCTGGCCGGGCCCACCCGCTTAAGGCAACATAGTTTCAATTATAATCCCAACACAATGGCTGCGGCCTCGGAGGGATCCCCAGGCTTGGCTCTGCTCCAGGCTACAAAGTTTCAATTGTAGAAGGAAAATAAATTCCAGATACCAGGGCCTCCGCTTGGGTTACCCGGGGGCGTGGCCAGCCTGCAAACCACCACAGGCCCCTCGCTCAGGCTGCCCCACACCCCAAGGGAAACCCCACCTGATCTGGGACGCCCTTCAGGGCAAACCAGCTGGCCCCACCCCTGTACCAGGCCTCTATCCTATCTAATAAAAGAGTAATATGCAGATTGATCATCACTGCAACACACAATATAGCTGCCCCCATGTGGTCAAAGATCCTGCCCCCATGTGGACACAAGATGGCCACCACAAGATGGCCAGCAGGAGAGGGCAGTTGGGAGGCACCCGGCCTGCAAGGGAGGGCAGTTGAGAGGGACCAAGCCTGCAAGAAAGGGCAGTTGGAGGTGATCAACCCTCCAGGAGAGGGCAGTTAGGAGTGACCAGGCCGGCAGAGGAGGGAAGTTGGGGGCAAACAGGCTGGCAGGGGAGCTGTTAGGCATCAATCAGGCTGGCAGCGGAGTGGTTAGGGGGTGATCAGGCTGGCAGGCAGAAGCGGTTAGGGCCAATCAGGAAGGCAGGCAGGCAAGCAGTTGGGAGCCAGCAGTCCTGGATTGTGAGAGGGATGTCCGACTGCCCGTTTAGGCCCGATCCCACAGGCAGTTGGACATCCCTCGAGGGGTCTCATATTGGAGAGGGTACAGGCTGGGCTGAGGGAGAACCCCCCTCCGTGCACGAATTTCGTGCACCGGGCCTCTAGTTTTTAATAACATTATTGGAAAACTAAATTAGATTATAAACATTCTAAGCATTTGGGTTAAAATGAAAGGCAAAAGTAGTTCTTTGAAGACAGGGAGTCTCCTTAAATCAAAATATGACAACCAGCCCTGGCTGGGTAGCTCAGTTGGTTAAGAGCATCATCCTGATACACCAAGGTTGCAGGTTTGAACCCTTGTCAGGGCACATACAGAAACCAACCAATGAATGCATAAAAAAGTGGAACAACAAATCATTCTCTCCCCCTTCCTCTCTCTCTCTAAAATCAATTAAAAAAATTTATAATATATATATATATATATATATATATATATATACACAGTATATGGCAGCCACACCAGCTACTGTGAATAGAGAATTCAGACACTTGCTAGAAAAACTGGTCACCAATGTGCCACTAATGAGGAGGATGAGAGAGGTCTTCTGGAGTGACAACCAAGGTCAGGAAACTTCTTTCAAGGCACAAGATTGTAATAAATTCTGTTTTATAACATTCCATGGTTAAAATTAAAACTATCGACTCTTTTATAAAATTGACACTAGATGTGTCACGGTTCCTTGTGCTTCTCCTGCTCTATCTACCATACCTTGTGCCACCAGCAAAGTTCATGCCCACTTTGAAAAGATGAGCTTTATACAAGAGGAGAGTGAAAATAATTAGAAAGTATTTGAAGAGCTAATGTGATTTAGCACCTATCTAGTCACATTACCTTGGTGACTATCTTTCTGCCACTGCATAAACTTTTTCCTTTTATTGACTGATGTTCAGAAGGCCATAACATTTGAGTGCATGTATGTGTTAAAATGCATATGTATGATTCCCAGTACCACACAATTTCCCCATCCAATGCTATTTTGTACCAAAGACTTTACTTTGTCAGACCTAGAGAAACCTTAATAATTCTAGTTAGGCCATGAAACAAAAATAATATATGTGCATCAGCAATGAGGATAAGCTAAATACTGAGTGCTCTTAGAATGAACAATGGTCTACTTCAATAATTTTGAGGAAGTCTTACCTTTGCAATTATTAATAAATACTAGATAACTGCATTACTGAATTAAAGAATCATTCTATATTTCTGGGCAGGAGTCTACATCAAATCACAGAAAATAGGTCTACCAAAATAGCAAGTTCATAAAATTAAAACTGCAGCTCTCAGTATTGCTGTTATAGATAACAGCAATATACAGTTGTAAAAACTGGTAACATAAGGAATTGAGTCAGCAGAAATAAAGTAATATATTTATATAGTCTAAGAAGTTGAGAGGTAAAGCAGCCCCCAAAAACCTTGTCATGTGTTTCCAGAATAGGGAGGTTTCATCCATATTGAACAGTTGTTCTGGCACGTAATTTTCATCCTCAATTGGCTTATCTAGAGTTTCCAAAAATGTTTTAGCTGCCTTCACATCGAAACTCACCATTCACTTTCACATTATGGAATGAATAGTGATTCTTGAATCATTAAAGCCACCCAGAGCTTGTAGTAAATTCAACATTGTAATCAGGTCTAGCCTTTTCTTTGAACATTGCAAACACACTTTGCTTGGCCTGTGAGAGTCATGCTGCTGGGATGGATACACTTCTATGTCTGGTCCTCAATCCAAGTCATTAGAAGGTTCTCCATGTATGCTACAGCCCCTTCTTGAGTCTTTGTTAGTATTATGCACTATACAAAATCGTATGTGCTGTACTTTTATAAGGCTAGCAGCACGGTAGGTTTATCTACACCTGCATCACCACAAACACATGAGAAATGTGTTGTGCTATGGCATTATACAGCTACGATGTTATTAGAAGATAGAAACTTTTCAGCTCCATTATGATAATATGGGATCAGATTCTTATATGTGGTCAGTTGTTGACAGAAATGTCATTATGGGTCACATGGATGTAATTAAAGCTCTGCAACATTAGGGATAAAAGTTGATTTTATAAGTAAGACTTTCTCAATGGCAAAAGAAAGAAAGAAAGAAAGAAAGAAAGAAAGAAAGAAAGAAAGAAAGAAAGAAAGAAAGAAAGAAAGAAAGAAGGAAGGAAGGAAGGAAGGAAGGAAGGAAGGAAGGAAGGAAGGAAGGAAGGAAGGAAGGAAGGAAGGAAGGAAAGAAGGAAGGCAGGCTTTCTGGACTCATGAGGCCATACGTGAAGCCCATTGGAGAAAGTGAGCACCTTATAAGAATAAAGGGTTTGTTACCAGAAGAAAAAAAGAACAAAACACATTCACTCTAACAGTCTAGAATTCAATATAAACTTGGACCCTGAGAGTATTACGTTGGCCCACGACAGGGATTTTTTTGAACTTCCTAAAGTGGGGTCAGGTGCAACAGAGGGTATCTGAATGGGAAAGGATTATAAGTGTTGTGGGATAGTAGGTGGTATTCCAAAAATGTAATACAAGCAGCCAAGAATGCGCTTTAATATTTTTAATAGCCCTAGGCTTTTTTAATAGCCCTAGGCTTTGTAATAAAATTTTGTAGGGTGAGAGGGTTTTTTAAATATATATATACTATTCTTGAATCATTAAAGCCATATATATATATATATATATATATATATATATATATGGCTTTAATATATATATAACTGTTCTCCTTAAAACCAAAGTCAGTCATTGTAATTTAATATTTAATGGCTGTGGACTATAAGTGGTAGGTTTTAAAAATTAATTGATTATTTTTCGTGTCCTTTGGGGAATATATTTTCAATTATTAGCAGTGTACAATATTGCCTACTCTTTCTCTCATTAACACATTCCATCAAAAATGCCAAATGGAGACTCCTATTAAAGTCTAATGTGATAAATTATAATTTTTCTTGCCAATTATTTCACACTCAATCAGAATACCAGGATTTTTAGAACCTTTTAAAAATGTAAATACTAAAATTAAACATGCTAAAGTACAATGAGTTAACATTTCTATCTTCATTAAAACTAAAATTATCCCAACATTCTAAAATAAATCTTTTGGAAAATTCCTATAATATTAGCTATAATATTACCCATAGTAGATATATGCAAGCTTTGGTGATCCACTGACATTTCCATTCCTTATTATTCATGTGTGAAATATGAATTAAAAGAGTGTTCCATAGACATAAAAGTGTTTTGTAAATACAAACCAATGTGAAAATGAGGTGCTACTTTTAAAAATGATATTTTCAAGTCATTTTCAGTTTTAAAAATACCTGTTTAATCCATCTAAGTTCAAAACACATAATCTTCTTTAGTTCAAAGTTTTGTTAAATGTTCACATTCTAACACATGAATTAATTCAAAATTGGTAGTGCATATGTCATGTTGATTTGCAAGATAAGCATCTATCCACAACTGTTTAGTTTCAAACATCTGAAACTCTAAATCTATTTGCAAAACTACAAAACAAGATTTTTTTTGTATGGGTTTACATTGTTCATTAAGGAAAAAAGGAGAATAAAATATCTTAACATTGTAGAAATTAGTAATAACATTACCACATGTTATATCTATATAAAGCTCTATTATAATGCTTATAATTACATATTGTTGTTGTTTTTTTCCATTGAAATGGAATTTCTTCTTTCTACTTTGTATATTTCCTTTGGTCATCTTTATACTTTTCCCCCTGGTAAAACTTATTTTGGTTTGGCTTTGCAGGATTTAGAAAATGTAAAAATCAGATAAAATGTGTTATTTGAAAGAAAATAACCCTATAATTTTAAGAGTTTCCATCCAGTGTAGCATTTTCCCATTAGAATTCATGATATCTGAAAAAATAAATGGAGTGAGGTGCTGCTGCCTTTTTCTGAAGATATGTATGCTAGGGATCTGTATGTTAATCAGAGCTCTTTTCTTTTCTCTTCTTTGAGATTAGTAGTCCAACTGATTACTTCTTCTTAGTGAACTCTGAACTCTATGGCTATGACTCCAATTACAACTTTTAAAATAAACAACTTAAATAAAAGAGTTAACTAAATTTAAATTTTTTTAAAAAATAATACTTAAGAATTTTAAAATACATTTTTAAATTTAACAAAAATCTTTCAGGAAACAATTTCTTGCCTACACTGCAGGTTTATAGTCTAATCGGTGAATGATACTACATGGTAGGATTAGTGTGTGATGGTGTGTGTTTCTTCTTAAGTTTTTTTTTTTTTTATTTCACCTTAAATAAACTGAGAGCAACTAATAATCCACAATTCAGATATGAGAATCACATAATATGATGCAGAATTTTGTTTTGTTTGTTTTGGTGTTTTGCGGTTTTTTTGCCTCAGGTACTTAATAATCTTAGCCTTGGGTACACTGAAATACATAAAATCAAAATTCAAGTATTAAGAGGAAAAAATAAGACAAATCCTCAAGAAAAATCCCATATTTGCTGACATAGCTTAAGTCAGCTTAGAAAGCAATTGTGAACATGGTTCTATGAAAGTGTCAGCCATTCAAGGAACTGGCTATGTGAAAGTTTAAAAAAAAACTTTTGTTCCCATATTTGATAAAATTCATTGATTTTTCCTATACAGGGACATCACTGCCTTGACTTAATTCGCATATTTTGGTAAACTAGTAAACATTTTAGTTTTTTGTCCATTTGCAATTCTCCTTTAGCAAGTTATTTACATTAGATTTTTTTGCTCATTTTTATATTATCATGTTTATATACTTTTGTTATTACTTGATAAGATCCTGCTATCAATTTTATTAGCCTTATATTTATCAATTACATTGTAACTTTGAATTATGGTAACTGACCATACTAAATTTTAACATATTTATGTACTCAAATTTATAAATCTTTCTTCTTTAGGTATTAGGCCTTAGAAAATCCTTCCTCTGTCTGAGTATATAAATATTCACTATATTTTGTTCCAGTGGATTTGTAAGTTCAGTTTTTCCATATAAATATTTAACTTATCTGGAATTCACTTTGGTATAAGGTGTGAGGTAGTTTCCAAGTGGCTCTACCATGATTTATTCATTTATCCATTCTTTCCTCACCAGTTTGAAATGTCATCTCTCTCATATACTAAAATCCCATATAGAGTTCTTTTTTCTGCATTTCTCTTCTGTTTCTTAGATCTTTCTGTTCAGTCTGGCACAACCCTACCACATATGATTTTTATACTTTAATAGTACATTTTACAATCTGGAGGTGGCATTGCTCTTCTTTAAAAATAAAGTTCTGGCTATTCATTAACTTCTTTTCCAGATAAACTTCAAAATAATTTGACAAGTTCCAAACCAGTTCCACTGGGAACTTGATTAGAATTGTGTTAAGTTTGTAGGTGAACTTGAGGAGTTGACTTCCTCCTCTTCAGAGATCACCTCTTAATATTTTTTCTAGGCCCTTCAGTAAAATCCATCTATTTTCCCCAAATAGGCAAG
Organism: Eptesicus fuscus; assembly: GCF_027574615.1. Classification (NCBI taxonomy): domain Eukaryota; kingdom Metazoa; phylum Chordata; class Mammalia; order Chiroptera; family Vespertilionidae; genus Eptesicus; species Eptesicus fuscus. Next base: position 66,692,169 of record NC_072478.1, on the reverse strand, counting down.
CACAGTTCTGTTAAATGTATCCCATATATCACATACACTGTTACTATTGTTAAAAAACTATATCCCTACTATATTGGCTAACTGACTATTTATGCTATTTGGCAAGACCATTAAAGTGGAAAGCACGAGGGTATACAGTCTTTCAGTGCCCATTTCTATTCTTATCTCTGCTCTTTAGTAGCCCCATGAACTTGGGCCAATTGCTAAATATTTCTGGCCTTGTATTCACTAACAGGGAAGGAACCTACATTGCTTATATTTCAAGTTTATCCTGAGGTTCAGGTAAGATAATGTGCTTCATAGCATGCTATTATACAATGCAACACTAACCTACATAAACGCTGTTGTGTATAAGAAACAGTAACTGCATCTCCAAAAATTAAAATGAAGACTTGGGGTTTAAAATAGGTAAGTGGATAAAAAGCTGTGGTACATAACACAATGGAATAAAAAAGAAGGAAATCTTTCTTTTGATGACAGCATGGATAGACTGGAAATTATTGTGCTAAGTGAAATAAGCCAATCAGAAAAAGAAGCATATCACATGACCTTACTTATATGTGGAATCTAATGAACAAAATAATCTGACAAGCAAAATAGAAACAGAGGTATGGATACATGTAACAGTCTGAAAGCTGTCAGAGAGGACTGGGAGGGGAGACTGGAGGAAAGAAGGTGAATGGATTAGCCAAAGAACATATATGCATAGCCCATAGGTACAGACAACAGTGTGGTAAAGGACAGAGGGAGGAAATGGGTTGGGCTGTGTGGAGATGGGCAAAGGGGACAGGGAAATGGGGACATCTGTAACAGTAGCAACAATAAAAATAAAAATAAAAAATATCTAAACAATTGAAGCAATCTATTTTTTTGGATTACCCAGATGAATATTTATGTACTCCACTTTCATATATATGTGTTCAATATTTTTAAATGAACAACTAAGAGCTATGAAACAATGGAAAATAATCAGAATTATGTTTTATTTTAACATATAATCATATTTTATATCCATATTAGTCTCAAACCATATCATGAAAACACAAAAAAAACCTATGAATTCTTCAATTCTTTCAAAAATAGAACCAAAAGTGGTATCAAAGATACTAATTCTCTAGTTTTTATTTAATTTGAAAACTAATAGATTAGCTGTGTATTCTTCATTTTTGTTGCATATAAAATATACAAAGATAAGAGAAATGTGTGTCATCATAAAAAATGGCATTTGTCACATACACAGTGCAATTAAAGTTCATGATATAATACTTTTAAATGGATTTGATGAAGCACAATTTGATATTTCTGTGATGGTTCCTGTGATCACATAGTAGGGTAAGCATACAACTGCAAATACACACATTATACTCACAAAAATACAGATATCTGCCCTAGCCAGTTTTGCTCAGTGGATAGAGCATCAGCCTGCAGACTGAAGGATTCCGGGTTCGATTCTGGTCAAGGGCACATGTCCAGGATTGCAGGCTTGATCCCCAGTAGGGGCATGCAGGAAGCAACCAATCAATTATTCTCTCTCATCATTGATGTTTCTATCTCCCTCTCCCGTCCTCTCTGAAATCAATAAAAATATTTTTTAAAAATACAGATATCCTACAGAAACTTTAAAGTGCCATATGATGACTTTGGTGAGCAAACTGAGTACTATCATCTTTTAGACATATTTCATTGGTGCAAAATATGCAGAAGCTCTGGGTTAAAACTAGTTTAAAACTGACACAGTTAAGTAGCAAGACTAAAGGACAATCTACATAGAAGAGAATTGGCTCAATAATCTGGAAAAAAAATCGCTGCATTTTATTCTTGTGAAATTTAGCAAATTGTAAACATTTTATTTTTTTCTACCTCCTTCAAAACAGAAATACCCGATATTTTTTCTCAGTACACATGCAAACAAAAATATTTACGTATGAATAATATACTTCTACTCTCAATTCAGTTAACTGAAATAACATTAAATTCAATTTCCTTGTTATTAATAATTCTTCAATAACCAGAAAGCCACCAAGTACATAACAAGGCCATAAAACTAAGGCATATTTTAATTGGCTACTTCACCTTGACAATAACATGTATGTTATTGCCATACTTCTCAAATATTTATCAGACTCATGTAATGGCTATCTTCATTAATTTTTCAAGAACAAATTGATAAGAAGTTTCTTCCTTGCACTAACCGGTTTGGCTCAGTGGATAGAGCGTTGGCCTGCGGACTCAAGGGTCCCAGGTTTGATTCTGGTCAAGGGCGTGTACCTTGGTTGCGGGCACATACCCAGTAGGGAGTGTGCAGGAGGCAGCTGATTGATGGATGTTTCTCTCTCATCGATGTTTCTAACTCTCTATCCCTCTCCCTTCTTCTCTATAAAAAACTAATAAAATATATATTTTTAAAAATAAGTTCCTTCCTCTTTGCTATACAGCACAAAGACAAGCAAGATAGGGTTGATTTGTGGAACTTTAATGACCCACCATAAAAATGAACTAGGAGGGAAAAAGAGTGGGTTTGCAAAGCACAGGCAGCTACAAAACAGTCTCCTACATAGTGATCTTGACTCCAACACACATATGTCCAATCATGTTGTGCTTGGAAGACTTTCCATCTCAAAAGTCAGACCTACCAAATTACATTAAAATGGAGATTTCTCCATTTTTCAGTAAATTGAATCAAAGAAGAACATTCGTCCATAAGAAGAAGGAAATATTTTATTTAAAACCTAATTCACATCTGTCATGATTATTTTGATTTAGATGTTTGGAGTGATCAAACTCACAATTTTCTTTGATTTAAATGAACAGAAATATTTAAAATATCCACAGCCTTTCCCCTTTCATCTGACTATAGGAAACTCTACTTCACTGCTCTCTTAAAGTTATAATAAAATTACAACACAGAGTTAACCACATCACATAACAATCTATCCTACAATATATTCAATTTTTCAGATAAAGATGAATTTTCCTAATGACTTACCACATAACTCAATGTGTTTCTGCCCTGTGTAGAATTTTACTATGATATCTTCAAAAGAGTCACTACCTTTGGTATCATAATCAAAATATATATTACATTTACTTTGGACATTTTGATTTAATTGTTCTCTGGTTTCAGCAGGACTGAAATAATTGTTTACTTATTGAAATTTTAGTCTAAAAATAGTTGTCAAGATTTTGGTGTCTCCGATCTTTTCTCATAAGTTTTAAGCCACTGAGAATTTTTAAGAGTAAAAAGGTAAGAAAAGATTAAAATAAAAGGCTTCTAAGCAAGATGCAATAATACATCTAATTTAAAAGGGATTAATCATTAACCAATTTAGCATCAAAGGAACTGTCAAAAGAAAGGAGTTCCATATGGGCCATGTCATGGAAGGCTACAAAAAGATGCGCTACTCACCTCCCCCTCTACCCAACTACAGAGGAAAAGAATAAGTAAATACATTCTAGTCTCAAAAGAACATGTGGGTTTCTTTCAGGATCATGCCTTTACAAGTAGGACCCATATTATGAGAGTCCCTGAGATGCATGAGGGTTCATCTACAATCCATGATTTCAGCACAGACATTGGGAAAGTCACTTTCAGCATGTGCACTCTTGCCATCCACATGTGCTTACTATTCATATGTTCCTGGCTTGATCTCATCTACTCCAGCAGTGACTCCAGTCATGGGAAAGCTCTATTCCTTCCATCTGTCCAACTTTCCTCTCTCCTTCCCTCACAAAGAGTGGTCTAGGCTAGATTAAAACACTATCCTTTTCATACACTGGGAGGAAAAAACAAAGGATAGGAAAATTGCAAACCCTGAAAATTCAATTAGCAAATGAAGTGACTCCAGAGTCAGACAGGCATAGGTTTCAAATGCCTCTGCAGCTACTTAGTAGCCATGTGATACTGGGTAGGAGACCAAAACCACATGAATCTCACTTGTCTAATCTACAAAACGGGATGGTATACCTGCCTAGCACAATAGTTACAAAGATTTAAATTGTAATAAAATACCAGAGACGTATGCATTTCCAATTAATATTTGCCTACTATGAAGCATTTTGGGGAAGGAGTGTAAGAACAGAATGAAGTTATCTAGTTTGTATAGTGGCAGAAGGTAACTAATTTATTGTGGCAATCACTTTGTAATGAATATAAATATTAAAGCCCTGTTGTATATTTGAAACTAATATACAACAGGGCTTAAGAGGTAATATGCAAATTGACTCTCACACCCTCACAAGATGGCTGCTTACAACCAGGCTGGCAGGGGGGTTAGCAAGGGACGACCAAATGACTGAACAAGCAGGCTACGTGGGGCAACCAGGCCGGCAGGGGGAGTTAGTGAGGGACGACCAAATGAATGAACAGCAGGTTGCGTGGGGCAACCAGGCCAGCAGGGAGGGGCAGTAAAGGGTGACCAGGCAGGCAGGCAGGTGAGCGATTAGGAGCCAGCAGTCCAGGATTGTGAGAGGGATGCCCAACTGCTGGATTGGAGAGGGTGCAGGCTGGGCTGAGGGGAGCCCCCCCCCCCCCATGCATGAATTTCGTGCACCGGGCTTCTAGTAACATTATAAGTCAATTATACTTCAATAAAAATATATATCTACTTATAAAGCAGACTAAAACCAAATATTCAAGAATAGCTTAATTGTAGTATTAACCTTTTGCACTCGGATGTCGAGTGTGACTCCACACGGTTAGCATCGGTAGCAGCTTGATGAAAAAAGCAAGCGAGTGCAAAGGGTTAAGAATAATACTATATAATGAAACTATACCCACCTGTATTATTCACTTCAAAGCACATATGAAATACTTGAAATTCTTAATTATTATATTAGTCCTAGTGTAGAAAATAGCTAGTGTTGTATTTGTATATTTTCATGTCCACAAGATACAAAATGATTATAATAAAGATAAATCTGAAGAATCATAGAAGCATCTATATATATGAAAGCCTAAGCAACCATTAGGACCGAATGACTGGAACGACTGGAATGACCAGTCAACCAATCTCTATGATGCACACTGACCACCAGGTGGCAGACAATCAATGCAGGAGCTGCCCCTGGTGGTCAGTGTGCTACCACAGTCAACCTTCCACAGCCGGCCGGCAGCGTCAGTGTCCAGCATCCATTACTTCCGCCGGCCCGACGACCAGCACCTCCTCTCCCAACCCTGCCGGGGCCTTCAGCCCTGGGCTGGGACAGGGAACCAGGGTTAGGTGGTGGCAGATGAGGCCCCTTTCCAAAGAGGGCCGAGGGCTGGCTCCCTCCTTGAGTCTGATGGCCAACCTCCCACACTCTGTCTCTCCCCCCCTCAGCTGGCAGGCCCCAATAGGCCCTCAGGTCCCTCCCCCTGTCCATCCCCCCTGGTAGGCAAGCTTCAACCAGCCTGGCCCTGATTGGCCCTGAGCTCCAGCCAGGCCTAGGGACCCCACCCATGAACGAGTTTGTCCACTGGACCTCTAGTATTATTTTAAATCTATTTATTTTACTAGTTTTATTTTTTGTCCAAGTTCTATGCTAATGAGGCCTTGGAAAATTTTAGTTCATGAAAATATTTCACATATTAAGCACACTGTTGAGATGTTATAGATAAAAGTAATCTATAAAAATATGTGATCAAAGAAGGTTGAGAAAGAGGGTAGAACTAATAAAGTAGGGTCATGGTAGGTATCCTGGAATGCTAATTTACTGAATTTTACACAGCCTACAGCTTCACTATTCCCAGGCATACTTACCTGTTTGAGTACTTTGAATTGCTAATAAGCGAAAACTCAACTCAAAACAATTTAATCAAATATGGGATTTACTGCCAATATTACTGAAATGTCCTGATGTGGGTTTCAGTTGGGATGAGATAGAGGTCCAAGGTCCACATCTCTGACATTTGTCACATCTGTCTCCATACATCCGCTGTGTCTTCAGGTTGGCTTTTCTCAGGGTCGCAATATGGATGTCACCAATAACTGGGGTCATAGCTCTTCACTTACATCCAAAAATGAGAGAGAAGGAATATTATCTCATAACAATCTAAAAATGTCCCGAGCCTTTCACAGGTCAAAATACCACTGCACTAGTTCCTGTGGCCAAGGGAATACTGGTTGGCTGAGGTCTGTGCTACTTGAAATAACCCCTTATGGTCAGATAAGTCAACATTCACCAGTAGAATTTGGAATGGATTGCTACCAAATTACCCTGGTACACATAAGAGAGAGGGGAAAAAAGATGTTGGAGAAAGAACTAGACAATCCACTATGTGCATATGCCACAGCTGAAATTTTTTGTTATAAAAACCCAAAACTGCATGACATAACTAAAAGATTGCTTATCACACAGTATAGATCAAGTATGATTAAGTGTGCCAGATCCATAGCAGGCTATTATAATTAAAATTAGGCACACGCAAGGGAAAACTCATTTACTATGATGGCACAGTTGATTCAATATTAGTAGGTAATATCAGAAGTATAATCTGCATCATTAAAGAGCAAAGTTCTCGATGCTACATTCCCAACATGCTTCTGGACAGGGCTTACACCATAGAAAACAGGGTTTGGCCAGGGATACAAAATATGAGGATACTGACTCATCTCAGTAAAACTAGAGGGCCTAATTTTATGGACACAGAAATGTCAGATTTCACAATTTTTAAAGAGCATAAAGAGATTAATTATTGATTAAGTAACAAGTCAAAGAGATTAAAGGAAACAGCCAATAGCCCTCCCTAGGCTAGCATATTTAGTTACTGTTGTATGCATTCATATTGTTAAGATAGATTGTCAGGGATGTGGAAAAAGGAAAAAGGTTGAATAGGTAAGGTACAGATACTTTCTAAGTTGGTGAAACAATCCTGCATGATACTGTAATGATGGGTGCATGACACCTACAGCTCAAAGAGATAAACTTCATGGATGCAACTTCAATAATAAATCATTTAGAAGGTCAGGGGATCCCAGGATGGAATGCAGAATGTGACAACAGAATATATCTTTATTACCAAAATATTAATCAACCTTCCTGAAGGGCGTTGGGGGAAAGTTGCTGACCTAAGTCACTTTGAAAATATGCGGAGTCCGTAAGACTAAATGTGAAAGGAACTGTTCATAGTACTATAAAGTTGTTTCCCACGGAAGTATGGCTTATCAATTCAAAAGCCACTATGCATGGGTACTGGGATTAAATAATTAATTAAATAGATGGCAGATGGTGAGATCCAGGTTTCTCACTATTGGAGCAGGAGGTGATTATAGAGAATTAAGAGGAGGAGGCTAGGATGATGCATGGGCTTAGACATCAGAGTTGGAGACATCAGTATAACTGATGTTTAGCTTAATAGAAATACAGAGGATTATACACAGACATATTTACAGATACACGTATGTGTGGAAGAGTTTATACAGCACAGATATCACTTTCTCTGGAGAGCACTGCTCCCTCTTCCGGCCTTCTGTTGACAATGGCACATTGTCATGCATTTATGTAATACCCATCATGCTGTTATATTGTTTACTTACATATTTGGCTACACCTGTGCACTATGAGCTCTAAAAAAAAAAATGAGATGATGTGATATTCCTGCTTCTATTTGGGGGGCATTTAAAAGTCAAGATGTAAAGGGTTTCCAAAATATTTGTAGGAGTGTGGTCTAGCTCGTAGGACCAGGATCTTGTCCTGCCCCCTTATGGTTCACGGTAGCGTGTAGCCTGAGTAGGGCTTTAATATTCTCCTACCTTAGGGTATATAAAGCTTAGATTACTAGGTCCTACCACATACAGGTATTGCATTTTAAAAAGTGATCTAAAATATCTAACACAGTGCTTTACAGAGTTTTACTAAGTTACCTTAGCATTATTCTTAAATTATTTTTAGCTAAACTTACCTATTTGTCATTTAAGCAGTAAGACATTAGTTATTGAACTTGCACTGTAAACAGTGAAATAAATTCCAGTGGGAAAAATAATTAAAAGATACCGATTCCTGTCTGCAATGATTTCATAGACCTCCATGCAATTGTAAATGGTGTGCACATCTCTCCTGAGAATTATGCAGATGTATTAATTTATGAGCAACATATATAAACTATGCAATCTTACAAAATCTTATAAACAAATACTCTAGTTAAACTATGTGCAAATATTTTGTGCGATGAGTTTCAACAAGAGGCATGTGTTTTGATGGGGAGAACTGGGAAAAGGCATTTTCTGTCTTCCAAATTTTCCACCTTACATTTACACAATTAAATGGCGATGCTATTAAAGTAAATAGAAAAAAATCCTCACCTCAAGATCATATGTATTTGCAGAGTGAAGAGAAAGGGTGAAAAAAGTTAGTCCCTATGTAAAATAAAAATACAGTAGATTAACGTAAACATGTCTTTCTACGAACTATCAGAAAACAGATAGATACACCTCTGGACTTCATTCTGCTTCTGAAGGACCTAATGAAGTGACATGCCCTTTAACATTGGGCCAATCAAATTTTCAAAACCAAAGACCTTTGGTCATAGAGTTAATGCTTACATATTTGGTACGGAAACTCTAATATTCTTGTGCCAACCCTTTCTTACCTATACCCTGAAACTGTGCAGTGGTGCTGAGAGCCCTTCCTTTTAAAACAATAAAATGGGAAAGCTTTTAATTTATTGTAAAATCCAGTGTCCCAGCTAAATTTGTCAGAAATCCTGGAACTATGAAATAATGGTTTGCAGTTGCATGTCCCCAGATGATGAAGCAGGTTGATGGCAAGAACCAGGCGTCGGTCCCCATCAGTCCTGACAGGAGGAATCAGCCAAGGATGAGCAAAGGCAGCCAGCTCAGCTTTTAAAACAATGTGACAAAGTAAGAATTCCTTCCAATCCAATGTTTCCTATCAGGAAAAAAAAAAAAAAAAGGCTGATTCCCAAATAATAATTTGATCCTGGCATTCTGAGGCACAAGCCAGCCAAAACTTGTCTGATCTTTTTAATACAAAATCACGCCACCTCAAGAATTCAGGTCCAACTATCTAGGGCTTTACATCAACACGCTGCAGCCATTGTTTTCTGGCCTCATCCTGTGGTTGGCTGGATGAGGATTTGGAAATCCCTGGTCATGTTGATCTATTTCTGGTCTCCCAGTAGGAGTTCAGTAAGGGCAGCTCTCCACCACCTGCCAGCCAATCAGTGCTCGGAAACAGTCATGCATCTGATGAATCTGTGTGGAAAAAATCCCAGCCCCACATCTTCCTCCCTGAAAAGGTGGGGCCAGTACATACTTTTCAACACTTTCCTTTTTCCCCTCACCAGAGCGTTTGGACAAAAGCAACACTGATGGGGAATAAGACAAGGATTTTCCTCGTGGGCTTTATACACCTGTATACACTGGGACAATAATGGACTCCCACGAGCAGCAAGGATGGCAACTTCACCTTGCAGTTCCAGGAAGGCTTGAAGGATCGTGAAAAATATCATTAATGTGTGAAGCAAAGAAAGAATAAAAGAGCAACCGTGTTATTTTTTCCACATTTAAGAAAACAAAACTGCCATTCATTTTTTAAGCTTTCGGTGTTATTCAATTGCACAGAAAGACATTGTGAAAGCTAAATAAATGCAGACTGCTTGTTGGTGTAGGAGGAAAGTATCTAAGAGTCCCACTGGCCTTATTGCTGTCTTTCCTCCTTGAACAACAGAACTATTACAGCATGTGAATCCTATATGAATCCATTTTTTCTTTTTTCATTAACTTAGCAATAGTGAAAAACCACCTTCACTTTCTACACTGTACCAGAGTACCTGTCACTATGTACACATTAACCACCTCAATTTGTTTGAAACTGAATCCTAATATGACAAGTGGTTTTAAATATAATTTTCATTCAAATTGTACATCACATGTTTTTTACAAATCAAAAAATATATTTTATATGTTGCAATCTATATTTTAAATGGGGATTTTTTTCTAGTTTTGCCTATTGCTAAAATATTCTTGATAAAAGACACTGGGTAATTTCATTCATAGGGCTTAACATATTATAGTATGAAGAGGAAGTATTTTTTTAAATACACAACAAAATAAGGGCTGTGCACATAAAGTAGGGTATTTGAAGTACATTAAAGACAAATATGGAAACTCACTGGCCTAGAAACTATATTTTAAAGGAAAGCATTGGACGTCTTGAAAAACTCAGGAAGGTGCAGACAAGAACTTTGATTGTTTGGACATTTGCTGTACACGCTCCAAAATGTTCTTAGATAGCATCACCACCAAATCACATAATTGTAAATCTTATGTTTTACCATTACTCGGAAAAAAAATGGAAATCTCTAAACACACAGCACAGAATTTAAATAATACCTTTAAAATAAACAGTATGTATGCATTCACACTCATCTATCAACTAAGAGAATAAATTGAAATTGACAAATATTAATGGTGTTTCTCCCCCATATGTACAAAGCATGTGCAGGCCCTCAGCTTCTGTGGGACCTGTCTGGCACTGGCCACAATCTAATGATCCAATGGAATCACCCCAGGTATTCAGTCTGGCACTATAGTTAAATCCTTACAGCAAGGTTTATCAGTGAACAATTACATCACAGGGAGAGAATTCTAAAAACACATGCTGAATTTAGCATATTATGCTTTGCCTAAAGCAGCGGTCCAGATACAGTTTTAACTCATTGCATATTATTAAGCCAATAAACCTTGAATATAAATACTTATTAAATATGTTCATATTTTATACCATTTCAATTTTGGTTCATACTACAGTATCTGCTCTTAATTCATTTCCTTCAGGGGATGTGAAAATATCCACCTGAAAACGGATAAAGTAAACACACTAGCTTTACACTGAGAGCTAGAAAGTATGTGCCCAGTTGTGCTGAGAGAAGGCCATGAAAACAAAACATGGGTAATTTCTCAGAATATCAGTCAGAGTACAATGATTTCAGATAAACATTGTTCAACTATATCACTCACTTCTACAGGACAGTTGAGAGCCATGTCCAATTTCCTCTTTCTAAAGAGATCTTGCCCTAGCTGGCTTGGCTCAGTGGACAGAGCATTAGCCTGTGGACTAAAGGGTCCTTGGTTTGATTCTGGTAAAGGGCACATGCCTGGGTTGGGACTCCATCCACAGTAGGAAGCATGCGGGAGGCAGCCAATCAATGATTCTCTCTCATCATTGATGTTTCTATCTCTCCCTCTCACATCCTCTCTGAAATCAATAAAAATATATTTAAAAATAAAGAGATCTCATCTCTTGTTCAAAGAGTGTTTATATATGCAGAGCCATCATCAAGTGTTCACAGCTTTCAGTAGTAACTAAAAATAATTTTCCAGGTAATAAACTTGTAAACAGAACAGATAAAGTCAATGGAGTCTTTCAAGCTAAGGTGTTCTGGTTTGTTGCTTATAGCTTCATTTTGCTTCCCTGCTTTTGCTCTTATTTTAATCTTGAAATGCCATTATTAGCAATAACAATGTCCAACTATTCATTCATTACAAAAGATTTTATGAATTTGTATCAATATAATTTATGTACTATATCCAGAGCTCACTTTCTAAAAACAAAAACCTGAAATAAGACCATTATGCTAAGCGAAATAAGCCAGTCAGAGAAAGATAAATATCACATGATCTCACGCATATGTGGAATATAATGAACAACATAAACTGATGAACAAAAACAGATCCAGAGACAAGAGAAGTATTGATCAGACTGTCAAACCTCAGAGGGAAGGTAGGAGAGGGTGGGGATAAGGGGGAAAGATCAACCAAAGGACTTGTGTGTATGCATATAAGCCTAGCCAATGGACACAGACACCAGGGGGGTGAGGGCATGAGTGGGGGTTTGGGGGGGAGCAATGGGGGGATAAGGACACATATGTAATACCTTAATCAATAAAGAAAAATAAATAAATAAATAAATAAATAAATAAATAAAGACTTAACATACTGCCCTCTTTGTAAACATTTTCTCATTTTATCTCATAACAACTCTTTGGAATATATATATTATTAGTATCTTATTTTATGGATGAGAAAAATAAAGATTTGAAAGTTTGTCTCTTTCCCAAGACCACAGAGGTTGTGGTTTGACTGTCACCAAGCCTAATGTCATGTAGGGAAAAAACAAAAAGCACTGGCTTTGTCATTTAGTCCTCCCACTAAATCTTAGAGCAAATCAGAGGAATTTCTTAAAAAACTACAGTCCAAGGGCCAAATCCAGCTAATCACTTATTTTTATAAATAACAGATTTTGGGAACACAACTATACTCATTCTTTCACATGATGTCTATGACTACCTTCACTCTACAAGCACTGAGTTAAGTAGTTGCAACAGACAACCTCTGGCCCATAAAGCCTAAAATACTATCTGACTCCTAACAGAAAACACTTGCTAACCTCTAAGTTACACGACTGAAAAATATAGGGAAGTGGTGACACTGAAGTGTTTGGATGGATGGAAGGTGTTTTGTCCTATTTCAGCTTATCGATAGGAAGCATGTCAAAAAGAATGAGATTTATGGAACAGGCATTCATGAAGCAAGAGGATTAAGAAGGATGGAAATCAAGGCTACGATGAACAATTAATGAGAGCCCTTAAACAAGCCATGTTGCCTATTGACCTTTAATCTACTGAATTAAAAGCCAACTGTAAGGTGCTTTTTGTTGACCAGCTCTGTGTTTGCAGATCTATGAGTAAGACCCTATAGCTGTTATTCACGCTTTCCATGTAAACTTGAATTCTGTAGGTTATCAGGAAACAAAAGGTCCCCATACCACTAGAGAACTGCTTGTTTTCCAATTTTATAGACTAAAGTGATCTTGTCTGAAGAATATTTAGGTGGGTTTAGAATATTTAGGTGTGGGTGTGTTCCTCTTCCCATTGCCAATGCCATCAGCCAATGTTTTTGATCATTTTCTCTAATCTTGATTTTCAGAGTAGTTAGCCCCTAGAAATAACTTTAAAAATCAAAGCCCAATGGAACATGGATTTGCCTTAATACAGTATGTGTATCCCATGGAATCTGAGCACTTCTGCTTCAGGAAGGGCTTAAACTGAGATCATGAGTGTGCATTTGCACACACATACCCTCCCCACACACATACACATCATCCCATATACCAAGGAGCCCTTCAAAAATTTTTATCATCTATATTATTGGCACATTTCTGGTGAACTTTAAAAAGCAGCAAAATTCTGAGTAGATAATATAGTTCCCCAAATCAATTCCCAGTCCTTCCCTGGGCCACTAGTTCTTAAAACATAAAAGAAAAGAGGGCACTTTTCATTTGAAAGATGATCTATTAAAGTTCATATGGGAGGGAGAGAGCATTTGCCAAAGTGATTAAGTCCATGTGTGAAGAACTAAGTGAAACCTTCAGGCATTCTGTCGCATGTTATTTTCCCTTTTTTAAAAAAAAAAAAATTTACACAACCATGTGGGTGGCCACATGTCTATTTGTTTTCCTTGTTTTTCAACAAGTGAAACTTGAGGTTGAAAGGGGGAGGTTAGAGGGGCATGTTTTTTAACTCATAGAAGTCATGGTTTTATTACTTTCAGATTGAGCTGATGTGCAATTGAACAAGTTCTCTCATTAGTGGAGCCCAGAAACAGATGGTAATTGTGGCTCTGAGGTTACTTTTGTGCAGCTTATATATTTGGGAACATTTTTTACCTTTCATGTTGCTTACACAACATTACACCCTCCACTTCCAGAGCTGGCATCCTAAGACAAACAGAGTAAGAATACCAATCTTCGTAGAAAATCTTCATAGAGAGAAAACATAACAGAATTCTTATCATATTGATGCTAACACTACAGCTTAAAAGTATTCACATAGCATTCTTGATCTGCATTATTCACGACAAAGCAAGCATTAAATTGGATATTATGAATGGCATTACATTTTAAGTGTAGTTAGCAATGAACAATTTGCAGCAACAAGAAGAGAAGTCAATCTTCCTGTAATATACCCTGTTACGTTCTTATCACATAGTGAGGAAAAAAAAAAAAACTGATCTAAGAAGTCTGGAATTGGGACAAAATGTATGATTAAGTTATTAATAAACTAGTATTTTTCTCATTTTAAAGATCATGCTTCAATAGAATTTTTACATGACTTTAATAATTCATTCTGGCAAGGAATCCCAAACAAGAAATTCTACTATTTTACTCACCACCGTTTCACTTTTACATATATGTGAAAAAAGAATAAAGTTAAGTAGGGAAAACCATCCAAAAATACATACCTGGCATCCCACAATATAAAAAATGGTGGCATATGATTAATTTCAATGCACTTTTTACTTTTGCAGGTAGATATATGATTTTTTTTTTTACCCTAGGAAGGTTTTCTTAACTTATCTGTTCACGGAACAGTATCATTTTCAGTACTGCCAACAGCCCTCTTTTTTTCATATTATTTTTCTCCTTCATTCCTCATCACAATGTTCATCTCCCCTTCCCATATATACCTTTTAATGTGCTTTGTCTGTTTTCTTGCATATTCATCTACTTTTGCCGAAGACAGGTCTCTTGTGTGTGTCCTGTGTATTTTAATGTATAGAGTTGGTACTTTGATAAAGATATAAGAATAGTTACTGGTTTAAAAATTTTTACTCAAATATCAATTTTGGCCATTAACCCAAAATTCTGCATATGTTTATGTTGTTTTTAATGGCTCTTACATTTTGTATATGTGTTAACTATATTTAACCTATGTGTTCCCATAATGATAAATTCCTGGGAACTCCTCACTACCACAAAAATGTGTCATTGACATAGTTCATGCTTATTTTGCCCTCATAATTTGCCCTATCACTTAGACATCAGGCCTTCTGTTTCCTCTCTGACCTTATTTCCTGCTACTCTTTCCATGGCGCATTCTGAGCTCCCGCTATATTGATGACCCTTTATGGTCCTCAAATGCACCAGCCCTAGGGCCTCTGCATTTGCCATTTTCTGTGCATGTTGTGGGTGTGTTCCCCTCCACCTCTCTGTCTGACTCATTTTTTCATATATTTTCCTATTTGTTTATAATCACCTTGCAGTGTGGCTTTTCCTGGTGGTCCTATTTTAAATTGCAGCCCATTGAAACACCTCACTTCCTTTACTTCCTATCCCCTTTCCCTGTAAGGTTTTTGGTATAGTACTTAACCACATTCTAATATACCATATCTTTCACTTGCTAATTTTATCTGTTTTCTGTCGGTAGAATTCAAGCCCTATCAAGACCACAGCTTTTTTAAAAATTTCATCCACTCTAAGGTCCCAGACCCTAAAATAATACTGAGAACATAGTAAGTGCTCAATAAATAAATATTTGTTGAACAAATGAATGAATGAACTACTACAACCTGAAATTCCAGTACTATTTTTAACAGTCATGTCAGGCATCTACTTATTACCTGTATTTCTGGATGTTACGTGGAATAGGGATACATCTAAAGCTTCTTAGTCCACTGTGAGGAATGTGAATAAGATTTTACTAGCCTTCTAGATACAATCTACAGGTTTCTCTGATATTCTATGTTTAAGAATATCTTAAAGAAAATAGATATTATCTATCCTTTGAAAGGTTGTTGGATCTCAATAAACCATTTAGTGCAATAGATTTGTGTGTATATCTAAGATTACATTTTAATTTATTAAAGATAATTGATCCATTCAATTTTTAGATACTTTATATTTATTTTTTAAAATCCATCCATTTAATCAAGTTTTCAATTTTAGAGACATGTTTGTATAGTCTTCATACATTTTAAACACATGCATTTGGTTTTTGTATTATTCAAATTTATACTTTGTTTTTGCAGTCTCCCCTTTTTAGCTGACTGGACTTTCCAGAGATTTCTTGATCCCAATTATTTTTTCTAAGGATCTATTTTGTTTACTTTTAATTGTTTTAACTTTTTAAAAAATATGTTTTTATTGATTTCAGAGAGAGATAGAAACATCAATGAGCCCAGCTGGCATGGATCAGTGGTTGAGTGTCGACCTATGAACCAGAAGGTCATAGTTTGATTCTGGTTAGGGCACATGCCTGGGTTGCTTGCTTGATCTCCAGTAGGGGGCATGCAGGAGGCAGCCGATCAATGAGCAATGATTCTCTCTCATCATTGATGTTTCTCTCCTTCTCCCTTCCTCTCTGAAATCAATAAGAATATATTATATAAAAAAAGAAACATCAATGAGAGAGAAACATAGATTAGCTGCCTCCTACATGGCCCCTACTTGAGATTGAGCCTGAAACTCAGGCATGTACTCTGACCAGGAATCTAACTGTGACCTCCTAGCACTTGGGAAAATGCTCAACCAACTGAGCCACACTGGAAGGGTGAAAATTGTTTTAAGTTTTAAAAAATCAAATACTTTTATTTTTCTTATATCTTTATATATACTCTGTTCTTATATTTCAAACTTCTTAAGTAGAATGCCTTGCTTGCTTTTTTAACTGTCCTTATTTTCTATTTCTTAGAAAAGAATTTTTAAAGCTCAGTTTCCTTTAAGAATTGCTTTAAATGTAGTTCACAAACTTTTATACGTAGCATTTTTGTTGACACTCAATTCAAAATAAATCATATTTTGTGATGTGTGCTGTTCGTTTGTTTTTGTTTCCTGACCTAGGGGATTATTTTGTCCCTTCTTCAATTAGTGCTTTATTTTTACTGGGATATTATCAGATTGCATAATGCAAACAAAAATGGCAACTCGTCATAATGTAAATGTCAACACATCATACGGTTTTTTTGCATACATAAAATTGTAATTTGTAGAAAACACATACATAGATAGAAACAAAGTGTGTTCTAGTCATTTTTCTATGGTGGTGTAATATTTCCCTGACTTATTGTACTCCTGTACCCTTGCATTGGCGTCTACACGTTTGAGGAAGCAATCACGTCTTCCAGATTTATGGCCTAAAATCCACACTTTATGGGTTTGGTAAGGAAAGGCTTTCACCTGCAGGGATGGGGCAATGGAGGCACCGACTAGGGCAGCACGCAGCAGATGCTGTCACACAGTGCCAAGTGGCATGCAGGTTTCTACACGTGGGGCCTGTGGTGACTCCCGGTCTCGGAGCTGCAGTGACTTGGTGACGTTAGGCTGCTATGTTCTGCAATGCCACCTGTGGTCCTTGGCAGTAAAAGCTGTGTGGGGAGGGGACCCATTTTTACTGTGAAGACTGTTGAGATCCAGCCGTCTGACCACTCCAGGTCCAGTGGTGAACACGCCTGGTTAGGGGCCGGTGGTATGCGCATGTGTAGCTGCCAAGGCCAATTGTGGGCATGGTTGCAGTGATGGGGATCAGCACCACTACCTGAGCCAGCTATGCATGCACACACGGCTGTGTGCAGTGGTTAGCCATGTGCACACGTGCAGTAGCTAAAGCCAGGGCTGGTGGCAGGGCTGAGGCAGGTCATGAGTGTACACATAATGGCTACACTATTGCCAAGGGGCAGGGTACTCACAGTGGGACTAACTATTCTGGCTCCATGCGGTGGCAGCTCTAGCAGCCAGTCTGCAGAGGCAAAGACTATGGTCTCTCATAGCTGAAACTGCCTCCATCCATAGTAGCTGCAATAGCTGTTGGTTTCTTCACTGGCAAAAGCAACTGAGATTCTCTGCAGAGCAGGCTGCTGGGATCTGCAACAGTGAACACTGCAGTGTCCTTGGTGGTAAAACCTCTAGGGCAGTCACAAGGGCTGTTGACAGCCTCAGTGACAAAGGCCACTAGTGTCCTCTGCACAGTAGGCCACTGGGGACCATGGCTGCACCTACCACATGGCTAATACGGATGGCCTCCACCTTGCTTCTTTGTTCCTGGCAGTCTCCAGACATCTCAGCTACATCCCGTTTCCCCAGCAATCTGGGTGGGTTAAATCAAAGCAAATCCTTCAGGCTGTCCAGCTGTATGTGTGCACAGAATTGACGCGGTTGGCAAAGGACTGGGGAAGCTGTTCCTTCATCCTGCTCTCCTTTGCCCCTCGGAAGGGATCTTGGCTGAGCTGTGTCAGTCTGGGTGATGGGTTGATGCAGGCAAAATGCAACTGTTCTTCCTACCCTTTGTGTGCAGTTATTCTCAGGGTGTTTTGCTCCACTGTGTTGCTGCACCTTCCTAACTGGACTCTTGAGCATCCCTAGAGCTAGTTTCATCCCTGGACAGCTATCTGGTTGATTTCTGTGGTGAGATGAAGGCTGGGATCTCTACTCTGCCCTCTTGCTGGTGCCAGCCTCTTCCCTCTCAGATATGGTGGGTTGTTTTTTTAAGTATTTCCAGTAAAACTTGGCAGAGTTTAATGGCTACTTCCCATGCTTCTGCTAGTACCCTATTAATAAATTATTTTCACCCACTGCAACCACTGAAGTCTGTTTTGTTTGATGACAAAAAATGCTCAGATCCATGTGGCATTTCTAGTATATTTATATTAAAAGAACAAACCAAAATATATATATATTAAAAAGTTATGAAGTTGAATTCTGAGTTGTTCAGGAAAAAAAAAGCCACATTTTCTACCAAAATTCTCATGATATAAATTCAAACAAAAGTTAATAACTACTTTAATGAAGAAAACAAATTTTTGTGTCTTTGGCAACATGGAGCAAATCTGAATTCAAAAAGTAAACCAAAAAAGGAGTTAATTTTCCCAGTATTTCCAAATATCTGTAGGTTTTGTGTTCTTTAGATGTTTTAGTTTTTCAACCATGTGTTTTGAGTCATGTAACATAATGACTAGGTACTTACTCGCTTGGACTACTTTAAACCTAAAGACCTTTTGTGCTAATTCTATTTGTATTGTTTATTTCCACAATAAGATTTGCCACTGCACAATGGGAGGTCTTGTCACTTGCAAAAACAACTTTGAAAATAAGAATACTCTTCAGCCCTAGCTGGTTTGGCTCAGTAGATAGATCGTCGGCCTGCAGACTGAAGGGTCCCAGGTTCGATTCCGGCCAAGAGCACATGCCTGGGTTGCAGCTCAATCCCCAGTGGGAGGTGTGCAGGAGGCAGCCAATCAATGATTCTCTCTCATCATTGATGTTTCTATCTCTCTCCTTCTCTCTTCCTCTCTGAAATCAATAAAAAGAAAATATATATATATATACATATATATATATATATATATATATATATATATATATATATATTTTTTTTAAAGAAAGGAACTGGATTGAGACAGAAATTGACAGGATAATGATGGGAATAGGGATAGCTGAATATATGTAGATTTGGGATTTTAATGTTTTTTTTTTTTAAGTACCTACTGAATTTTCTGATTATTATTTGAACTTCGTCCTCTTAAGTTTCATTTAACATAAAAGAGTGTGTTGCTCTCTGGTAAGTACCTTTTGATGGAAACTTTCTATTTGCATTTCTTTGGAAATTTTAGCCAGTCAGTTCCACAGATGCTCCATAGTCTAGATGGGTACAGACTCACAAAATCTTAGCAATTTACTGACGTTGATTCTGTGCTCGGTGCCTCTGCATGCCTGAGGATATGCTACAGAACAAAGTCAATAACACATGCAAGACAGTCTCAAGAAACAGATGCTCAGTGGGAAAAACTGTTCAACATCCAAGCCCTTCTCTGTGCCCTGAGGCACTGCTATATAAAACAGTGTTAGGCGATTGATGAAAGAAATGGATCAGCAGCAAGACTCCATCAGCTGTGACATGTGGCATCAGGAGATGGCTGTTTATCACTGTTGTCTGAGCCCCTGACACTGTTTTCTGTTTTGGCCTGATAAATTTGATCTCTATAAATCCCAGATTTTTCCAACAAGAAAAAGGTTTAAAAAAACATTGCCAGATACTTTTGTTCTGAGGAAAGGCTGAGTGTTTTCAAATGATCT
The DNA here is from genome assembly GCF_027574615.1 of Eptesicus fuscus. Taxonomy (NCBI): domain Eukaryota; kingdom Metazoa; phylum Chordata; class Mammalia; order Chiroptera; family Vespertilionidae; genus Eptesicus; species Eptesicus fuscus. Next base: position 66,672,324 of record NC_072478.1, on the reverse strand, counting down.
TACCCTAAAGGGAAAACTGACCTGAGGGAAATTTTTGTAAATTATGTCATAGAAAAAAAAATGAACTGTCAGGGAAAGATATTTTTCTTGAGCATCCCTTGCCCTAATGTGATAGTGACAGACTTTCCATTGTGCATTACCTCCCGCATAGGTTAGAGTCATACTGATGTTTGAGAAAAACTTGAATTGTGACATTATTTTAGGAGTATGAAGAAGTTGTTTGATTTATATTTTACTGGGACTTATAATTCCTTATCATTCTAACAGTATAAATATGAGTGACTCTTTAGTAAGTGCATATTTATATCAATAAGTGGTATCTCTTGAAGTTGCTCTAGATATAATACACAATGTGCTTCTTACTGTAATATCCCATTATGGCATTAAATAAAAAATTAATCTACACTAAGAAAAGAGAAAGATGCAAATTGACCATACCTTCACGATACCCACCAGTCAATCAGGAGTGAGTATGCAAATTAACCCAACAAATTTGGTGGGTTAATTTGCATACACAGGCGCTGAGCAGGCCAGGGGAGTTCTGCACCACCCCAGCCACTCAGGGACTCTGGGCAGCATGGGAAGGCGGGGCTGGAGAAGAAAGGCGGTGCCGGCAGTTAGGGAAAGGAAGACCCATTCTTGCACGAATCTTCGTGCATCGGGCTTCTAGTAACAATATAAAATTCAATCCTTATGCATACCAGTTCCTACTAATAAAAGACCATGCTTACTCTGGGTTTTTCAGCCAATAAGTTAATGATACTGAATCCGGTTCATAGTCAGTATTCTCCTACATTAGATAAGATATTTTATATAGTTTTTAGTCAGCTTTTTCCTTACATCTTACATATTTCAATAAACTCTTTGAAATCTAGATAGTTTAACCAAATAAATAACTTTGCTGAATGAAGATGGGATTTTACAATTAAGAAAGTACGAATCAGAACACAGGAGGAAAATTTAGGAGTCCAAAACAAACAAAAGTAAACATGCAAACAACTCTAGATCTAAAATGGTCCATAGTTTCCTCTAGAGATCTCATTAAAGTTATTGTTGATAAGGTCCAAACAGATCCTTAAAGCATTTCATTGAAAAGTTTTTAAATCTCCTATGTTTCTAATTAAGTTTTTATCTCAACCACCATACAAGATGTTACTGAGCCCACGTAATCAATGAAATATTTTCAGTATTTATCATATAATAATATAAATGCTAGAATTCATGGAGTTCAGTAACTTGTAATGAACAATTTCATATAAATGAGTAGCCAACCACATACTTTTAGCCTGATGCAAACATAATTTTTTTCAAAGATAATAGCAGCTAGAAACATATGGATATCATTAAGGAAAATATGTATATTTAAACAATATGCTAAATAAATATTATACAATAATTTACATTTATTGATAAGCATTTATACTTCAACTACAATTTATAAATTATAACCAAAGTATGATAATGTGATTTCAGAGTCCCAATGTGACAGGAACTCAGAGACTAACAGCAATATATACAAAATCAAAGTTCAAATCAAATAGTTTTTGACAGAAAATTACATCATCATCTATAATCTCTTCCTTAGACCTTACTGTTATTTTACAAATTAGGAAATAAAGCAAAAGGTAAGTAGGTAAATATATATTTTTATACACAAAGTACCATTAGTTATAGCACTTAACCAAAGCTTAACTCATACATGTTTTCTTTTTTTTTAATATATTTTATTGATTTTTTACAGAGAGGAAGGGAGAGGCATAGAGAGCCAGAAACATCAATGAGAGAGAAACATCGACCAGCTGCCTCCTGCACACCCCGCACTGGGGATGTGCCCGCAACCAGGCTACATGCCCTTGACTGGAATCGAACCCGAGACCCTTCAGTCCGCAGGCCAACGCTCTATCCACTGAGCCAAACTGGTCAGGGCTCATACATGTTTTCTTAATAAAATCTCAGATGCTAAAATTGTGCTATATTCAACTAGATAGGAATATACCAAAAATAGAAATCTTCAGCTCTACCCAATAGTTGGTTATTATTAGACTAAACAAGGAAAATCTGCACTGTGAAAAAGATTATTAGAGATATTTTTACATAAATTGTCATTGTTGAGTTAAGTAATTAAAGGAATAAATCATTTTAGTATTTATTACATGATAAATCTGGTGCCCAGAGACTCAAAATTTAACACACTAGGAATCTTAAAAGCTGCATTTACAATTGTATAACTCCCACAGAGAAGAAAAAGAATTCAGTCAGAATCAGGATTACATTTCTGTTCCTTCAGATTTTTATTTTTTTTTATTTTTTATACTACCACAAACTTAAACTTAACCAAAAGAGTAAGTAATACTCACAGTGTGAAAAAAAGTTCAGGGTTGTTTTTTAAATGACTATTCCTGGAATCTTTAGTACAAAGGTGTAATTATAAGGGTAATGAATTTAGTATTAAAAGTCTAGGATTGCCTGACCAGTGTGGCTCAGTGCTCAACCTATGAACCAGGAGGTCACAGTTTGAATCCCAGTCAGAGCACATGCTTGGGTTGTGGATTCAATCCCCAGTGTGGGGCTTGCAGAAGGCAGCCAATTAATGATTCTCATCATTGATGTTTCTATTTCTCCCTTTCCCTTCCTCTCTGAAATCAGTAAAAATATATTTTTTAAAACGTCTATGATCACATTCCACCTTCAATGTTAGAAGTTACTTAACTAGGTTGAGGCTGCTGACCTATATATAAAAATGAATGTAATTATTTCTGCCTTACTTCCTTTACTATTCTAAAAATGTAATTAAAGATGTAATTAACTTCTCCTATGGAGGCACTATGTGAACTGCCAAATAATCAATGTAATTTTTTAATTTACTATCATGCTCATTACTAATGTAATAAAAGTTTAATGTTAGTATATAAACTCTGGAACTTACACACTTCAAATGTTTATTTCTGTAACTTTTTGATACCTGGGAGATCATTGAAATTATTTTCTTAATACTGTAATTATATTAGCAAACCCCCCTCAAACTTATACAGCGTACCTCTTTGAAGTAAATATATTAATTCAGCATGGTAAATGAGTATTTAGAGTACTTTAATCATTTACAAATCTCCTTTTCCCATGTTGTCACTCAAAATTTTCAGATAAGCAATGTCCTTTTTATAAATAAGAAATAATATATAATTTTTACTGTTTGTCAGCGTCATGTTCCTTCACTGGGCCAATCCCCTGTAAACCACATAGGAGAGGGTGAGAAAATGTCTAGTCATGGATATCCCGTGACATATGATAGATTTTTAATTCTATATTTTTTGTTTTAGTGGATACAACTACAAGCTTAAAAATTAATAATAAAATGGGTCCCTGGTAGAAGTCAATGAAATCCTCCTTCATGCTCATAGGATTCCCCTAGCTAAGGTATAAGAAAAAGCTCACAATTTCAGAATTATCAAACACTCGAAGCAAAAGTCATCAGGCATAACATCTACAGAATTAGACCACCAAGAACTTCAACTAGGAATCCTCACAGATGAAACTATGTCTATTTAAAATAAATAGTAAAATATAATAATCAGTTAAAAACATAAGAAAGAAAACAGCTCATACAAAAGATTGGAGATATTTGAAGATAATATAGAAGCACAGATTGGAACACAGTAGATGAATAAATAGAAACTAAGAAAGAAGGTTAAATAGCATCAAGGAGAGAAGGAGAAAATCCAACTTTTGAATTTAAAATAATGTATTTTCAAAATGAAAGACCAGACAGATTGCAAAGAGGCAAAATTTGAGATATTAACACATTTAAGGGACTGCTGAAATCTTTATTTAATTATGCAACATGAACTGAATGATACAAATTAAAAAGTATTCAAACTTAAATTTATATTAGTAAAAACTACAGAACTCCAAAAAGGGGAACATAAAGGCAATTATAGAGAAAATAGAAATTACTAGGAAATAATTATAAAACATAAACTGCCTCTGATAGCAAGTTTTTCAAAACAACAGTAGGGGCCAGAAAATAAATGGAATAATGCATTAAAAGTACTATACAAATACTTCTCAACAATTAATACATGCTCAAACAGGATCAGAATGAAATAAAAATTGAGACAATTTGCTATTAACACAGTTACTCAAACAACTACTAAAGATGGTACTTAGGAATAAAGAACCAGAAAAAGAACAATATTAAAATGGAAAAATTAAAAATCTATATCACTCATGAATGTAAGTGTAAAAGGCCAAAACAGCAACAAATTCCACACTATATAAAAATATGATAATTTAAAAATTACTAAATTATCTTTAGCCTAGGAATACAAAGATTGGTTTTAGTTAACAATTCGAGAAATATCTTCACTACACTCAAAGATTAAAGAAGGGAAAGATGATTATCTCATTAAATACAGTTAAGACTAATAAAATTAAACATGTATTCATGATGAGAGCTCTTAGTAACCTAATAACATAGAAAAATACTTTAACTTAATAAATTGACTAATCTATAATAATAATATTCAGAGTAAGGAACATTAGAAGCTATTGTTTAAATTAAATAGGAATGAAATAGGTGTCCACACTCACCATTTTTATTCAACATTGTTGTTTGCTGCAGGGAAAAAGTGATGAAACTCCACTCCAAATAGAAACTTAGATCTATAAGAAAAAATAAAGCAATGAAAAATGACAATTATGTGGACAAATATGAGATATATATTTTCCCTTCTCTTTTTCATTTTTTAAAAAAGACAAGTAACTGTTTAAAGCAAAATTATATTTTATTCTTGAGTTTATAAAAGAATTAGACCTAATACTTATGACACCATATCACAAAGAATGGGAGAGGTGTTAGATGAAATTGAACTTTGCAAGCTTCTCAACTTAGTCCACTATAAACATTAATTGGACTGTGAGAGAAACATTTTATAAACTTTAGAGAAAACACTTTAAAATAATGCAAAGAGTTATCGCTAAAATAAAATGGAAGATTAAAATACTTAATTAACATAAATGCAGTTAAGAAAGGATCAAAGAAACTAAAAATTATAACAAATAGAGAACAAATTATAAAATGTTAGACCTATATCCAACCATAGCAGCAATTACATTGAATATAAATGGACTAAGTTTTCAAAATAAAAAGCAGATTATTAAACCCAATTTTAAAAAGGTAGGCCCAACTACATAGTATGTGTCTTTCAATATAAAGGTGCAAATAAGTTGAAAATAAAAGACTAGCATAAATAAATTATGTAAACAGTAAATCTAAGAAGTCTGGAGTGACTATGTAAACTCAGATAAAACCAGACTGTATTACAAAAGTTTTACCAAAATTATAAAAATAATATTTTATATGGATATACGGCAAAATGCACATAAACACAAAACAATATAGCATATTATCTACACTAATAAAAGAGAAAGATGCAAATTGACCATACCTTCGCAATGCCCACCAGCCAATCAGGAGTGAGTATGGAAATTAACCCAACAAAGATGGCTGGTTATTTTGCATACACAGGCACTGTGTATGCAAATTAACGGGGGACAGGATGCTTGCATCGTCGCCATGGCGACGTCGCAGGTGTTCCACACCACCCCAGCCACTCTGGGCCTCTGGGCAGATTGAAGGCAGAAAGGTAGCTCCGGGCCAGAGCAATGGCAGTGCCAGCAGCCAGGGGAAGGAAGGCCCATTCTTGCACGAATCTTCATGCATCGGGCCTCTAGTTTCTGGATATATGTATACGCAATATAATTGCAAATAGTTTGACCAGTCATGAAAACACTTATGATAAGTGTTCATATCCAGGAGGAACAAAAAGGATGGCACTTGAAGGATCCTATATAATAAAGAGGTAATATGCAAATTGACCCTCATGCCCTCGTGTCACAAGATGGCAGCCCCCGTCATCACAAGATGGCTGCCCCCACATCATCACAAGATGGCCACCCCCACATTGTCACAAGATGGTCGCCCCCACGTTATCACAAGATGGCTGCCCCCATGTTATCACAAGATGGCCACCCCCACATTGTCACAAGATGGCCAGCAGGGAAGGGCAGTTGGGAGTGACCAGGCCTGCAGGGAGGGCAGTTGGGGGTGATCGGGAGGGTAGTTGGGAGCAATCAGGCCAGCAGGGAAGCAGTTAGGCATCAATCAGGACAGCAGGAGAGCAGTTAGGGGTGATCAAGCTGGAAGGCAGAGTGGTTAGGGGCAATCAGGCAGGCAAGTGGTTAGGAGCCAGTGGTCCAGATTGTGAGAGGGATCGGGCCTAAACCAGCAGTTGGACATCTCCCGAGGGGTCCCAGATTGGAGAGGGTGCAGGCTGGGCTGAGGGACACCCCCCACAGTGCAGGAATTTCATGCACTGGGCCTCTATTGAGAATATAAAAGACTTATATTTATTTGTAATGATTAATTTATTGGCCAAAGATCTAAGACTAACAGTACTCCTTTTTTCATCTTGGGTAAATCTCAAAAGCAATCTTGGGTTAAAAGAAATGAGCAAGTTTTAAAAGGATACCTGGATAATGATATAATTCACATGTAGTTATATAACTTGAAAAATAATGTATAAAACTTATGTGGGAAGATAAATATCAAATCAAAAATGTTTTACTCTGAAATTGATCAATTTGAGAATGGAGAAAGTTATAAAGGTAATTTCATTATAAAAATAACTGTTTAGTTCTTTAAAATAATCCTTAACAAAAGCATATAATGTACACTACTCAGATATCACCAACCTAGATAAAGATGCATGGATACTCATTATATTATTTCCTATACTTTCCATTTGCTTGAAGTGTGTGTGTGTGTGTGTGTGTGTGTGTGTGTGTGTGTGTGTGTTTATATTAATAAGAATCATAAAAACTGTGCTTCTCATTTCAGCTCTATTAGGTCTTCATCGGGAACAGTGTAAGCTAAATGAACCATGATTTTATGGCTTCTAGGAGATGTTGCATTGCCATTTTACCAGCCTCATAACTAAACAAAGCATCATCAAGATTGAGACTAAAATATAAAAACCACTTTCTCAATGTCCGTCGTTGCTCCAGATAAAGGTTTTGATCATCTAATCATACAAGACATCTGTTTCTGGTTCTACTTTCTCTAAACATCAAAACCATTACTATATCTAATGTAGTTATTAATTTAAAGATATTATCACCTACACAAAAGTACCGGCATGACTTATTCAGCAAATACTAGTAAGTTAAACAGTACCGAACAGTTGTTGCAAAAGCAAAATTAGTTTGTTGGTCAGTTCACACAGCTAATTGTTATCCTCATGGTAATGAAATAATCACGTTACAGAAAAGAAGAAAAGAGGACGCCCCGAAATCACTTTCATCCTGCATAACTGGATTAAATGAAAATCAAGTATGCTGACAAATCTGAAAGGACTTTGACCATAATATCATTGTCACTTTTCTTTTTAAATACAATATACAGTATATTCTATTCTCATTTTGCTATCTTACCATGTAGATGCAAATGCAAATGTTCCAATTCGTTTGCAGTCACTAAGATAAGTGTGATATTTATGCCTTTCCTCAATTCCATCATCATTGTTTCATTTTTTGTTAAATAAATGAGACAATATTCTGTATTATAAATTAGCTATTTCACATTCTGTATCTTGGAGTGGTGGGTCCCAAAGTTGAATACATAGGTAAAAAATCACCAGGCTGGATAATTTGAATTCATAAAGCAAAATATGTGCATATATGTACATTTTTTCTTTATATGATAAAAAATATAATATTTTCAGAAAGTACTTTTTGCTTAAATGTTATCTTAATATCCATTACTATTCAGATAGTACATAAAAATACAAAGTAAACAAAAAACTAACAATGTAGGTAAGGAAAAAGTTCTCCTTGACTATCAAACTGCCAACACAAATTTCTCTCCCAGAAGTAACTATGACAATTAATTTACTATGTATACTTCTAGATCGGTTTATTTTATACATATATGAGTGCTGATCATTTTATATGTGTTGTACATGTGAGTTCTCTCTCTCTCTTGCTCTTTCTATCACTCGCTCTCTCTTTCTCCTCACACCCATTACATAAGCGATATCAGATAGTAGCCTGCAGGTTGCAATTTTCAGTAAATACTATATCTTGGAGATATTTAACTATTATTAGTAGTCCATAATAATATTTAGCCTTTTCTTTATTGACTATCTTGGTTATTCTCATGTTACAGACAAATAATAATTCAATAGTTTTGTTGTACATGACTCCTTGGGATATAAAAGTGTTTGTGTAGAGAAAACTTGAATATCATTACTGAGTCTTGAAGTACACTAATGCAAAATATGAATTGATACTGCCAAATTAATAATTTTACTTTAAAATAAAATGCATACTTAAGTAATATCATTTACTAGTAGAGTGACTTTGAATTTATTTCCATAATGGAATAAAAATGAAAAACAGAGTAAGTAAATTTTATTCTCAAAATATTATCTTCCAACCTGATCACACCTTTTCCCTAATTTCTGCTTCCAAGAGGACTTTGGTGGAAGGCTTTAGATAGCCCGAATGACTATATCTTTCTGTTACATCCCATTCTGCCTTGATTATCCAAATGCTGCCTAATTTATTTTTATTCAGAGAAGATTAACATCTTTGTCTCTACCATCCTCTAATATTTGTTTTGATTCTGTCTTTGAAGATTTGAATGTGCTGATAATTAGACAACATCTGAGACCAAGCATTCAAACTTCCAATCCAAGAAGAAATATTCTTGAGAAAGGTCTGAGTAAAGACAGCATACAGTAATGGAAAAAAGAATAATAACCTTAATTCTAGAGTGTGCTACCACAAATGTAGGAGTATGCATGACATACGTAACTAATCCTGCTTTTAAAAAGAGAGCCAAAGCCATTTTAAATCATCAAATATTGATGGTCAGCCATGAATTATGAAGCCAAGCAGAAAACATGGCAAGAACTGACCTAATTTTCTTCAAAGAAGAAATAGGATTTCTAGAGGTTTATTTTAATCCTTTAATCACTGTCTTCCTGCACATCCCACTGCTTGGGAGTTGAGGAAGTTGAAACTTATTTTAACTGGGCAATGGAGACAGGAGGGAAATTTTATAGGAAGCTAATTAAAATTATAAACTTCAGGAGAGGGCTGGGTATGAATGATATTACACACCACAGCCAAACAAAACAAGGAAAGCTAAAGAATTATTTTTTCTTTAAGAGTAGGGAGTAAAGAAAGTCGAGACAAAGAGACCTCATAGAGGCAAAAACAAGCATATGGAAAAAGTTACTTAAAACATAAATGCTAATCTACCAGAATATTCAACAAGCAACTTATTTTTGCAGTCAAAGGCATGTGAAAGGAGAATGTAAATGAAGAAAAAAAATGAAGATATGAAAAACAAAATAATGTCAAATGGCTTTTTTGGATGCTTGTATTTATGTAAATGCTTACATTTATGTAAAAGAATAATTTCTTTGATTTCATGAAAAGAAATTATATTGTCGATGATTTTAAAGCATCCTAGCCATCACAAAATTCAGTACACTGACTGACATCATTTGAAGTGTAATTGCAAATACAGCGCTTTCAAGATTTGCATAACTTTCTCCATGAATGAAAAAGAAATACAGCTTTGACTCCCTAATCTTCTCAAGAGTTGGTATTATAGCAAGCAAATGGTGGGATTTTTAAAATATTCTAAGTATTTAAGTGAGCTATGCTTTTGATGACAAAATAGTGCTGCAAACACCTAGATATAAAGTGACATTTTTTTTAAAAAAGAGTTAATACAATGCCCACTAAAGCTTTCATTTTTATCTTAGTATAATATAGTAGTATTTTTCACACAGGTTGATTGTGGTTTTCATGAATAGAATGTTGTCCCCTTTTGCCAATAAATATTACTCTGTCTAACATTTCCTTTTCCTAGACGGGAGGAAAAGCAAATATAAATACTGAGGGTAATTGGATAAAGTGAGTCAATGAGCGTAATCAAATAATCAAGATGTAAAAACCTGGAGAAATCACATAGTTTACTCTCTTCTAAATAAAAAGAAATTGACTTAGCTGCCAATTATGAACTTTCCAATTGATATAAAATATTGCACTGTCATTTACATGACTTGAGCTTTGGACACAGTAACTGAGTCTTCATCAGGAATAGTACCAGGTATTTAAGTAATGGTTATTTCTTCCTAAATGCAATTGCCATTCTCATGTAAATATAATCCCATATATTGAAAGAAGCAAACCCAAAGCGATACATTTATATTATTTTTCTCCATTGAATACCTTATTCTTTAACTATTGTATGCTATACTATAGTTCAAAGAGGGCATTTCTCTATTTCTCCTTGCTTCCTTCATACCCAACAAAACAAAATTCACCTGCTACATCTGAAAAAATAACAATAAAATTTGCTACTTAATCTGTGTTATATTATCCCACTATTAGTGAGAATAATACAGAGATAGTTGGTTTTTCTCCCATGGTATAGTAGCATAAACAGTTCATTCCAATTTAGGTTGTACACATATCCTGGTTGATTTTTTAAAACTTACATCAATAAACTGAACTCTTTATGGTGCATTTTCTATATTTCCATGGCTTTGATAAATGCATGGAGTTAAGTATTCACCACCATAGTCACGATACAGAACATTTCCATTACTCCAAAATCCCTCATGCTGTCCTTTTCAAATCAACTTGGGAGTATTCTACACCCACCTAGTCCTGTAGCTGGCTCTAATTCTACATTTTTCAGTTGTATAAGAAAATAAATTCCTTTTTAGAAGTTTAAGTTTAGGTCATGTTTTTGTCATTTGAATCTAAATGATCCCTAACTGATTTGAAACCCTAGAAAGAATAATTAATAAAATTAAGATTATATAACTTACAAAAGAGAGGTTTTGGAAAATGAAGTCTGTCTTTGAGTACTAAAAGAACAAAATTTGATAGCTCCAGATAGGATCCAAATTTGAATAGGGTATTCAAGAAAAAGTAGCACATATGTCCAGGATTTTGTGGGGATGGGGAGTAAAATATTCTTTGGGATTTAGACTAAAGTATGTGCCTTCTAAGATTAATGACCTATAATTTTATACTTCTATGAAGAGATGGTAAAAGAAACTGTAAATGAAGAATTTAAAGACTCAGTGAGAACTCATGGACCTGGACAACAATGTGGTGATTGCGAGGTTGGGGCGCAGGGGAAAGAGGGCATAGAGGAGATAAATGGTGATGGAAAAAGTAAAAAATTAAAAATTAAGTTATCCTACAATAAGAAAGAATCGAGGTGAGTGAATACTATGGGAAAATGTGGATAATATCAAATTGCCACAAGTTAGAGAAAGAACCAGAAAGGGAGGAATATGAGCATAGTATGGTTGAAATAGTCCTGATTTTTATAATTGCAAGACCTGGACCTCAACTTCATTTTCCCTACAATTTGTTAATACAGTATATGTTTGTATAACCATGGGCAAATCATTTAAGTCCTCTGGTATACTGACCTGAAAATGAATAACAAAAATAAAATCCCTATTTACTTCATATCTATGCTTTCAAGAACAAACAAGATACTCCATTTGAAAGAATATTTTTGAATCACCAAGTGTTTTCATGAATGTGTCATTTTTATTTTTGCCATTGTTATCATATATAAAATTTAAAGAATGGCTAAGTATAGATGTACAATGTGGAAGTAGAAATATGCGCCAAGAGCTTAGAATAACTGTCAAGACAGAAGACAATGTTTTGGACACAGACAACAGTGTGGTGATTGTTGGGGAGGGGTGGCGGAGGTGGAAGAGGATATAGGGGGATAAATGGTGATGGAAAAAGATAAAATTAAACTTTTAAAAAAGTGGTGGGAGTTGCATGTACAAAGAAGCATGTTTGTAAATATAAGGCTTCCCTTATGAATACTTGTCTTTTCATGAATCTAGGTTTGAGTGAAATTACATCATAGCATTTAGTTCCTCCTTCCACTATTCTCCCCAAATCCCAATTAGTCTCAGAACATCTCAGGAGTTCAATTCACATCCATATTCACCAAGATCCTGAGTAGATTTTCATGGAACAGCAGTGAAATATTGAATTGCATGGGAACATCCCTCATGGTGAGAAGACTGTCCACGGACCACTGCCAAGGTCCAGAGCTGTGCTCCAATAGCAGCTATCTTATTCTTCTTGCAGGCAAAGAAAACTTAGACATTTGGAAGGAGATTTCCCAGCTAGGGAGTTTACTTGTCCAAAAAGATGTTAATAAAGGCCTATTAGCAAACTAGAAAGGAGGCTGAGTAGCCTTTAGCTGGGGTCATTTCCTATTCAGTGGCAAAAATGAATAGGGTGTTTAGTTTGGATTAGAATAGCATGAAACATGAATATCAGGAAATTTCATTAAACCTCTAGGTCTGAGAGTGTATATAGTACCGCAGCTGAGCAACCAGGAAAGATTTCTTTATCCAGGAAAAAGCAAATTGAGACAGGACATGTGCTTGAAAATATATGTGTATCCTAAGTAGTTGCACACAGAACCACTAACAGAAACACAAAAGAAAATCCAGCTCGCCTGGAATATATTTAGAAGAATGAGGATGTTATAAAAGGCAACACTCTGAAGGGTCTAAAACAAGACTTTTATGATTTATGCATCTCTCTAGTTGTGACCCTGGAGTAACAGACACACGGTTTTTGATGAAAATATAGAATAAATGTATCACTAAGTGGCACAGAGAAGTCAAATGATAGGATACTAACAAAATATCACTAAACGGATTAAAAAGTTAAGTCAAATGCTTGCATGCAGTCACCTCACACTTCTCTACTCTGTTCCAAGCACCCTTCCCACACACCACATATGTGCCCACACATGTGCCCACATATGTGCCCACACATGTAGCAGGAGGCACGGGGCTCATTAACTTCACTCTGAGTGAGTAAAAATAACAATGTGGTGATGACATAAAGCAGAGCACATTCAAAAACAGGTTTTCCTTTCTTTTGTGTACTATAGAGGTTGAGTTGTATACTCATTTGCAATCACAATACATCCAGTGATCTTATTGACTTCTTCAGGTTTTACTTACAAGTGGACTATCAGTTGCTGTTTTATTAAAACTCTACTGAGAAGGTCAAGTCAGCCTTGAGACCAAAGAAAAACAGCCATATCCAATCTGTGTGGGTCTACATAAGGAATGGGAAGAAAGGGCCCCTTTTTCCAGGTCTCCCTAGCAGCAAAGAAAAATTGTGAAAACAATTTTCAGAAAATGACTAGAACTCAAATTGTCCCCGTGTCAACAACTGATATGTGCTTTGGGGATCACTCTGGGTACATGACAAATGTGCTCATGATCAGGTTTGTTCCAGCTGATACCTCAGGTTTGTTCCAGCTGATACCATGTTGCTTTGCTCGCCTTCTTTGCCAATGCCCCGCCCCCCCACCCACCCCCCAGGAAGAGCAATGGGAGCGCTCTGGTTGCTGGCAACACCTGCATGGGCTGAAGGACTGGGTCCACAGCTGCAAGTTTCTGTGGAGATGGATGCTGGGAAATTGGGGTTAGTGTCCCCTTGTGTTTGGCTCAGTACAGTAGGTTTTACGTCAACTCCCTCTCTCTCAGGGATCTAAGCATAGACCCAGCCAAGGAGAAAGTCTATTCATGCCATTCTTCCCGTTTAGCTCCTAAGGCTGCCGGTCCTGCTCAAGCCCATCATGGTTGGCCAATTATTCTGGTACAATTAGTTTGTCATCTTTTTATCATCATTGTATTCATTGTTATTGTTGTTTTGCTGAGAGATTCATCCTACCTTCCTGCCCCTTTGTCCATTTACAAGAAATGGCCAAAGCATGAAGTCTTCTCCAAAAGACTCCTTGACTCGGTGCAAACGACCTTGTGGGGCCTGTCCCACCAGTTCACCAAATATGCTCAGATGTGCCTGAGCCCCAGCAATGGAATGAAGGTTTGGACACACGCTGAGATCCCTATTATGCATATTCATGTTTTGGAGCAGATGGTTGGACACATCTTCCATAAAGGGTTTCTTTTCATATCCTTTCCATACTAAAAACACCCTTCTGACTACCCACTGCTTGCATTACTATTTAATAAAGGGCTTTTCTTAGAACTTATGTCAATAATGGGTTCCATGAGAAAGGGCAGATAAGGTTGAGAAGGGCCAGATTTTGTATTTCCCCATTGGAAGGTTCAAATTGGTGTATTAAAACCTTGACTCATCTACAGAATTTATTTTTTTTTTCCAAAACCAATGAAATGTTACTTTCCTTACTGAATCTTTCTCTGACAACTCTTGGCCAAATTATTCTGACGTGCATCTGTGCTAATTTTGAATATATACATTCTGCCATTGTTATGCATACCACAATGTATGTTTTCTTCTTTTTCAGATTTTCATTTTTAAATAATTTCAGACTTTTAAAAAAAGGTGGCAAAAATAGATTTATTCTCCAATGTGGACATGGCATTCTATGTTCAGGTTCCTATCAGCAATTTACCTATAATCATACCAGTCTCTTTTCCTTTTCCATAGCCACCCACCCTCATCGTATATTAGATTTTGCATATTGTCTTCTTTAGATCTTTTGTTCTAATCCCATAGTTATTCACTGACCGCAATTTCAGATCAAACTTGTGTATAAAAGGAAAAGCTTATTTAAAACATTTCCATAATTCAACACAATTTCTTGAGCTCCCATTCTACCAGACTGTCTCTCAGGTAGGAAACCTTCTCCCAGTTCCCCAGGTTTGCATCTAAGGTCTTGAGAGATGACTTAGTGTCAAGATGTCATTTATCATCTAACCATACTGGCATGACATGGACCACTGTGGCTCAGTTTTTTGGTCATGAGTCTTTGAGATGAATGTTTAGTCACCCTTCTCTTCCAACCACAGAAGCCTTTGGGACTGGAACTTTGAGTTACTTCTTAATCTATTAGGCAGAGATTGCCAAAGGCCTGGACAGCTGCGGCAGGGGAGATGGAAGGAGGAGAGGGAAGGGGAGAGGACAGGTCCATGTAAATGTTGTATCTCCTTCCCCAATCCTAGGGAATCTATCTAATTTCAATAATAAAAATTTTTATTTGCCTTAACATACATATATCTTTCTTATGCCTGAATCCATTCTGTTCTCCTCAGCTTCCCTTAGGGGATACATTTTTGATACTCAAAAAGCTAGAAGAGATTCTTTTATATCTATGTGACTAATTCCAGCAAATCCCTTTTCTTAGGCCCAAGCCCAGACTGTCAAACTGCTGTCCACATCTCCACAAGTGTCACCTGATTTTATGAGCAGAGCACCCAGGTGTTACAGAAAGCAGGGAGAGAGGGAGAAATCGTTTTCAAAGTTTCAAAACTATTTCCCTGCCTTATTAATGTGATAATGATGGCTCCACATTTGCTGAGCTAGGAGGTGAGAGTAAGAATGTGACAGTACAAAAAGAAATAATGACACAGGATGACTTTTAAAGCAGCACAGATGGAGGCGTATTGACACTTTCAGCTTTGAAATTGTCTCAACTGTATTGGGGAACACCAATAAAAAGAAGTGTTCTCTCAAAAAAGCAGAAACACACACACACATACACACACACTTTATAAATCTGGCCACCTAACCAGGACATGCTTCACAATCAAATCAAGTCAGAAAAAAAACGACAGTGCTTTCAGAATTTCAGTCCCTGTTTTTCCTTCCAGCACATCTGCAGTAGTAATACGTTTTGTGATTTCTGAGAGGCCTGTGGTTAACCTCACAGCACGGAATGAATTATCTCCAATTCCATCCTTCATTAAAATGCCCCTTCTATGAAACGTGTCAATGAAGTCAGAACCTGGCTGGCCACACATCAGCCAGAGCACTGACCATCCGCTTACATTTTCCCCCATGGTCCTTAATTATAGCAAAATACAGTCACTCATTCCCAGAAGTTTTCAACTACTTATGTTGTACCCTGACTAACTTGAGAACACCTATAATGTTTTAATTTTTTACTGGGTGCATGTATACATGTATCAGTGTTAAATGCCATACAACATGTATAAACACAAATATATTTGTCCTCAAATGAGGGTAAATGATTACATTTAAACATTCCTCACTTAAACTGCACAAATATATTCCTTTGAAGCATATTTAATAATATTTAGAAAAGTCTTTAACTCTTCACCCTGCCCACAAAATCTATAATCCCTCAAAGAGTACTTAAATTTGAGAGAAAACAAAGGGAATGTCACTCCAGAAGTTGTTTTGGTAACATTGATTCCATATTTCCACTTCTGAGTACATGCAAATTACTCCTCTGCCATTCCCAATCCCTTCTTGTTCTTCATGAGTTTGGTAAAAAGGAAGGAGTTTAGGGAAAGCACATTCTTTCATAATTTTAATAAGTCCATATGTTTATAACTATGACATAATCAACCATAAAAATTCCCCAAATTAAAATCATAATATCTCCTCAAATGAATACTTGGGGAGACATGACCAAGGCCAAGGTTTCAACTCTAGCTGAAGACTGTCATTAGGAGTCAGCACCTTCCAACAGCTGTTTGAAATAAACATCTATATTTCAGTAGGAAATAAAAATAACAATAGTGTTTGCACATCTATTGAAATAGAAATCCATATTGAACTGAACTCTCTTATATAAGAATTCTGTGAGGGGTCAATGACTATATTAACCTTTAAAACCTTTACAATGGCTTATAAACCAATGTGAAAACAAAGTAAAAACTGTTACAAAGGTCTTTACACAGCCTTTGAATATTTGAAATATTCAAATCTCACTTTAAGAAGAGATCAAAAATATGACACATTTTTCAGATACTTTAAAGACTATTATTAATAAATAATTCTATCCAATTTATATAAATGATATTAAAAGGAAACATTTTTAAGCTTGAATGATTCATTACTTTGAATAATGGTGTTGATATATGTGCCAGTAATAATCATTGGGGTGCCAAACCACATATCAAAATCAGGTGTTTTATTTTTAACTTAATATATACTACTCATCTTTTTTACTCCCTATGTTATTCTGGAATGTATTAATATGGAGTTTTATAATATTTATGATGAAATTTCTTGTCATTAAATGCAAATTTTTCTTAACTTGTTATGGTTTCTACAGCTGTATTTGGAGGTGTAGCTTGGTGAAGAAAAATATTGGCTTTGTTATAATGAGAAATAAGAACACTACTTAATAAGATTTACTGCCACACTGTAGGAAGAACTCCTAACACAAGGAAGCATAATAAAATTGTGTCACAAACTATTTTAATGCACATTTTAAAACTTTCTGGAATTAATTTTAACCAAAAGAGTCCTAGGGATTTTTTGTTTTTTTGACTGTGAGAGGAGTCTTGGCTAAAGATTACCATAACTTCACTCCCTTCCCTGTTGTGAAGAATCCTGTCACTGATATATGAAAGAAGCTCTGGGTACATTCCTGTTGTTCACATTCTCTTCAGAGTAAGGATTAGGAGTCATCTGCACTGATAACAGATTTAAGCATTATATGCAACGTGTCCACTAAGCTTTCTTTTTCTTTTCAGATGATGAAAAACTTACAATAGTATTTTCACCAATTGTCCCTATGCTAAAGTAAATTCTTTTTCATCACTGCAGTTTTTATTCAAGGAAAGCCTCCATTGTGCTTTTGGAAGTGAAATATATACATCTCTTATCTTTACTGCAAATGAATTGTAACTAAGTTCGAGGAGAATAAAAAGATAAGTCTTATGCCTGAAGGCTGACATGGTAGGCTTCCTCAACACTATGTTTTAATGCCCTAGTTTCACCAATGGTTCAGTACAAAAACAGTGAAGATGCAGAGTCAGGAAGTTCTGGATTGAAAACTCTAAATCTAGACTGCCTTACTACCTATGCTATGTAAATCCTAAATTCCACTCTTCAAAGATTCATTAGAGGATTGGTTCTCTATGACCTCAGGTAGGGGAGCAGGATCTTCAGAACCAAATTATTTCTACCAGGTGTGTGCATAGCACCCATGTGTGATGCTAAACACAAGTCTTTCCTCCTCCAAGTTTCTGAGTGTATTCACCCAAGGAGTTGCTTCAGCTGGAAGCTGTATAAAATAAAACAAGAATAGGCCCCGAGAGCTTTCACGCATTGGGATTTAATCACAGAAAGCTGTATCACCAGTAGCCTCATTGTCATCCCTACTTTGACTGCCTCTGAACAGACACACACCACTTCAATTCTTCTTGGGACACTTTTTCATAGACTTAACTGTCTCACATTTATTTCAGCACAAGCGTTATCCAGCCAGTTGAACCTAAAACTCCTTAAAGTTAGAGGAATGTATCTTATTCCTCTATCATACACATTATTTTTAACATATCATATTGTAGGTGAGCAATATAGGTTGAATATTATTTTAAAGTCAAACAAATTATATTCCTTCTTCTAAGCAAAAATGTCTAATGCACTCTGGTAATTAAAAAGTCTAATGAAAGAAACCAAGAAATTCATCACCACCTAGTGTGAAGGCAATTGATAATCCTATATCATTTAAAGAGGAACTTTAAAAAATGTCTCCTTCAGAGACACTTCAAACTTCCAACAGAAACCAACAATGTAGGACAAATTGTTTCAAAACTACAAGCTTCTTCAGTTATCCATAAATAAATAATAACACCTATACCATTTGACATCATATACTTTTAAGGTTGGCTTCCAAGTCATTATTTATCTTCATGCAAATAGCTTAAATGTGTTCCCCTCTAAACACACTGCTACATTTATCTTCCTTTTATTAAGTTGTTTAAGTTCCCTGTAGATGTTGGAGATTAAACCTTTATCAGTGATAACATTTGCAAATATGTTCTCCCATACAGTGGGCTGTCTTGTTGTTTTGTTGATGGTTTCTTTTGCTGTAAAAAAGCTTTTTATTTTGATGTAGTCCCATTTGTTTATTTTCTCTTTAGTTTCCATTGCCCTAGGAGCGGTATCGGTGAAGAAATTGCTTCAGCATATGTCTGAGATTTCTCTGCCTGTGGATTCCTCTAGTATTTTTATGGTTTCCCTTCTTATGTTTAAGTCCTTTATCCATTTTGAGTTTATTTTTGTGTATGGTGTAAGTTGGTGGTCTAGTTCATTTTTTTTGCATGTATCTGTCCAATTTTCCCAACACCATTTATTGAAGAGACTGTCTTGACTCCATTGTATGTTCATGCCTCCTTTGTCAAATGTTAATTGAGCATAGTGGTTTGGGTCGATATCTGGGTTCTCTATTCTATTCCATTGTTCTATATACCTGTTCTTGTGCCAGTACCAGGCTGTTTTGAGAACAGTGGCTTTGTAATACAGCTTGAAATCTGGTATTGAGATCCCACCTACTTTGTTGTTCTTTCTCCGGATTGCTGTGGCTATTCAGGGTCTTTTTTTATTCCAGATGAATTTTTGGAGAGTTCTTTCTAGGTCTGTGAAATATGCCATTGTTATTTTAATGGGGAGTGCATTGAATGTATAGATTGTTTTGGGTAGTATGGACATTTTAATGATGTTGATTCTACCAATCTATGAACATGGTATGTTCTTCCATCTGTTTACGTCTTCCTCTATCTCTTTTTTCAGTGTCCTGTAGTTTTCCGCGTATGGGTCTTTTACCTTCTTAGTTAAGTTTATTCCTAGGTATCTTAATTTTTTTGATGCGATGGTAAATGGGATTGCTTTTTTAGTCTCTCTTTCTGTAAGTTCACTATTGGTGTATATAAATGCCATAGATTTCTTGGCGTTAATTTTGTATCCTGTATTGCTGAATTCATTTAAGTCTTATACAACTTAATAAAAGGAAGATAAATAATCCAATAAAAACATGGGCAACGGACCTAAATAGAATCTTTTCAAAAGAAGACAGAAGGAAGGCCAAGAGACATATGAAAACATGCTCAAAGTCACTAATCATCTGAGAGATGCAAATCAAAACGACAATGCGGTATCATCTCACACCTGTCAGAATGGCAATCATCAACAAATAAACAAATGACAAGTGCTGGCGAGGATGCGGAGAAAAAGAAACCCTCATGCACTGCTGGTGGGAATGCAGACAGGTGCAGCCACTGTGGAGAACGGTATGGAGTTTCCTCAAAAAACTAAATTGGAACCTCATTTGACCCAGTGATCCCACTTCTAGGAATATATCCCAAGAAACTAGAAACACCAATCAGAAAGGATATATGCACCCCTATGTTCATAGCAGCACAATTCACCATAGCTAAGATTTGGAAACAGCCTAAATTCCCATCAGCAGATGAGTGGATTAGAAAACTATGGTACATCTACACAATGGAATACTATGCTGCTACAAAAAAGAAGGAACTTTTACCATTTGCAGCAGCATGGATGGACCTGGAAAGCATTATGTTATTTGAAATAAGCCAGGCAATGAAAAAAAAATACCACATGATCTCACTCATTTATGGAAAATAAAGAACATTATAACATGATGAACAAAAAGGTAGATACAGAGGCAGTAAAGCACCGAAAAGACTGTCAAATTACCGCGGAAAGGCCGGGGAGGGGGGGAAGGAGATCAACCAAAGGACTTGTATGCATGCATATAAGTATACCAATGGACACAAGACATTGGGGGGGGGGGAGGGTGATAAGGGCATGCAACAGGGGGTAGGGGAGGCTGGGGGAAGGTCAATGGGGGGGGAAAGGGGAGATATATGTACTACTATATGTAATACTTTAAACAATTTTTAAAAAGAAAATAAATAAATAAATAAACACACTGCTACAATTTAGTTTCAGCTCTCCCAGGAAAACCACACAAGAGTGTACTCATTGAAATCAGTGAAAATTAAAACCAGAGAAAACTTAGTACAAAGGGCATTTCTACACATGCCTCCCATCCCAGGTTCGTAGAAGATCCATAAGGGTGTTCAGCACCAAAAGCAGAGAGGCACATTAACAACTTAATTTAAACTCCTTTGGTAATTTTCAATGGAAACTTAAAGAGCTGGATTTAATCTAGACTGTGTTTCAGCTCCATAATATTTAAATGCAGCTTTCATGTTATAGTTCAGGCAAGAATACTGAATACCAATGAGTTTGGGAACTGGGGCTGAACAATAGTAGAAAATACTTCTTGTGTAACCATTCTGAAATTCCTCAGTGTATTATTAAATTCATTCTCCTTAGCTTTCCTAAAATTCCTTCAAACATATGCCTCAAATTCCACAAGGAAATTTTTTGCCTCTACAATTTTTCTTCTCTAATATAATGCCAATCAGATAACAGTTTCAGAGGGCTGCACATTTAAGATGAATGAAGGCATATTGATGGAACCAGGGCTCCAGGCCTTCAAGAGTACAGCTGCCTCAGTAATTCTGAATCAAAAATGAGCCTACCATTGTTCACGTGTCTTAGCTAAGTATTTTTCATTCCTGACAGCCTTCAAGGACTAGTACTTTCAAAAATGTAAGCTGAGCCCACCCAGTGTGGCTTAATGGTTGAGCATCAACCTATGAACCAGGATATTCAATTTCTAGTCAAGGCACATGCCCAGGTTGTGTGCTCAGTCCTCAGTGTGGGGCATGCAGGAGGCAGATGATCAATGATTCTCATCATTGATGTATCTCTCTCTTTCTCTCTCTCTCTCTCTCTCTCTCTCTCTCTCTCTCTCTCCCTTCCTCTATGAAATCAATAAAAATATTTTCAAAATGTAAGCTAATAAACTGAGGCATCCTTGCATTTGACCCTAGAGCAAGTCTTATTATTTTACTCAGGCTTTATTAGCTTAAGAATCCTAGCATACTCTCAGTTTGGTATAATGAGTGAGCCTTTTTACAAAATCAAAATAACTTCTTGAAGCAAAAGATTACTTAGTGCTTTGTTCTATTTTGGTGACTTTACCTTTTCAGGTGAACGAAAATCATCGATAGTTAATATTTAACATTAAGATTGTGGAGTCACATCTAAGGAGATTCTGATTTGACAGGTTATAGGTGAAGCCCATTGAGTCCATTATTTTAAGAATCCCTCCAGATTATTCTGATTAATATAAAACATGGGCAGGTCAGCTCTGTGAACTACACATAGCAAGCACAGTGTCTGTTCAGAACACAAAAACTCATGTCTCCATCATTACACCACTTAAATTCTGGTGCTGATATTTCTAATAGGGCATTCATTTCTAAGATATCTTACTAGATATATTAGAAATGTTTCTAACTCAAGACATTATAATGGTGTCTCTAACACTCAACCATCTTGACAAGGGCAAAGTAATTCCAATTATTATAACCATAATCATAATAAATGGACTATAAGGTTGTTTTCATTTCTTTCATGAAACAATTTGTCTTTCATAAAGTATAGAGTTCCTGGAGCTATAGCGATATCTAAATGGTTGCCATGGTTGATCATTTTTGTGTGGCTTGAACATGATCATTCTTCTTAAAATCATACTTTGCCTTTTTTATTTTTATTATTGAAAATCATTACATGCATTTCAATTAGCATTATCTTTACCTTTTAGTACCTTTCTCACAGAAACTTTACAACATGCATCTTTAGTCTCTGGCAATGAGCACAACTACAAGAATAATTGCATGCAGTATAATGAAGAATACTGGTGAAGCAGAAAGACCAAGGCACCAGGCAAAACAAGGTGAATCAGGTAGCAGTTCTGAGACTACCTCTCCTTCTGTACATGGGAGAGGAAAGAACAACAGTCATTGAGTGGTATAAGGGTGAAATGTGGTCTTGACATGGAAATGCATTTAAAAGAAGGAATGACACAACAGGGATGTATCTTATCACCAAAAATGTAACTACAAAGAAAAGTGGATAATAGGACAAATAAAGTGTTCATTCAACAGGAAGAACAGTGGCTCTCAAACTTTTTGGTTTTAAGATTCCATTACAATCTTAAACATGACTGAGACACTAGAGTTTTATTTATGTAGAAATAAACAATATCAAAAATTAAAATTAATATGTTTTAATTTTTTTAGTTATTTATTCACTTAAAATGCTCCTCCCCAGGAGACAGAGCTTAAATCCTCCTCCCTCCCCCAAGTGTGAGCTGGATTTGGCCACTCTTAGCGACTCACTTCCAAAAGAGTTCAGAAATGGAAAATTAGGAATTTTAGAGTTAAGGTCCACAGGCACTATCTTAAACAAGTTACCAACGTTAACAAAACAAGCGGTAAGTTACACTGATTTCCTGATATAGTGTAGTGAGAAGGGCAATTCATCTCAGTGCTGTCCCTCCACAAAAACCATAACCCCAGTCTAACCAGGAGGAAACTCAAATTGAAGGAGATTCTATAAAATAGCTGATCGGTCTCTTCAAAACTGTCAGGGTCCCACAGACACACACACACACCATGAAGAATGAGAACTTGTCTCTAGAAATAACATACAACTAAATGAAATGTGGAATCCTAGATTGGAGCCTGGAACGTAAAAGTATACCAGTACTAGTGGGAAAACTGGTAAAATCTGAATAAAATCAGAACTGTAGTTAGCAGTTAAGCACCAATATTAACCTCTTGGCTTAGTAAGTGTACCATAGTATTAAAATGCTCATATTAGGGGGAACTGAATGAAGTACAGAAACTCTCTGTACTGCGCTTAGACCTCTTCTGTAAATCTAAAGTTATTTCAAAATGATATTTTTTTTTAATTTAAAGAGACTAAGAAAGGAAAACATATGATCTTATCAATAAACGCAGAAAAGGGCATTTAACAAAATCTAATACCCATTCATAAGAAAAAAATCTCAGTAAGTTAAAAATAGAGGAAATTTTTCTCCACTCGGTAAAGACTATCAACAAGAGACCTTCAGCTAGGATCATACTTAGTGGTGAGAAACTCAAAGCTTTCCCACTAAGATTAGTTACAAGGCACTTCATTTTAACATTTTAGTTCCAGCTCCTGGAAAAAGGCAAACAAAGGAAATTTTCACAGAACCCATGACATAGAGTGTAAGGTGAATTCTTTCTCTGGTGTTCTACAACTTGACAGCTATGCTCAAAAAATTTTTAAATTAACTTAAAAGCTAACATAGATATACAAAGAAATGGAAATTTGAGCATGAAAGAACTAAATGTGAAGCCAGTAATAAAATTACTGGTCAATTATATAAAGTTAAAGGGAGATGAACATTCATTTCCATATCATCATGTACCGTTAGTCATATAATATGTAAATAGAATCATACTGGATTATCATAGAGAATCATCTCTGAATTATATCAAATCAGGCTTATCACCCAATTTTTATGCCTTCTGTGAGGCTCTCCTGCCAAGAATGGGGACAGAACAAAAGCAAAGAGAGAAAGGTAGGGAAAGCAGCTGGGAACAAGAGTTGTCAACTCCAGGCTGAGGGATTTGGGGTGCAGGTAGCAAAGGGCAGAGGAAAATCTAAAGGAAGGTATTTTCTGCTCTTATATACACAATTAGCTCTCCCCAAAGTACCAGTTATTGTTACTATGGTAACAATAGCACCATGGGAATTTTCTCATGTGCCAGGTACTGAACTTAGGTATTTATATCCCTGACATTGACCTATATCTATATTGGCAGAATAAACTATGAGGTAGACATGCTTCTTGGCTTACAGAGGTAAATGTTTGAATATATGTTCAAAATCACATTCCTGGTAAGTGAACTCAAACATGTGACTAACTCCGAAAGCTATAGGTTCCTAACCACTCTTTTCTTCTGCCTTCCAATACTACCCTTCTTTTCTTACTCCACATATGTACAGCATTCATTCATTGATGAATTGAGGGCACACTAATACCGAACAAAATGACTTTTGATGTTTGCAATTCCATTGCTTAGCATTATCAGCAGTGCCTAGACCAGAATAGTCATCAGTTAGAAAACATGCATTGCCAAAAATGTGTCTTTATTTCTGTAGATTATTTTAAATTTTGAAAATGAACTGTATGTTAATGAACACTGACTTTATAATCATTCAAAGTGTGTACACATTTTGGGGGGGCACCCTATATACTCCCTGCTGATGAAACATGTATCCAAAGGAATTTAAGCCATTTCAAAAAATATAAACAATCTACAAAAGATTAATAATTGCCATCACTGGAGTTATCCTGAAAAAATGTACAATCCTACCTAATAAAAGGGAAGTATGCAAATAACCATCACTCTGCTACGCCCACGATTGGGCCGGCAGCAGGCTGGGGGCGGGACTCGGGATGGCCAATTGGGCTGGCAGAAGGAGGGGGGCGGGGACTTGGGATGGCCAATTGGGCTGGCAGAAGGAGGGGGGCGGGGACTCACTCCCAACAGCCGGCACTGCGGGAGGACCAATGGAGCTGGCGAAGGTGCCAGTGGCGGAACTCGGGGTGGCCAGTGGCGGAACTCGGGGTGGCCCATTGCATGGCTGCCAGCACCAGTTTTCCGCCAGCAGCAGTTTTCCTCTGGCCACCTGCCAATCAGAGCGCCTCCCG
Source organism: Eptesicus fuscus (assembly GCF_027574615.1). Lineage (NCBI taxonomy): Eukaryota > Metazoa > Chordata > Mammalia > Chiroptera > Vespertilionidae > Eptesicus > Eptesicus fuscus. The sequence continues at coordinate 66,646,844 of NC_072478.1, read as the reverse complement.
ATCGGAGTTCCTCTCGGGGTGGCCAATCGCACTGGCAGGAGGCACTCCGATCGGTGGGTGGCCAGAGGAAAACTGCTGCTGGTGGAAAACTGGCGCCGGCAGCCAGGTGAAGGAAGGTCTATTGCAGGAAACTTCGTGCAACAGGCTTCTAGTCCTATCTAATAAAAGAGTAATATGCAAATTAACCATCACCTGCTACACCCACAAGCCATGCCCACAAGCCAATCAGGAGTGAGTATGCAAATTAACCCAACCAAGATGGCTGCAGCCACAGAGAGCAGAAGGGAGGCTTGGGTTTCCCTGGTGATGGAGGAAGCCAAGCTTTCCATACACCCTGGCTGGCCCAGGCCTCCACTCAATGCTACAAAGTTTCAATTATAGAAGGTAAATAAATTCCAACAGAAATGGTGGCAGTCAGGTAGCTGGAGGGGCAGAAGGCTAGGGTTGCCCCGGGCGATGGAGGAAGCCAAGCTTCTGCAGCCCTGGCCGGCCTAGGCCTCCACTCCAGGCTACAAAGTTTCAATTATAGAAGACACATTAATCCCAACAGAAATGGCTGCTGCCATGGAGCGAGCAGAAGGCTTGGCTCTGCTCCAGGCTACAAAGTTTCAATTGTAGAAGATAAATAAATTCCAGATACCAGGACCTCCGATTGGGTTGCCAGGGGGGCGTGGCTGGCCTGAAAACCACCACAGGCCCCTCACCCAGGCCGCCCCACACCCCAAGGGAACCTCCACCCTGATCTGGGACACCCTTCAGGGCAAACCAGCTGGCCCCCACCAATGCACCAGGCCTTTATTCTATCTAATAAAAGAGTAGTATGCAGATTGACCATCACTCCAACACATAAGATGGCTGCCCCCATGTAGTCAAAGATGGCTGCCCCCATGTGGACACAAGAAGGCTGCCACAAGATGGCCAGCAGGGGAGGGCAGTTAGGAGGGACCAGGCCTGCAAGGGAGGGCAGTTGGGGGGTGATCAAGCCTGCAGGGGAGGGCAGTTAGGGGTGACCAGGCTGGCAGAGGAGGGAAGTTGGGGGCAAACAGGCTGGCAGGGGAGCAGTTAGACATCAATCAGGCTGGCATGGGAGTGGTTAGGGGGTGATCAGGCTGGCAGGTAGAAGCAGTTAGGGGCAATCAGGAAGGCAGGCAGGCAGCCAGCAGTCCTGGATTGTGTGAGGGATGTCCGACTGCATGTTTAGGCCAGATCCCACTAGGATCGGGCCTAAACGGGCAGTCGGACATCCCTCGAGGTGTCCCAGATTGGAGAGGTGCAGGCTGGGTGAGGGACACCCCCCCCCCTGGTGCATGAATTTCATGCACCAGGCCTCTAGTAGAATATAAAAAACAAGGGTGAGTGGGTGTGTAGGAAGAGATCAGCCAAAGAACTTGTATGCATATATGCATAACCCATGGACATAGCAACAGGTTGGTGAAGGCCTGGGGTAGGGGGTGGGGGCGGGCTAGATGGGGTCAATGGGGGAAAGTGGAGGCCATATGTAATATTTTCAACAATAAATATTTAATCTTTTTTTAAAAAGTAAAGAAGCCAAGGCTGTGTGATTAAGTTTATAGCACTCTAAACCATCTGCTTTTAAGGTGAACATACATTTCAATAAATAAGTTTCAGCATGATAGCTTTTTTAAAATATTCATTTTATTTAATATTTGTTTTATTTTTTTAAAGGCAGAAAAAAATAACTTTTTGTTCTCTGACTCCACTCTTTTTATTTTTTATTTTTTGGCATGGTTGTAGATTTTATTATAATGCAATTTGAAATGAGATAGGATGATAACCATGTTTAATTTTGAAATTGGCAATTTTTTGAGTTAATTCCTAGAATAAAGAGTATACCTTCAGCCCTTTTATTTTATATTTCTGTTTCTCCTGACGCTCCTTAGCTTTACATGGTCACAATCTGGTTTTCCTTGCAAGTAGCCTGAGAGAATTAAGTTTTGTCATGGTTCACGAAACCAAAAAGCTAACATCAAAACCTTCTTACCCTAAACAGATTGCATACAGGTTAGGGACTTTAAACATAATAATCAGCAATATGTTTTCAATTCTGGAGGGGCGGCAATGAAGTCTGCAGTTAATGACACAGTCTTGTCTAGTCTGTTGCTGTGGGTAATGGTGCAGAAAAAAAACAATATATGATGCATGACAGATGGAGAGTGAGGACTGAGAATCAAAACAGACGGAACACTTTGTTCACAGAGCAAATAAGCTACAGGAATCAATTTACCTCTGACCAAGTGAGTGTTAGGATGGTGAAAATGCCAGGGACCACTTCTACTCCCATCCTGGGAATCCTAGGTTCCCGCTGACAAATGCAGCACTAACACAGGAGAATGCCTGTCACTGGAAGCCAGGAGGACCTAGACTTCTTCATCAGCAGGCGCCTGGTCCCCTTAAATAAGAGAGGCTTTCTTAGGCTTTAGGGAGAACAGTTACTTCATCGAGTGTCAGATTGCAATAATGCTCGACATTTGCAGGCATCCCAGGGACTGGGTTTGCACACACTCTCAAAGTGGAAACTCAGTTAAAGCGTAAGCCTGTTTGGCATGTCCTTCTCCCTGATAAAGTCCTATGTGCTCTCCTCCACGCTCAACTCCCATGTGGGGGGCTGGGGGAGGGGTTGGGATTAAAAAAAAAAAAGGTTGTCAGTTTTCTCATTCTTATCAACTTTCCAAGCCATTTGTAGAAGCTTACTAGGCTAAAGGTTATGAACAAAAGGTATGCAAATAGTGTTCCAGTTTAAGAACTTAAACTCTAAGACTGTAAAAAAAAAAATGATCAGAGACATTCGAGCAAATAAATACATGTGTGAAGGATGTCTTCCACATTTCAAGATAATTTTAATGAAGAACATTGATATTTTTAAGGGGGATAGGGAGTAATTATAAGCTCATGAAAAAAATCCATACTCTTTTAGCAAATCTTAATCCTCAAAATCTCCCATTTGTTAAATTGTTTTGACAATATTAGAAAAGCATTTGAACTATGAATGTGATTTTTAAACTCAAAGGTCTTCACACTGTTCTATACTAGTAAATAATATGTGAAGATTACCACAATAATTTTTACCAAAAATAATTAGAATAATTGTAACAGAGAGAAGTCAGAATATTTCTGCATTAGATAAAATACTAGTTATCATAATACAGACTATTCAAAGACAGGGCTTAGCCCGGCCGGTGTTGCTCAGTGGTTGAGCAATGAGCTATGAACCAGGAACTCATGGTTTGATTCCCAGTCAGAGCACACACCCCAATTGTGGGCTCAATTCCTAGTAGAGGTTGTGCAGGAGGCACCTGATCAATGATTCTCTCTCATCATTGATGTTTCTATCTGTCTCTCCTCTCTTCCTATCTCTAAAATCAATAAAAACATATTTAAATAAATAAAGACATGGCTTAAAAATGGAGTAAGACCAGTTAAGGATCATGGAATACCTCCATACCTACTTATCTAAAAAATATAAGTAGGCATGGAGACTGACGCTCTATCCACTGAGCCAAACCAGCTAGGGCCATCTAAAATATATTTATAGGACACATACTTTCTCTTGGGTCCTGGAGCAAACAAGATGAGTATGATATTAATTACATGTCTCTGCACAGAAGTGGTTATCCATTTCAAGAATTTATCATTTTCATGGGAGAGACCTAGATACTTAAGCAGACACATATAGCAAAATATGATAAACTATAATACAGATACGTACATGGTTCTTATGTCTTAGGAAGTAAAAAAGACTTCCAGATGACCTTTGACCTAAATCATAAAGTCTAAAAGAGACCAGTTAGACTAGCTGGACTAGGAGGAATATAATTTCACAAAACAGAGGTCCACAAGGATTAGTCTGATCTCAGGACAAGTAATCTTTTAAAACTTTGGTGTAGCCATGACCAGTTTGGCTCAGTGGATAGAGTGTCGGCCTGCAGACTGAAGGGTCCCAGGTTTGAATACAGTCAAGGGCATGCACCTTGGTTGTGGGCACATCCCCAGTAGGGGGTGTGCAGAAGGCAGCTGATCGATGTTTCTCTCTCATCAATGTTTCTAACTCTCTATCCCTCTCCCTTCCTCTCTGTAAAAAGTCAATAAAATATATATGGAAAAAAACAAACAAACAACTTTGGTGTAATGTTAAGCCAGTATCCCAAAAGTTCACAACACAAGAGATTTGGAAGCAATATTCAATTTTCAATGACTGCTAGTGAGAAGGAAGAAGGTATTAGACTTTTCTATCTCTACTTTGTTATCATTTCATTCAAAATATACTTTATAAACAAAAGTAAATATCAAGTTTGAATACTATTCTTTAAATTGGTAAACTATGATTTTTAATCTCTAATCTCAGAAGTTTCAACTTTCAAACTCTCATAGTTCATAATATTTCAATCATATTGGCTTGATTGGTTAAAAGTTAATGGTAGACTCATGGCCCAAAACTCTAGTGTTGTTTTTTAATACAGGACAAGATATCACAAATTGCAAGCAAAACAAATAAGCTTGAAAAGTACAAAAATCAACAGATATTATATTACACAATCTTTTTCAGCCTTTATTCCTGTCCTCCCACTCAAAATATCACATTTACATACATGCATAAAATGAAGAATTGTTACATTTACTAACCTTATTTTAGAGGTAGAGTTGATAGAAAAATATAGCAACAAATTTAATTGGGTATGATGACAGTAAAATTATCTTAAATGTGAATCACATGAGCAGTTGGAGAATGATATCTTAACAAAGATAAATTTGCTCTTTTGATTCTGAAAAATACATATAAGCAATTGTGCATTCTCCGTGGAATCTGCCCCTCTTCATGCCTCATCCTATTCTCTAGCATCTCTCTTCATTATTCTTTTCTCCTCACAGCTTAGCAATTTATCCTATATGTATGTCTATTTATTCTAAAGGCTATTAAATTACAAAATATATTTCTCAGTGATCTTTAGTAAATTAACAGAGAGCCAGATGAATGCCGGGTTAAATATAGGGTCACACTAGAATGTGTGAAGCTTTGTGAGAAACTGCAGAGAAAATGTTTTTCACACTAAAAGATTATAGAGAATCTCTCACATGAAAACAGACTAAGAAAAAAAAACAGAATATTCACAACTGTAAAAATATATACTAGGCTAGAGGACCTCAATCTTGAGGGACTTGTACTTTTGGTAAAGAAAACATGACATATTTTGCAGTTTTAGGGAGAAAATTTTACATTATAAATTCATTAAAAATGTCACAGGACTCACTCATTCCAGTGAAGTCATACTTTGAAGATTCATCAATCTTTCCAGTCACATGGGTCCACTTTACAAGGTTTTTCTAAATTCCAATACCATTTCTCAGTTACTAAATAGAAATTTATTGAAAAAGGCAAGCCCTTTTAAAAGGTGAGAAATGTGTCCCTTTTATAAAACAAGGGAAACATTCACAAATAATATGTTAACTATATGAGTCATACATGTGTCACGATATGAATGTATTAATTTTTAAAATCTTAAAATCACTTGAAGAACATTTTAAGATATTATGAGAAATGGGATTAAAATAATAATATTTTCTAGTTATACCTCATTTCTCACTACTTTCATCTTATTTCCCAAACTGAGCTTCAAGTGTCTCCTGGGTTAGAACCACTGCCCTCAGGGACCTCATGATCTCCACTGCACATGGCAGTAGGGAAATATCAGGAACATACGAGGCTCTCCTAAAAGCTGTTTATTTGGAGCACAGCTTATATGTCACTGTTAGTTGCCTTACACATGATACTGTATACAGCATGTAAAATAAGTATACTTTCATTTACAACTTGTTTTGCATGTATTTTGACATCTTGTGAATCGTGACATTCAGAAATTGCTTAAGTAAATAGATTGAATTTGAGCCATTTGTTGTTTTGGGGACCATACTATCTATGTTTGGTTTAACTCCACCTTTAGTTGTTCAGCCTGCTGTTTTGGCTTTGAGTAGCTACAGACTAAAAAGTTCATTCTGAATAAAGACTATTCATGGAAATTGAGATCTTCACTCCAAAACTAGCAGGAATATTTTCTGATGCCTTGTATTTTAGAGTTGTGCAACCATATTTTTACTCAAATTGCAAATTAGGTAAAAAGGAAGTTCCAAATCCATTTAGAGATAGGCATGTAAATGGTAATTTACCACTACTGACATTTTATAATGACTGATATTGGCAGTTGATGGTAGAGACTCACTTTTCTTAAGTGAAAAGAAACAATGAAGAGGGAGTAGGATCCCCCACACACACACTTTTCAAAATTAATACACACTTACAAGGATTACAAAATTAAACTTCAAGTGTCCTCATAGTCCACTTCCAAGCTGGAAAATATACAAAGACAAATTCCTTTATTTTTTTAATCAATTAATTTATTTATTTTCTTTGTTAATCCTCACTCGAGGATTTTCCATTGATTTATATTAGAGAGAGTGGAAGGGAGGGGGAGAGACACAGAGAGAGAAACATCAATGAGGCACATCAATTGGTCCCCCAACATGAGCTGCAACCAGGGCCGGAAATCCAGCCTGCAACCAAGGTATGTTCCCTTGACCAGAATCAAACCCAGGACCCTTGAGACTGCAGGCTGATGCTCTATCCACTAAGCCAAACTGGCTAGGGCAAAGACAAATTCCTTTATATTTGACATTTTGCATCCGGTACTCAAAGAAAACTGAAATCTTTTTGTCTAAAATTGCAATGACCTTCCTGAAGAAGACTTTAAGCCCAATTAGTAAGAGTAGATTAGCATGTTTACAAATGAGTGTTTTTGGCTGAGGATAAACCAGAACATATGGATGGAGGCAGATTTCCCTAACACCCCAATTCGTTCCACATATTTTTTGCTTAGAAGTCAAGGAACCTAGCTACAAGTTCAACTTCTGACAGTTGACTGCCTTCTGACTGTGTCAAAGTCTTTTAATCTAGCTGTGCCCCAATTTCCTCATCTCTGTAAGCAACAAGTTTAGAATGATATCTGCACATCAGATGACCGCATAAACCAATGGTTCTCCACCCATGAGTGACTGCTGAGAAGGAGGCCATGGCTTTCCCATCTGAGAAGGACACATTGGGAGGTGATAGTGCTGGAGGCAGTAATCCCTCTGGGGGCAGGCCAGAGGTGGGGGAGGGGGAGGCAGAGGGCATGAAATGTGTCCTGGAGCCACCAGGCAGGCGGAACCAATGGACTAGGGACAGTAAGCAGAAGTAACAGGCCTGTGGGAGTCAGGAGAAACACAACTTGAACTATGTTCCCCACACTCCTGCCAGGGTCTGGGGAGTCTCAGCTATCATCTCTAATCAGGATATCAAGGGAAGGAACTGCAGGATAAAGATAAAGGAGTGGAACCAGAGGATAGATGGGAGGCTGCAGGAAGGGAGCAACGGAAGATAAAAAGTGAAAAGAAATCACTTCTGTAGATCTAGCTCCTTAGTCATTTGCAAGATCATAGCGTAAGAAAGAAGAGTGAAAGTAAGAAAGGCGAGGGGACCGAGGGGACTTCTGGAAGAGACGGCCATGAAGAGGGAGCTGCACTTCAAAGAGAACGAGAGCAGCTGCTTAGCAAGGACTATGAGATGGAAGCCATTAGTATCATGTGAATTCAAAGAAAACACAGATTAATAGCAGATGACATACACACGAGCTCTTACCATTTTGCCAAGAACTGATAATTTGTTATAATTCAAATATGAGAAAGAGATGTTACATGAGCGCTTCAAACTGAAGAAGAAGTGAGCTTAATTACGAATTTGGGAGAGAGTGTCTAAGTCACATAGTGAACATTCTGATGAGTTTATTAATCAGATATCAGATGCAGAGTTTATTTTCTTTAGGAATAAGCAGTGAAGATAGAGAAATTGCAACTTGATTAAAGAGACTGTACTATGGAAACTGAACGGAAGTGTAGGCGAGGTTGAGATTTTTATTGGATAGGAGGAAGACAAACCAGGCTAAGGGATGAATTCACTGACAGTTGTTGTCTAGGACAGTGCCTGCATTGTAGTGGAAACATAATAAAAGTTTGTTGACTCACCTTATCAACATAGAAAATTGAATAGTTAATGGCACATAATTTGGTATGGTTCTCGTTCTGTCTCATTTCTGGAGTCACCAGCAGACATGACGCCGTTCTCTATGGAGAGCCAGAGCTCTAAAAGAGATGTACAGTGGCAGCGGCAGGCACTAGAAGACAGAAAGTGAGGGGCACATCCTGAAAAGTCGAGAAGCAATCAGTATTCAAAGGGAAGGTGACAAAGAGAGGCCACAATCAAAGAGTGCCCTGAATGCAAGAAGGTGGGCACCAGGACCTGAACAATGTACCAACAAGTAGTAGATGTTCTGGCTATGAAGTCAAGAGTAAGAAAAGGGTATGATATGAGCTAGGCAAGGCCCCAGTCTGGAGAGGCACATGTTCAGACAAAGATTTGAGCATTAGAGAATGGCCAGTTAGCCGGGACAAGACAGTTGCAATAATGAGAACTGTTCCAAAGTCAGAAGTGGACAAGCAGGAGAGCTTTATGCTCAGTCTAACAGAATGAGCTAAAAGTATTTCGACCCCTCCTTTTAAAGCCAGAATAGTCTTTTTGGGCACACGTAAAACTGAGCTTGCAGGTTGCAGTCAGCTGGTACAAGCTGTGGAAAGTTCAGTCTAAAATTATAGGAAACAGACAAGTCCTGACAAAGTGTATTTTAATGCTTTTGATAGAATCTTCATAAATGACTCCTTAGAAGTATGGTGAATATAGTTCATCTTTGACAATGGCAAAATGCAGTATTATCAATGCAAAGCACAATACGGTTTCAGTTGGTTTTAGAGATAAGAGGGCAGCAAGAGATTGCCCGTGAAAGTCAGGCTGGAAATTGACTTGCTAAAACAGTAAGAGTACAAACCAAATAAATATGAGAATTTTTTAAAGCTTTTTTGCTAATGTCCCTAGGATGGACACCTAGATGACTTTGTACACAATATGGTACAAATAACTATCCTTTGGGAAGTATCCATGAGCTTATAACTCAAAACAAACGAAGGAAGGCCTCTCTTAGGAACTTAGTGGATACAATTTCTCAGCAACAGAAGCTGTGAGGGATGGGTGACTGTGGAAGGATCAGGTAGGGAAAGGACTGGGGAGAAAAAGTAGAGGGCCCTGATCAGAGCTATCAGAATGTTGAGATGGAATCAGTTGTTCAATAGGGTTCACTTCCAGGTGGCAAATAGCCAGGAATAGTACTCCATCCAGCTAAGTTACGAAGGAGCTCTACTGCAGTTGACTCCAAATGATGGCAACTTTTCTACTTTAGGGTTTAGGGGTCAGCACCAGCCTAACTTTAAGCTACTACAGCAAACATGGTGACTGTACCTTGGTGACTCTCCCATCTGATGACTCCACACACTGGGACCTCTTCTCGTCGGTGATGGAAGCGTGAATCTAATATAATGGCCACGAAGCTCCAGCAGGAACGTGGGGATGGGGCAGGGCAATGGGGCAAGGAAGCAGCCCAAAAGCAGATGCAATGGGATTGCATGTTCAAAATCTTAACTTGAATGTTAGATTCATGGTTTTAACGTTTTTATGCTTCATAACATATATGTAACATTCACGTGTTTTTTTTGTATGATTCAAATATAAAATAATAAACAAATCTGAAAATAAAATGGAATAGAAAGGAATTGGAGAGTGTACATGTGGACTTAGTGATAATGAAATACAAAAGCAAAGAAAATAATTAAGTGTTAACAGGATCCTGCATTTTCCAAGGTAGCCCCAGTTTCTACCTATGGTCTCAGTGTCATTATTAGTAAACATTGCCCCATACCACTCTCAAAAGTCTCCCATCTTGAGCACAATCCCTACCCCCTTAGGAATGTGACCATGATAGATTTCACTCTCATGATTAGGATATGTTATTAGGCATAGCTGCCTTTATGAAACAGAGATTATCTGGGTGAACACTACTTAATCAAGTGAGCCCTTACACAGGACAGGGCTCCTAGTGAAAAAAGAGATCGCACGTGTGACAGAGGTAAGAAGCAAGGGAGTTTTTTCCTTCCTTGCAAGACAGAAGGAGCCATGGGACAAGGAATATAGTCAGAAACTAGTTGAGACTAGCCCCTGGCTGATAGCCAACAAGGAAATTGGGACCTCAGTCCTAAAACCACAAGGAACTGAATTCTGCCACCACCATGTACCTTGGAAAAGAACCCTGAGCTCCAGATGAGATTATAGCATTAGCCAACACCTTGATTTCCACCTCGTAAGACTGGAAGTACACTAAGCCCAGATTTATGACCTAGAAAACTGTAGGCTAATAAGGCAGCTGGGTTTTTGATAATTTGTCACACAGCAATTGACCACTCATGCAGTTACCCTAGAAACACCTGGAGATTCAGATTTTAGTTTCAAGCTGTATGATATAAGAAAAAGAAGTAAAAAAGAAATTTTCAGTTAAAAAAGCACAGATTTCAGGTTTATGATCAAAAAAGTTGCTAAGGTTATATTACTGTTTCTGGAAAAATGGAAGGATACACAGGGAGCAAGGGTCTTCCCGAGAATTGCAAATTCTTAGACCAAAGCTGGTGATAGACAGCAAAAACGCTTTACTTGCAAAGTTTGACAGTTCAGGTTTGTGCTTTGTGGTTTGTGTGTTTAGCAAGAAATATTTCCATTTGAGCAAATAAAAATTCCAAGTTGACCATACATTCAACCTGTGATCATTTAATATATAATAAAATGAATTTATAGTTTGGAGGCATAAGTACAACATATAAGTAAGAGTTCATGTTATAAAATATGGTTATATTTATATGCATGTTTAGATATCCAACTATAAGGACGTAACTAAGACATTAAAGGGGATGATCTCTGCTAAAACAATCCTGAAAACTTACTCCCATCATTTAAATACTTCTTCAGGTTTGCTCTTCTAGTTGCATGAGGTAGGCAGTGATTCAAAAAAAGAAGTAAAAATGCCATCTTCTAAGTGCAAGATGAGATAGAAACCACATATTCAAGGAGCAAAAACAAAAGAAGTACCTGAATTTGCCTTTAGAACTCCAGGAATGTTTTAAGAACAGGCATGTTTGACTGCATCTTTAAGATGATGTTCCCACTATTAATTGCTATAAAATAAACACCTACAATAAAATGATTACTATTTTAAGCCACTAAGTTTTGGAGTTGTTTTATAGTAATAAACTAGAGGTCTGGTGCAGGAAATTCATGCACTTGGGGAGGACCCTCAGCCCAGCCTGCACCCTCTCGCAGTCCAGGAGCCCTCGGGAGATGTCCAACTGACAGCTTAGTCCCGCTGCCCCTAAACTGTCAGTCAGATATCTTTAGCACTGCCACAGAGGCAGGAGAGGCTCCTGCCACCACCGCTGTGCTCGCCAGCCATGAGCTCGGCTTCTGGCTGAGCAGTGCTCCCCCTGTGGGAGCACACTGACCACTAGGGGGGCAGCTCCTGCATTGAGCGTCTGCCCCCGGTGGTCATTGCACATCATAGTGACTGGTCGTTCCACCATTGGGCCGAAACTGGCTCTCCGACATCTCCCGAGGGGTCCTGGATTGCGAAAGGGTGCAGGCCAGGTCGAGGGACCCCACTGATGCACGATTGGGGCCAGGGAGGGACGCGAGAGATTGGCCAGCCAGGGAGGGACTGTGGGAGGGCTCCAGGGCATGTCTGTCCCATCTTGCTCAGTCCTGATTGGCTGGACCCCAGCAGCAAGCTAACCTACTGGTTGGAGTGTCTGCCCACTGGTGGTCAGTGCACATCATAGCGAGCGGTTGAGCAGCCTTAGCATATCATTATCATATTGCACTTTGATTGGTTGAATGGCCAACCGGACAACCAGACACTTAGCCTATTAGGCTTTTATTATATAGGATAATTGGAACATCATGATTAAGGATGCAGCTCAGCTCAAATCCCCCTGCTCTTAATCAAATTTATGGAGTAATGAGGTTATTTCAGTTTTTTCTTTCTTTCTCTTTGCTCCTTGTCCACTTGGTTTTTATCACTTTTGTAGTATTTATCACACAGAACTTTATTTCTCCTTTGAGTCACTGACTAACTCACAGGACTATGAGACCCTCAAAGACCCTCATATATCATCTGGTGCCTAACCCACTGAAAAGAACACAAGCAATAGATCCTTAGTAAGTGCTCACTGGTATATTGAAAGACAAGCTACATTAATGAAGAAATGAGAGAAAAGACAGCAATGTTAATTTGATTGTGGTGTTGAAATGGCCATTGCTTTTGCTTCCAGAGATTTTCCTCATTGGTCCTCCCTTCCATTTGTAAGAGGTTCCATCGCTTTAGACACACAAAACAAAGGCTAGTCCATTTATAAACCATCTGTGGTCACAGGTCTGGGAATGAAAAGTTGAGACGAGCTTAGCTGATTTTCTGCAGTTATTAGAAACTTGAGTGGAGACAGTACCACTGAGGGTTATTAGAGACTAGTTATCTTAGTCATTTCTCCAATTTATAGTCCAACAAAATCGTCCTGTAAAGGCCCAGATAGTAAACATTCTCAGCTTTGCAGGCAATGGTCTTTGTCATTACAATTCTGTCAATAAGACATGAAAGCAGCCATAGACAAGACATAAGTAAGTGTGGGGGAGGGGACCTGTTTCAATAAAACTTTACCAATGGACACAAATTCATATAATTTTCATGTGCTACAAAATAGCATTCTTTTGATTTTTTTCCCAAACATTCAAAAATTAAGTAAACCAAACAACATATTCTTAACTTGCAGGCTGCATGAAACAGGTTGGTGACTGGCATGCGGACCTAAGTTTTCAGACTACAAAGACTACAAATCCAGAGAGAAGCTCCACTAGGTCCTGCTGTGGAGCCCGCCAAGCTGCCTGACCCTGATCCCAGAGCTCAGATTTCCAGCAACCCCCTGATTAGGTGAGCATTCGAGTCATCTTTCAACTACCGTAATTCTTTTATTTGCTTATTTTTTGTTTATTGATTATTTATTTGCTTGAGTTGACCAGATATTTTGGTATATAAGTTTGCCCAAAAGACACCAATGCACCCTTCATTTACCAATGGCAAGATTTTACAATTAACTTTATGACTTGATGGCAAGAAAATAACTATAAGTGTGCAGTAAGAAAATAATTTTCCTAGTTTCAGAGAAAACCGTGTCTCAAGATAGAGTATGAAAACAGCTTGAAGAACGAACACACTTCGCTATTCATTTTGCTGTATTGCTTAACTATAAGAAGACTGAAAGTAGCAATTCTGTCCAATAACTTTTACCCCTAAGGTCTCAAAAAACAAGTTTTGAATGGATAAATTTTGGAAGTAGAAGCTTTGATTTAAAAATAAAATAAAAAACTCCTGAGTGAGACTTTTAAATAAGATTGTCAAAGCAAGCCTTCAGGATAAACACATTGACTAGGTTCCTATGCTACTTTATACAATTCTATTTTGAAAAATAATTCTAAACAAAAAATGTAATACTTCCTTTATCACCACACTAAGTAACTACACAAAATGTGTTTTTAGTCGACTTGGTTTGGGGCTGCGTTAATGAAAACACCTGCACAATTCAGTCAGGCATTTGACGATTTGATCTCACGGTTCCACTATTTATTTATATACAGACCAGGAATAAGGCACCAGCTTCAGGTAAACACTAGCCACTAGCCAAAGGGCGTGAGAATCCACCCTGTTAATATGGCATCTCCCAAAACAAGTGTGCCTATCCGTCCACCCACACACCAATGTTCTGGGTAGGAGAGTGTTTCTTAACATTACCACCCAAAAGAATTACATCAACGCTTCTGCATATCTGTGGGGATCATGAACTGGTTATGATTATTAAAATTACTTTTAATATTTTATTATTTAACTGTATGAACCCCCTCACCTGGTAACTGCACACTATGTATATGACAAGTGTCGAGGCTGCTTAGCACTGACAAATGCCCTGTGTGTGATTTGCTGTGAGTCGAATATGGGTGATCTGATGTTTAAACCTTTCATTTCTTCTGTCACTGATTTGAAGTCAAAACCAAACAATGAAAGATCAGGAGAAACATGAGGCATATTTGAGGATACCCAATTATTTTAGGTCAATTCTCTGCCCCTACTAGATTCTAGGATTTGTTTTTCCATTTGTGATATTTTTATACCCTGACTCATCTATTCTAATACTTTTACATAAACAGATTTTGTCTCTTGGAGGCTATGAATTATACCCCCTGCTTCAATTTTCCCAAGGGCCCCTAACTTGGTCCATCCTTTCCTTCACAGATGTGGGATGGCAGAAGCTAAGGCAACATTCCAATGCTTAAACATTAATTATAAAATGTATGTATGCCTGGGTACACACACACACACACACACACACACACACACACACACAGATGCCTTTAAGAAAAATAAGATTGAAAGGCCCCCTTTAAGCTTTGATTATTTAAATCTAATATGCCTTTTGAGAAACTTTGCCCTACTATTCATCTACCTCTCTATCTTACTACACCTCTTGAATTCAAAATAACATTTCCTACGTAATTCATTTATTTTTGTTTATTTGTATCAAAGCAGTCTATGTTTCTACTTTTCAGAAAACATTTTTATTCAAATTTTGGGTTCAGTTAGAGTTGCCCACATAGTATTTGCTCCTTGGTGAAAAAAGGAAAATGTTTCAGCTTTCCATAGGAAGGGCAACCAAGCTAAGAATCTTAACACAAATAGCGCTAGACCAGACCCCACACCTCGGTAATTTTTACCAGCTTTCCTCTCTCTCGCTGACTCTTGCTTCAGCGGATTTCAGCATGCCCCACACTGAACAAATTGCCAGCAACAGCATTTCCCTTGCACACTGGCCCCTACTTTAGGTTCACTGGGATGACATGGATGAGTCTGGATCATCTCTGAATCCTTCCTGCTCCTCATTCTCATATCCAAGAAGTCACTAAGCTCTATGGACTCTAAATATCTATCAAACCCTTCCACCTCTTCATCACCACTGCCAACAGCCTAGACCAGGGCTCCCACAGGACCCTAAACTTCCGCCACACAGCCTCCGTTGACCCAGGCTCTTCTCCCTCCAAGTCGTTCTTCATGATGTGAGCACAGCGAGCTTTCTCAAGTGCTTCTCGATATTCCACAGACGATAAGCTTTCAAAGCCTTTTTATTACTCTTAGACTAACAGTCAAAGTCTTCAATAAAACTGACTGCGTCGGCGGCGCCCTTGGCCTTCCTAGTCCCATGCACTCATGGTCCCGCCAACTAATTGTTTTCTCAATATACAGTAAACGCTCTATCCTCTGCTTCTGCTGGCCCCACTGTAGTTCACTCTCTTTGCCATTGAATCCTACTTTAACCTTTCCCTTACTCATCTTTCCTTTCTTAATATAAATGGCTTATGCTCTAAGCAGACTCCCCTGCCCATGTTGGGTAACTTTTAAGCACTTTGTATTGCTTCCTTTAGATCACTTGTTACTCCTTCTGGTAATTTTTTGTAAAAAAATAAAACCTGCTCCCTGGAGTCCCTCCACCACCCCTGCCCATGGAAAGCTTTGTGAAGCTAAGACGTGGTTTAAAAGTAAACACATAGTTTACTGAGTCTCTTGTACGTGGAACAGTGTCTGGCCAAAGGATAAAGAACAATAAATAACTGTGCACTGAGTCTCCCAGGACTCCATAGAATGACAGGACACAGCTGCAAAAAGTCAGCCAGGAAAACGTGAAGGGGATTCATCAGCACATTTGAAATCTCAATATATTTCTGGAAGAAAGCAAGGAAAGAAGAATATGTCCTCTGATGAAACAGAGAGGAGGAAATTGCATCCCAGAATATGCTGTGAGATGCTGCATCTGAGGTGAGAGTACATGTCCACTGGAACTCAGGAGAAAACTCCACCTCGCAGTCAGCTGATGTGATAGAGGGATACGGAGGGAGGGGCTGGCTGAACATACTAGAAGGAACTGTTGGTTCAGGCCCATTTCATTCTCAGAGCAGCAAGCGGAGCACTATTTATCCCCAGGCAAAAGAGCAAATGTCTTTTCTATTGGTGAATTGCTTAAACTTGAGGGAAACTCTGACTTCTAGAATTGGCATTGTTACCCTAGATTTATATGTGAGGCTCACAACCTGAAAGCTCTCATCCCCTCCTCTCACCCAAAATAGAAGATGGCAATAGGCGTAATTCACCCAGGATTCTAGGGTTTCCCATCAATCATTCCTCCTACTCATGTGTCCTATCAGGAAACAGAGAGCAGAGGAACTACAGAGCCACCTGGAAAAATCACCTTTCAATATAAATGGACAGCTAAGAACTTCAAACAGGAGGCAGTTTGAAAGATGAAGTAAAAAAAAAAAGTGGATGATTGGTCACAAAAGAATCATAAAAATTCAGCAAGTAAAATATTAAATTCCTTAATGAATTTCTTATAGAGATACAAGAAAATTTTGCATTTGTAAAACAAGATTGAGAAGTTGTAAAAAGAACCAAAAGAAAACAAGAGAAATCTCTTAGAAATTAAAAATATGTAACTGTTAAAATAAACAAATAGAAAGTATGTGGTAGAAATGTCTCAAAACACATTGCAAAAGACAAAAAAAAGTTGATAACATGAGAGAAAAAAATATACGGTAGAGGATCAATTTAAAAGGTTCAGTAACTAACAATAAATTCATAAAAAAGAATTTGAGAGAATGAAATTAAAAAGTGCATATAAAAACATAAAAGGACCCACTCACTGAGTAAATTAATAAAATATCTATACCTATATACAATCTTGTAAAATTTCAGAATGTTAAGGAAAAAGAAAAAGTCTTATATGTTTCCAAAGAAAGAAAACATGTTACATACAAAACAAATACAAAACTAGAGGAAGGGTCAAATTCTGCTTCTACAACTCAAATGTAGGGGAAACAAAGATAGAGGGCTTGGAAATATGAAGACTTATACATGCATTTGAAGGTAACTCAAAGTTTTCTGCTTTAAGTGAGTCACTTTGTGGGAAATATTCAGTAATTTTAGTTAAAATAATCCTGTCAGGCTCTTTCTCAGCTCTCGAGGGTTCTTTCCACTCACCTATCTTCTTCCAAATAAGTTATCTGCAGACTGGGATCACTGGGTTTCACATCAATAACTCTTTCCCAGGGTGAATCAGCTTTGGATAAACTAGACCAAAACAACATGAGAAACCTTATAGCATTAGCCTTTGACTTATATAACCCACTGGTGCAAGACTAGATTCACAGATGAGTCTGTAAAAGATTGGACAAAAAAAAAAACACACAAAAAAACTTAGGGTGAAATTATTCAGAGGTTCCTTGTGAAAAGTAGCCTTGCTTTTAGGAGAGAAAGAGGGGGGAAAGTAGATTCTCCTTCTCTGGCCATTAGCTTACAGACATAGGAGGCTCAATGTCTGCAGCCAATGAGCTCCTAGCCTCGGGATGAAGTCAATACACAGAGAACAGAACCAAGAGCATTATGGTGAAAGAGACCAGAAACCACCCTGAAGCCCAAGTTGTATATGAAGGTTTCAACATTCATACAAGTTTCTTTATTGCTTGAAGCCAGTTTGAGTGTAGTGCTCTCTTATTAGCGGCTGAACTGCTGCAGGGTTCTCAGGAGGAAGATTCTCTAGTCAATTGAGATGTTTCTTCCCTCAGGCCATGAGCCTTCCTGTGTTGGTGTCTACTGGAGCCTGATTGGATGTCAGTCGTTAAGGGTACTACACTACATGGGTCCTCCTATTCAAGTCCTCCCTCCCTTGGAATTAAAAGGCCACTGAGTCATGGGACAAGAAGGAATAGGGATTATCCAGAGAAATATATTAGTTTAATAACTCAAAAATATTATTCTGCTGCATTGGCATAAGTTTTCTCATTAGCAACACTGGATGCTAAAAGACAATCAAGCAACAATTCTATTTTTTTTTTTAATTCTATACCCAACAACCTGATCATCAACTGGAAGGCAGAATAAAAAAATGTAAATATATTGAGTAAAGTTTTCCTCCCTTTCTCTTTAATTTGATTATAAAGTCCTTGATAGTCAGACCATTAACCATGAATTAGTATAACAAGTAGGGATAATTTGAGGAACAAGAGAGCATAGACTACTTTGTATAACTGTAAAAGAATATTGTGTGAATAATATGTATAATTAAAGCCAATGTATTCTATCCCTAAACATCTTTTTCCTGACCACCTTCCATATTGTTTTGCTACAAATATACAACAAGTGTATTACGATTGTGTCTATGGTACAGAGTCTGGCAATTTTTAGTGTATGCGTTATACAGTGAAGATAGGAGATATTGATGAAATTCAAATTCACTGAAGCAAATGGGAATTAAAGGGAGGAGATCAATCCCTAGAGAGTTAACCTCACCTTGGAAAATGCTATTATGTGTTTTGTAGGATGTACACTTTTTAATGTTACATTTTCTCTTAAACAATTATGTGTATTGCTATCCATATGTATTAAAGAAAAGTCATGAATGAATACAAAAAATATAGTTAGAGGGCATGAGTTAACACACGCTTTGTCTTTAGGTATAATTACATAGAAGTATCTGTCAAAGATTTATGGAATATCAAAAAAAGAAGAAAAATGAACTAACAATACCTTTTTTAAAGTCAAGCTTATATTGAATATTTGATTCTATACAGCTTTCAGACTGATAAAGCATGTGTCATTTCCAGTTCAGGTTTAGAGTCTATTCACATTTTTTCAATGAAGATACAATTACAAAGCTCAGCTTATTCTTAAAGAAAAATGAGATTATTCTTTTAAGCTGCAGTAGGCTATTAGACTGATCCCTCCTAGCTTGATAAATCAAATGATAAATTACCACAATAAAAACATCTATGACAAAAGGAATTTTACAGGCTCTATTTATTGGCTAAAATATTTTGCTAACAAATTCCATAAGTTCATTGTATTTCAAAAACCTATAAAGATACCAGGAAGAAAAATGATGTGCAAAAATTATAGATGGCCATAATGTTTATAGTAGCCAGATTATTTAATAGCTTAAACAAAGGGTATTTATGAATGTTTCAAAAGATAATCAAAAAAGAAATGCTGAAATCATGCAATGTATTGCAGGGTTTGTTAGTTTGTTTTCCTCTAGGGTAACAGCTGTTAGAAAATGTACTGTAAAAAGTAGTACCAATTAATTGATGCAAAAAAAGCATTTGACAAAATTCAATACCCTTTCCTGATAAAAACTCTCAGCAAAGTGGGAATAGAGTGATCATACCTCAACATAATAAAAGCCTTACATGACAAACCTATAGCCAACATCATACTAATACTCAATGGGCAAAAACTAAAACCATTTCCCCTAAGAAAAGGAACAAGACAGGGATTCCCACATTTACCACTCCTGTTCGACATAGTACTGGAATTGTTAACCATAGCTATCAGACAAGAAGAAATAAAAGGCACTCAAATTGGAAAAGAAGAAGTAAAACTGTCATTATTCACAGATGACATGATATTGTACATAGAAAACCCTAAAGACTCCATCAACAAATCTACTAGACTTAATAAATGAATTCAGCAATGTAGCAGGATACAAAATGAACACCCAGAAATCTATGGCTTTTTTATACACCAATAATGAACTCACAAGAAAGAGAAACTAAAAAAGCAATACCATTTACCATTGCAACAAAAAAATTAAGATACCTAGAAATAAACTTAACTGAGGAGGTAAAGGACCTGTACTCAGAAAACTACAGGACATTGAAATAAGAGGTAGAGGAAGACATAAGCAAATAGAAGAATATACCGTGTTCATGGATTAGTAGAATCAACATCATTAAAATGTCTACAAGAATTTTTTTAAGATATACAGTTGAAAGGTATACAGATGAAGAACATACAAAAATGAAATGTAAAAAGATGTTTAAGCACATAAGATGTTTGACATCATATGTCATTAGGAAGTTGCAAATAAAAACAACAATGACATACCTCTACATACCTATCAGGTAGCTAAACACCAAAACACTGACAACACCAAATGATGAGGAAGATGTGGAGCAACAGGAACTCTCATTTATTGCTGGTGGGAATGCAAAATGCTACACACGCTTCGGAAATTAGTGTGACAGTTTCTTACAAACCTAAACATACGGTCTCCATGTGATCCAAAAATCATGCTCCTTTGAAATATATGTCTATGTAAATACCTACAAATTAATGTTTATAGCATCTTTATTCATAATTGCCAAAACTTGGAAGCAACCAAGATGTCCTTCGGTAAGTGAATGGATAAATAAATGGTGGTATATCCAGACAATGGAATATTACTCAGTGCTAAAACGAAATGAGCTATCAAACTATGAAAAGAAATAGAGGAATTTTCAATGCATGCACTAAGTGAAAGATGCCAATCTGAGGAGGCTACATACATATAATTCCAACCATATGACATTCTGGGAAAGGCAAAACTATGAAAACAGTGAAAAATTCGGTGGTTTCAGGAGTTAGGTAAGAAGGAGGAATGAATAGGCAGATGACAGATGTTTTTAGGGCAGTGAAACTATTCTATACGATGTTACAATGGTGGATACACGCCATTATACATTTGTCAAAAACCCACAGAGTGTACAAAACCAGGAGTGAACCCTTATGTAAACTAGACTTCGGGTTGTATTGGTGTGTCCATGTCGTTCCGTCATTCATAACAAATGCACCACTGTGGTGTGAAATAAAGAAAGTTAAAGGCAGTTTTACAGGTCTGGAGATAGAGTATATATAACTGTATTTCCTACTCAATTTTGGCGTGAACCTAAAACAACTCTAAGAAATATAGTTTATTAATTAAGAAAATATTTCCCAATGCTACAGAAATTAATCAGGTCTTGACAATGTGCATATCATTCCCCAATCAGAAGTTAGGCAGTGAGGAAAATGGACTCTTTGATAGGAAAAAAAAAATAAGTAATTTATTAGTAAAGCACAGAATTTTCCCACTCTTCAAAAGAAATTTTCTTTTATGAAATAATTTTCAGAAACTCTATAATATTCTCTTGGAAAGCAACATTGCATATTTGCTTATAAGACCTAAAGGAAAGAAACCTAATTAATTTTGTTTAATAGAGTGCTTATTTATTCAGCAAACCCTTATATAGCATTTACTTTATAGAGAATACTCTTCTAGGCATTTTTTTTCAAACATTAATTCTTAATTAAACTTCTCATATGAATTAACTTTTTTAGTGATTTTTAAAATGTATCTTTATTGTTGAAAGTATTACAGATGTCCTGCTTTTCACCCCCATAGATGGCCAAGAGATATGAAAAAGTGCCCAAAGTCACTAATCAGCAGAGAGATGCAAATTAAAACAACAATGAAGTATCACCTCACACCTGTCAGAATGGCTATCATCAACAAATCAACAAATGACAGTGCTGGCGAGGATGTAGAGAAAAAGGAACCCTCGTGCACTGCTGGTGGGAATGCAGACTGGTGCAGCCACTGTGGAAAACAGTATGGCGTTTCCTCAAAAAATTAAATATGGAACTCCCATTTGACCTAGTGATCCCACTTCATAAGAATTAACTCTTAATTAACTTTCTCATAAGAACCCTTTGACCCATCTTACAAATGAGAAAACTGAATCACAAGGAGATTAAGTAAGTTATCCAAGTCAGCACCTAGTAAATTGTGGAGCTGGGATTCAAATAAACTGGTTTAAACATGGAGCCACTGTTTAATATAAAACTATACAAATAAAATGGAATTAGTATTCTGATACACTTTGGGAAATAATGGTATATCACATTATAGTTCTGAAAAATGTTTCCTTTGGGTTTTGTCATTTGGAAGTACAATCAGCCTAGAGATAGGTGGCACTGAGGTATTTTATAAATATTAAATTATTTTTCTTAGATTTCAGAGCTAATGAGTGATGAAGGTGACAGTTCAGTTACAGTTTACTGAACTCTGAAGTCTGTTCTCTTTGCAATATGCTCTGCTAGGAAAAGCAAGGTTTTCTACTGTACAAATGAGGAAGGGGTGGGGGTGCAGCACGAGGGGATGATGGGTGTTAAGACTGGAAAGGGATTTGAAGGACAAATGTAAATTGTAGGAACCCTACTTCCAGCTCAGGCATTTGGACATGATTGAAGAGAAGAAAATGGTGGCTCGGTGAGGGGGGTTGAGCTGAATAGGGGGTAATCAAAGCAGTTCTCTATAAAGGTGAATCTATATGTTTGGAATGAAGAAAGAATGGAAGCGCAGAGAAACACAGAATTATTATGTTTTCAGTGTGGTCTTGTCACAAATAAAAGCCTGTCTCCTTAAACTAACCAATATTTTATGTCACTTAATTATACAGAAAAAATTTACATATGCAACAGAGTTTAAAACACATTTGCATAAAAATTGAGTAAATTTCTCCTTAGTTGCTGTATTTATACATTTCTATCTCCTATTTCACCTACAGGCAGAGTGAAGGTTCCTGTTGGCGTCTCTTCAGGAGGAGAATACTAACTGCTCTTTTGGAGTAGAGAGAGCACTGCTACCCACTACACAAACCGGGGGCAGCACGTGCTGCAAATCCACAAGGAATCCTTTGCCAGCTGCAGTATGTCCTTTAT
Source organism: Eptesicus fuscus (assembly GCF_027574615.1). Lineage (NCBI taxonomy): Eukaryota > Metazoa > Chordata > Mammalia > Chiroptera > Vespertilionidae > Eptesicus > Eptesicus fuscus. The sequence continues at coordinate 66,624,204 of NC_072478.1, read as the reverse complement.
CTGCATTTTACAAGGACGGCTCCTTTTTCTTAAAGGTATCTGGGCTCTTTTCAACTGCTTTTAAAGCCAACAAATACAAAAGAACAGGTCTTAAGGCAATTATAGAGAGCTGTTTTCACATGATTAGCTCAACCTGACAAATACTCAAAACTGAAACAGAACTCCAAACCACGCTGCTCACAAGGACATAAGCTCAGCCTCGCTAGACTGTTCAAGGTTGTGACAAGAACATGATGCAAGAATCCCTCCCCCCAAAAAAGAGGCAAATCTGAGGAATGGAAAATCAATTGTGAGCATGTAATGTATATGCATATAGTTTTTAATGTGATTTTTAATATTTAATAACCAACCCAAAACAGCTACATATGTTCCCATCTTCAGGTCCGAGTTCAGTCTTAGAGAAAATGACCTCATGGGCTGACAACCTCACCGGCAGACTTGCAGGACCCCAAGTCTGTTTCCAGGCAGGCTACCCTGCAAAGAGGTTCAGACTAGGGGACCCATCCTGGCTGGGGGCAGGGTGCACATTTTGAGCCCATTTCTGCAGGCACTGTCAGTACATTGAGCTGCAGGCTGCATGCGGTTTCTATTCGCGTTTCCATTCTGTTGCTTTCAGTGTTTTTGGAATCAGTTGAAGTTGAAACATCTTGGAAGAGAAGTTGGGACTGGGTTTTTTTGGGTTTTTTTAAGCCCCTGGTTTCAATTATTTTTAAATCTGACGCACAAACACTGCTTTTAAAGATATATGACTAAAGTCCAAATAAGGGTCTTTTGATTTTTTTGAAATACATGTGGTTGAAATTTGAGAGCTGACTGCTGCCAAGCTGCAGTTCAGGGAATAGAATGCTGGCACCCGAAAGAGCTGTTGTTCCGAGGACAGTGCTCGAAGGAACTGTCCTCCAGAAGGAAAATGTAAATTTTCATGTTTTCGCTGATGCTTGTGGGACAATCCCATAATCCTTTGTGAAACATGTAAAAGTTGAAATGCCAACTCCCCTGTTGTTTATTCAGGTTTTCAACTGTAAGTTTCTCATTTGCATAAACTGGGCTTAGATGAAATCCTCCTAACAATAATTTTTAGAAGTGCATTCGCAAGATACCATGCTACACTCCCACTCATTCAAACCATTCCATATTTTTAAGTTTAACCTGAAGGTAATGAGTACTGATCTCTCTCAGAGAAAAGTTCAGTGTTTAATAGACTGTTCTGGTGCAATTGGAATTGTGGGAAGGTCGTTTAGGCTATAATGTTATTCAGGGGGAAAGTATCAAAATATAACTTACCTGTTTGTGGCAGGTAATATAAGTGAGTGCCTCTAATAAATTACACTCCAGTGCTCATTGTAAAGTCACTGTAGATCATCATCTAGTGTCTTAGCTAATGCTACACATAAAAAAAAAAAAAATCAACAGTCCTGCCATTTTTGACTAGCTAAGGGTAAATGCCACATCTGACAAAATACCCCAGGAACTCTTATATCCGTTGGAGAGATAAAAGTTGAAACTAGATTGTGCTGCCAAAGAGTTCCATGAAGAATAGCGAGATCATGCAGAAAAACTAACATGCAATAAAATCAAGTAAGAGGAAATTCTAAGAATCATAACGGGAATAGGAAAAGTACTATTTAAATATTTCCATAATATATTACCAAACATTTAGAATTGGTTACCACAGACAGGTAGAACTAAGGGAAGAAAATGATACTATTATTTTTGTACAAATATGTACTGTTTGAATACTTGTATTTAATAAGTGAACATATATCAGTTTTTAAATAAATGTTTATGAAAATTGGCTTTTTAAAATTCTACATAGATTTTTAGAATCGCTACACTCTTCCAAAAGTAGTTCCTGGACACCCTCTACTTTACAGTAACAAAAAATATGTGAAGAAAGATAATAGGTCTCTTTGATGATTTATGCTAAAGCTGAAGTTATATGACATATAAATGCAAAAATATTAGTCAGCTAAGCATATGCTTGGCATTATAGAGCTGATGGTCCAGGTAAATTAATGCAATTTTTACTATCTCCAGATGCTTTAATAGTGTAAGGCACAACCACAAAGGCAGTATTCTACAGGTATGAAAAAAGGACAAAATATCTACACTAATAAAAGAGAAACATGCAAATTGACTGTACCACCGCTACGCCCACAAGCCATGCCCACTAGCCAATCAGGAGCAAGTATGCAAATTAACCCAACCAAGATGGCAGTGGCCATGGAACTGGAGCCAGCAGGAGGCTTGGGTTGCCCTGGCGATGGAGGAAGCCAAGCTTCCCACCTGCCCTGGCCAGCCCTGGCCTCTGGTCAAGCCTACAAAGTTTCAATTATAGAAGATGAATAAATCCCAGATATTTGCTTCCAGCCAGCACTGGCCTCCACTCAAGGAGGTGCTGGGGAAAAAAAAGAAAAGAAAAAAAGGAGGGGCTGGGAGCTTGGGTCATCAGGGGGTTGATCAGGCCAGGATGGGACGGCAGCTGCGGGTGATCAGGCTGGTGGGGGGAGTGGGGCCATTGGGGGTAAGCAGGCCAGCAGGGGGAACAGTTGGGTGTGAGCAGGCCATCAGTGGGGGTCAGTTGGAGGTGATCAGGACAGCAGGGGGTGCAGTTTGGAGTGAGCAGGCCAGCAGGGGGCAGTTGGGCATGAACAGGCCTGTGGGGAAGAAAGGTGGGGATGAGCAGGCCAGCAGGGGGGCATAGTTGGGGGTGAGCAGGCTGTCACAGGGGGGCATTTGGGGGTGAGCAGGCCAGCAGGCAGAGTGGTTAGGGGCAATCAGGCAGGCAGGCAGGCAGGTGAGCGGCTGAAGCCAGCAGTCCCGGATTGTGAGAGGGATGTCCAACTGCCAGTTTAGGCCTGATCCCTGTAAACCAGCAGTAGGACATCCTTCAAGGAGTCCCAGATTGGAGAGGGTGCAGGCTGGGCTGAGTAACACCTCCCCTCCCCCTCCCATGCACAAATTTAATGCACCGGGCCACTAGTATACATATAATCTGACTTAAATTTATAATAGAGTAATCATATGGGAAATAATTTGAGAGAATAATTGATGGCGATAAAAGCATTTTATGAGTACTATATGTTTATGCCACATCTGACAAAATATCCCAGGAACTCTTGTATCAGTAGGAAAGATTTAAAAAATTGAAACTACTTTCTACTTTAGAGTAGAAAGTTATTTTTTTCTAATTTACCTAAAAGGTCTTCCCGAAAAAATAAATTAAGATTTCAGAAATGTTTATTTGGAAACCTGCTAAAGTTTGATAAGCTTAAGAGGATGGTCATTTCCATTTAGAGGCTTGAAAAGAGATATGGAAGCAGAAACTGATGAATGGTAAAGAGAAATTGATATGAGAACTGAAAAATAACACTGTGATTAAAGTCTAGGATATTCCTGTAAATGAGCCCGCTCTCTTCCAGATGCCTTCTTTGGCATTTTTATGAATACCTGTAGTTGTGTGAGTCATGCTGAAAGTGATTATGTACCCCTTCTTCTGATCTAGTTTTACTCTCTCCATTAAACAGACAACTGGGCATGGAAGAATGTTAACAAAGTTTAAGTCAAGAAGGACCATCATAAATGCCTCATTTACCTTCTGAAGTTTAAGTATTTGATGCAACAGTATAATTTGTGACATTAATCTTGTTACATCACTGTTCTGTGAGAGGAGCTGCTATTATTTTATGTAAGAAACAGAATTTCTTCTTTGTTCACCTCGGTTTCCTGAACTAAATAGAGGTGATACTTACTGTTCCTATTTTCTACAGAGGTGCAGATCCTGGTGGTTAAGCAGGTTGGAGGTCCTTCATGCAGAGACTACAAATTTATGTTACCAGCTAAGAAAGTTTTTGTTCCTCTTTTGGGCAGAAATAATGGAATTTACAAATAATTCTGGGTTTTATGGCAAAAACATACTTTTTTTTTTTCAGTTGAACATAGAGGGTAAAGCATATAACATTATCTCTTCTATTCCCAAAGTATAGAAATGATAGATCATAGTTTCTTTTTTTGTTTAAAATAGGGAGAGAAGCCATAAACAAATTAGGTATAAAGACATGAAGCAGAAAAGGATAATTTAAAAGAAGAAAATAAAGAAAAACATGCTAAGTGAAATACATCAGTCAGAGAAAGACAACTATCACATGATTTAACTTATATGTGGAATCTAATGGACAAAATAAACTGACAAACAAAACAGATACAGAGACATGGAAGCATGCAATAGACTGAGGATCCTTAAAGGCAATGGTGGGTGGAGGGGTGGGAGAGATCAACCTAAGAGCTTATATGCATATATGATTAGCCTGTGGACACAGACAATAGTGGGGTGAAGGCCCGGGGAATGGATGGGAGTAGGGAAGAGGAGGGTCAATGGGGGTGGGGGGAGACATCTGTAATACTTTCAACACTAAAGATATACTTTTTAAAAAAAGAAAGCAATTGCAAATCCACTCATGTAGACCTTGAATATAGAACCAGAAATAGTCTATGAGTTCATGGGCTAGACCTGCATGCACCTGAGAGCCAGGTCTGTGCCTTCTTCCAAGAAAAGGGAGCAGAAATAAATCACCAGACTCCAGCCCAGCACAAACGCAGTTAGTGGTATGTGTCAAGGATATGCAGTTATATAGTTTTAAGGTGGCTTTTCCTATTGTGTTTTATTTAGCATGATACACACAAAATGGAGAAAAATCACTGTACTAAAGAACCATCATAATTGCAATATCATAACAAACAGACTATGGGTGCAAAGTTTGCAGTCCCTGCAAGATAAATTCAGGAATATCTGTCAACAATTCCACAGAAGGAAACAAAGACCATTCTATTTGGGTACAGATCCTCAGAGAAAGTGACAACATGATGATCTCTGTGGCTAAAGCAAATGTAGAACAAAAGAAATTTATCCTACAAGTTATATTTCTGGTCTGTTAAAATATGAAAGGAGTAATTATTTTTAGACTTTTATGAGACCCTATAAATAAAGGAATGTGCTTTAAAGGAAAAGTCAAGGAAGTTTAATTACATAAATAACAGGTGTTTATTTGAATAAGATTAGATCAAAGGGGGAGAAATTATTTCAAAATCATAGCTAGCAGGTATTTATGTAAAAAAAACAGTCTTCTGGTCATTAAACTATTTTTTATATTTTAATTGATTTCAGAATGGAGGAGAGGGAGATAGAGATAGAGATAGAAACATCCATTATGTTCTATCATTGATCAGCTGCCTTCTACACACACACACACACACACACACACACACACTCCACTGGGGAACAAGCCTGCAAACCCAGTCGTGTTCCCTGACTGGGAATGGAACAGAATCCAACCATGAACCCCTGGTTCATAGGTCGATGCTCAACCACTGAGCCATGCCAGCCGGGCTCATTAAACTATTTTTAATGAAAATGTAAAAGACAAATAAAACTATACTAAGGTCAAGCTGCTTGGAGAAATATAATTCCTCGAAGGTTCTGATTTAAATCTGTAGCTTGGACTCTCTCCCCAAAGAAGTCACAGAGGTTCAGACACATGAGACACATTTTCTCAACCACACTCAAGTTAACCACATTTACCACTGAGAAAGCCAACACCTAAGACTCACAGCAACTGGGAAATGAAATGCCAGAGTCTGGGTTTGCTTTTCATAAAGCCTGGTCAGCACACACACAACAGCATTTAGCCCGATCATGACTGTGCACATGAAGAAAGGGCATTTGAGCCTTTTCCTGCTCTCCTTTTTCTCCCCAAAAATGGGTCAGCTGGGATCATGTGGGGTTTGGACCACAGGCTATAGTTTGAAAATATCTGCTCCATGTTCTAAACATTGATGCAATTACTGTTGGTTTTTAATAAAATACTAGTATATTATGGTCCAACTAAGCATGTGTTTATTATTTACCTTTAATAAAAATAGCCTTCTGAAGGCAAGTTAACTTGGAAAACTCAAGTTACCCAGTCAGCCCTGACACACACAACTCAGCTACCTGAGCTGCTCTCATTCATTTCAAGAGTAAATACAAGTAATTTTTCTGGTTTGAAATAACTGGAGCTCAATTTGGCACCAGTTCACAATGCCAATCATGCTTTTTCTTTTAAGCTCTATTTATCCTTCAGGTCTCTGTACAACATCATAGCTTTGGGGAATCCTCTATGACCTCTGTGTTAGGTATTCCTTCCATGAGATCCCACAGCACCCAGCATACTGTTCCATCAGAGTTTATTACAGGGTGCCTGACTAGGCTCCCCGCTTGAGGATAGGAGGTCTGTGGTAACAAAGACTGAAACATTTCCAAATCACATAATACTGAGCATAATTCCTTATCTGAAATATTTTTGAATTAATGTAAAAAATAACCCAGGGAAATTTTTCTAAGTAGTATTTATTTCTCAGAGAATCTTCTCTAGGATGAATTCTAGTCTCAAAAACTATTAATATGGAACTTATTGGTCAAAAAATGTTTGGAAAGTAGTGCCATATATCCTTTTTGTAAACATACAATTCTCAGCTTAGCATATTAAAAATTCTGAAACAAACTAAAGAAAAAATCATTAAATTTTATTGACTTGGTTTTCCCCTAAATTTACTTAACTCCATAACAATTTTTTATAAAGTAACATCCCACAGTTCTAGTGCTTCAAGAAACAAATATTGGGAAATTCTGACTTAGTGCAAACAACATGTATGGAGTGAGATGACAAATAAAAATAGTGAACAGAAATATATAATTAGATTAGGGCAGAGGCCAGGAAAACCATTAGGGACAGTAGAGAACACTATGAAATCTGGAGTAAAATGTGATGGTTCTGAAAAAGCAGGCCACCTATGATCAGAAAGGACTTGAGGACGAGGCAGACCTTGGATTCTTATGCTAGAGCTAAAAAATGGGCACCAGAGAAATTCTATATTTACATTTCTCCTTGGGAGAGAAGCTTAAGGCTTACACAGGAGTCAGATGTGAGCTCGTTACGCCAGAGGATCCTGCATAGACTTCATACTTCATGAGCCAAGGCCAAACGGAAAAGTTTGTGAGCAGATCTTCAGTCTTAACCAAAGAAAAAGCATTCAGTCAAACACAGCTTAAATTCATTTAAATCAGTCTAAAGTGATTTTCTTTTTTTAAAAATTAATCATTTTTAACTTTTCTTAGGGTAAATTCATAGATAAGTTATATCAAATAGCCACTGGAATGGTCTTCTTTTCCCGTTCTAATCAGTTGAGGCTGGGGGTGGATTTAAAGCATGCATTTGAAACATTTTAGAGTATTTGTCTATTTGCTTATACCACTATACATTATTTTCATGGGGTAGCCCAGAACAGAGCCATATGCAATCAGATAAATCACCAGAGAATATATTACAGAGGTTTTTAATAACAAATATTTATTAACAATTTGGTATGTGTCAGGAGCCAAGAGTTGGTCAAAGGATTAACTCTGACCTTACTTCAGCAAGTTACTGAAACAGAAACTCACAGAAACTAGGCCCACCTCCTCTTGCCTGAGGACAAAGCATTCTTTCCATAGTTGCCCTTCAACCGCCATATTCTTTATCTATAGTCAGCACCCTTTACAACCTTAGTCAATTATCTAAGTCCACATGATCCTTTCAGCCCCCATCTCCCCTAGACATCTCCCCTTCTAGAAACCACATATAAGGAGCGCTGTAAAAATAAAATTTGGAGGCTTGATCAGAAACCCCTTTGTCTTGCCTCCATTCTTCTGCATCCCTTGTCTGTCTCTCATTCTCTTAGGTGCGCCGCCTCGGTACCCCCGTTAGAAGACCCCGCTGGCCGGGGCAGGTATGTGTGCTTTTTGAAACACTATCACATATTAGTGACTTTTTTGAATTTTGTATGGTGACTTCAATTTTGACTGTATTTAGCTTGAATATTATATTTTGTCTCTCATTCTTAGCTTAGAAATATAGAACATCTCTTTCTGTGAATGGGAAAAATAAGTAATTCAACATGTTGTAGTACAAAGAATTAAAAGTCTAGGAGAAAAAAAATGGTTCCAGATAGGTTTGCCATTAATTAGTTATATGACTATGTACATACTCTCTCTAATCTCTCTGAGCCTCACTTTTGTTCAACAGTAACGTTTGGCAGGGTAGGGGGTAGAATAAACAGGAGTAATGCATTACGTTAAATGCTTAGGGGGACACAAAATGACAAATATTTATTATTGTCCTTACATAAAGGTTATAGTTAAATCCATAGAGATAGACAATAGACTGAGATTGTCAGGGGATGGTGGGAAGAGGCACAGAGAGTTATTGTTGAATAAGTATGAATTTTAAGTTGGGGGAAATGAAAATGTTCTAGAGATGTATGGTAGTGATGGTTGCACAATAATGTGAATATTCTTAATGCCACTAAAATGTACACTTAAAATAGAAACTTCATATATATATATATATATATATATATATGTATATATATATATATATATATATATATATATATACATATATATATATATATATATACTGAGTGGCCAGATTATTATGCTCTTTGAACGCATGGTGCATGAATTCGTGCATGGGTGGGGTCCAGCCAGCCTGGCCAGGGGGAGGGGACATGGACGGTTGGCTGGCCTGACTGCTGGTCGAACTCCTGGTTGAGAGGACAATTTGCATATTAGCCTTTTATTATATAGGATATACACTGAGTGGCCAAATTATTATGCATTCAGAGATCATAATAATCTGGCCACTCAGTGTGTGTGTGTATATATATATATATGTATATTTTAACCACAATTTTTAGAAAGCAGTAAAATTTTAGATGCCTAGGGGGCCAGGGAGGTAACATAAATGGAAATGCAGTTTGATAAAAGATTGGTGGGTGTCATACTGGAGAACCCAAACTTGTTGATTCCATAAATGTTTACTAAAAGACTACAGGTAGATTCGTGTGATAAACATTTACTGAACAGCTAAAGCCAGCCATTCCTCCAGGTGCTCAGATTGGATCAATGCATAAACCAGTTCCTCATGGAACTTCATGTCTTCATGGAACAGTGACTTCTTCATGACTTTTCATGGAATTGATATTCTAGCAAATGTGTGCAGTGGGCAGTCTCTGTCATTCTCAACTGTGGCCAGAAGGTAAGGTCTGTTCAAGATTGCCAGATCTTCTGATTTTTTTTTTCAAGGGAAGCCAGATATCTGGTATTTTAGGTGAAATCTTCACATTTTTAATGTAGGAAAGTAATTCAGTTGTTAAAATACACTGTGTGAACCAAATATCTGCAGGCCAAAACCAACATTGGACCATCACTTGCAGTTTCTAAAGGGAATGCTACCTAACAGCATTCAGTAATTTCACGAAAACCTAACATGGAATGATTAGCTCAGAGTGTCCATAAAATCCTTTAAGATAATTTTCAGGTCAGCTTCCTCACTGTTTACTTTATCAATAATATTTTGCTTACTCTATATTAAAGTAAAATTATACACAAAGGCAAGAGAGAAAAAGAATGGATTTTCACACAAGATAAATTATTTCTTCCCAGAATGTAACTTATCACATCTATATTTCTGGAACAACATAGCAAACTGCTTTCCGACAGCACAATGAACAAGACCACCCCAGACATGCATTCTACAACCTTAAGCTGTATTTGTTCAGAGGAGAAACAGAACAAAATTTATGATCATCACTTTAGCTCATATCAATATATTTCAAGCACCAGAACACTCTCATTTTGCAGGTGGCACTTAAAGCTTATATTACAACGTTTAAAATATAATTCATGAGAATCCTAAGCCCCTAAAACCCATTAATTAACCCTGAATTATCAAACATTTGAAAACCAATCAATTTACATCCTTTGCAAGCTGAAGCAAATGCTAACAAGCACTTTCACCTTAATAAATTAATGTTATTTCAAAAGTTAAGATAGATGTACGTTCAAAGTGTATTATGTATGGTGTTGGGGTGATTCAGGTTATAAGAAATTCTTTATTGTGCATGTTAAAGAATTACCTTTCTGTGAAGACTCCATCAATTTCTTTCTGTCATGCTCCTCCCCTCCCTTCCCCAACAAGCCACCCACTAACCTGAGCATTCTTAAACACAAACCTTATAAGACACATTTCTTCATGCATGTGTAGTAAATCAGGTAACTAAATGAAATGCAGCTGAGAAATATGAAGTGGACATTGAGATGACTCATTAGGCAGCTGCATAGAACAGACAGGAGAAAGTAGCAAGAAAATCTACCATGAAGATGCCTAGGGTCAAGCACATCATCTCCAGTGGATGACCAGAGGCAATCTATACTAATAAAAGGGTAATATGCTAATTAGACTGGACATCTTCCGGACGTCCTTCCAGACAAAGCCTCAGTGGTGGGGTTGAGGCAGAGGCAGTTAGGGGTGATCAGGCCGGCAGAGGGGTTAGGGGTGATCAGGCAGGCAGGCAGAGTGGTTAGGGGTAATCGGGCAGGCAGGCACACGAGTAGTTAGGAGCCAGTGATCCCTAACAAGAGGGATGTCTGAATGCCAGTTAGGCCCGATCCCACAGTGGTCCCCCGAAGGGTCCCGGATTGGAGAGGGTGCAGGCTGGGCTGAGGTTCCCCACCACCTTCGTGCATGAATTTTGTGCACTGGGCCTCTAGTATAAAAAAAAGTTCTGGGGAAGATAGTAATAGAACTAAACCTTCCTAAAAGTACAGATTTTCAGATAAAGTTGATATAAAAAATAATTAAATCTAAAACTATATAATTAATAGAAACACAACTAAAAGAGCTAGTGATATTTTAGAGAAGTCACTGATTAACAGGGAGTTTGGGGCCCAAAATTATTTGTCTTTTACTTTGTTTCTTAGTCCTAAACTCAATAAGGAAGTTGATACAAGTTATGAAATTTGGAGACACACACACACACACACACACACACGATGTTAACTAAGGTGGTATTTTCAGAAGCTCCTTATAGCTAAATATCCTACCTAAGAAATATAGAAAAGGTATTATGATATGGATGTAAGAGAGCACTAGCCAAGATAAGCTAAGAAGTGTTCTAGATTTGCCAATAAACATTGGAAAGCTAGCCTATGGATAAAGCAAACCCTATCTCAGAAAATAACAATAATAATACTTTGATAAACCCCACAGACAGTAGCCAAATGGCCTGGTTTGCCTCCTGGTTGGATCTCTCCTGTCAGCCTCTCTTTTCAGTTCCACAGGTCACATGGTAAACATCGCTAACCAATTGGCTTCCTAATGTCATGTCAACTCTCCAATCAAAACCTTTCCAAGAAGTGTCCATTTTCTAACATGTAAGTACAAATGTAGGCTAGATTAAAATCTCTCTAAAACGAGGGCCAACTCACTCCTCCAGGTTAGTTTGCATCTGGCCCCACAGACACTGAGCTCCAAGCCCCTGGGGCCATGCACTGCTCCCAAGCACTTCCTAAGCTTTTTGTTTCTTCCTCTTCCTCATTCTGTTCTTTCTCCTGAAATGCCTTCTTTTCTGTCTTTACCTGTTTGAATCCCCAGCTAATTGAAAGAACTTTGAGAACAAGTAATGTTTACATACCTTTATACATAACTTGTTTCAGCTAACAAAATGCTTCCATGTGTTCACTCATTCCCCAACATCAAGTATCAACAGTTGCCAATTATGCAATTGGCAGTGTGAGAGATGTTGTAGGTGAAGTGCTAAAGGATATTTGCAGAATTAAATTAAATCTTCAACTCTAAAAATAATTTTCTTTAGATAGTTTGATTTAAAACAGCAGTATTAGGATTTTGTTTTTGTATGGGCACATATACATGTTTTAAGTGTACAGATAAAGTATATTTAGAATTTTTAAAGGATCTGTGATGTAGTAACTTCTCTCTAGCAACAATTACTGTCTACTTTGAAAAAAAGAATATTTCAAAATTAACCTATAAGGGGACAATACACTGTCCATATTATTATTACACTGGCCTTCATTTCACAAACAAGAGAAAATTTTTCACGATTCAAAATACATTAAAAAAAATTTAAATCAAGCTGGCACAGTGCTATACACAGAGAATGGAGTCAGGATAAATGCACAAAAACTTCACTTTGCAAAGGAAAAACAACCTTTCTGACTTCACATAATTTTTCATATATTTCATAATAAATCAAGTATATAAAATCATCTTGATTTTGATCATCTGTTTAATCAATGTTTCTTTGCAATGCAATGTTTTCTATGTCTTCATTTAAATATTTCCAGGTCTGGCTTGGAATTTCTATATTATTAATAAAACAAGATGGGACTTAATATATCTTGTTTTTCCCTAAAATTGCCTCTCTGGTAGCCATCTATAATTTTCTTAATAAATTTCATAAATTTTTACACTTAAAAAAAATTGAGCAAGAAAATTTGTGTAAAAAATGTATAACAAATACACTACGGTATCAACTCTGGAAAAACGAGAACCTAGCATATGTTTGTACTTTTTTTAGCTTAACCATTGGACCCATTGCTTTAAACTTACAAATATTTCACCCGAAAAGGTGTCTAGAGATTGAACAAAAATATATGTTATTGGAAGTGTAACAAATATACTTGAAAAATAAGTATATGCATTGTTTCCTAATCAACTGGGCGGTCTTTAAGTGTAGACAAGATCCAATCAAGAAAAACAAGTGGAGATTGTTTTAAAATTCTTGAATTAGGCAGGTTGTTCTCCGCATTTCATTTATCTTAGCTCCAAGGAGCAAGGTCGTCATAAGTAGCAGCAAAGTAAGCGAGTGGTTACTATTCTATATTCATTTGAAAGGTGATCTGCTTTGATAAGACATGCAAATATCTAACATCCGGGCCTGAATCTTTCTTCCCTCCTGGCTATAAAATATATAACTTCAAAGACTATCTGGTAAAACAAAGACCTGAGGATTTTTTTTAATATTTAAATGTTTGGCACTGACAGTTTTTTTATTTTAAAATATTATTATTGTATTTTATATATTATTATTTGAAAATCTTTTTTTTCTTTATTATGCACTAAGCAAATGAAAAAAATCCAGAAAGTTTTCGTTTCATCTTATGAAAAGTACATATTTTTACCTAGGAGACAATAGTTATTAAAATGAAGTTACATTTAATGTAAAAGTTTGATGTAGGGTTATCTAAGTGGAGTCAATGGATGCTTAAATAAGATTGCAATGTGTAAAAATTACTTCATTTCCTTGGCTCATAAATAACTAGAAACTATAAGTAGTACATGCATGAAATCAAATCAACAAGCTGATGAGAAAAATCAAAGAAATTGTTTAGTTTTCTGAATCTTTCCTCCATAAAGAATCAAATAAATGTATTATCTTTTTTTTCATGGTGATTTTGAATCTTATCATAAAATTAGAATTTACATGACTATATTGGCTACTGTAGGGCTCTAGGCCATTTATATTTAGGACATTTTTCAAAATATCTATAACATTTTCAGGTCACTCAGTTCTAAAAATTACAATCTCTCAACAGCAGAAGACCAGGGAAGAGAAACATGTAGAAAACATTTCTTATCTCCTGGTCCCAATAGACAACAGTAATTTATGGAATGGCCGCTTTGAGCAATGGTCCTGGTGCAGACGCCAAGCTAGAAATGGGCTTCAGAGAGGGGCCGCTGCGGTGATTCAGTCAGATACAGACTGTTTCCTCTACCCTCCCTCCTAAGGGCAATCTTCTGACACCTCCTCTATGCCTGTACCTGGAAATGTGACACTTCCTCCATCAGGTTTTGCAAAACCAATCTCTCACTTGAATGGATAACTCTGCAGAACAAGAGAGCGACAGAAATTATTCTGGAAAGCCTTTCTATTTGCATTCAGGAGGAAAGGGGAGGAAACAATGGTGCTCTAACTTTAAAACAGAAAGAAGAAAAGGCTTCTAAGGTGGGACGGACTGCAGATGGAAAGCAATGGGGGGAGATGGAGGCACAGTGTCAAATGATAAGCCTACACGCCTTGTGTATATACTCCTTAGGCAATGGTACCAAGCCCCTCTCATCTTTTCACTTACTTTGGACTATTTTTTTAAAATAGAAAGTCCCGAGACCTGCACTCATAGATCTTGTTTTAGTAGGTCTGACGTGGGGTCCGAAAAGTTATATTCCTACATAATTTCTCAAGGACTTCTGATGATCAAACTGGCTTAAGGGTTACAGCCAGATTTTGGCCTAGTCAGATTGCTTGCATGCAGCAAGTGCTTAATTAGTACTGATTGAAAGAAGAATTCTGTAGTCCCAGGGCAGAACAGGGTTAGAATCTTGTATTTTGAGAACTGGGAAGTAATGAAACTATAGAGAGTAGAGGAATATAAATAAAGGCAGTCGGGATGTCTGAGGCCCAAGATCTGTTCAAACACTATTTGGGCCGATCTTCCTTTTTTTATATAAATTCAATGACAGCAATGAACTTTTGACTCCAAAATTCTGTGTTTTCAAAATGTCATATGGTGAGTGTTTGTAATCGTTAATTAGGAGGGCAATGATCTCTTATTGTATCAACGCAGTCAGGATAAAAGGCTAGCCAGCTTCTAGTATAGGAATAATATAGTTGAAGGGCATAACTGTGAAGATGACTTTGATGGAACACTGATGTACAGAGCTCAAGACATGGCCTATGCAAGAATACTAGTACTTTAGTTGACTGTTGCCACCATCATGTTCCAAATGATCCACCATCAGGGCAAGACAATTTTCATGTCAAGAGTTTGTACTTTCTATGAAAGAACTCATTTTCTTGATGTTTGCTGGCCCCACACTGATCACCATTTAGAAACCTCTGGGTAAAGCTAAGAACCCAGCTCCTTTGACTTCCAAGTTTCTGTGAAGAGGATCAGGGGAATTCAAAAAGATGATGTCAGCAATCAGAGCACTTTTTCTAGAAGAAAGAACAAGGAAGGGCATACTGACCTTGAGTCAGGCCCTGGTGGTGGTGTTCACATTGTCACCATAGCCTCAAGCAGCAATTATCTTTCAAGTTTTATTCATTCATTCGATCTTTTGTGAGCTTACTATATCAACCATACTAGGTTAGATGTATTCTACATTTTCCTTCTTCAAGTATACCAACACTCTACCCTCTAAAAATTCATCCATTTTCTAAACAGAACAACAAAACAAACTACCAAGTCAGGAGGAAATGGTATAAGCATCTTACTCATCACTCCATTTTTAATTCTGAGTTCAAAGCACTGATTTTCTTCTTAATTTGCTTTGGATAAGCTAAGTTTAAACTGTGTTTCCCTCCTGCAGAATGGAAATATTTACAGCAATGTATGCAGTCACTACAAAACAATTTAGTTGCCTCATGGAATCTATTATAATGGGACTTTTACCTGCTCTTGATTATCCCATGACCCCTCCCCCACTTTCCAAAACTTCTTTTTCCACCAAGTCTGATGAATCCAACATGAGGTGCCTGCTACACAGCTGCGTACTGATTTATGCATAACTATATATCTCATTTGGCTCCTTCTGGTGAAATTATTTTCTCTTACCTATAATTTCAGAGCAGAACCTATCTCAGATCCTCTTTCTGCTCTTTCTACCAGTACATTCCTAATACTCACAGAGCTAGAATTTGTCATACTTCCAAACTGGCTAACCCACTCCTAATTATTTAAAAAGGCTCTGTACTTTGAAATATGCCATTTTACTGAATTATGAACCTTACAAAACAGATGCTAACTAAGAAAACATTTGATATTAAAATACATATTTTTCAATACGGATTATGATCCTCTGGGAAACAAATTTATAAGGATCATCTGGTTGCAAAATGTGATTTTTAAGATTGGAACATTGAAAGCATTTAGCATATTTTTGGTTCATGCACTATGAAAATTAACAGCAAGAGAGTTCTCAGGACTTCAGGATATGCTGAGCATCAGGAAATTAATCAGGGCTGTCTGGTATCTGAAAAAATACACTAAAAATGACCAAATCACTCCTGGTTAATAAAAGTGACACTGTGGGAAAAAATCATTTTCAAATAGCATTCATTATGACAAACCACTCCCGATCACGGGTCCAGTCACTACAGCTCAACTCCTAGAATCTTATAAACCTCTCAAACTGCTACAACCCTACAGTGTCTGAGTTACCTCTGCCATTAAGTGTTGCAGTTTACAGGTGTTATTCCTTTTGATTCGTTTATTAAATATACTTTTAAACACCTTACAAAGCATTCTCCACTGGACTTTGATACGAGTAAGTTAACTTTAACATCTTTATAACGAAGAGAAACAAAGTTCGGTTAGGCTGTGAAATATGCCTTGGCTGGTGTGGCTCCGTTGGTTGAGCATAGTCCTGTGCACCAGAAGGCTGTGGGTTTGATTCCTGGCCAGGGCTCATACCTACTGGTAGGTTATGGGCTCAATACCCAGTCGGGGTGCATGCGGGAGGCAACCAATTGATGTTCCTCTCTCTCCCTCTCCTTTTCTCTCTCTCTCTAAAACCAATAATAATACAAAATACTACAAAATAAAATTTAAAAGTCTTTTTAAGTGCTAGGGTGAGGATAAGGGGCTCTCTGGTCAAGAAGAGCACAACTAAAACCAGTCAGTAAGAAGCAACAGCCAGTGGTGCATAGGTCACAGAGCTGTGATGACCAAGTCAAAAGATTTCTGTTCACAGCTACTTCCTGTTGTAACTTCCTTTAACTAAAATCACACTATTGCTGTTGCTCTGAAGCCAATTTGGCAAAACAATCACTGAAAATCCAAAATGCATAACGCATAATTTTGTGAAAGAAAGCAAGCTGGTGAAAGTATTAAAAGTCATGAACGTTTCTATCAGCTTTTAAAAAATTAATTGTTCAAAGAAAAAAGACAAAAGGGAGGGAGGGAGGGTGGGAGGGGGGAGAGAGAGATGTAGCTATCACATCTTTCAATAGTAAATATGCACACAGACACATACGAGATTTACCCACAAATGTCAGGTTCATACTTGACTTCCCACAGTGGTAAACATCTATAAACCTCAGCTTCCTTTACTATAAAATTGCCAAAATAACCAAAAGTAATATCTTCATCTTATATATAAATTGAATATATCTGATCAATATTTTCATATAGCACAGCAAGAAGTTTCTAGAATGTGAAAAAAAAAATGATGAAAGAGAAAATTTATTGTCTTTTTTCTTTACTGAGGAAAAAAGATGTATCCACTCCTGCAGTGTATGTATAATCTTCATTTGGAAACAAAATTATAAAAATAAACTGGCCAAATACTTTACAGGATTATTGCTCACTTGGTCTGTTTTTAATACTAAAAAAAATCGAGTTTCATGTTCTAGTTAACATTTAATACACAATCAGTCCCTAAACAAAACATGAAATGTCATTTAAAAATGCATTTGCTGACATGTTATGTCTTTTTGGAAATGAATTTAGGTTTAATTAAACAGTATGTGACACTTAAGTAGGAAAATAAAAAGATTCATGTGTATAATATGAACTTTGCATTGAAACATTTAATAGTACGTGTTCTAAAATCACTTTCCTGTATCGCACACAATTACACACTGTTATGGCCTGACTATACCATTGCTGAGTGGCTTCCCAGGCAGCCCACCTCCAGGCCATTGATAGATGTTGCCTTGGACAGTCACTGATTTTCGTGAGGTTTTTCACAACCTTTGAGATTTTGACTACTGAACGCATAAACTGTATTAACTATCCCCAAAGAATAGAAAGCAAAAAGAGTTATCTTTAGTTCGTTGCTCCTAAGAAAACTATCACTACTCAAATGATTCCCCAGCCAAATAATGGCCATTTTCATAAACTGCTCCTATTCAGCTGTTTCTTAGGGCCTAGATTTCTAGAAATTGGCCCCAAGAAACTGATATTTTATCAAAGGTCATATGTAGAAAAGAGCAGCCAGATTGATTGTTTTTTAAAGATTATTTTTCTATAAGAAACTCGATTACATAAATAGCCAGTATAAAAGTTTAGATCCCCAGAAAGTTTTAAGAAAAAAATTTAACATGTAAAGGTCAGAAGAGTTACTAACATCAATAAAAACCAACCTTCTATTTCCACCCTGCCACCTTGTGTTCCTTTATTGTGACCACAGAAGGCAACCCACACTGGGGCCAGGAGCACTGTTGACTGAAATATTTGCCAGCCTCATCCTTCCAGTCTGTAAACTATTACCCTAAAGTCCACCTCTGCACAGTCTCAATATGTTCCTCCCACTCTCATCCAGAATGTCAAGGAGTTGGTAGCAACTCAACTAATGGTGGCTGAATGACAAAAAAATGAACGAATATAATGAACAAAATTCTAACCATCACACTACTCTTCAGGAGTTTCTGAGAACGGCTCATATTTTAATTGTAAAGAACTAGAGTTGAGGCAAGAATTTCATAGCCTTAGAAACCACTCTCCATGGCATTGGCATTGCCCCTGAACACTGCCCCTCCTCTATCAGCACGTTTCTAGTAAAGAATCCCTGAATCAGGCATGGTGCATCCTGCCACTTCCTCCCTGAGGTGTGGAGACACTCTGTGGGAGTTTCCAGGCTTCTGAGTCTTGTCAGGATTCTAGGAGACAGTCCAACCCTGCCTGTAGGCTACCTCCAATCTCATTTAATAATATCTATCATTTATTGAGTGACTACCCCAAACCAAGGACAGTTATAGTATGTTACATACAAATATAATTATTATTACCTTACATAACAGGAAACAAAGCTGTCCTCAAAGTGACTGAGTAACATTGTCCAAGGTTACAGAATTACTAGTAAATAGTGGAACAAGGTTTGAAACAAACATTTGTTGCACTTTAAAGCTAGGGTTTATCCTACTTATGTCAAGCTGCATTTTATTTATTTCCTAATTAAATACATAAATGCAAGGAGGGAAAAAAACAACTGGCTTTCAAGATATAGTACATATGTAAATGTGTTTGTATAGTCATACTGTCAAAAGACAAAAAAAGTGAAAATAATTTTGAGTTATATTAATAATCAAATATAACTATACACACATATATAAATATTGTGGTAGTCATTTTTTATGAGTCAATCTGCCTAGCAACAGCCTCCAGTTATTCAATAAACACTAATCCAGGCATTGTTATGAAGGTATTTGATAGATGTGATTAATGTCCATAATCAGTTAACTTTAAGGAAGGAGATTATCCTAGATCTCCTAGATCATCTGGATGAACCTGACATGATCAGCTGACAGGCCTTTGGAAAAGAGCTGAGGATCCCATGAAGAGGGAGAGAGTTCACCCATGGACTGCAGCTCCACCCAAACCAGAGAGTACCAGCCTACCCTTCTAGACGAACTGCTATAAGGATTTCAGACTTTCCTACCCAGCCCTCACATCACGGAGGCAATTATCTTAATATACTAGTATATTGCCTAATGGTTTCTATGGTTAAACTGGATGGATGGATGGATGGATGGATGGATGGATGGATGGATGGATGATACATAGACAGATATAAATATAATAGAGGCCCGATGCACAAAATTTGTGCAAGGGGCTCGGCCCTCGCAGCCCCAGATGCCGCTGCTGGCCCTCGCAACCCCAGCTTCATCTGGAAGGTCGTCTGGACGGTTGTTCTGCTATTCGGTCTAATTAGCATATTAGCTCTTTATTATATAGGATACTTTCCAAATATCTATTTGCAGCAATATTCTTGCCTTTGTGATAATTTACTTAAAATCACAAAAAACACTATGGCAGAGACTAGCTAGCTGGTCACCAAATCTATTTTTCTTCCTCCTGGACACACATATAGACAATATTCCCCAGCATTCTTTGCAGTTAGATCTGGCCATGTGGCTGAGTCTGGCCAATGGAATGTGAGTAGAAGTGACAATCACTATTTCCAGGCTTTGCCCATACAACCTAACATTTACAATCTCCCATGTTCTTTCCCCTTCTGTGATAATTTTAGAAGCCTGGTGTTGAAAAGTACCAAGCCAATGGATAGAAGGAAACTGGGTTACTGAATTAATTCTTTCACAAAAGCTGCCTGCCACTCAGAAATGCCTGTTTGGGACTTTTCATGAGCAAGAATTAAACTTCCATTGTATTGTTTCTGAAATATCTGTATTTATATTTTACATAAGTTCTAGTATCTTAACTAGCACAAACACTTTCTCTTACTTCCATAATATTCCATTTTATTACCAACAAAAGCTTGAAATAGTCATCACTACTGCATACTTCCCTTGGCTGAATATATAGAGATAAATCCATTGATTTTTTTCTTACCTCATTACTTACAGAAAATGCCAATAATTCCCAAAGAAACAAAACACTCTTAAATGTAAGAGAGACCAGAGATATTCAAATTATCTATATCCTTGAAAAATATTATTTTGTTCTTCAGACTTATTCATAAAGCATTTTCATTAAACTACCAAACTAAGAAACATAATGCAGCACTCTTCAGACAAATAATTCTCAATGTTAATCACATCTGCTTCCTGTCCTTATGCATTGCAACTTAATACACCAAGATTGATTGTGTCTCAAAGGGATTAGTGACTTGCTGTTAGTAAAGAAAATAATGTGCTGTATGAAATTGGCATTGAAGAAAATGCACTTCGTAGAGAATTTTAAGCTGTTTGTATCTCTGCCCTGCCCTGTGTGGGGATTCTGACAACAGCAGTGCTATTTCCACCCTGCCACCTTGTGTTCTCTTCCTAAGTAATTTATCTTTTATTTTTTCAGTACAATGAGCTCCTGTGTCAAAAATTGTATCATTTCTCTTTAATAAAAAGAAAATTCCAAATTACCTCTTGCCTTTGGCTGCGTCTCTGTACACAGAGAAGTGGAAATATAATACAAGTGTCAAGACCCACATGATCCTTATTGGGGAGGGGAGGGGAAATTAGACATGAAATGGTCCAGATTTTCTGTGCATATTGTCCACATTTTTCAGATAACTCCTCAACCCTCTACTTTTACTGGCTCCCATTGTTTTACTGTGTAGTCTTTATAAAGTGCCTAGAAAGGCAGGAGATAAGTTAACTCAGCACTCTTAAGATCTCTGACTCCAGACAATGTACTTTGGTGGGAAGCCAGGTTTTCAGTCCTTAGGGGAGGCTTTAGGGATAAAATGATAGAAGAGGAGACAGAAAAAAAGAGGGTTATAATCACACACACAAAAGAGAGAGATGAGGAGGAATCCTGGCTCCAATGAAAAAAGGTGAACGCAATCAAGAGTATTCATAAGGATGGTGCGGGAAATGCGCTCAATTAGAGAGAAGACAATCAATCTTGGAGATGGAAAGTGTTGATTTGAAGAAAACATTCTTAAAATATATCATTTATGAATAAGTAGTATATTGAAAATTTGATAAAAAGAAGTCCATCCGGCAGAGTTTTATAACTACCTGTTAGAGACAAATTCCACAAATAAAAATGAAGCTATAAAAAAGATCAATTGACTTTTAAATAGATAATTGATGTTGGAAGATTCAGGGTTCGCTGATCTGAAACATATCCACATACATCTCTGCAACACAACTATCCACCTTGATAGCACATACAAATACTTTAACTGCCACGTACAATTTAATCTCAGGAAAAATAAATATATTAACTCTGAAGAACTGTATCTTTCTACAGAAGAATTTGCAAACTAGATAAATGCCAGACTTAGATTTAAACCATATTTTTGTACCTTGTTGGTAAACCAGAGAAAGTATGTTTCTCATAATCCATCAGTATTTAATTAACATATGATAACTGTCCTATTAAACCTAAATTAAATCCTTATTGGAAAGACAGCTGAAAGTGCAACTGCAGCTTCTTTTTATGTAATTTATAGCTATTCACAACAACCCAAAGCAAATAGCAAACGCAACCTATCTGAAGCAATTATACCGCTTGATTTAGGAGAATGGAAACTTGGAAACCAAAAGAAAGCGAAACCCGGAGGGAGGGGCCTTGACACGCATCAACAATTTCTTTTTTGCTTTTAAAAGTTCTCTTCTTTCGTTTTACACTTTTGCCATAAATTCAACTGGATTTATTTAGATATTCAAATAGAATTTTGGGATCTGAAACCCAACTTATTTTGACTGCCTCCCAGAAAATGTGTCATTTTTCCTTGTTTATTTCTCCAAGTGTATCAGCATTCACCCGTCGGAGGTCTCACGGAGTGCCACCCAGCGCTCTGCTGACGGACAACCCTGTGCAGTAGACCAAGGCTGAGGGTGTGTAGAGAGAACCAGCCACCAGGACAGTCTCTTGTCCCAGAGTTCTGTGACTGTTTATAATACATCCTGTGTTAGGAAATGTCTGCAGGAAGAGAAGCCCCCGATAAAACTTGTTTGGAATTAGTTGTAACCTCCTAGTTTGAGGATATTGCACGATTTGAGGATGACATCAGGTGGAAATAAAAGACAGAAATAAGACCAAGAATGTGTTGTACTTTCTTTTTAGGCAGCCAAGAATAACTTGCTTTGCATGATCATGGAACCACTTCAGTAAAATGTTTAAATCTCAGGATTTTATGCATAATAAACCCACAGGAGCATTTAAGACCTGAACAACCTACTTTTCTTAATACAACCACATAAATCACTATTCTACAAGCATAGCTTATGTGCAGTGAAAAATATGTTCAAACAAGTATCAACAGATATGATATATTACATATACCATATGGGCTTGATAAGAAAATCCTGGGTACTAGGAACCCTCCCATAATATCAGAACTTACATCATGGACATCATCCGGTACCACAGAAATAAACAAGAAGCAAACTGAGTGTCTTGCCCAGTACATCTTCGTTGATATTGTTGAAAATGGCTTTAAAACAAGAAAGTGACAAAAAAAATAATAGGAATTAACAAACTATTGCAAAACTAATTGATCCATTGTTTATAAAACTACCAATAATGAATAAAACCAATTATTTGATCAGTGCAATGTGGCACTGATGGTTGAGATGGTCTTACAACAGTAAAATGTGTACTTGTATGTTCTCATTACTCAAAGGATCTCAGTTTTATTGAGGAAATGTACCAGGCTAACATATACTATGCAAATTAGACAGAATTCATTTGAACTCTTCAGTTGAAGCCATTCTTACCACCCAAACAACTAAACCAGAGTAAGCTAAAGTATGATTTGAGACATATCAGCAGATTTCCTGCCGTAATGAAGCCCAAGCCCAGTACAGACAAAACATAATGATATGGGAATACATATGTTCCACAGGACTGATGTTTCCTGCATAAGAAGCCATTATTTGGAAGAAGTTAGATCTTATTCATCTAAATGCTAAGTTCCAGAGAATGGAACGAATGAGACCAGGGATAGGAGACGTCATCAAGGTCTCCATCATAGTGAGTTAGGCATTAAGGAACGGCACTGGAATCCCCTGACCACTTAAGATTCTGCAGGAGAAGCCTGATTGCCCTGGGGGGAGAAACATCTAAAGGAAACTATGGGAAGGACAAAGGAGGCCCAAAGAAAGCTTCCTCCCTCCTAATTTGGGTGAGGCCCATCCTATTCCAGACCAACCTACTGTTAAGTGCTTTCCCATCTCTTCCATGTAACCAAGGAGAGAGTCCCATCAATCCAAGAGATTTCCAGCTGAACACCAGCTACGTTATACTGATCTAAGTAGATACAGGTAGGAAAGAAGCCAGCCACACCACTGTTCCCCACTCTCCTCACCCAGCTACTCTGGGAGGTTACACATTCCATGACAGCTGAGGAATGAACCAATAGCCTCTAACAATCACTTCCAGTTCTTGACTCCATCAGTTTCACTGCCTGCACAGCAATAATATTCAGACTTCTTCAGTTCTATCAAAAATGCTTATGTCTCCTTCAGATGTTAAAATAAGGAGGGAATTGACGTCTGAATTCTCTTTTCGTATTCAAATACTTCTTTTCTCTCCTAGTGAAATAGAAGCTTATATCATAATGTTAAAACTTAAAAATGGCAAGGGTTCCTCTGTGAGGGATATGCTGGAAATTATTCAATGTTAAGTCCATATGGGTAAAAATGATTTTGGCCCTAATCATCATTATGTCACCACACCTAACCAAATGCTGGAATTGGCCAGCTGCTTAATGCATATAGAAGGAAGAAAAGAAAGAAAGGAGGAGGAAGGAAAGATAGGAAGAAGGGTAAGAAATAAATAATTTGACCTAATGAAGGATTCAACAATGCAAGTATTTTCAAGTTGTTCAGAGCATAAAGCATACTCTAGAATACTAGTAAAAGTAACTGACAGACTAAAGTATTCTGCCCTTCAATTCATAGTAAAATAATCATATTTGCTCAAATAAAAGTGTGTTCTACTTCTTTCTTTACATCTTGGTCCACTAGCAATTGAGTGGACATTAACTATTCTAAAAACTGAGACCTGTGTAATTAACTTAAAAGTTTGCAGCAGATCTTTAATATGGAGATTTCAGTCTATCATCTTCTCATCTAAGATTTTTACTAAAGTCAGAATATATTATTAGTATGGTTTCATTGGTTAGGATAATTTAAATTTGGATTCTATAATTATGATCTTCTACATATGTCCACACCAAGGAAACAATGAGCCTGCTGCAGCAGCACCTAGAAATGTTGAGGGAATAAAGGATTTGCATAGTATGTTAATTATTTCTTGTGATTCTGCTCTGCATTCTATTCTTATGTGCTGTACTGAAAATCAATGCTGATATTGAAAATATGGGTTCCTTCCTTTTTCACCAGTTTTTCAATTTGCTCACCTGAACAATCTGAAAATGTACAAAAGAACAGTTTACTTGATAAAATAACAATCTTCTAACCAAAGAGAAGTTCAAATTATATTTCTAGGAAATCAACCCGATAGGTTTTAGATTTCCTCCTACTCATCTGTCTTACTACTACCCGATCCAAATTCCAAGAGATTCTTTGATTTCCCATTCTCTGCCTTTTCACAATAGACAATTCTCCTTTTGTGAGACTGACCAGCAATAGCAAATCACCAAGTCACTTTCCCACAGTCGCTGGAGCTCCTTGCTTTTCGCTGACAGACTAATTAACATGAACCAGTATGTTACGTGCATCGTATTTAATGGTGATGCTTTGGGCTATCCGATCTTCTTTCATGTTAACACTAAACACTATTTCATAATCGCAGTTTAGCCTTTCAGAGAGAGCTTCATGCAGAACAGTGTGAGCCGATGACAAAGACTCGCTGTCCTAATGCTAAAGCCACTAGCTAAATTCGAGGGTCAATATTTCTCTTCCTTCAGCACTTATCAGCCAAGGCAGAAGACCAAACGTATGCTATATTGATTCAACTCTTACACTTATCAGAAGAGGTCCTTATCATCTTAATAACCAGGATCTTGAGTTTCCTGGGGTTTTTTGTTTGTTTTGGGGTTTTTTTGTGTGTATTTTTTTTTGGGGGGGGGAGGGGGGTTGGTGCTATCAACTGCTAAATTTATGCTAATTTCTCTCTTGTTCATAACTTCAATACAGGCAAAGCGGCAGCCACATTTGTTCTGCTTTATTGCAGACGGTAGTTTAACAACAAAAAAATTGGATACCCTATCCGTTTCCCGTTTCACAGAGCTGGCATATTGCTCTCAGCACTCTCTTCTGCATTAGCGCCTCTCAGCCCCGGCGGGAGAGGAGGGAAGCACGCCCTCCGTGTGCTCTGGCATTTCAACAGCACTGACTCCAGCCAGTTCCAGCACAGCACCCTGCCTACTGACCCACTCCTTCCTGCCAGCTGCCCATCACAAACTGTAAGAATAAGCTGCATACACTTTACAATCCACAGTTCTGCAATGGGAAAGAGACTGTCTACTAAAGTATAATGCGATAGCAAACGTGAGCCACTGCAAAGCGATTTGCATACTTTTACATCTTTGTTTGAAATCACATATTGTATGTTTACTCCAACTATCAAGATATAATAATTCATCAATTTTATATATCTATATGCAAAATTACATATGTATAGAAAGAAAAAGAGAGACAGAAGAGATAAGATTGATCATCTCTAAGTTTACTGAATGATAAATAAGCTTATCATAAAATCAGAACATGAGCAACAGATTTGCAAACCCCACAATTAGAATTTCCCACTGTATTTGAGAAAAATCAGATCTTGCTTATGCAAATGTAACTGAGCACTAAAAAGTGGAGTATGAAAAATGGCATTTCTTTTTCTGCATGAAAATAATTTCCCCATCAAAGTAACAATGAGATTGCCAGGCTGGTATAGCTCAGTGGTTGGGCTGCAACCTATGAACCAGGAGGTCAGGGTTTGATCCCCAGTCAGGGCACATGCCTGGGTTGCAGGCTTGATCCCCAGTAGGGGATCTTTCATCATTGATGTTTCTATCTCTCCCTCCCTTTCCCTACCTCTCTGAAATCAATAAAAATATTTTTTAACGTAACAATGAGATTGAAGACTTGAGAGAGTTGCCCTTTAACATATCTATTTTGAGTCTAAAATTCATCTTTCTGTTACAAAACTTTAAAACAAGATTCCAAGCACAATCTCACAGTGAGGGCTGTGTGCCCCTCCTGTCACTCACTTTATACATCTCCCGTGTGCCCATACACCTGGCTGACATCTGAGCTTGAACCCCTTGTTCTCTCACTTCCAGATGAAATCTTGTTCTCTTCCCTCCCACCAAACCTTCTGTTATATTATCAACCCTCCTCATTTTATTTATTTACTTATTTATTTTTTTGCCTTCCCACTAGTTTCTGGCACTCTGCACTAGGAAGCAAAGATTGCCCCCTAGTTGTCTTTCTTAATACATTTATTTAGGTGTGTGTTTTTTTAAATTTAAACCAGAGAGTTATTTTTTTTTACCTCTATAGTGTAACTTATTTCAAGGGATAGATCCTTAATGAATAAACTCACATGTAACTGTGACCTCACATCTCCTAGTCATGAGAAGCAAGGATTCAATGGCAAGAAAAAAAAATCCACATTAATAAAAGAAAAGAACACCCTTTTAAGCAGTACCCACCATTCAGCACATGAGATAATGGACTCAGGAGAGGTTTCACATGCAGCAACTCCAGGCCTTTTCAGCTGCCTTCACGAAAATGAAGTGCTTGGTGGATATAAAAACCAAAGGTGGGGCACAGTCTCTCTCATCCAGGAGCCAACAATTCAATGAAGAGACAGAACAACAATCAGAACAAATCGACGGTAATTGTGAAAAGAGACTTAGCATGAGAGACTGCAGGATGGACATGCAGAGAAAATGAATCCTGCACTGTGACTGTGTGTGATTTCCACCAAGAAAAGTTGTCAGGCAGAACTGGAGCCCTAGCCAACCAGAAAACAGGAAGCCTCCTTAGTGTTCTCCTTGTTTGGGTGTTGGCTTAGTCGCAATTCCACAGGTGTTTGTGCCGAGCGTGCCCTGTCCCGCTGTCCTAGGAGCCGGGGCTTATGGAGTGCTTGCCCTCAAGCACCTTCAGTCTCTTAGAGAAGATAAGCATTACAATATAAATGCTCAGTTAGAGAGATGCAGAGACTGTGGGGGTGTATGAGAAGGCCCCTAAACCTCCATGAAGTTTAGGGAAGGTTTCTCTGAAGAGGAAGTGAAAGAACGCAGAGAGACAATGTGGCCAAACCAAGAGCTTCAAAATGCCTGGGCATTGTAACGGATGTCAAACTGCTGTCAAAATGCCACCCCTTCTACCTATGTTTTCTCTTCTCCTTGCTGCTGGCCCCTCCTGCAGGCCCCACTCCTCTCTCTTCCCAGGCATGCTCTTTCTGAACACAAAGCATCAAATTAGGGTGCAGGGAATACCAACTGTGGCCTTAACTCTGTCCTCTGGTGGGATGCCAGCACGTCTTGGTAGGTATGATGGGTTGACTGGACACCTCCTGGGAGACCATTTACAAAACTGATCTGTGTGATAGCTTTGGAATGAGTAGGGGAAAACATATTTTATATTTTTTTGTGTCATGGATATTGGTTACCTCACCAACTCTCCTATTTGAACCCAAGGGAGGGAAAGTTTAAGCCAAAACTCAAGGAGCCTTTTCCACAAAAGGACCAGCCCAGCTAATAAGTAGAAGGCACTGCAGCTCCACAAGAGCAAGAATACAGGGTGGGGCAAAAGTAGGTTTGCAGTTGTTCATATGGAAAATAATGCAATAATTAATCAATAATAATACGAGAATAAACCCTGTTTCAAGTACTTACAACTGTAAATCTATGTTTGCCCCACCCTGTATAAACAATAGATATCTTCCAACTTCTTCAAAGAAAAGAACATTTTTAAACGTTATTTATATGATCATATTCTGACAATTTTGCAAAACAAAGGCCTCTTCCACCTGATGGATTCTCTCTCCCTTGGCATTTCTACAGCAGGGTTTCTCAACCTCAGCATTACTGGGCCAGATAATCCCATGTCCCGGGGGCTGTGCTATGTATTGTAGGATGCCACTAAACATCCTACAAAGCTGCCCCACTAGATACCAACAGCACCACCCTCAAGTTCTGACAATCCAAACCATCTCCACGCATTGCCAGTTGCCTCGAGGAGGCAAAATCACCCCAAATGAGAACCACTGTTATACAGTGATGTGTCATCATTTGGTACTTTTTGATATCTGCCTAGTTTTTCCATGTGCCCCTCTCCCTAATAAACTCCTGCCCAGTGATGGTCACATAGTAGGTGCTCAGTAAATACTCATGGATTGAAATGAGTAACCCTTCACAGCGATGCATGCTTTACTTTTTCTAAATTCTTTGGAGTTGACGCAAAGGCACACTCTCCCATGTGGACCTCCCTCTGTGAGCAAATGGAGCAGGCCAACACACCAAAGGCAGGACTCAGCTCCAAGAAAGAAAATGTGTAGAACAAAGTTATTTATTAAGAACAATCCAATCTGAGAAACAACTTTAAAGATCATCTATCTTCCCTTCAGTTGCATCCCATTTTCCTTCAGGGAAGCTTTATAACTGTATAAATGTTTGTAAACTCCTGCTTTCTCCACGGTTACAAACTCTGGGATCCTATTTATTTATAGTGAGAGGTCAAGACTGAGGCTATTACCGACCAGAGACGCACTAAGATAATGGTACTGTACTGATATTATTTGAGGCAAATATTTGTCAAAAATATAAATTAAAGTTCCCCTAAATGAGTCGGACCTATATTTCCTTCCCACGATTCTAAATTGTGAAAAATGTCTTAAAGGGGGAGAAAAACCACAGGCAAAATAACGATGACGATATGAAGCTGGGTAGAGTAAGAAGTGAAACATGGGCAGAAAGGAACACAAACAGAGAATGAGGCACTCTGAATGGTATGCAGCATCTGAGAAGAAAAGTCAAGCTTTGAAACTCTGTAATCTACAAATCAGGGTCTGATAAATGGCACAACAGAGCAGACTGGTACCATGTCCCCTGACTCAGTCTATTGCCCAAATGTTTTGCATTTGAAGGCCTTGAGGCATTTATGAGAAGTTGAATGAACTTTCGTGGTCAGCTCAGAAATGCCGGTGTCTTGAGGCCAGAATGCTTTCAACCTCATCATTTCCTAACTTGAAGACAGGAAACTGGAAAAGTTTCATGAAGTGTAGGGGAGACAGATTTCATGTTTAAATGTAACAGTATGTTTCTCAAAATATTTAAACGAGCTAGGGAATAAATCTCTTAACTAGAAAGTTAATAAACCAAATGCATGTGTTTTCTCCATCTCAGAATCTACTGCAGTATTTTCCTTAAGTAATCTATGGTCTTAAAAGGGGAGGGAGAAAAAGAATTTCATTTTATTTTTCTTTCACTCACATAGGGTAGAATTTTCCAGAGGGAGAGAGGAAAGAAAGGGGACTTCACATTTATCGACCATTTATGACATGACACTTTCTGGATCCTTCAAAATAGCGTTTCATTTCATCAGAATAATCCTGTGAGGTAAGTACTGATAGCCACATTACCCAGATGAAAAAACTGATGTCCAACTGATAACTTAGCAAATACCAGAATTTGAACCCTAAAACTCTATACTATTTCCCTCTTCTAACCTCTCGGTTGCCAAAATTACAAGTATTTTCCAAATTTTTCTTTTTCTATGTTTTTTTTTTCTCAGAAAAGTCTAAAGTAAAACAAACAAATAACAAAAAATTGTGTTAGAACTCTTCAACAATGCTAAAATGTCTTTTTCTTTTTAAGTACACCCTAAGAAAAACAACACTTTACCAACATATAGTCCTCGTATCTACTTAATTAAATGCAGGTTATGGTAACAAAATATACAATTTTAGATTACACTTATCATTTAATAGTGAAATATAAAACAAAACAACTAACTGATCTCAGATGTATCTAAATGTATTGGCTTCTGGCAAAAGTATGCACAACATTTACTACAGTTTCAAATGGTTGATTTTTAGTCTTCTAACCATAGTTTAGGAAATGTTTCTGAAGTACAAATCAAGATATATCCTCTCCCCTTTTTGCCTAATTATTTTTGACATTGAGGCTATCATGATGACACTCGAAAAAGAAAAACAATTGTACAAACTTTCTGCGTTGAAATCTAAAGTGGTTGTACACAATTTTTCTATTAGATACCCTGTGCCTATCAATATCCATGCGTTGATAAGTCAACAAAGCTGATGTAAAGTATATCTGACATGTGGAGAGAAAAGAAATGGCAAGTGGTCCTACTCCAGTAGGAATAGGAGTCAGTCAGTATCATTACTCTGAAAACATTGGCCCATACACAGAATCTCCTTCCATACACCAAGGTCTAAAAAAAAATCTTGAAGATGCTCTTGCCCAGTGGTCGGCAAACTCATTAGTCAACAGAGCCAAATGTCAACAGTACAACAATTGAAATTTCTTTTGAGAGCCAAATTTTTTAAACTTAAACTTCTTCTAACGCCACTTCTTCAAAATAGACTCGCCCAGGCCATGGTATTTTGTGGAAGAGCCACACTCAAGGGGCCAAAGAGCTGCATGTGGCTCACGAGCTGCAGTTTGCCGACCACAGCTCTTGCCCATTCATTGAGGGCCACGTCAGGAGACTACACTGGTCAGTGCTCTATAGCAATGAACTCTCATTGGCTCCATGAAAAAAGGCAAGAGGTGAAACATTTGCTACTGACAGATTTTACTTAAAGTAAAATTATATGTGTCCTCACCCAGTGCTCTTATTAGTGTATGGTGCATTAAAATTCAGTCCCATAAGTCTTCATTATCCAGGCATTTAATCATATGGACAATGTGGTAATTTAATTAAAACAACCAACATAGGTTAGATATCCTTTGGGATACAAACCTAGGAAAATGATCTAAAATCCACCGAGTTTCCATTGTGAAAATGTATTAATATGAGACCACAAACCACAGCAGAAAAAAATGCTGCACACTTGTAGTAATCTGCCGCAGAAACAAACACTTGAGCAGTCGAGTGTGCACACCGTTGTTACTAGAATGAAGGGAGAATCTGTAAGAAGTGCTGCTATCTCTGCTGTGGTGGTTAGAAAAATACTGCGGGATGTGCACTTGCAGAGATAAGAACTTTGCTATCCTATATAATAAAAGAGTAATATACAAATTGACTGTCACTCCAACACACAAGATGGCCACCCCCATGTGGTCAAAGATGGCTGCCCCCATGTGGACACAAGATGGCCGGCAGGGGAGGGCAGTTGGAGGGGACCAGGCCAGCAGAGGAGGGCAGTTGGGGGCAACCAGGCCAGCAGGGGAGGGCAGTTAGGGGCAACATGGCCTGCAGGGGAGGGCAGTTAGGGGCAACCAGGCATGCAGGGGAGGGCAGTTAGGCATTGATCAGGCTGGCAGGGGAGTGGTTAGGGGTGATCAGGCTGGCAGGCAGAAGTGGTTAGGAACAATCAGGCAGGCAGGCAGGCAAGCAGTTGGGAGCCAACAGTCCTGGATTGTGAGAGAGATCCCAGATTGGAGAGGGTGCAGGCTGGGCTGAGGGACACACACACACACCATACACAAATTTTGTGCACCAGGCCTCTAGTGTTTAGAATAAAATTGTTGACAGTTCACATTATGATAGGACATTTATTGAATTAATTTCCAGGACTCGCAACCATCTTTTTAAAGCATGAAATTTCATCTTTTAAACCACATTATCTTTATGAGAAACAGTATTTACCTATGTTATATGAAAACAACATTAATCTTATTTATAACTGAGTGTGTAATGGCTAAGAATATTGCTACTAATATAGAGGTTCCCTTTTTCAAATTCTAAAGTCAAGTTCATTTCCATAGGCTTGCCAATTGCCATAGTCCCCTTGGTTTTGGAATCTCAAATAAATAAATAGGATCAACCTTGGGCTCATAAGGTTCTATAATAATAATAATAATAAATATTAATTACCTCCCACCATCAATCTTGCCACAGTGAATAAAATCTTCACATCATTCACTATTTGCTGCTAGGTTTCCTTGATGCTAAGCTCAGAAAGTATATGATAAAATTTAAGACTATTACATGATTGGGTTAATGTTAATATGTTTAACCATCACCCAGCCTGCAATATCTTAGGTTGAACTATTTAACTCAATTGTACAATCCTTGAAAGCTTGTAGTTGTGATTATAACTATTACTGAGAAAGGTGAGCAAGAGAATTTGTCTGACACCTAGGGCACTTATTTGGATTTCATAATATCATGAAAGCCCCAAGGTACATTTCTTGAACCATATTCTATCCCTCACAAACAGTTTTGGAATAGAAATTTATAAGGTCACCCAAGATTTCTCGTGATTTCTGGAGCTCACTTGGTATTGTACTAATCCTGCCCTAACTACTTGCAGGCAAACAAATATAAATGGGAGAGAGCATTTACAATAGTAAAATAGCTCCTAAAAACCTCATTTATTGTTGTGCTTTTCCTCACCCAATCCAATCTTACCCTATCAAAATAATGCCTCACGTACTAAGAAAGGGCCTACCTTGTTCCAGATACACCCAATTTCAGCATCTTCTGCACTTGGCCTTTTACAGGCATACCTAGGAATCAGAAGAAATTTTAGAAGGGTGGCCAAAAAGATAAGTGAAAAGTATAAGAAAGGGAATTCCAGAATCCAAAGAAAGAAAGGATGGATTGAGCAAGAGGATCAAAGTTCGAGAGGGATAAAAAACAAAATATAATCAAGACCTTGATATTTGATATTGTTTGAAGAGCAACGCGTAGTTTCAGGATGGTAAGAGCAAGAATGCAAAAGAGAAAGTAGTGGGAACTTCATCCACAAAAGGTAGGAAAGGGGATGATGAGGTAGGATTATGTAATCTTGCAAGTGGAATAAACGTGATGGGGACCCATTGTGAACAGAAACCCATCTACATGTTCGAAAGTACATTCTGACTCTCTGTGGAGAAAAGACTATGATCTTCCAACTATTCTTTAGGTAGCTTTATTTCCCAGCTTCTCCCCCTTTAATTCTTATAACCTACCCCTTATTCTATAATACTCATTCTGTTTTCCTAAGTACAAGTATAAAATTGCTACAAGTATAAAACTTTTCAAGGAATTTTGTTATCATTGGGAAGGAGAGAAATATGAAATAGCTGGATGTAGATGTGAGGGAGGGGATTCAGTAATTTTTAAGATCAGAATTATTATGACATATTGGTATGCTACTGAGATTGATTCAGTAAAAAGGAGAAATTGAGGATACATGACAGAGGGGAGAGAATTCGGGAGTAAAATCCATGAGTAAACAGATGGGATCCAACAAAGGGTTCATCCATCATAATGGAAGGCTGAGAATATGAGCACAAATATAAAAGAATTAACAAATTATAGAGAAATAAATTAAAGTGAGATTTGTGTTCTGGTTGCTTTATTAGCTGACAGTGAAGAATAAGAAATGGATGTTGAATGTTTGAGGAGAAGGAGACACATTAAAATAGATGTTGGAGCACAGGAGAAAATTTGACTAGGGATACCAAGTAGAACAATTAGAGCTGAAGAAAAGCTTGAAAAATAGCAGTCTGCTGACTTTATGTTAGTTGGCTAATTGGTTGGTTTTTTCAACATGTCTATCTGTTGGTTATAGGGTGGGAAGAAGACTTGGGTTTAACCAGGATGGGAGTTTGGTAAACTTAGATAATGGAGAAATGTATATGCAAGCAAGTAAATGATTTTAGTAATAGGCTCTAAGCATGGTAAAGGGAAAAAATGAACACATGAGAGAGCATGATGGGGAAAATAACATTAAATTTCTCCACTAGACTTAAGAATTCATCCAGTGAGGATACTGAAGAGAGTGAGCTTTAAAGTTAGTAGAGGTAATCAAATATGGGGTCCTTGACATCTATGGTTTAGAAGTGATGTAGGCTGTGGTAGTAATAAGGTCTATGATATGAGTACAAGAACAAGTGAATGAAAAGAAGAGGTGTCTGTCAAATCAAGGAACTGAGATGCATTGGTATCGGGCAGCGATTTTCAATCAGTGTGCCACAAGAATGTTTAAAATGTGCAATACCTGACTATTTAGCCAGGTGCACTGACCTCTTTTCTTAGATCATCAAATTTAAAAATGATAATAGCAAACACAACAATAGCCATCTGGTGTGAATGAATAAAAATTTTTGTCAGATCTGAAAAAAAAAAAACAAATAATTTTTAAATTAAGACAAGAGACCTATAACCTGCTTCTAATCAATAACAGCATATGGGAAAAGTGATGAGATATCATTTATATGTCATGTTATATGACAGAAGAAATTTTGCAGATGTAATTGAGGTCCCTAGTCTCTTGGATTTGAATGACTAGAAAAGATAATTATCCTGGGTGGGCCTGACTCGATGAGGTGAGACCTTCAAAAAATAATGTAGAGCCAGGCTGGTATGGTTCAGTGGTTGAGCATCGACCCATGAACCAGGAGGTCACAGTTCGATTCCTAGTCAGGGCACCAGCCCCAGAAGGCTCGATCCCCAGTCAGGGCTATGCAGGAGGCATTCAAACAATGATTCTCTCTCATAATTGATGTTTCTATCTCTTTTTCCCTCTCCCTTCCTCTCTAAAATCAATAAAAATATATATTAAAATAATAATTTAGAGTTCAGAGAGATTCTTCCAGTGGCCTTGAAGAAGCAAGTCTCTATGAGTTCTATGAGCTGCAATAAACTGAATTCTGCTAATAAGCACATGGGCTTGGAGGGGTCCCAAGCCTCATGTGATAGCATATGTGTGGCCAACATTTCGACTGTAATCTTGTGAGATACTGAGCAGAGGACTCAGCTAAGTTCTGCCTGAACTCCTGACCCACAGAAACTGTGGGGAAATAAGTGTAAATTGTTTCAAGCCACTAAGATTGTTATGCAGCAGCAATAAGAAACCAAGACAATACAAGATAGAGTAGTGATTAAAAGTCACAGAAAACAAACCCTTATCTTGAAAGTTAACCACAGGTATTTTGTGTCAAGCACTTAAAAAGATCCTGAAAGAAGGCACCCTTCCATAGGTAATGGATGAACAAAGAATGAATTGAAAAAGGAACCCATAGTAAAAGAATTTATGGTAAACCTCTGAGGACAGTATCAGAATAAGATTAATAAACAGCTAAGCCATTAGAGGCCTAGTGCACAAGATTCATGCCTCTCACAATCTGGGAGCCCTTAGGAGATGTCCGACTGATGGCTTAGGCCCGCTCCCCATGGGCATAAGCTGTCAGTCGGACATCCTTAGCTGCTGCAGAGACAGGAGATGCTCCCACTGCGCTCACCAGCCATGAGCCCGGCTTCTGGCTGAGCAGCGCTCCCCCTGTGGGAGCGCACTGGCCACCAGGGGGCAGCTCCTGCATTGAGCGTCTGCTCCCTGGTGATCAGTGCACATCATAGTGACCCGGTCCTTACAACATTCAGTCAATTTGCATATTAGCCTTTTATTATATAGGATTCCTATATCTAATTTTCACAACATAAATTTCTTAATGTTCTATAAAAAATTAAATATTATAAGCTGAAAACATGAAATACTTTAAAAATAACCTGATTAATCAAATGTAATGAGATCTCAGTATCTCCACTTAATAATATTTTATTTGCAATGTATTTTTAAGACTCAAATATCATTTTATAACTTTCCAGTCATTATGTGGGAGAGGCTGCAATGAACAAAACAGAAAAAAATGCTTCACTCTGTGGAGCTTGTATTTTAGGAAGGAGAGACAGAAAGTAAATAATAAATAGTAGATATTATATGGTGTGTTATAGGACAATAAAAGCAGGGAAAGGAAATATAAAAGGAATTGAAGGGAAGAAGAGAGATAC
Source organism: Eptesicus fuscus (assembly GCF_027574615.1). Classification (NCBI taxonomy): domain Eukaryota; kingdom Metazoa; phylum Chordata; class Mammalia; order Chiroptera; family Vespertilionidae; genus Eptesicus; species Eptesicus fuscus. Next base: position 66,587,982 of record NC_072478.1, on the reverse strand, counting down.
TGTCATAAAATAAGGCAGTTTGGATAGACCTTATTACCAAAGACCTGATGGAGGTGAGGAAGTGAAGCTTTATATGGAGAAAGATTTTTTTCCCAGGCAAAGGCAGTGGCTAAAGACTAGACCAAGGTCAGAGCTTATCAGACCTCTGGAGAAACAGCAAGAAGGCTGGTGTGACTGCTCTGGAGCAGAAGGAGGGAACAGGTAGAAGGCGGGGTACTAACACCAGGGGCCAGATCTCACAGGGTCAGGTAGGGATTGTAAGGACTTCGGATTTGGCCTCTGGGTGAAACTGGAAACCACTGCAGAGTTTTGAACAGAAGAGTGCTGTGATCATTTACAAGGTTTACCAGGTGATTTTGGCCCCTGTGTTGAGAAGAGAGTCAGGCAGCAAAGGCAGAAGCACGGAGACCAGTTAGGAGTCTATGGTAAACATTACAACAGAACAGAGCGTAGCAGGGGAGATGGTGAAAAGTGGTCAGATTCTGGAGGTATAAGATTCCCTGATGAACCAGATGTGAGGTTTGACAATAGATTTACAGTCATTTGTATGGAAAATAAACAAGTACTAAATGATAATCTATACTAACAAAAGGGTAATATGCTAATTAGACTGGACATCTTCCGGACATCCTTCTGGACGTCCTTCCAGACAAAGTCATGGTGGCAGGGCTGAGGCAGAGGTGGTTAGGGACAATCAGGCTGGCAGGGGAGAGCAGTTAGGGGGATCAGGCCAGCAGGGGAGAGCAATTAGGGGGATCAGGCCAGCAAGGGAGAGCAGTTAGGGGAATTGGGCCAGCAGGGGAGGCAGTTAGGGGGATCAGGCTGGCAGGCAGGTGAGCGGTTAGGAGCCAACGGTCCCAGATTGCAAGAGGGATGTCTGACTGCCAGTTTGGGGCCTAAACCGGCAGTCGGATATCCCCTGAGGGGTTCAGGATTGGAGAGGGTGCAGGCTGGGCTGAGGGACACCCCTTGTGCATGAATTTCATGCACTGGGCCTCTAGTACTATAATAAACTCTGTTGTGTTTTGCGTAATCACAAGTGTAACCCTACTTTTGTCCCACCCTGTATACTAATAAAAGATATATGCATTCCCACATTCATTGATGCATTATTTATAATAGCTAAGATATGCAAATGACCTAAGTGTCCACTGATGGATGAATGGATAAAGAAAGGTGTAGTGCACACACACACACACACACACAATGCAATACTGTTCAGCATAAAAAGAATGAAATCTTTCCATGTGTAGCAACATGGATGATGGACCTTGAGGGCATTATGCTTAGTGAAATGTCAGACACAGAAAAACAAATACCGTATAGTTGCACTTATATGTAGAATCTAAAAATAAATTTTTTAAAAAGTGCTCATTTATACATAGACCAGATTGGTGGTTGCCAAAGGGGAGAGGATTGGGGAAATGGGCAAAATAGGTATATTTTTCTTTTCTAAGTTTCCTATATTGAAAGGGGTCAAAAGGTACAAACTTTCAGTTATAAAGTAAATAAGTCATGGGATGTAATGTATAGCATGGCAAGATAACTATAGTTAATAATACTGTATTGCATATCTGAATGTTGAAAAGAGAATAAATCTTAAAACTCCTTATCACAAGAAAAATATTTTATAACGATGTATGTTGATGGATAATAACTAGACTTATTGTGATGATCATTTTGCAATGTATATAAATATCAAATCATTATGTGGTACACCTGAAACTAATAAAATATTATATATCAATTATACCTCAATAATAAATATATAAATAATAAAGTGGATAAATCATTATAAACAAATGCATATGTAGATACCATAACTGGTGATATGATTCACAATATAGTGAATATTTTTTGAAAAATTCTGTATAGACAGAATGCTATATATGTGTGTGTGTGTGTGTGTGTGTGTGTGTGTGTATAGTGTCCCAAAAGTATATACATATACTTTGAATAATTATAAAGGCAGTGTTTATTAAAATACATTTTCAAAATTGATATATCATCTGTTAAAGTGTATATACATATATATATCCATTTTTCAAACAAATACCGTATAGTTATGTTCATTTTATGAGTCCTTTGCATATTAGAAACAGTGATCATCAGAGTGCTATAAATAATGTATTTTTTTGCCATATAATAGTTTGCCTTGGACTTTGATATGGCCTTCTCATTCAAATTTTTCACTTTTCCTTCTCAAATATATTTTTCTCTTCTGAGTTTCCTATTTTTCTTAGAATGATTTCTTCTATATTTAGATAAGAGTTACACAATTTGTTGTTTTATCATTAGGTTCTTACCTTTGACCCTCTGAAATCCCAGCTTTCTTAAAGTCTTCCAGATGGATAACCAACCATGTCAGCATCTTTCATTAAGTAACATTCTATAACGTTGTTTTTTTTTTTTTTGCATTATTTTACATCTCCTTATGCTCTTGATTTTATGTCTATAAAATTCCTATTGTTTAAACTACTCTGCTTTTTATTCCTGTGCCAGTTCTCTGCTGTATTGACTACAATGATTTGGTAGTAAGTTTCAGTATCAGGCAAGGCAAGTCTACACTTAATATTCTTCTTCTCATATCATCCTTGAATATTCCAGGACATTTATTCTTTCATATAAATTTGTAAATAGTTTTATCTAATTCTTGAACCACTGCTAGTCTGTCTTGAATTGCATTACATATATAAATTACTATTTTTTTCATTGTTTTCCCACCTAGCAGCCTCAGCATCTCTCAATTTATCTGTTTTTTTGTTTTATGTCCTTTAATAAGATTGCATTTTTGCTTTCTTTTTTAAATTATGGAACATAATGCATCAAGACAAAAGTAAACAACATATAAACATATAATGAATAAGTAAATAGTGAACACCTTTGTAACTACCATAAGAAATAGTACATTATAATCACCTAAAAGTCCCCCAACAAATGTGTATCTTCCCAGATACACTGTAGTGAGCAAGCCTTCTAAGTTCCATCAGCATGCCCTGCCTCTACCCCAGCACATACACATGCAAGGTTTTCAGTGACTGGAGAGGAAGGTTGAAAGGATACATCTTCCTTTAATCCCCTCTTAACCTTTTTAAATTAACATATAGAGAAAGAAGCTTATATAAAATATTGCTAAAACACTATAGGTATATTCAGCTTTGAGATATGAATTTTATTAAGTTAATTACTCCTAAAGCACTTTATAGTTTCCTTTTATCTTTTATATTATTTGTATTTATTTTAATAGTGCTTAAATGCAGTGCCACCTGATGTAAAAAATATATTGGCATGTTTATCTATATAGAAATTGTTATTAAAAACTGAAAATATTGTCCAAGTAATTGGGCCAAACAGGCAAAAATAGAAAAAAATATAAATAGTTGATTAAAATACACTTTTCTGAAATAATTTAGGTAATCATCTCAATTATCCACTTCAGTTAACATGTACAGGTCCCAGGTAAATCATCTAAAAATACAAGTTCTTGAAACAAATTACATAAAGTTGTTTTTTTTTATTTGCTATATTAATGGACCAATTTCTCTATGCCAACATAAAGCAACGTCACAAATTTTAAATAAATATATGATTTCAAATATAATGAGCCCATTACTCAAATGTGTATATAATCATTATCACACTCATAAATACATTTAGATTGAAAAGAATCTTCAATCTCATATACAGGCACAAATTTTAAGAATATGCATACATTACCCCCAAATATTTACATGTAATTTATAATATAATTTAGTTAACTATTGTGTAACTTTTATTTTAAAGTCTTTCTGTGACATAATTTGATATTGAGCCCTACAGAGATTCAAAGGCAATTTATATTTCAAACAGCACTCTATTTTTGTCTCCAAATGAAAAATCAGCTTCTCCTAAAGTGTGTGTGAGAGAAAGAGAGAGAGAGAGAGAGAGAGAGAGAGAGAGAGAGAGAGGGGGGGGGTCAAAACGAATAGATTCTGGTAATTAGAAATGAAATTTGGAATGCATAATGGAAGACCCAGAATTTGAGGCCTCGGAGTTTTATTGGAATGTTATTACATAGACATAATTGAGTGAATTGGCCATACCAGTTGAAAATCTCCAGCTCCCCAGTGTCAGGAGGTCAGGACTATATCGTGTGGTTCAAAGTCCAAACCCTCAAAATCAAACGTTTTGGTCTTTCTACAAAACTAGACTCCATGCTGAAACTATCAAGGGCCTACCAGGAGTCACCTTGTTAGCAAAATACATGCAGGTGTGGTCTCATGTGTCCACCCTCAGTAACAAAGACACTCTAATTGCTTGGGAAATTCCAGGAACAGCAACAAAGATCAGCCAAATTCTTTATTATACAATGGCACTACATAAAATTGTTCAACATATCTTCGAAAGGCATCAAAATAAAGTAGTTTATTGACCTTATGTATTAGAATCTCCTAGCCATTAACAAATTTATACCTTTTTAAATAAATAATATCATATGTCCATGCACCAACTCTTCTTGGAATTTAATCTATCCTTTTTAACTTTATCCATTAACATGAGACTAATGAGTTCACAGTTTTTAAGGTTTCTATTCCTCAGGTCAGGTAGAAAAGGAAGGCGAGTGTCTAGTTAGACTAAAATTGAGGTTCAATTGAAAAAGTTGCATACCGTGTTACCTGAAAAACAAAAAGTCACAATTGCAAAGCACCCCGAATCCTTAACCTAATCACACTATTGGGTGTCGCTCCAGCAAGAGCACTAATCAGCCAGCGTGATGAGCTAATAGAGGACCTACTGCTGTGTGATGTGGGCCTGTTTTCCAGCTGTGCCAGCTTACTCACCCTCTTGCTTGAATCTGAACAAGATCCTTGTTTATCAGATACAGACTTTGGTAAAGTTCTTGTGACAATGTTCCCAGGAATCTTTCCAAGAAATCAGATCTGCCTGGTCTTAATAAAGCTGCTTTCAGCAGGACTGCTGAGAGGGACCCAGGAAACAAAGGATGAAAGCTGTTCTAGCCACAGTGGTCTCAGGAGGTCACTCCTACAGGCCTTTAGCTGTCAGGAAAATAGCAGCGAACCAAGACAATCCCAAATAAAGCAAATTTAAGTGTGTGAACAAAAATAAAGACGAAGAAAACAACATAGTTCTTGAAAACCCGTTTGTCAATGAACAAGATCAAAGCCCCAAGACTTTCTTATAGACTAGCTCGCTCCATTGTAAAAAAATAAACAGGCAAATAAATTCCTCTACCACATCAAGTTTTCAAAGAGAAAATCTCAGCCTTATCTAGGATATGAGTAGCCTTACTCCTATTTCACGAATTAAAAAAAAAAATTAAGAAGTTAAGTTCCTGAGGCACATGAACTGATAGAACAGACACTTTTATGTTCATTTAACAAATTACACTATTTCTAATGGAAACGTCAAGGAGGTAACAGCACAAATGTGTGCTATCCTCCACTTGTGGATAACAACCTGCCAGCTATGGGATGCAACCTGATCTGAAAGAACTGGGAGAGAGACACAACTCATGTCTGAACCTTAAAGGAGGGAAAGGGTGTGTACAATTCAGTTTCTATTCTTCACTTTTCTTTGACAAGATCCTTCATTCCTTGGGTGTAGAAATCATTCCATTCCAGTCATGATTTACAATGTTATATCTGTTTCTCACTTGTATTAGTTTCAGTTCGCTGCTATAAAAAAATGCCATAAATGAAGTGGCCTACAACAACACAGGTTTAGTATTTTACTTACACTTCTGGAGGTCAGAGGTCTGAAAAGAAGCCTCACTGAGCAAAATCAAGGTGTCTGCAGGCCGGCATTCTTTCTGAGGCTCTGGGAACAATCTGTTTTCTGGGCTTCTCTCCTTTCTAGGGGCTGCCTGCACCACTTGACTCGTGGCACCCTTGGTTCATGTTCATTCAAAGCCAGCAATGGCCAGTTCAATCCTTCTCTCTTGGCACCATGCTGACCCTGCCCCCTCCCTCTTCCACACTTAAGGACCTTGTAATTACATTGGGCACACCTGGCCAACCCGAAGTACTCTCTATCCTAAATTCAACTAATGAACAACCCTAATTCTATCTGCAACTTTAATTCCCCTTTGCCATGCAACCTAATATATTCAAAGGTTCCATAGATGAGGATATAGGCATTGGGGTGGGGGGGGGGGCTTAAACGTTTATATACACTAAAATAGTACAGCCTCGCCGGTATGAGAACACAGCAGTAAGAGTCCCAAAGCCTCCGTTTGGTCTGGCCCTACAACAAATACATTTTTTATTTCGATCATTCAGCTTCCCTGGGCCTCAGCTTCATCTAGTAACTTTTTAAATAGTCATTATTTCTGAACAGTTAATTAAATTTAATTCATTTATATTGTTTGTACTATTAAATTTAAATCAGAGAAAACATAAGACAGTTTCTCAACAAAAGACTATGTTCGCAGTTTCATATGCATGGCATCCTAAACTATCTTCCCATTGTCTTCATTTTTTTGTTTTGGAAACAGCACTGAAAACATTCTGATTGTCAAGTCATAACTTCTTAGTAATTAAGATCATTGAAAACCTACTTAGAAGTGATTATTCAGTGCATGATATTTCTAAGTTCCTTTCACTGAGCACTGGAAACAGCTTCCTGTTTGTTAATATATTAAATTATCTGATCTTCAAAAGTTCAATTTTTCAGTCAAAACATTAAAATGTTATCTACATTGAGTCAAAATATGCAGCAATGGGAATAAAATAACTAAAATATTATAAATAATGCTATAACTACTATGTGGGGGTATATATAGACATTTCACTTGAAATATATATTGAACCAGTTCACTTGAGGTAATTAATTTGTAAATTATATGTAGATGTATGTAAATGCAAATTTTCAAGTGTCAGGGAGAATGATCTGTGTCTCAAACACTGAACATATTCTAATAGAATCAAGTTGGGTCTATTGGTCTTAACCATAATTAAAATTAAAATACTTTTCTATTTTATTTGTCAGTATATTTTGATAAACTGAAAACTAAGACTGGAGAGTTTCTTCTGATAAGAAACAAGCACATTAAACCTGTAAGGAGACATTGGTGCCTCAGTGAGTCTTACCAACATAGTAACCTCCCCCAGAAAGCTGGGTAAACTGAGTTTGTCCAAAAAGCAATATCTAACTAGTGTGTTTTGGATGGCATAATACCTAAACCTATACCAGTTGCACCTTTATATAAGAACATTATTTCTTATCTCACATTTGTATATCTGTATAAAATTCTGATAAAGAGGCTTAAAAAAAAGAAAGAAGTGTCAATTCAGTTGAACTAGCATTTTTTAAAGAAACAGGACATGGTATCCCCCATTTGGAAGGGCAAGCCCAGAGAAGACATATCATTTATCATGTAATGAATGGTTCATAATTTTTAAATATCTTTGAGTTTAGGACACTGAAAAAAAATTTTAGTAATGAAATCTCTTCTCAAGAATTAATATAGAGTATCCAAAAAAAAATGTATACACACACTTTGAATAATTATAGAGGCAGTATTTATTAAAATACATTTCCTTTTCAAAATTGAGCTATCAGCTGTTAAAGTGTGTATACATTTTTGGGGACACCCTGTATATGTACACTAGGCATAAATATGAGAAAGTACTGATCAAAGACTCCTATTTATACTGCTCAAAAAAACCATAGTATATTGAGGTGCCAGAGGGAGAAACATATAACTAAAACCAATATGATAAAAGGTAAACCTATTAAACAACTAAAGTTAGGAGTTATAAGAATATTATTTTAAAGTAATTAATAAAATTAGATCTATCAGGTGCACAAGTATATTTATGGAACCATTTAGAAAGCTTCCCCATGGAACTGCTGTACTTAATGGGTGATAATTGTTTTTTATCTAAATTGTTCAATCATTTTTATTACCTTTTTGTTTACAATTGCTTTTTTACTCTTTTTGAAAAAACACAAAGAATGGTAATCAATGCCTCAAATTAAATTGGACAAAATTTTTAAACTATCCACTTTAGACTCAACCAATCAAGCATTTTGTTTCACGAGCCTAGACAATCAGTCATGTTGACCCACTGGTGACCAGCCTCCTTAAAGCTTGGCCCTCTAGACAGATTCTCTTTCTGCCAAAAGAGAGATCTGCCCAGCAAAACCATGTGGTAAGTGTTTGGTAGACACTAGCTCCCTTCAGTTTCCTTTTCTTTTCCGTCTTTTTTTTTTTTTTTATTTTAATAGAAAAAAAAAAGTCATCTGATTCCTATTTGCAGATATTCTGGAATAGCCAAGGCAATAGCTATGGGGATCTAGCTTATGTTTGTATAGGAGCTTTATAGATAACAGTATAATGTGGCCTATTACTCAATTTCATTTCTAGCTATGTTTTGATTAATGAAGCCTAAAGGCTAAGAATTCAACCACTTCAAATCGGCTGCTTTAGCAGTTGAGCTGGTGTATCTCCTGAAATGCTACTTGAAACCTGCAGTGACTTCATTTGTTCAACTTTAGTACACTGATCTTCATAAATGAATGAATATCCCGTATTTCAAGCCACTAACCTCGTGTCTTCGAGTTTTCATACCTCTCAATCTTACCAACCTTCATGATACATATCAGTTTTCTTTAATTTTTGTTGCCTTATGTTTATTAAATAGTTGTGGAGGCTTTTAAACAAACCAACAAAAAAAAAACTTTTCTAATTCTATTGCAAAACACTGAAGATTTAAAATAAACTATATATATATGATATTCCACAGAATGGTTTTTTCACCCTGAGGGCAAGCAGTAATAGAAACAGGATTCGATGGATTAAATCAAGAATTTTAAGATGGGAGGTAAGGAAGCATCCAGTTTACAGTTCTGAATCACATTTTTCAGGTTTTAGTATGGTATGATGTATGAGAACACCTTGTAATGCAAAATTACTAACTAAAAAGGATTCAGTGTTTTTTAAAGGAAACCTCCCCTCCCCCTGCCATGTAATCTCGTAAAAGCTGAATTCCAGCTGGTCATTTTCTCTTTTTTTCCAACTGTCACTCACTACTATTAGACTGAGGAGATAAAACTCACTTAAAATAATGAAAAATAGACTTGCCTTAGGGGGGGAAATATCCTATCTAATAAAAGAGTAATATGCAAATTGACTGTCACTCCAACACACAAGATGGCTGCCACTAGGTGGTCAAAGATGGCTGCCCCCATGTGGACACAAGATGGCCGCCACAAGATGGCCAGCAGAGGAGGGCAGTTGGGAGGGACCAGGCTTGCAGGGGAGGGCAGTTAAGGGTGACCACGCCGGCAAAGGAGGGAAGTTGGGGGCGACCAGGCCTGCAGGGAAGGGCAGTTGGGGGCAATCAGGCTGGCAGGGGAGTGGTTAGGGGGTGATCAGGCTGGCAGGCAGAAGCAATTAGGGGCAATCAGGAAGGCAGGCAGGTGAGCAGTTGGAGCCAGCAGTCCTGGATTGTGAGAGGGATGTCTGACTGCCCGTTTAGGCCCAAATGGCCTAAACGGGCAGTCGGACATCCCCTGAGGCATCCCAGATTGGAGAGGGTGCAGGCTGGGCTGAGGGACACACATCCCTGTGCACAAATTTCGTGCACCGGGCCTCTAGTCCTATATAATAAAAGCATAGTATGCAAACTGTCCCCTCGATCGGGCATTTGTCCAGGAGTTCAACCAAGGGGTGGGGCCGGCCAGGGGAAGGGAGGGAGGCCCTGGTGGCGGCAGCAGCCAGTAAGGGATCCTACCAGTGCATAAATTTTGTGCACTGGGCCACTAGTATATAATAATTTAGGTATATTCAAATCTGGCACTCCCGTGCATATTTTAGTAGGGAAAGAAATTTGTGCTATAGAACAGCACTTTTCAACCTTTTTCATCTCATGACACACATAAACTAATTACTAAAATTTTGTGGCATAACAAGAAATATACTTTTTGCTGACCTGACAAAATTTTGATTCATTCACACCAGACAGCCATTGTTGTGTTGGCTGTTGTCATTTTTTAATTTGACAATCTAAGGGAAAAGAGGTCAGTGCCCCTGACTGCATGTTTTAAAAATTCTTGTGGCACACCAGTTGAAAATTGCTGCTATAGAAAAGTATGGTTTATTCCTACATAATCAGGAACACTGCCATTTTGTAAATGTCAAGTTCTCCTCTCTTACTGTGAGAGATTGAAAAAATAAGTTCAAAGAGAATCTTAAAAGCATTTTGAATAAGAAATAGTAATTCAGTTGTAAAATTAAAAAGACTTAAAAGGCTAAAACTATTTTGAAGATCTCATAAATGATTTATTTTATCTAAAATCAAGATACAGTCTTAATTTTTTATGCTATTTCTTTTGGGAAGAACACCAGTATTTCTTATATTTTCTATTTAAAAAAAAAACACTTGCTACATTTCAAATTTAAATATTTGGGTCTCTTTCAAAATACTCCAAATAAGTAATTTCTGAATTAAACAAAACAATAAAATAATCGAGAAAGTAAGACAATTTTTTAAATATTTATTTTTCATTCACATATAAAAATTATTTTTCAGAGCAAATGGAATATAAAAGGAATTTTAATTTGGGAGATATTTTGCTCACAAATATGTGCCTAAGATCAGAGCATGACATGTAGCAAGCACGCAAAATTTGTTATTGCTAGTAAATGTATCAGACAAATGTTTATAAGTATGTAAATAAGTTAATTGACCTAACTTTCAGAAAACTTGATACCTGATATTCTCCTGCAAAAAATAAATATTCCAAATCAGCACCCCAGAATGTATTACATCCCTCATTCACTATGTTGATGGAATTTGAAATTGAAAACACTCCTATAAAATGGATTTGTGATTTGCTAAAACAATGTTAAAAGCTCAGGTTTTGTTTTTTGGTGCCAATGGAGGCAAATGGCCACAAGTAGTTTTAAACCAAGTTTTATCTCATACATCTGAATTAACTTATATTTTTCTTGGTTTAAGATGAATAAACATATTTCCCCCATGGCATTGTGCCAGAAGAATAATGCACCTGAAATATGTTAATTTTCTTAGTGACCTCACAGTTTGTCATCATAAAGTAATCATATCAAGATAAGATTAGCATGATTTGTACATTTTAATAAAAGTACTTAAATACTAGCTTAATTATTCATCTTTTAATTTATTAACCATACAAATTTTATATGACAGTTTTCTCCCAGATTTCTAATTGTTTCTTATTTTCTGATGCTATTAGTCATCAGGTTGGTTTGACATACACACTCTTAAAACAAGCTTTAGAATCCTATGCCCTTATTTAAAATGCCGGAGAAAAGAGCCTATGCGCATGTTCAGTAATTCAAGTCAAGCTAATGGTACCACATATGTTTTCTGTTATAATATGGTTACAATTTTACATGTAGAATATGTGGAATATATGTACTTTCCCAACTCTTTTTATCTAATCCTCTAAAGTTTATACCCCCTGATGCAATCTTATATTTAGCACTACCTAAAGAGTTGAGCCAAAGCAATCAATTCACCTATTTCTATCACATGATAACCACCAGATTTTACTTGGCAGCACACCCCATAAGTAGGTTAGAATTTGTTATACCTCTATGAAGCAGTAAACAAAGTATCTACTCCCTGAATTCTTTTTGCTGATTGTGCTTTCTATTACCATAAATAAGAATTTAATTAATATATCCCCTAGAGCTATAATTATTTGATATTTGACATCTATATGCAAAAAAAAGAAACATAATTAAAATAATTTTGGATTACAATTCAATAGATAGATCCATTTTGTTTTCCTTTTTTATTGAATTTATTAGGGTGACATTGGTTAATAAGATTATATAGGTTTCAAGTGTACATTTCTATGATACATGATCTGTATATTGCATTGTGTGCCCACTACCCAAAGTCAAATCAACTTCCATCACCATATATTTGACCCCCTTTACTCTTTACTACTCCCCACCCCCATCCTCTCTGGTCTATGTAATTTTGTTTGTTTTCCTAGTTTGTTCATTTCTTGCTTTCAGTTTTATATTCCACGTATGAGTGAAATCGTATAGTTCTTAGCTCTTTCTGACTGGCTTATTTTGTTCAGCATGATATTCTCAAGATCTATCCATGTTGTCACAAATGGCAGTAGTTTTTCATCTTTTCATATATACAGGTATATATGTGCCCCATCTTCTTTATCCAATCATCTGCCAAATGACACTTTGGTTGTTTCTGTGTCTTGGCCACCATTTTGAAATTTTAGCTGTACATACATGTTATTGAATGTTATTTCAAACTAGAGGCCCAGTGCATGAAATTCGTGCACGGGGGGGTGGGGGGGGGGTGTGTGTTGTTCCTCAGCCCAGCCTGCACCCTCTCCAATATGGGACCCCTAGAGGGACATCCCTCTCACAATCCAGGACTGCTGGCTCCCAACCACTTGCCTGCCTGCCTGCCTGATCACCCCCTAACCACTCCCCTGCCAGCCTGATTGATGCCTAACTGCTCCCCTGCTGGTCCAATTGTCCCTAACTACCCTCCCCTGCCAGCCTGGTCACCCCTAACTGCCCTCCCTTGCCTGCCTGGTTGCCCCTAACTGTCCTCCCCTGAAGGCCTGGTCACCCCTAACTGCCCTCCCCTGCTGGCCCAGTCACCCCTAACTGTCCTCCCCTGCAGGCCTGGTCACCTCTAACTGCCCTCCTCTGCCAGCCCGGTCACTCCTAACTGACCTCCCCTGTAGGCCTGCTCGCCCCCAACTGCCCCTGATCACCCCCAACTGCCCTCCCCTACAGGCCTGGTTCCCCACAACTGCCCTCCCCTGCCGGCCATCTTGTGCAAGCCATCTTGTGTCCACATGGGGGTGGCCATATTTGACCACATAGGGGTGGCCATCTTGTGTGTTGGAGTGATGGTCAATTTGCATTTTACCTCTTTATTATATAGGATAGTTATAAACAGTTTAGAATTGCTACAGGGTTTGAATTAGTCAGCCAAGTTAAAGCCATATTACTTAAGGGGGTGGATTGATGACAAGAGTGACATCCACAGATATCACCTTTGAAAATTCTGCAATTCTTAAAAAAGCCTATTTCATTTTCAGTTTGCTGAATAAATCCAGTGATTTGTTACAAAAGAACTAAAGGATTACAAATATTTCTACAAATTGAGAGCTCTTGTGCAGCTGCTAATTGTTCTCTAAACGAAGCTGGTGTTGAGAAGCAGAATTACAAGACGACTCTGGGAGGAGTTTGCCATCATAAGGAACCGGAGGAAAGCAGCAGTGAAGTGTGCGGTAGGACGTAGGACGGGGTCATTCTGATTGATACTTCCAGCCTTCTATGGGGACTTATCATAAGCTCAAACACTTTTGAATGTCCTGCCAGCTCACTATTATTCTTGATTTCAGACTACCCTCCACTGATTTTCTCATACAAAAGCATTAGCCTTTGAAAAAGAGTGGCCTAGACTTTAGGAGAGAAATGAACATTCTCCCACATGCTACAAAAATACAGTCACCTTTGACAGTGAATTTAGCTCCAGGTGGCCTTTCTTTATAACTTCATTGGTTTCTTGAAGTGAGTATGATTTTGGTATCTTATTTTCCCCTTATACAAATGAGATTATATTAAACCTGCTCAATATCTTCTTGCCTAATGGGTTAATAAGGTGCTGCAAGTAGTTAATAACTTTGGAAAAAGATCCTAGGGCTATTTAAATTTTTAAAAAAGGTTACACACCTCAAGTAGATTGTCTTGAAGACAATATATGTCTTGACATAAAATGCCAGTCAATATGGTTTAGCATAAGAAGCATGGTCTTTGGAACCCTGCAGACCTATGTTCAAATGTCAACTCTGCCATGAGCTATTTAAATACTGAATTTTACTGTCTCCTTGGTAAAGTGAGAATTGGGTGGAAGAGAATATGAGCAGCCAAATGTCTTCATTGGAATCTGGCATGCCTTCTTCCTCTGTGTTGCAGACAGTCTATTTTCTAGGGACAAGAACCTAGCATAGAGCCTGGATCATATAAGGTGCACAACTGATTTTCTCACCCTGTCCTGAGAAGTCATTACAGTTAATAATTTAATTATACCATTATAGTTAAAACTAAGAGTATCAAAATAGTCAAGCAATCATGAATTGGCCAACTTGTCACAGCAAGCTATAGTAAATTTGAAATAGTATATTCCTTTACATAAAATCAGTGACTTTGTAAACTACATCAAGAGATTTTCACGTCCTAATTTACTCAAGAAAATTCAGTATTCATGTATTGTAAGAAAAGCAAAGTGAACTCTGCCTTCATCATTGCAATGGGCAATATGTTTAGTGATAAAGTGAGCCATTCTCAAGACCAGGGATCAGCAAATTTTTTTTCTGCAAAGACCAGATGATCATTATTTTAGGCTTTGCGTAAGATATGGTCTTTGTTGCAACTACCTTACTCTGCCATCACAGTACAAAATTGTCATAGACAATAGGTAAACAAGTGGGTTGCTGCATTGCAATAAAACGTTATCTACAAAAATTGTGGTGAACCACACTTGCCCCATGGCTGTAGTTGCCCAACTCCTGTTCTATACTAATGATCTCCTAGTACTCCGCCAATTATCACTTACATGGTTTCTTACATTCTTGATATTGTCAGCAAGATGATCACAGCTATATGTAGAAGTTTAGAGAACACATAAAAGAACAATTACATATTAAAAATTATGTATAAGTTCTGATCAGACTCTTCTTTTTAAAAATATTTAGAAAAACATACAAGAGTGAAGCAAGAAATGAAGATGACTAAATTAATAACTAATAGTATGATTCCTAACAGGAATCAAATAAAACAATTTTTAACACCAAAGGCCACAGTTTAAGGTTCCAGTCAATCAAGAGGGCATTCCAAATAATGATTTGTCATTAACTGGTACGCCAGTAACAAGTTATGCCAATAACCAGTGAAGAACAACATAAAATTGTCACTAGGCAGCTACAGTAGCTGGAGACAACATGAAAAGCCAAAACAAAATATTTTTAATTTGTCCACCCACTTGCAATAGGATTAAGCCCAAGAATTATAAATCACTTTTTCTACAAATGCAAAAGAATTTTTATATGTTTGAACAAATGGAGAGAATAACAAAGATGTTACAAAACATTTGGTGAGCCTCCTCCACAAAGCATGTTTCAAACCACAGAACTTGAAAACAAAGTTAAAAGAATTAAAAGATTGTTATGTGAAGATGGCTGAATAGTTTCCTTCCATTGCACTAAAGGTCTTTCTAAAAATCAACACTAAAATAATCAACACATTTTTTTTCCAGTTGGTCAACTGAGTCTCTTATTGGGCTGTGAACTCAGGCATGAACAATAAATTATTGCTCATCTCTGTAAGTACAAGACATAAATAATGTCGTATACTGGCCAAAAATAGTAGGTGCCAAGTAAATTATTCAATTATATTTAATAATCTACTAGCCCACCTGAAGTATAGAAATGACAAAGTTGCTCATTATGTGTGATTACCTCATCTGAGTAGTGACATTCCCTGACCATGTAAAACTCTATTTTGTATCCCTCCATGATATGTTGCAAAGACCAGAGTTCTTCTGAGAAGATGGGAGAACTTAGAGCCGCACCACTTGGAGATTCAAAGCCAGCTCCTATCCCTTTTAATCAAATGAATCTCTCAGCACTGCACAAGCAGGCTGCTTTCCAGGATAGAGGAGAAGTCACACAGATGTTTCCAACAAAGTTTCCAAAAGGTTTACCTTGTTGGGAAAAAATGACTCCATTCAGAGTAAGAATTTTACCAATCCTCTAAGAATGAACATGAGCAAAGGGCTGGAATTTACCTCTTTTTCAAGGAAAACACATACACAACGTACAACCAGACACGTCTTTGAGTGTCCAGATGTCTTCACTGTGCAGGGGAATGACTTTTAAAACTCCACAGAAATAAGAACAGGCACTGAGACAATGATGAGAAGGTGCTGCAAATCTGAGAAGTGAGAATACACAGACCTCTCTTGGATTGCCAACTTGATTAGCTCCACTCCTTTACAGAAAGATGCTTTAGCCATTGACATGCCAAAAGAAAGACCCAAACTATGCCTGATTTCAGGTCAAAGGTGAAAGAAAGAGATGCCAAGAAGACAAATGCTTACAGAAGAGACCTGTGAAACAAGGTAGTAAAGATGGTTTTATAGAAGATGAAATCCGGTGTGGAATAGATCATGTCTGCTTGTGAATTTTAATGCATATGATGGAACAAGAGGGCATACATAAAAATTAGGGAAAATCTGATTTAAAACAGATGTCATGCAACCCTTCATTGCAAAGAGTCATAAATGAGTGTATGGAACATCAGGCAGAAAGTAACTGTCCAGGTGAGGAATACTGAATCTGTGTTAAAAAAAAAATGCTTATCATCCCAGGTTAGAAGAGCTTATAAAATATTATAAGGCTTCATTCGATGACCCAAACAATTTCTTCAAATTTGAATGTTAATATTTTTTCTCACTTCATTAGGAATCAATGATAATAATGAAGCCAAGAATTAATGTGGGGACAAGATTCTGCGATTCTGATTTCGAGTTTGTCACTCTACTGTCTTGGCATCAAAACCTCACATAGTGAATTTGGAGATTTCAAAGTTTTAAAAAATTAGATTATTTTAAAGGCTAGAATTCTATGACATTGCATTATTTAAAAAAAAAAAATAAGGATGCCCTAACCGGTTTGGCTCAGTGGATAGAGCGTCAACCTGTGGACTGAAAGGTCCCAGGTTCGATTCTGGTCAAGGGCATGTACCTTGGTTGCAGGCACATCCCCAGTAGGAGGTGTGCAGGAGGCAGCTGAATCCTGAATCGATGTCTCTCTCATCGATGTTTCTAACTCTCTATCCATCTCCCTTCCTCTCTGTAAAAAATCAATAAAATATATTTTTTTAAAATAAAACTAAATAAAAAATAAGGAAGGAGAATAGTTTCTCCATTGCTTCTGTATGATATTTAACGTTGTAATTTTCTTAAGAAATTTTTTCTGTTTTATTTCATGGGCAATTTAACTTAACTGAACTTTCTTATTGGCTACCAGAAATTTTAGAGGCACACCAAAGCAACTGAATGACTTCTGATATAAGGTTTTCTGTTCCATTCCCACTCCTTCCCCATTTTACATCATTTCCCTACAGTGGTTTTACTTTCTTTTTCAAATATTCTATCAAATTCTAATTTTCTCTAGTTTACATAACTTTTAAGTCAGTTTAAATGATTTGAAACAATAAAAAGCACAATTAGGTACTTGAAACCTTCCCATAGAATTACACCATAAAACATGAGAGCCCTAAACACACCTTTTGTTTATCTCAGTTCAGTTTAATTGGCCTTAGACAAGACATCCAGGAAACATAATCTATAGGGTAGCTAGCATTGCCCTCTTGTTTCAAATTAGACTATACAAAGAGGTTCAATTAATAGAAAATAACAAAGCAAACATCAAATCTATAGAATGAATACAGAAACAGTATCTATGAAATCCCAACAGTATCCATGAAACAGACTACTCTGAAAAATCCCATTTTATAAAACACCTATTCATACCTTCATGCTTCCTGGGGATTCAGAAAGTGTCCCCACCCCTGCAGCACCCAACTCAAGATCTCAGCAATGAATCCTGCTTTCAATATCACAGTAGGGAACCCCCAATCCTTGTCAGAATCCACATTTCATGGCACACACCTGATCGCTGACATTGGCATAGGTAGGTATATGATACACTATTTGTCATGGGAGGAATGGAAAATGACAACCTCTGGTTTCTTCCCCACTTTTATTCTTCTAGTCCCGGAAGCTTTTGTCTAAAACTCACAATCACACAGCTCCATCCACCTGGTGAATTCTCTGCTGATACACAACTTTCTTTTTTATTGAAAGTGTTTGGGGATGGGAGAAAATAAAAAAGGCACACTGGAATTTCAAGACAACTGAAATTATCGTATACAATATCTTGCCAAAATCCATATTTCTTGCATCTCTCCCTTAATAATCTTTTTAAAGAGCCTGGGCATTAGCATTTATCATCTTTGACCTCATACTAGCAAAATAAAAACTATAAATATAGTGTATTAGAAGGAGCATATTTACCTGTTATTGAATCTTCGTATTAAACCAAGGTTTTAACAGTTTTCTTAAATGCTTATCACATTGCTCATTTGCTTCTCACCAGAGAATGTCATGATCTATGATACACACTTATTTTTTATAAACTTTGTGAATTAAAAACATAGCCACAGAACAGAGGAACCATTAAAAAAAAAAAAAGGAGGGGAAATGAATTAGCAAGAGGATCACCATGAAACCAGGGGAGATTTTTCAAAATACATACAGCTTTCTTCTCTTCCCTACTTCCCAAATTCAGAACCACACCTTTCCACATAGTATAGGCTGGGAAAAGAAGAGTTCATCGTTTTATCATCTCTTCTCAAGGTTCAATGAAAGACTAATTAAAGTTTGCCCTAATCGGTTTGGCTCAGTGGATAGAGAGTCGGCCTGTGGACTCAAGTGTCCCAGGTTCAATTCCGGTCAAGGGCATGTACCTTGGTTGCGGACACATACCCAGTGGAGAGTGTGCAGGAGGCAGCTGATCGATGTTTCTCATCAATGTTTCTAACTCTCTATCCCTCTCCCTTCCTCTCTATACAAAAATCAATAAAATATATTTTTAAAAAGAAATAAAGAAAGACTAATTAATGTTTTAACCACTGTTTATAAGGCCACTGAGTGCACTTTAACCTTGACACCTGAGAAGCTCTAATCTGTTATTTCACCCTGCCAGATAAGCAAACATCTCTGAGATGTGGTATGAGGGACAGAGAAGTAATATCATAGGCTCAAATTAAATTGACTTGAGTTTTTTTTTTTAATACCATAAAGTATTTCACATGACCAGACTGCTTACTATTCTATGGGGAGAAAAAAAAATGTGCAGACATTATTTTTTTAGAGGAAAATAGTAAAAGAAATAAATCAAATAAACAAAACATTTTGCTGAAAATATACTAGTTAACCATTCACTCATTGGAAACCAATACATTTTAGACCAAAGTTTCCAATGCATAATATTCTTAATCTAGCTCAACACCAAGAACAGTAACTCCAGACATTATGTAGCACTTCACAGCTCACAATATACCGTAAAGCAGGTGATCTCATTTGATCCCACCAAAGTCCATTTTATTATCTCAAGTTACAGTCAGGAAAAAAAGGAAGTTCAGAGAGGTTAAATGACTTGCCCCGGTCATGCAGGGACACTGCCGGGTCTCGGTTCCTAGTCTGGGGTCCTTTGCTCTGCCTCCTACCGGTGAATGTCCATTTCGTTAAGTCAAAACAATTTCAACAAGGTGACTCTGACAATAGTGTCATTTTTCTACAGGCGAGGTTTTCTTCTTCTAAACATGGCCTTCCTCCTGGTGACTCTTTGACAGTAAATAAATCACCAGAAGAACTTCAAAGTAGTACGAGGCCGTGCAGCAAGACCTACAGGAGGGCTGTGGGAGGCACAAAGCAGGTTCTGAGGATGGTGTGTGTTGGTCTCCTGAGAGCATCAGAAAGAAATGCTGGGCTCTTATGAGCAAGGAGGGATTGACAGGTGTTCTCATGGTTTGCATCGAAATTAGCACGAACTATGCCTGTGCTGCCAAAATGAAATTACGGTGTCCTTTTCAGCAGGGTGTACAATATTTCCTAAGTATTGTCAAGGAGCTAAAAATAATAATGTGACCAATACTGTTATAGTGGAGCAAACAAGGACCCAGATGGAAGGTGCATCAGGAGTAAGTTATGAAATTTGCCCAAGCTGAAAGAATGTGCTTCCTCACGGCATCAACACCGTGTTTTTATGTGCAGCTATTCCCCAGAGGGTCAGGCATCATTCAAGTCAATGTAAAGCTCCAAGGCGCTTCTCTCTGCCACAGGCTATAGTCTTCCTTAGGAATATAGTGGTGATTTACACAAACCTCTGATACTCAATTGCAAACAAATTAGTTTGATTAGCATAATCTCATAGGAAGTAGGGATGTTTGTACTTCTCTCTCACTACTTCAGAATAAGCTAAGGTCTCTGCTATTTTAATTGCCTGTGTACCTTGAGCTACACAGCCAATATCATCTTGCTCCAGATAAAAATAAATTAGTCATGAAAAATTAAAATATCTGATCAAAATCAGAGAAAGAACTTCACTAGCACATGCCATTACAAAATCTAACGAAGCTGCTTCTTTGTTAGTGTGTACATGTTAAAGAAGAAAAGGTGAGAAGAAGGAAAGAGGGAGAAAGATAAGATGAAGAGGGGGAAGGATGGAAGGTAGGAAGGAAGGAAGACAGGGAGAGAGGAAGGGATCTGAAACTATAATTTGATGAACTACATACATGTCTCCTAAATATCTACTAAAGAATTATTCAAAGAATAAAAAGAAGCTTTTGGGAGAAATAACTATAGCTCTTCAACCCCAAAGCAACAGCATATGTCTCCAGACTATTTGTTTATTAATAATTCAGCTTTTGTCATGAAATATGCCTCATCATGTCAAGTGTGAAACTCACAAAATGTCATCTCAATTCATTTTTAGAGTGTCACCTTGGCAGGCAGTGGAGAGAATTATAGGATTAAGTGGTCTGGCTATATATAAAGCAAGACAGAAATGTAAAAGTCTCTCCTTCAAATGCTAGACTGATGTAATGATTTTAATGACTCGCATACTATTGTTCTTCACTCTCAGGAATGGATTATATTCCTGGAAACTGACTTGTCTGATTAGGTTTCATCTGGTCTCTCTGGATTTTGCTGCTGACGATCATCATTTCTACCCCACGAACAGCAGGATCCAAGCATCTGCCTCTTCCCTGCAGCTCCCATGGTCTTGTTACTGAGTGTGCGAGCCAGTGGGGTCTTGCTGAATGAAGTGTACAATTCGAATCATAAAATTTTTCATGCACCAGAGAACACTTTGGAGGCAACCCAAAGGTGAAATACAATTCCTCTCCCAACAAGCTATTGGCCACAGACCCGTGAGACACAAGTGAAGTATAAGAACAGTGTTCCTCCAAGTGCGGTCTGTGGACCAACTGCCTGGGAATCGCCAACAGCGATGAATAAAAGATGGAGATTCCTGGGCACCTCTTCAGACCTACACAATCAGACTTCCTTAGAGGCGAATCCACAGCACCTGCACAAGCTCACCCGGTGACCCCAACATCTTAAAAGCCACTGTTCTTGAACCCGAAACTGCCCTAAGAAATAGCCTTAATTTTAAAAAGCCACTCTTTTAATTTTTTCTCTCAGCGTTTCTCTTAGGAGGTTCACACAACTCTCAGGTTCCAATGGTGTCCCCCGGAAGAAGACTGGAAGGCTCTGGGTGAACAGGGCCCGTGACCCACTACAGGCTGCCCCGCGGCCCCAATGAGGCCGGGCAGACTCTGCTGCCAAAGCGTCTGGCCCACCCTGTCGCCGTGCGTCAAGCTGGAGCGAAATGGTTTCCTTCTTGTTGCGTCAAGAGAAACCGTAGGATAGAGATTTTCAAAAGTATGTTACACATAAAATACAAACTTAGTAGAAGGTTTCTTACTGACACTTCTTTCCCAAACGAGGTTGTAGTGCCGGTGACGCGGGACGGAGATGGATACCTGGAGCGCAGGGGCGGAAGCGCATAGCGGGAAAGCGGCTGCTTTCTCTGCCCTCTCCGCACCGGCCACACCCCCTGGAACTGACTAAAATTCTGTTCCTAAGTGTGCGTGTTTCTCTCGGGGACATCCATTGCCCTTTCGGTGAGGAAGCATTCAGTTACCAAGGTATTCCTGGTTTAAAAGTCATTTGGACTGAAACCGGTTTGGCTCAGTGGATAGAGCATCGGCCTGCGGACTCAAGGGTCCCAGGTTCGATTCCGGTCAAGGGCATGTACCTTGGTTGCAGGCACATCCCCAGTAGGGTGTGTGCAGGAGGCAGCTGATTGATGTTTCTCTCTTATCGATGTTTCTACCTCTCTATCCCTCTCTCTTCCTCTCTGTGAAAAATCAATAAAAAAAAAAAGTCCTTTGGAAGCTCTGCCTTGTAAACACTGACAGATACACCGCAGCAGTGCCTAGAGCTAGCTTGGAAGTAGCCCAAATGGATCTCAAACATATCTCGCTCCTGGAAGATAAATATTGAAACCGTTATTCCAGAGAAACCGTTCTTCTAAACCAGTTGTTTTTCAAACGCAAAGTCCAAGGCATCCTGGCGGAGGCTGGGATTGCAAAGGCAAGCGCGCGGTGAGGTCTCCAGCGCAGAACAGGGCCTGGGGGCGCGGTCCGCTCCGCCCACTAGCACCGGCTCTGCAGCTCACCAGGGGCCTCTGCAGAGGAGAAACGACTGTACCTATGGAGCTGGTCTAGGCTTGGTCTCACAGACCTTCCACCGCCCTTCAATAGTTCCTCCGGAGCTGGGCTTGCACAACTATGGCCCATGGGTTAACGACCCCTCAACCAGTTCTGTAAACTTTGATTGGAACACAGTCACACTCACCTGTTCACATAGTGTCGATGACAAAGTCAGAGTTGAATAGTTCAAAAGAGACCCTAGGGTCCACAAATCACCCTAGCTGGTTTGGCTCAGTGGATAGAGCCTTGGCCTCCAGACTGAAGGGTCCCAGGTTTGATTCCAGTCAAGGGCACATGCCTGGGTGGCGGGCTCGATCCTGGGTAGGGGTGTGCAGGAGGCAGCTGATCAATGGTTTTCTCTCATCGTCGATGTTTCTAGCTCTCTCTCCCTCTCCCTTCCTCTCTGAAATCAATAAAAATGTATTTTTAAAATAATAAATAAATAAAAGCACTTATCTTTAAAAAATAAAATAAAAATAGTTACTATCTAGCCCTTTCCAGAGAAAGTTTGCCTCCCACTGATCTAGAGATTATTCATAGTTGCCTAGATAGTGATTTGCATCAAACAGGGGTAGCTGGAAGCAGAGGGGGTAGATGCTAGCATGAGACAGAGGAAAATTTCACAGGAATATTGCTGTAGGAAAAATAGATAACTTGATCACCCAAAACAAACGCTGTCTGTTCTTCTTAACAAAATAATTTCTTTCCAAAGTGAGAATTTCATGTAATTGCTACTTTGAAAAGTAGATCAGGAATGACCAAAATAAAGTGATGTATTTTATTTTCTATGATTGTGGAAGCACTATATCCCCAAACCTTTCTCCATATATGCACCTGCTCTTTATGCTGTAAACACATAATAGCCCTCCTAATTTCCCCAGCTAAATACCAAGCTTAATTGCTGATAAATACATAATAGTCCTCCTAATCTCCCCAGCTAAATACCAAACTTAATTATTTCTTCTTGTTCCCCTACATCCTCATTCATTCACTCACTCAACAATTATTTAATAAGTAGCTATTATGTGCCAAGTCCAATGCTAGGCAGCTAGTATATATGAACAAATAGGACATTTGCTATGATTTGGACCGCAGAGGGGAGCAGGATGGGATAACAGATGGTGAGTTGGGTGTCTAGTACCTGAGAAACATGCAGACGACTTGTAGAATGTGCGCTATGGTGAGACTACCCATACCCTATATGTTAACCTGAGGCTCAGGAGATTGGAAATGAGGAGGAATCATCAGTCTATCAATATTAATTGAGAGAACTGGGATGGGTGAGATTACTCATATTTAGAGTAAAAAAAGAAGCACCAAGAACAGAATCCACCAGGTAGAGCATAAGAATTCTGCAAAAAAAAAGTTAAAGTGTGGCTTAGTGGGCAGGAGAAAATATGTTGAGTTTTGAATCATTGGAGTAAAAATAGAGCATTTTCTGAGAAAAAATTATGATAAGACTTAAAACGCATTCCTCAGATTTACTGTCATTGCAAGTTATGGTGACAGCAGATAGGAAAGCCACATAAGTCATACTGCTGAAGGATGAATATCAGTGAAGAAATGAAGGGAGCAACAAATTTAGATAATGCTTTTCATATGTTTAGCTCTGAAGGAGAAGAGAGAAATTGGAGAGTGGAGAGAAGAAATCAGTAGGAGGCAGCTACACCCAGGAGACACAATGAGGAAGTATCCAGAGAACTACCCATACCCTCTATCTTCACCTGGCCGCTGGCCACATGGTGGTTTGTATTCCAAATCCTTAAACTGCACTTCAGGTTTTGTGCACTTTTAGTTTGTGTATGATATTTGCTAATGTAATATGTTTATAAAGATATTTTTAAGCCATCAAAGAGTAAATCTAACAAAAAGTCTGCAAAATGTGTGTAAAGAAAATTATAAATTCCCATTGAAAAATATATTTTAAAACCTCTCTATTTGGAAAGGCATATCATATTTTTTGGTAGGAATACCAAGAATTGTTGAGATGAAAAGTCTCTCAAATTAATCTACAGATTAAATGTAATTCCAGCAACATCCAAAGAGGTCTTTTTTTAATGGAATATAACAAGTTAATTCTAAAATCCATATGATATGACAAAGGCTTAGAAACAACAAAACATGTCTGAGAAATAAAAAGGTGAGAGGACTCCCCTTTGACAAACATCAAAGCTTTATTACAATGTGTCACAAATATGACAGAGGTAAGGTGTAGAAATAGAGAATATAAGCAAAAAGAGATGGAGAGGATCAATAATAAACTCATGCACATATAAATTACTTCTACCTGACTAACATTGCACATTGGTGGGGAAAGAACTGTCTATTCAGTAAATGTGCTGGATCCTTATCTCACACTCTACATGAATCTTAAATTCCAAATATATTAAGCACTCTCTTTTGGTAACACACAAATCTATAAACATTGAAGTTGGCAATTAGGATAGTATCTTTATGAGCTTGGAGTAGGAAAAGACCCAGAACAAGGTACAAAAGATAAAATCATAAAGAAAATGGTTAAGTACCTGCATTAGAACTAACAACTTCGGTTCCTAAAATACACCATGGAGAGAATAAAGAGACAACCTATAACCTGGAGGAAAGCATTTGCAGCATCTGTGAATAAGGAGTAGCAGTCAGAACATGTAAAAATTTATATTAATCAAAAAATAAAAAGACAAAGGAACCACAGTAAAAACTGCTTTAAAAATCAACAGGAATTTTCAAAAAGTTCAGGACCAATCAACTAAGTGTGCTGTTAGGGTATTTACATGTAGTTAGTCAAAAATATAGACAGAGAAAGGAATGTGATAGGAGAGGAGTACACTGGCATAAGGTTCTACTTCTTCACCTGGATAATGGGTACATGGGTGTTGCTTTTGTTATTTTACACTATTAGTAAATGTTTTAAAAGAAAATGCCATGTGCCTTAAAAATTATGAAATTGTGGATGAAAAAAATAATTTAACCAATAGATTTTATCTGTCTCTTTGAACATTTTGAGATATTTTTTAATCCCTCAATGTAAGATAGAGGAATAGTAAATAATATTGAGCTTGGGAAAAAATGTAGTCTAACAAAAATGGTCATGAGGGAAAATTTTACCAAAAAAGAAAGACTCTAAATGGTTTAAAGTACAGGGAGGATAGGGGAAGACTAGAAAATATTAAACAACATGTTAAAGAAAATTGGCACACTGTTTTCTGCATTAAACTTTATCACCTCCAAAAATATAGTGAATTAAAAGCCACAAATAAAGATAAAGTGCTTATTTTTCTAGAAAAAGCAGAGGAAAATTACTAACTTCATTTTGGAAGTATTCATGAAGAAAGAAGTTTATCCTGTTTTCATAAGTCATGCTGCATTAGTGTGAAAAATAGGCAATAGGAAAAGAATATTTCAATATCAACATACCTGAAAATGTGGTCATGTCTTTACAAATGGTCATGTAACCAACATATATACAAAGAGATGTGCCCTAATGAAAGTGTACTTCCCTATGGGGTTGTATACAATAATTAACCTATAAAAGAGCCAGAGTCGCAGAGGATGTGATCATTATATTTAGGTGATATGATGTATTTATTCAGAGGAAGTAGCTATGTAGCTTTGCACTTGAAGTTTCCCCACTCTGAACCTAGTCCAAGTGCAAAATGAGTCATGACCAATATTTTCACAGCCTACTAGACACTCAGGGATCTCTGAGACACGAGCTGATGGTCTTCCATCATTCTTCGGCGGGCAGGTGTCACCACCACTAATTAGGCTTTTGCTTAAAATTTGCCCAGGCAGGGGGGCAGAGGTCCAAAAGCAAGAAGGTCTGGAGACTGAACAGCCCATTCATGGCCTTCGGTGGCCTCGCCTGCCTGGCACAGACGCCTGGCCACAGCCTGCTGGTAAAAGTTATGTGTTCCATGTAATAAGAGTTTTTTATCTTGTAGGGCTGCCAGTCCAGCTTCTCTACCAGAACTTAGCTGGCAGGGCCAGATTTCCAAAATGAAGGAACTTTGATGAATGAGCCTGTATCCGAATCAGCCATTTTGAAAATCTCAGTCCCATAAAGTGTGTAAGTGTCATCTCACCCAATGCACTGAAGTACATTCTAGTAAAAGTCCATCAGCCACAGATCAGAAGGCTCAGGACAGGCAGATAAGCAGGTAAATGTGCTTCCTAAAGAGCTGGGTTTACACAGATGTCATCCTAGAAAGAAGCTAGAAAATAACATCCTCAAAATAAACATACTCTCCCATTATGTAGAATTTTACAATTTAGCCAATGATTTCACATACCACAAGAAGTGGGAATTTTTAATTTTAGAAGTAAAAAAATTGCCCAAGGTCACATAAGTAGTAGAGGACTAAGTCAGGACATATTCTAAACATAAGTTCAAGTCCAGCGTTAAATAACCTACACCACAGAAGCCTAAAAATAGGAACAAGAATAGTGAAAACAGCTGCCATTTTTCATTTTTAGTGAGGACCTAGCAAATGTGAGGCATGCTGTATAATGCACTTTATACTTCTGTGTTTAAATGTAAAACAGTAAATTATATTTAAATGCATAGCAAGAGCTGTCTGTGTTGAATCCTTGGATTACAATAAAGATTTCTTATCAGCTTTATAAGTTGAAAAGACCATGTTTTGCCCTCTTTAATGGGAGCATAAAAGTATTGTTCATATATACATTATGAACTTTTATATATTTTATTTATTCCATTATACACTGAGTGGCCAGATTATTATGATCTCTGAATGCATAATAATCTGGCCACTCAGTGTATATATGTGTGTGTGTGTGTGTGTGTATATATATATATATATATATTTTAAAGGCCCAGTGCATGAATTTGTGCATTGGTGGGGTCCGGCCAGCCTGGCCAGGGGGAGGGGACATAGATGGTTGGCCGGCCTGCCTGCTGGTTGAACTCCTGGTTGAGGGGACAATTTGCATATTAGCCTTTTATTAGGATATACACTGAGTGGCCAGATTATTATGATCTCTGAACACATAATAATCTGGCCACTCAGTGTATGTGTGTGTGTGTATGTGTGTATATATATATATATATATATATATATATATATATATATATATATTAAAGGCCCAGTGCATGAATTTGTGCATTGGTGGGGTCCGGGCAGCCTGGCCAGGGGGAGGGGACATGGATGGTAGGCCGGCCTGCCTGCTGGTCGAACTCCTGGTTGAGGGGACAATTTGCATATTAGCCTTTTATTATATAGGATATACACTGAGTGGCCAGATTATTATGCATTCAGAGATCATAAAAATCTGGCCACTCGGTATGTATTTCATATATAACCGTACATAAAAAATTAGCTACAAGGAAAATAGTGCAGATTAAGGATTGATCATTTTAGTAAAATGTAAAAGAAACTCTTGCAAGATCAATAATTAAAACTAAATTTTTCTTGGCCATTTTTATTTGACCCTTTGTATCAAAAAATATATATATTTGGTTTAAAAGTGAAAGTAGGCAAAGCCCTAAGTTAAAAGTATTATCTGCATGCCAGCTGACTGGTTATTTTATGAAAACTATCCAAATTATGCTAGAAGGTTCTACTTCACAGATATTTATTGAAAATCTGCTATCTTATGGAAGTAGGAGATATACAAAAGTATATCATACAATATCTATCTTTAAGGATTTATACTCTAGTAAGAAGAATTAGAGACACACAAGTAGAAGGTAATGAGTATTGGCCAGAATCCAATATTTGATTTCTTTGAGTTATTCTAAATAGAAAATGAATTATATCTTAAATTACCATAAAATATGTCAACATTAACATTTCAGCAACAGTAATCCTCTAAATCATGTAATTGCCTTTAAAGAGGCAACTCAGAATCAATTCAGAGAGGTTTGGAGTGGCATTATTTAGTCACTAAATTGACCCTCGAAATAAAGAGAGATGGGGGGACAGGTGCTTCTTCATTCTCATTTACTTATTTCAACACAATTAATCATATTGGTTCTTGTCATTGACGGAAAATTTTTCATGCTGGTATTTTTCTTTCAATACACAAGCCTTCACGTATGCACTAAAAGGCAGAGTGCGTAAACTAAAACCTCTGGCTTTAAGGAGAATATCTAAGAAGGAGAGTCACAAAATCATTAGCCCACATAAATATTTCTTTTCCTCATTTTCCATCCAACCTCCCTCTCTCCTCCTAACAAAACACGCACACACACACACCACACACCACCTGAATCAGACATTTTTATATACAATGACCTGATTGTACATTTAGTGCTGTTAAGTCCAGTTTTATGTTAACCTAAACCAGAACGTTGTTACTGATAAATAGAATATAACTCATGGCAATTTACTGTGAATCCTTCAACATGGCCCCATATGCTAGAGAAGCAGAGAAAATAATATGATACAGATTTATGCATCTCCTTTTAGCTCAGAAATCTTATCATGCAGTAATTAGAGGCACACTAAAAAGCCAAATAAAGAGACCGCTTGCTGTATAGATCTATAAACTGGATATTGACGCTACAGATGCCAAAACACAGTCAGGAAGATTAGCTCGCAGCTCCGTCCCCGCCGAGGAAGTTCCCTGAAGGATGAAAGGGCCCTGGAACAAAGTGAGATGCTTTAGCTGATCAAGCCCTATTTGGTCACTTTCATCTTTGCGATGCATGGAAAAGGAGCCCCTTTCCTGCCAGCTCTTGGCACTGTGACCAGGGAGAGACATAAAGGGAGGCAAGGCAAGGCCAGCACAAAAGGGGAAGTGGTTAAAGGCAGCAGCTCTTTCCAAAGAAACAGAGGTGCTGGCAGGAGATGTTAACAACGAAGATGCTTGTGCCTCCATGGCAAACAGAATGGCAATGGCCTAATAATGAACCTGAAAGACACAAGTGAGGATGGCTGCATGCAAAGCGGGGAGAAACCTTCCAATTACTGCTTTAGACAGCCCTATTAATCCTTCGGAACACTCCCAACAAAAAGTCCATTCAACGTTCCCTCAATGTGTGCCGTCTAATGGGAGCAGTATTATGTCTGACACGGAGTGTAATTACATCATGAGAATTTCACATACAGAGAAGTAAAGTCTTTAATTTTCTGCAGGTGCCTTGGACACATTCTGCATAATTCTTTGCCCCAAAATGAGGTGCACATTCCTCTTCTGCAGAGCGCTTTCAGATTGGGATGGTTTGCATTTGAGGACTGAGTAATAGTCATTTATCTCAGCCATTGCGGAAAGCAGCACACAGCACATTCTCCCTGCCTCACACCACGTGTCACTAACATCTCCAGCAAAGCTGAACAAAATCTATAATTATAGATACAGGATGTGTGTACCTACAAATACATAAAATCTTGCTCTAACGCTTCTCTGGGTCACAATCATGAGCAGCAG
This sequence comes from Eptesicus fuscus, assembly GCF_027574615.1. Lineage (NCBI taxonomy): Eukaryota > Metazoa > Chordata > Mammalia > Chiroptera > Vespertilionidae > Eptesicus > Eptesicus fuscus. The sequence goes on along the minus strand of NC_072478.1, from coordinate 66,558,206 downwards.
ATAAGTAGTTAGGAACCTTTCTATACCCATTAGTTATGAGATTCCAACAAGCCATAACCCCACAGGGGGGCACTTAACAGGTTACTCCCGCCAGTCCATGCAACTTGGAAACAATTGAAATGGTACAGGAAAGAGGATAAATGCAAAGGACAGCATTAAAGGCTGCTTTGTTTCCTGAAATAATTACACATGTAGCATGTCTTGTTGATTTATTCTAAAGACTCTTCAGTCAAACATAAATGGATTACATTTTTTTGCTGACTTACACGAAACAGTTTTATTATTTTAGTATCACCTGACAGCAGAGGCATGACAAAGGGGATGTTTAATATAACAAGTTAATAGAATATGCACCAAGGAGAAAAAAAGTTGTAAATTGATTTTCAATGGTGGAGCAGTTCAGTGCATAGAAATAAGCTAAATTGTGGCAAACTTAACTGTATTTCTTGGAGTTGATGACTTTACTACTAAGACATTCTTACATAATATAAGAGAAAAACTAATTTTACTTGTTTCTACTAGAGAGCAAATTATATCAACAAGACCATAGTATCTGATGTTCTTTATGATCCTATGTTTTCTGAAAAATCCATATCATTAAATAGGGAAAGAAATGGCACTTAAGGCATCATGGTTCATGGACTAGAGGTAGCTGGACCCTTTTATCTATACACTAGAGGCCTGTTGCATGAAGATTTGTGCAATAGGCCTTCCTTCCCCTGGCTGCCGACACCGGTTTTCCTCCGGCACTCGGAACCCAGGCCTTCGCTCCAGCCACAGCGGAGAAGCCAAGCCTCTTCAGTCTTCAGTCTTCACTCCGTGCCTGTGTATGCAAATTAACCTGCCATCTTTGTTGGGTTAATTTTCATACTCACTCCTGATTGGCTGGTGGGTGTCACGAAGGTACAGTCAATTTGCATCTTACTCTTTTATTAGTGTAGATTGCTCCCACCTCCAAAATGCAACTATTTCTAGTTCAGAAGCTATGCTTGCATGGGGCAACGCAATCGTTGCCCAAAGCAGCCCTTCCACCAGCACCATCTGCTATTCAGGGCCCATAAATATCCCAAATTAACTACTGAGGTTTCTTTCTTATCCAGGCATCTGAAACATTGTGGAACATTTTGATTGTGTTCAGGTCCCAGAAAACCTGATAAAGTCTAATAAGAACTTTTTCATTACAGTTCAACTTAGGCAAAAACTAAGCTCTCCTGGACAGTAGGTTATCTTTAATGTCCATTTTGAACACAGGATCAGCTGTTCCTAGGGAGAGTTGTCTGCTTTTCCAAAGCTCAAGGCATCCTTTCAGAGAGAGAAGACTACGGATGTGCTCATGTTCTTCCCCCTCCTCCGTCCTGGAGAACCTCAGGACACGCAGCCATAGGTGCCTCTGGGGAGTACAAAGGACTCACTGTCCTTGGCGTCCATTATTTCCCAGTTTATTCAGGCAAACCAAGACATCCCTCAAGGACTCAAGTTATAATCTTACTGGCATCCTTCAAAACTTCTCCAAAAGTCTCCTGAGGCTAAAAGGACTGTAAAAACTGACCTGGAAACTTCCATCACTAAATGTGTATATAGTACAAACTTCAGCCAATCTGTAACTCACTAAGAGGTATAGACTTGCTAATACCCAGTTCCCCTGCATGTTCAGGATTAATCACTAAAGTTGCTCTTTCTTGATGCAAATGTCACAGGCAAAGGTGAAGAAGCTACCAGTTATCTACTGCACCTCTCTGTTTAGAAGACAATGCCACCAATGCACGATGCTTCTCTTTAAAAAAAGGAATAAAAACTTGGGTTATTAATTTATTATACAGTACTTTATAAAACTTTTTGTACAAGTTCCAAATTTGTCTCCATGAACTAGTCATAGCCATCCAGGAATGCAATGTCATATAATTCTTCTATATTTTCTTAAAGAGACAGTTGAACCTAAATCTGAAAGATAATTCAGCATAAAATATTCAAAGTGGAATAATTTTCACTAATCCCCACAATACACACTGTTTTTACGTAAGAGGTTTTTCAAATACCCAAACCCCTGGCAATTCAGAACAGACTCGAGAAAGAACATTACTTCTTACTCAAGAATTAGTTCCAAACTAATACAGATGATGGAACAAGAAAGCATACATGGGAAATAAAATGTGAAACAGATGGCAGGAAGCCTTATGTGAGGAACTATACATGCATAGATGACCCAGCCAAAGAAAGTTATTCTGGTGTAAACACTAGGTCCATTCAAAAGATGGACAAGAAGAAGGATGGAGTGAAATCGTCTGACCAATAAGTGGTCATCACTGGGCAAAAAAAACAAAACATTTAAATTGTAGTTTTTATGATGTAATTCATATTAAGGTATTTTGGTCCCCACCAAGAAATACAAACAGAACATGCATTATTCATTCACATTTGCATGCAGTAATTCCCATAAAGAGGAACTGAGCGGGACATGTGTTCAAAGGCTCTGTGGATTCTGATATGTTACAAGGAAAAGCTTTCTGGCAGAGCTCACTGTCCGTGGGTTTACTAGTACATATGAAAGAATGAATGAAGGTCAGAATGTGTGTCCTGAGTATGCAGAGAAGAATGTGTTGATTAAGAGCCAGATTATGTTTTTATCTCTGAACTGATTTATTTTAGTGTTTGGGGGGGGAGACTAATGCACTATAAAAATTGTAGTCACTCTCCTTTATTTTTACTTTTGTCTTCCTTGTGGCAACGGTGTCTGCTTTGCATTTCAGAAACACTTAAAACAATAACATGGCTAAGGATCCATGAATGTGAAATTTAAAAATTTCAGAAACTTACAAAAATCAGAATTCAGGGTCAGTGGAGAGAGATTTATGCAACATTTTTGACACGTCTATTTCTCATTCTTGTCAATGTAGCTCAACGATGACTTGCACAAAGTATGTGGAACTATCAGCATTAGCCACCCTTTCTTAAAAAAAAAAATATTAAGACAAAATTAAATCACATGTAAAAAATACCTTCACAGCAACACCTAGACTGCTGTTTGACCACTATCTGGATGCTATAGCTTAGTCAAGTGGACATATATACTTAACCATTACAGCAACTCATATGTGAATTTCAAATTTTGGAAACTTTGAACATCAGAGAAGACCAATATTAGTGAAACTGGTTTTGCTATTCTACGTCCTAAGTAGCATATCTTAAAGCTTTAATGATTCTATAAATCTGAGCGTATCAAATCTTGAATAGTTGTACAAAGACACATGCCACGGAAGAACACAACTCTACTGAGGAACACTACTGCTCGTATAAAGGCACGTAAAGCTTGAATTTGAATCTGTGGACCACACAAAATACTGCAGCGACTTACGCCAAATGCCATTTCAGCAACTGGAAAGAGAGCTTTGGCCTGACATCATGGTGTTGGGATGGCTTCCTTCCAACAGACCGAGGGACAGGGAAAATTGGGAAAGCCACTACTGTACCCAGAAGCAACATATTAATGTCAAATATAAATCTGATAGTACTGCATACATTACATCAGTCATCACATTCACACCTAATTTCATTGCAAAATTAAAATTGGAAACTCCTAGCTAGCATTCTGGCACGTAGTTTCGGGGCACAGTCAAAACCTCATGTCACCCGAGGCACTCCGGGCAAAATTCCAGGCTGCCAACAGCACTACCTCATTTGCCTATATACTTGCATATTTTTGCTGCAAAGATAAGGAGTGTAGCAATGATATTTGCTTGCAGTTGCATGTTACCAGATAAGTGGGCTTATTTTTCCAATCCTCACACAACAAAATTCTGAGCTCATCAGCCCCATATTTGCTCATTAGTCTCATATTGGGCTGTATTTAAGTGCTCTGTCCACAGCAATTAAGTCTTATTTGTAGTACACTTTTCTTAAAATACTTTCTCTGGCATATTAATCCAAAATATTACCCCCAAAATATTTGAAACAATTATTTTATTGGTTGCTATATCTCTGCTTATGGCTTCAAGGCAAAAGATTTATGATCAACTCTTTCTATAGCTATAGATTAAACTATCACATTTAATAGCTATCCTTTAGGCATTCTATGGATTCACGCATCCAGTCAGCTATGTTATCACACAACAGAAACTAGTGAGCATGACTGTTCTATACGGGGACACCCAGGACATTCACAGAAAAACAGGACACAGTCCTTCAAGAAGCTTACAGTATTCTAAGGGAGACAGAGAACAAATGAATTAAAATACCACATAGTAAGGGCTAGTTTTGAGTACCATGGGAGTTTGGGAAACTGCAAATCTCTTGGTATGACCAGGGTGCAGGCTTAACATGAAGTGGACTAAACTATCTATGATGCAGTACAAAGATTAAGAGACATTTTTGAAAACCCAATGGTATAGCAGGATTTTGTAAAAATAAATATAGACTTTTGTTTTATTTTACCATCTCATGCCATTCTGATTCTAATCATTCTTATTGTAATAAACAATGCAACTGGGACTCAGAGACATTTATCCAGTCAACTTGGTTGAGTACTATGGTAGACAGAATAATTGCTCTCCGAAGTTATCTACATGCTAATCCCTGGAACCTCTGAGTATGTAATCTTCCATGTCAAAAGGGAGCTTGCAGATGTGATTGAAGATATTGAGATGGGAAGATTATCCCGGATTATCCTGGTAAACCCAAAAAGAGGGAGGCAGAGAAGTTGGATTCAGATAAGGAGATGTGATGACAGACCAGGAGTTGGAAGGAAGGCTCCCAAGGTGAGGGACATGGGCAGCCTGTAGAAGCTGGAAGAGCAAAGAAATGGGTTCTCCCCTGGAACCTTTAGGAGGAACACAGCTCCATGGACACCTTCACCTCCAGACTCTAGAATAATACATGAGCACTATTTTAAGCCCCAAATGTACCTGGCTTTATTATAAGTGCTTTGCCTGAATGAAATCATTTCAGCCTCACTTACCATGAGTCAGGCACTGCTAAGGGATTTATATTTAATCACCACAACAATCCATAAAACATAGGTCAGGCTTTATCCCCATTTTACAAGTGTGAAAACCAGGTCACAAAAAGTTAAAGTAATTTGCCTAAGATCAGACAGCTAGTCACTGACAGACCTTGAGCCAGAACACAGGCGATCTAGGCTGTCCCTTGATTTAAAGTGAGTTGCTGTGTGGGGGGGTGTTTTGTCATGTTCACACACTTAAAAATACCAAAAACAGTGTCTTAGTCGGTGTGTCCCCAAAAACCAAAGCCTGAGAAAAAGGTTTGGGTGCAGGTCATTTATTTGGGGTATGGATCCCAAGAAGCAGGAATAGGCGACTTGTGATAGTGAAAGAGGGGAGAAGGGAACTCCAGTTCACGGATAACTTGTCAAGCTGATAACCGGGAATTCATCCCAGTGGGCACCTACCAGGAGGAGTGTGGAGACTGCATCTCCGAATCGGCTGCTCAAGGGACAGCGGAAGGAAATATTTATCCACCAGCTCATGTTCCCCATTGATCAAAGGGTCCCCACTCAGTCTCCAGGTCTCACATTTTCAGGGCTGCGCATCCACCAGAATAGCTGCGTGGGTTCCTACATCGCCCACGCGGTGGCAGCTGAGAATCTGCAAGGTGACAGATACTCAATGCAGCCAAGTAAGGTTCCGTGGGGTCATATCTGGCTCAGCTGGTTGCTGTAGCAACGGCTGGAGTTTAAATTGCAGGCAGAAAGGACACAACTTTGAGCATGAGAGGAAGCTGACACAGCTAGTCTTTTGATTCCAAATTTGAGATGCTTTCTATCACATCAGAGCATGTCTCCTCAAGTAATCACTTGTTTTCACGCTGCTATGACCTGATGTTTGGAAAGATTTGGTTTCTGTGAGGATAATTGACCAATACAATGTATTCATATAGCCCAAGAAAGGTGGGGTACGCTGCTTTATATGGGTTACTTTGTCTCACTAAATGGGTGTTAAATTCCTAGGAGGTGGATGTAGTAATAGATACCATTCTTGATTTTTCCACAATATAGTTCAACAATGGACTCAAAATAGGAACTCAAAAACTATGTACTAATTAATGTACATTCGAATTTCAATCTCTCAGGCAGTTTTATTAATAATTACTTCTGACAAACTGCCGGATATAAAAACAGGCACAGGGATGTAAAGTACAGCATAGGGAATATAGTTAATAATATTGTAATAATTGTGTATAGTCCCAGGTGAATACTAGACTTACCAGGGGGATCACTTTGTAAGTTACAGAAATGTCTAATTACTATGCTGTATACCTGAGACTGATTTATTGTATGTCAACTGTAATTGAAAAATAAAAAATAACAATTTTTAAAAATTACTTCTGGAATTTAAATAGCCCCACTAAGGATTTTTATAAAATACTTTCTTCATGTTCTCATTATCCTTTCAAATCTGCTGTCATTCTTTCTTCTTCTAATTTTAATAGTGTGATGTTTCTTATCCAATGATAGCACATAATTTTCTTTCCATCATTAGATAGTAGACTCACTAAACCAAGCCAAAAAAACCCTTAAAAATGTTTCTTTCCAGATGGATCACAAACCCAATTGACCAAAATAAAGCTTTAAAAAATTCCCAAATATAATTTTACTTTCATATATTTGTCATTTTTGTAAAAAAAAAACAAAAACATTTTTTCTTAATTGGACAAAATACACACTACAGCAGACCAAACAATAATAGCACTAGAATGGAGTATAATATGATCATGACTATCAATTATTAATCTGAGTCCCGTTATTTAAGTATAATGGAAAGTAATCAGTTGTGATATATTATTATGCAAGATGTCTAGCCAGTAAGTGAAAGACAGCCAAGAGTTTTGTACATTAGCATCATAGGAACATTTCTCAGAATACAGCATTTTTTTAGCACTCCATTACCTCACATCCAAGACAAAAATATTTGATATATCCACACTAGCATAATCAAAGAAATACAGAAATTAAATTTTGTTTGTTATAAATATTCCTATTTGCTTGAAATGTTTCAATCTCTTCTTGAGTATTATACCTATCAGAACAGTGTTTGTTTTAGGATAAAATAACGCAAAACAGTTCCACTGAGAATGACTGTCATTTGTGACCAAAAAAAATCACAATAAAATCATATACTAATTAATACCTTTTACCATTTGGAAGACACTATTCTGTATAACTGACTAAAGTTACTTTGAAAATTTATGCTAGAGTATTATTTAATTTACTGGATATTTGCATATAGGTAATTTTCTATACATATCACACATGAGTTATTTCTGTATATTCATTATTTAAAGTCATTTAAAGTTATTGACAAAAGAAATGTATCTTTAATGTTATATGCATTTAACAGAAATGTTTTCCAGAATGTAACTGCATAAAAGTTTTAAAAATTAATGTTCATTATGTTTTCTTAAGTAATTTACACTTGTTACAAATAAGCCACATACTTAGGATTTTAGAGGCTCTAGGATTTTGTGAGGCTCATTAATCATAATCAAGTACACCTTGAAAAAAACACCATATGCCAATGAAAAGAACTATTCAACTATGGTAATAAATCATCAATTCACAAGGAAATGTGCGGCCGCAGTTTTTATGGGCTCATCGGAAAGACCTGCATACCATAAACACACATACTTGGTATTTGGTGTTACTGCTTTTAAAATACAGGGAAAGGAGGAGAGAAAAAAGAAAATCCTATCTTTCAAATGAAAATACTAATCTAAGATTCCACATTTTTAAAATCATAGACTAATAAGCTTGTTCAGAGCAGACATGGGATCTTCAAGGAAGGCTCTTTGGAGGCATTGACATAATTGTTCAAATAGCAGAGAACAGAAACTTAAAACCTATTTTTCAAAGTGAATAACCCAATCTTTGAAGAGCAATAATTTTTAAAACTAAACAAATACTTTCTCATGCTTTTTATCAGAAGAGAGGTTATCACATTGCAGTTGCACGTTATCATTTTCTATGAAGAAGTTTTGAATTCTTACTGATGTTGTTTTTCTTCCCCCACCTGTCAGGGCCCCATATTCTCCCTGTTCCTAAAGTGCAATTTCAGTTTCTGAACACGTCAAGCGGCATGTACTAGAGAATAAGACTCAGTGGAGCTTCTGAAATTCTGGGAACACCAGGGAAAATGGGTGAAACACAACATAGAGCAACTTATCCTATACTGGTCCATCTCTGGCTGGTTGAAATTACATGTAATTTATCTTGCAAGATTCTTGTTTCTACCATCTGCATCAAATAATTCAATTGTCTAACAGCACTTAAGGGCAGCAAGTAATATCAGAAGTGTTATTAGACTCTGACGAACCAGAAGTCTGCTGTGTTGAGAAAATACACCAACAGATAAGATCAAAACCCAAAGAAATGTAAAACAGAAACTTTCGCATGACATAAAGTTGCAGCCATCCAGCATCCCATCTGATAATTAAAGTAAGCAAAGTATCCATTTATCATGCTCCAATGTCTGAAACGTTTATAGAATAGTTTGAGAAATTTCCTTTGTTTACCCCCACTAAATAAGCTCAAGCCAGAGGTATGACGATCCGCTAGGTTTAGGTGGACGATGACTTTTCATCTCATTGGCCTGCCAACAGGTAAGTACAGTAGCCCCCTTTGATTTAGGGAATTCCTCCATTTTCAATAATTCCCTGCTTAGGACTATTTTTCCCATTTCAATACTGATATCCTTTGATCACATACTTTTCTTCTAGAATCTACTTGAGTGTTCTTTTTCAAACTTTTTAAAAATAATTACATGTGTCCTCAGCTGGGGAGTTTGCTAAACTTCCAGAATGAAAAAAAAAAGTAGGGAAAGGGGAAGACACTAGGGAAAGAGCTAAATGTGGGAGGTAAACTCTGATTCAGTACAGAGTGATAATTTCAATTGATAAAGAAATATGAATCAAACGAAATACAGGAAAAATATTTATTTCCTTGCTGATAATATATAAAATGCTGACATTCAGATAATGTAAAATTCTGCAATGATATCATAAGTAACGAACCGGTTACTGAAGATTTTGAAACCAAAGGGAATTTAAGATTAGATACTGTACCAAAAAAAAAAAAAGTTTTATACTGTGAGAAAGCTTACATATCAAATTTGATGGATGTCTTCCTATTGATAGCAATTTTAAAAACTGATAAAATTTTACCAATAATAAGTTGTAAAGATAGACTTTTATTTCTAAACTATTAGATATAAAACCAACCATGCTAGAGAAAAGATTGACTAACCCTCCTATTTTCCTCTAAAAAAAATACTACCAAATTGTTTTCATTTGAAAGAGTGATCAATGTGTATATGAGAAAAAAAATGTAAGAAAACAATTTTATAGAGGTATGGCAGGCAGTTAATAAAATGTTATATTTATGCATTTTGTGATTAGTATACAATTTGTAACTTTTCTTCAGTTAAAAACTGTGGTACATCTATACAATTGAATACTACACAGCTGTAAAAAGGAAAGAACTCTTATCATTTGCAACAGCATGGATGTACCTAGAGAGCATTATGCTAAGCGAAATAAGCCAGTAGGAGAAAGGTAAGTATCACATGATCTCATTCATATGTGGAATCTAATGACCAACATAAACTGATGAACCAAAATAGACCCAGAGACACAGAATCATCAAACAGACTGTCAAACCTCAGAGGGAAGGCCTCGATGGAGAGGGGAAGAGATCAACCAGTGAACTCATATGTGTATATGCATAACCCAAGGACACAGACAGTGGGTGGTGAAGGCTTGGGTGGGAAGGAGGGTGGAAGAGGGCAATGGGGGATAAAAAGGGACATATGTAATACTTTCAACAATAAAGATTTATTTAAAAAGAAACAAAAAATAATAATTTCCATGATTTTTAAAATTCTATTTCAATAATCACTTTACATGGAATTCTTTATTTGTAATTTGGTATATTTTTCTTAGATTGTAAATGTTTTAGGCTTCACAGATCCTGGGATCATCCCTGTTTTGGAAGTGCACATTAATGGGCAACTTGGAAGGCACAGAAAATGGCACAGACACCAGGAAGAATCAGCTGGTGAGAGTTACCAGGCTCAGCCAATGACCAAGGAGAATTCCAGGAAGGTGCAATGTGGGCTAGTCACTGGGATGCCTTCCTGATTCTCAGTCAAGGGCCTCAACTTGAAAAGAGAATGCAAAATTCTATTGTCTACTTATAATTCATCCTGGGTAGAAAAGACGGGGATTAGTATGAACACAAAGGATTCCAACAATGGAATCCATTAAGTTAACTCCCTCAATGAGTGAGTCCCATCCTCTGTAATCTCAGTCACCACTGAGGTGTGTCCATCATGTGAGCAGGAGAATCCCTGTGGCCAAGGATGGCTTATCTCATTATGATATGAATCTCACCATAAACCAATCAAAGAATGTTTCAAATGTGCCATATCCTTGATACTTTTATTTTCAATATTATTTTTCTTTATGAGTGAGGAATTGAAAAGTATAAGGCACATATTATAATGGAAAACCATTATGATTCAAAAAGGTGAGGAAGTTCAGGACATTTATATTCAAGAAGAAATTCACATAACTTTTACAAGTAGTTTAACCATATATGAATTAATTCCTCTTAATAAGAAGTGTTAAGGTACAGTTTTGTTATTTCCACATAGTTCGAGGACCATCATCTATTCCATGCTCTTTGAAGAGATAGCATAACAATCCCAACAGAATATTTCAGCTGTCTACTTGAGTGGAGGGGGAGGAAGGAACAAACCTTTAGGCTGAAACCTCATTTTAGGACAGACATTGTGGAATAAATGAATCTGTTCAATATATATTTTACCGCAGCATCAAAATTGGAAGCCACTGCCAACCATAGTCTCAAATCAGAGTTTATTGTTTGCCAACAAAATGTCTCTGGAGTCCATCTCCTCAGGTGCAAGTACATCACAATCTAAAGATATATCTGAACATCTATTCTTCTGCCTATTGAAAATAAACTCCAGAAACCAAATAAATATCCCCAGTGTTACATCATGTCTCTGACTTTGGTACAGACCGGACTGCAGGCACCACCATCATTCTCTACCTATCACATTAAAGTGGGAGTCCTGAAGAAACCAGACCATCACCACAAATCTGTACTTACTTGAACGAGACAGCCTGCAGAAGCAAAATAATGAGATTCGTAATGGCCAACGTGCCTTTTGGAAGAAATTACCCGAGGTTTCAGCTAATTACTACTTCAAAAAAAACTGCCTATGTACACATGCCAATTGAAAGATTAAGCTGGTGGCTATGGCCATGTCATTTGCCCCATAATGCAGCAGACAGTGCATCTGCAGAGACTGTGTTCACAGTAAGGCCCCCGGCATCTGGTCAAGCGCTCTGTAGAGGTCTATGGTGTGAAGGACCACAGCTGCTTTAAGGGAAGAAACCGCAGATTATAATTTCAGACTGCTTCTTTGGGTTATTTTGTACTTGTGATAGGAAAACCCAGTCTCTTGTGTCCTCCCTACACACACTTTATATTAATGTAATCATTAACCGACCATGATGATTATGGTTTCTGAAAGTCAGATGTTCTCTTGACTCATGATTAATTCAGATGACTAAAATAAATTCAGACCAACACTGTACACTGTAAAAGAAAAAAGAAGAGCTTTTATGTACCTGTCTCCACCACATGCAAGTCAGTATACGTGTGGGACACGCACAGGTCAGGTGAGAACCTCTTCCACATAACAGCCCTTAATTGTCACTTGATTTTAAAATAAGAATGAGACTTTCTCATGTAGGAAAGGGGGAGACAGACATCTGCAGCAGAGGGAACAGGGAATACAATGTGTAGAAATGCAAGAGTCATGAGCAAGCAGGGAACAGCAACTCAGCTCCCCCAGAGGCTGCAGCCCTGGTCCAGCAGCCACTGCATTCTCCTTTAAGGTCTGCAGTCCACAGCACAGGCACTCATGCGCCTGGCGTGTGCCCTGGAAATGCCCAGGCCAGCCCTTCACCAGGCCAACCTATCATGCAAAACAGCTCAAATCTGATTCGGAACCCCAAATACACTCTCAGAGGGAATTTTAAAGATGAATTAAGGTACATAGGCCAAGCCTTCTAAATGAATGCCAAACAATAGGCCCTATCAAAATGGAACAGCATTTATGTACTCTGTGTCCCATAGAAACCCCGTGTTCTCACACTTGGATGCCGTTCTATACCCAGTTCCCTCTGGAAGGCACCCCTTTCCATGCTTCTACCCACGCAGGTCTGATTTTCTGTGTGTGCTGAGCTCAGAAAGTCTCCTGCTCTGTAATAACTTTCTCTGCTCTTGTCCCTCAATACCTGAAAAAGTCAGCTATGTCACTTGGATGTTTATATAATGTGTAATATCAGTTTGCAAGTGCCCCCTCATCTTTAATCTCTTCTCCAGACTGAGATCTTCAAGGGCAGAGAGTGAAATTTACTCTTTTTCTGTACCTGGTGCTTAGTACAGTACCTGAAAGACAGAAGTTTCCCAGTAGATGTATGACTGATGAATAAATCATTTCTAGGCTCATGCTGGTTCTTCTTAGTTTCTCTCATTTCAATTTAGAAAAACAGGTATTTCACTCGGTGAGGATGATGACACTTGCTGATATGTGGCACCTCACCCCCTGCCCCAACAAGGGCAGGTTTATGAGCGATGGGGCTTGATTCTCCGAGCACAGCTGTCAGGAGCCTCTGAAATCCCTCACAAGGAGTGCCCTTGCAATCACATTTTTGCACTGTGGCTGTGGAGTCAAATTTTGTTCTCAGCTCTAATTCTTACCATCCCTCTGGGTGACAGGAGGGATTTGTAGCTTAATTTCACTAGACACTACTTCAGAAAATAGACCTTTAGGCTAAACGGTCCCTTCTCAAAGGGACATATACACACAAGAAAAAGAGAAACCTCTTTGTCCTTTGTGTTAATTAAAAAGCAATCTCCTTCAACAGTAATTCAGTCCCAGAACACAAGTTGGGTCCCTAAATACATAACAGAGTGAGGACGAGTCTTTTGCTTGTCAGTTAGGAAATCAATCGTTCCCTACAGCACAAGAGAAATAAGTTCTGGGATTATTTACTTTATATTATACATTTTCCAAGCAATTTTATAATTCAACTTTACTCATCAATGCCATAATTTAACAAATAACTAATAGAAAGAAGTGATGTTTTAAAGGAATTCTCATCAAACTACCTGACCTACTGGCCCTCATTTATGTTTTCATTAGTACCACATTTATACTAACTTAAGAACTTTCTAGCAATCTCATGTGTCAACTTTAACTACAATATCCTATTCTGTTATTTAGAGTAGATCTAACTATCCAACTTGAATCCACCTCTGAGTTCCGTGTGGTGAGTGTTAAGATTTCAGATGAAAGGCTTGTCAGAAACTTTCTCAGACTCTCTGGTCCTAAATTTGGGTAGCGAGGGACACAGGGCACCAGAGAGGGTGCGAGTATAGGTGGAAGAGGCAGAATAGAAGGGTGGTTAAAAATGCAGACTTGGGAGCCAGCCTAATGAGGGCCAGATTCTATAATTGTAGGCAAGTTACTTAACACTCAATTTTCTCTTCTACAAAATGGTAATTACGGTACTCTAGTTACTTCATAGCATTATTGTGAGGATTAAATAAAAGTACACATACTTAAATTGTTTAGACTGGTACTAGATATAAAGTAAGCTCTAAGTCTTTGCTATTATAAATATTATTACTCTCAATAATATATCACAAGAAAAAATGTGAGTAGGTATTTCACCTCAGAGTTAAAAATTATTTTAACTAAAATGCATAGGTTGGCATTCTATGAATCATGGCATTATTGAATAGTCAACTAATATATCCTTGCTTTATGTTAAAGTTAGAAGGAAAAAAATCATGATAGATATATGTATCAATGAAATTTATCCTTCTTAGTTTCATGGATCTTAAATTGTAGCTACTCCATCTGATAACCACATATTACATATCTGCTATTATATCAAGAGCTACAGATAAAGAGCAATGCAGTATAACACATGATTACTTTCCTCAATAAATCTTGGTGAGAAAATTTCACCAAATAAGGAAGAACTAGCAATTGAGTGATCAACACTAACTCACAATGTAATGGGAATTCTAAAACAAGAATGACCAATCTGGAGGCAACAACTATCAAGATAAGGGAACAGAGCTTGAGGTAAGCTTTGAAGGGTATAGAAAACTTAAATAAGAAAAGAAGAGCAGGCATCCCAGGCAGAGAAGACAGCGTGGCCTATAAGTAGGCACACACAGATATGTTTTGATTAGTTAGGAATGAGTGACAAAGTTAAAAGTGACATCGGGGACTGGTGCTGTGAATGTACATCCAGGCCCTATGACTGAGGCTAGATTTTATGTTCCTCTGTGTTTCCCTTCAAACTGGAAATGTGTTTCCCTTTATATGAGAGAGAGAGAGAGAGAGAGAGAGAGAGAGAGAGAGAGAGAGAGAGAGAGAGATGCTTTGATGGATGACACGCTTAAAGAGATGTCAAGGCTCCATGGAACAGCCTCGAATACCATCCAGTTCTCTTGCTATCTTGTACCCTGGCTTCTTTTCTTCATGTTAAATTACTGTGGAAATTTGCATGAAAAGGGGACCTTTGTTTCTGCGAGTTCATTTGCTCCAGTGACCATTTACTCCTCACTGCATTGTCACTCCTCTTCTCAGCGGAGAGAGGGTGACTACTCAAAGCAGAGAATAGAGGCAGACACACTCCCAAGAACCAGAGACTCTGTTGTCATGGAAATCAGCTCAGAAATGAAAGGAAAGAGAAGTACAGAGAGTAGGTTTCAGAAGCCACTAAATAAAATGGTTTCCATGGGGGCAACAGTAGCTCTTTAATATTTATCAGTGTCACAGTGCTCTTTGCAACAGTGATCCATCCCCACAAAGCCCATTTCCGCATAGCTTCTTGGGTATTGCAGCCCGGTGAGGGCACTCCCCTACAAGAAGCCACTACCGTGACCCTCCTGCTTTCACAATGCTACGTTCATGCTAATGGAGAAGATGAGCAAAACACAAGGACTAAATGCAAACAGAAACATCACATTTTTCACAAGAAAAACGTAAGTGAAACTGTGGATCATAATAAAAACCTTCAATCTTTAAAATAGAAGCTTACTATTATACCAATCATATATGTCATGGGTTTATGGGAAACCGCACACGTATGGACAGAATGAGAAAGGAAGAAATTCGATGCATTTCACCAAAATCCTCTTTGCACAACATGAATTTCATTATATTGAAATGGGCAGCAAGGAAACATGTACAAGGTCCTGTGAGAAAATGTTTGCTTATCTGTTTGCAAGGTGTTTAATGTGTTCTGGTTAAGAGAAAAGAGTCTTAAAAAGTTGATGTCAGCAGCTCCTCATTTGACTGACAGGTTCTTTAGCAAAAGTGAACGAAGTGAGTAACCCTGGAAGCAGTTCATGCATGCAGTGGCAGTTTTAAGTGAGCCCTGGGTAAATTTCACCCGATGAACTCCTTTTAATGGTAAACAACTCCACCACTGTATAGTAATAGAACTACTGAGGGAACCTAAAAGCTATTGAGGGGACAAAGGATGCTGGGAGGAGAAGGGTAGGCGCTTGAAGGTTGTATAAGGCACCCTTGCTTCAGAAACCAGTTCAACTTCTTTCTGGGTCAATGAATCTAGACAAGATGGAAAACAAAGGCATTACCTTACCTTTAGCATTAGGGAGAGAGCAACAGGAGAAATGAAAAGCCGAGAGAAGTCTTTGTATCCTGTTGTTTTGGTGTCCTGTCCCCTTCCCCCGGTACCCCATGCACACTATCTGATGACATTCATCAAGGACATGAAGCTTGAAATGGATGTGCCCCAACCACCTCTGCCTTGAGTCACCTTAAATCTCACAAAGGGGCTCTGGGTTGCCATCAATCTGTTCATTTTATTAGCAAAAATGTTTTAAGTATCTTGTGTTATATTCCATTTAGCTGAAGGATGTTATCCAAATCTGTACTGTGTCTCCTGGAGAACTATGGAGTGAAACTCCCTTAAATCAGAGACATAGAAGTTCTGATGTGCCTAGAAGACCATGAAATCATAGAATATCAAGGCTGGAAGTTATCTGAGAATGCTATTCTCAACCCTCTATCTCTTAGGATACACAACAGGTGCTATTTACCTAAGTAACACTGTTCTCCATAGGTAACAGGGACCACACTCTCTGCTCAATTATAGGCACAATGGGAGTCCACTTCTTTCTTCCCCAAGACTCATTTCTCAATTGAGACACTTGCTGACATGTTGAGATCAGGAAACCTAAGCCTTCAGAAGATAAACAGCTTGTTCAAGGTCACACAGCTCCCCAAATTCCAGGCCTCCTCATCAGTCCAATATTTTTTCTAGTCTCTGTTTGGAAATATTCAGTCCCCAAGGCCCAAATCAATGTTTTAACCTAATAATTTGAACAAAAATGTTTTCCTGAACCATTTACCACAAGAGACAACAGTGAACATAAGTCCACAAAAATAGGACATTCAGCAAACTGTATTTAAGGGGAAACCCCCACTGGCATATAATGTAGAGGCAAGAGACACAGAAAAACTACAACTTGTAACTCAGTGAATTGGTCATTCAGTAAACTGACTTTCGGCAAATTGGTTATTGGCATATTGACCTACAACCAGTGCCTAAACACATAGCTGTACAAATATACATAGTTGGGAGTAACTTGGAAGTCTCATGTAAGCTATTATATGTTCATAGAAAATAGTGTATAATAGAAAGTACAGTATTTGTTCTTTCTCAACCTAGTTAATGTTCAGTTGTTTCATAATTTTAAAAGTACCAGATACCCAATTAATTTAAGCTCATTGTTTTCCAGGCTTTTAAGTTACAAATTAGCAAGTTTCTGCTATACATACATTTAGCATATCTGTGGTAATTGAGAACAGAATTTGGAGGCTTACTAATAGCAAACATATGAAGGGGAATATGAAATGTTGATTACATTCATGGATTAAAACAAGAATCTGTGGTGTGTGAAGTGTTTGGTATTTAAATTGAGAACTGATGAAGATCAACATCAAAAGAAAATTTAAATTAATTTCTATGGATTATATGTTCGCAGAATCCAGAGTAAGAGAACAAGGAAACGCAACTGAGAAATAACAATGACAAAAACATAGGCCTACATTCCATTCTGCATTTTTCGCTGATCTTACTTATTAGTTTATTAAATCACAACTCAAAGCCAAATTTACATTATTTTTCACAATGTGAACATACATACGCATTGAATATAAAAATATGCATGAATGCACAGAAAATAATTAAATCAAAAGAAATCCCAGACTATCCCATTCACTCTTACTCACAAAGTTTTGGGAAATCCAGTCCCATCTAAATCTCCCTCGTTTTTCCAGGAAAGTAAATGCAATTGAGAGCAGAGAAGGGAATTCAGCAATAACCAAGCGAGGCATTTTCACTATTTCTGCTTCATCCGTCCACTGCTTCATCCATCCAGTTTGGTTATCACTCCCCAAACTCTTTGTCTTTTGGTTGTTGTTACTGGTCTGCTCCTTCTAAAATGGTCACTTCTAAGAACCAGCTCCTATTATTTGCTCTCTAAACCACTGAATTGCATCACAGAAAAATCCTTCTATCTCATAATTCCTTAAGATAGTTATTTTTTTTATTCTTTCAAAAAGGTATTTAAGTTTTATTTTTTAGCAATGGAAACATTTTCTTTCTTTAATTTAATATTATTGTTTAAAGTATTACAAATAGTAGTACATATGTCTCCTTTTTTTCCCCATTGATCTTCCCCCAGGCCTCCCCTAACCCCTGGCACATGCCCTGAAGATAGTTATTTTATACCCAGTGATTGTCATCCATTAAGCCCTTAAGACTTGCATCCTGCTCCTATTGTTTGTCCTGCCACAGGCCTCCCTGAGGGTAGACATTCCACAATCACTGTCCCCTAGAGGAGCAGGTAATGGGATGAAGGGCAACCAAGCAGAGGAAGAAAACTGCCAGACTGACATCTCAAAATGTCACAGAACCAGATATCTAAACTCAAGCTCAATAAAGAGTGCCTAGTTTAGAAGAGAAAACAAACCATTAGTGGTCTAATGTCCAAGTATTGGTTTCTATGACTTTTTAAAATATTTGACCTTAACATAGTCCACCGCAGAGAATATTTTCAAAGAGTCAGTGATTGACCAAGAGAAAAGTTTCAGGTTTACACAAGAATGGTTTGTCTATATTCTTTTCATAAGGTGATGATATTGATATTTAAAAGACAAATACATCAAGATATAGTCTTACATAATTAATCGAAATCAAAGGCATAACCACTTGCTGTTAGAGGTGCTGGTGAGTGCGACTGGCATCTCCTTTTCCGTTAAGGATGGAAATGGTGGTCAGTATGAAAGCAGCATCTCATTCTTTGCATTCTGGCAAATTTACAAACCAATAAACATCACACCAATGTTCTTTCTAGTGCACATGTGCTGGTGAATTTTTATTCCAAGAGACATAATCCCTTTTGAAACTAATATAAAAATTGCCCAAGCAAATCAAGTTGGACAGGATGAAGCCATAGCTTTCTGAAGTGTGAGGTGTTTTACACTTACATAAAAATAGAGATGTGGACCCCACTCTATAAATAGCTTTCGTGTAAATGCCCGAGACAGAGCAGACTTCCAAAGAGTAGTTCCAGGGGACGCAGTGGCAGAGGGAGGAATGGGACTGAGCAGCTGTGCTCTGGATGTGCAGGAGGACAGCAGGGACACACTGGCCCTGAAGGACCACCTGGTGTAAGATACAGATCTCATGGGCCCGATTATGTGACCACCCAGAAAATAGAACATGTCAAAGGTCAACTGCCCTAACATGTGTGAACAAAAAAAGGGCCATAGAATAAACCTGACAAGCTCAAGAAGCCACAGGGAAGGCCTGACAGGCATAGAGATCGAAAGTCACCACACAGGATATTCTGATCATAAATTGAGAACTGGGCAAGTCATGGCAGGTAGTCACATCACAGGGCTTCCTTAGTAAAGGTCAATCTTTCCCTTAAGCGATCCCTGTCTATTGTTCTGATGCATCCATAGTAACAGATCTTTGAATGTCAGAGTAATTTTCTTTTCCAGATCCCTCTAAAACATAACCTCTGGCACTGAGTGGGAAACCACATAACCCCTCGTTGTAATCTTGTTGCCCACATACCATCTCTCTGGCTGTAAATATTAAATGTTAACTGCCATGTTTTTTATCCAATCCTAGATATTTCCCTGTTTTGCTTTCTCCCACCCTCTTAATCTACTGCCAATGGATTTCATGTACCCTCCTGACATTTTCTTCCTTTGATTCTAGTGTACAAAATGAGCTGCAAAACTGCCATTCTCCAGAGCATTTTTGAAATCCATTGAGGTCTTGCTTCCAGATGTATCCTCAACATTTTGGTACAAATAAATTCTTATAAAATTTTTGTCTTGCCGAAACCGGTTTGGCTCAGTGGATAGAGCGTCGGCCTGCGGACTCAAGGGTCCCAGGTTCGATTCCGGTCGGGGGCATGTGCCTTGGTTGCGGGCACATCCCCAGTGGGGGGTGTGCAGGAGGCAGCTAATCGATGTTTCTCTCTCATTGATGTTTCTAACTCTCTGTCCCTCTCTCTTCCTCTCTGTAGAGAATTAATAAAATATATTTAAAAATAATAATAATAATAAATAAAATAAAATTTTTGTCTTAGTAACAAATTAATTTTTAAATATATTTTATTGACTTTTTACAGAGAGGATGGGAGAGGGATAGAGAGTTAGAAACATCGATGAGAGACAAACATCAATCAGCTGCCTCCTGTACACCCCCTTCTGGGGATGTGCCCGAAACCAAGGTTCATGCCCTTGACTGGAATCAAACCTGGGACCCTTGAGTCCGCAGGCCGACGCTCTATCCACTGAGCCAAATCAGTTAGGGCAGTAACAAATTAATTTATAGAAAATTTATTTTGTGTGAAATATTGAAGAGTAATATTAAAGAGCACAGGGAATGAGCACTCTGGCCAAGCCCTAGCTGCACCATATAGATAAGACCATAGCTGAATGCTACCCTTAGGAATGACGTATGTAAATCTGATAGGCACCTTCTGATTGACACACTGTGATGGATAACCAGCTTGTACTCTGATTAACACTTGTGTGAAGATACATGCTACTGATAGCCACCTGGACTGCCGTGGGCCAGAACAGGCTTAAAAACGGGTCCCCGACTTCAGACATCCATCATCCTCTTGATCCACTCTCCACGCTGCCTTGCTCCACGCCAGTCGGCAGAAGAAGGGCCGAACCTCTGATCGGGAGACTTCAGTAGCCCTCCTCCCGCTGACTCAACGCAACCAGACGGCCAGCCACCCAAAGACGGATCCACCGCTGCCCGCAGAGGATGTCACTCTTCCCGGAGGACCCTGTTAAGTCTGAGCCCACGGCACCAGGAACCTTGTGGGTAATAAAGTGTGCTGTGTGATTTGCAATTGCATATGTTTGTGTGAAGTAATTCCTCTGGCAATCTTAACTATATTAATATAAGGTCAAATGATAATGCCTACCCTCAGTCCTGCTTGCTTAGAGTAGTCTCTTCACTAGCAACTACTTAATGTCCAAACAACTGCATGTTTAAGTTTATCTCAAGGGATGCCTTGGATAACGCCCCATATACTCTACTCAGACCATTTTTCTATAGGTTTGGACTTTCTTATATCAACACATGCTTTGCTGAAAATATCAATAGCTTGTTTTTGCCTAAACTTCAGACATGCTAAAAGATAAAAGTTTACAATTAAATTCTACATAAGGAATAAGAAAAAGAAAACAGTCAAAAGAATGGAAAATGAAAAAAAGAAAGATTTTACGGACCTCAGTTAGAACAAAGAATGAGCCAAAAAGAAGGAAAGAGCTGTTTAGCATGAGCTGTTTAAATCTGCACTAGGCCATGAGCTCCAAGCTCTTTGGTGAAGGAACAATGCAACCCTGGCAGCAGAATGCTCACAATGACCTCATGGGCCTCTCAGATTACTCCATGATTCAAAAGTCATGTGTGTCTGGTGTGTGTCCACCAAGGCTGGAGCACATATGATAGGACAAACCAGCCTGCCATTGCCTCGCACCACATGTGAGTAAGACAGGGTATGTTGGAAGATAATGAATCTCTATTTTTAAAATGTGCTATTTACTATGAACTTAATCCTACCTTGGAAGTGTGCTTCTTTATTCGTACCAGTTTGTTTATGTTAACTTTTGGTATATTTTAGAAACATGACATTATTCCAAGAAAATAAAGAGAGAAAAAGAAGGAAAAGATTGAGGTCAGATGAGTTTCCAATCATCTGCTGAAGCTCCCAGAGAGGAGAACAGGGACACACACACAGGTAGTGACTTGGCTAAGTGTATATTACCTGGTTAAAATCAAAGTGTTCCATTTTTTTCTAAAGATTGTCAAGATGCCTTTTGCACTGAACTACTCCACAGGGGCATTTGACACCTCCTTAGTGTTAATTCACATTCTCCATGGTCACAGAGAAGTAGGATCAGGTAGGTGCTATGCTCAATCTTTCTGTGTAACCCCTCTGCATGCCTAGGGTGGCATTTCAACCACACTTCCTACATCCGGTTTTATCTCTCACCAAACTTTCCTTTACATTGCAACCAGAGGGCTCTTTCAAATATACAAACCTAATAAATACCAAAGGCATGATCATGATAAAGACTAACTGGGACTTTAAGCAGACAATCAGTTGGGAGGGTCTGTGGGAGGAGGTGGGGCTTATGGAAGTTCTGGCATTCTACTTTATCGCAAGAACCCTACAGGAAGAATTCTACTTTATAATAAAGCTCTATGGTCCTGACTTCCCCTTCCTTTAACTTCCTTTTCCGTCCCATAAACACTCTGCATCTTGGCACCTGGCTTGGCATGTCTGCGTGCACTGGGCTGCAACGCTTTCTTTGTCCTAAATACCGTAAGTCCTTTTAGGTGATGAAACACCTAGATGATACCTTTTTCAGTTGACATTATGAAAGGAATAATTGATAAGCTGCACTTTATTAAAATTAAAAACTTCTGCTCTGAAAAGGACACTGTCCAAAGAATGAGAGGACAAGACACAGAGTGGGAGAAAATATTTTACAAAAGACATCTTATAAATAAAGGACTGCTATCCAAAATAAACAACTTCTAAAACTCAACAATAAGAAAATAATCCGATTTAATAATGGGCCAAAGACCTGAACCCATGCCTCACTAAAGATGGCAAATAAGCATATGAAAAGCTGTTCCACACAATGTATCATCAAGGAATTACAAATTAAAACAACAATGACATACCTCTACACAACAATGACATACCTCTACACACCTGTTTTAGCCAAAATCTAAAACACTGACACCACTGAAAGGGTTAGCTAGCTAGTTTAGTTAGGCAGTTTTAGAAAGTTTTAGGAATGAAAGGGGTCTATAGGAGAGGAATACATAATGGAGACTTGAAGACACCAGGCTATTTATCCTACTTGTTCGGAGAATAGAGAAATGGCATAGGTAAATAGAAATATATCTGGCCCGTGCAATTAAAGATAGCCATAAACCAAAAGGCATCTTGGGCCTGAGCAATCAAAGTGTCCATAAATTAGGCCAAAAGTAGCCCTGACCTGAGTAACTGGGAGGGCCATAAGGTAAGGCTTTCTCTGCCAACACAACTGGGAGATCTATAAGATAAATCAACAGTGACTCCAACCAACCAGATAAGGGGGAGAGGAAGTGGGGGACACCATGTGGGCCTTGAGCTTTGAAAACTAACTCTATGTAGCAGAATGACCAGTAAGAAGGGGTCAGGCTCAGACAAAGAACTGCAGCCTATTTAGTGCCTCAAGACAAAGAAAGCAGCGGCCACCCTTCTCAGGGGCCCCTCTGTCCTTCCAGGAGGGACAGAGTCTTAGGCTTAGGATTTAGAACTAGGCTTTAGAGGTAGTGTCTGCCTGTAATAAAGTTTCTGTACTTTTCACCCATCACCTTTTATTCGTGGCTTCATACTTCTAATCCACTGGGACAAGAACCTGGGAATTCAGGGCGTTCCAGTTCAATTTTCGCATTTCACCACCAAATACTGGGAAGGTGTGGAGCAACAGGAACTCTCATTCACTGCTGGTGGGAATACAAAATAGTGTAAACACCCTGGAAGTTAGTTTGGCAAGTTTCTCACAAAACTAAACATACTCATACTCCAGTTCCTTCATATTTATGCAACAGAATAGAAAATGTCTGTCCACATTAAACCCTGCACATGAATGTTCATAACAGCTTTATTCACAATTACCAAAACTTGAAAGCAATCAAAATGTCCTTCAATAGATGAATGGATAAATAAACCATGGTACATCCAGACAATGGAATATTATTCAACACTAAAAAGAAATGAGCTATCAAGCCATGAAATGACATGGAAGAAGGTTACATGCCTGTTACTAAGTGAAAGAAGCCAATCTGAAAAGGCGCCATACTATGGGATTCTAATTATACAACATTCTGGAAAAGGCAAAACTATGAAGGCAGTAAAAATATCAGTGGTTGCCAACTGTTGGGGATGGGGGAGGAAGAGCACAGAGGATGTGTAGGGAACTGAAAATACTCTGTGTGATACCATAAGGATGGGTATATGTCATTATTCATCTTTCCAAACCCACAGAATGTTCAACACCAAGAGTGAATCTTAATGTACATTATGGACTTAGGCTGATTATGGTGTGTCAATGTGGGTTCATCAATTGAAACAAATGCACCATTTTTGTGGAGAATGTTGATAAGGGGGGAGGCTGTGCATGTGTGAGGGCAGTGGCATATGGGAACTCTCTGCACTTTCTAGTCACTTTTGCTGTGAACTTATAACTTCTCTAAAAATTTTAAGTTTTAACAACAACAAAATGCAAAACAAAACAGATCACCCACAGGTAGCCTAAGAAAATGTCTTTTCCGTGACTCTTAGTATGAACTCCAATACATGTAACTTGATTCTGGCCCAAGGTCTACCTCCTCAATCTCACGCTGCCCATCTCGGCTCACTGCGTCTAAATCTACCTTCTTATTGTCCCTCAGCCAATTATCATAATTTTAAATATGTATTTATCAGAAAATGTTTTATTTAAATATATGTGTTTGCTGCTAGTCTTGAGATCCATAAGAAGAAAGATCCTATAGTCTTCTCATTCATTAAGCTACCTGGAGGCAAAATATAAATTTGATCTTAGGTTTCCTGCTTTCAACACCATTGCAGTTTTCACTCCATCCTCTCTCCTCCTTAAGTTTCTCCAAATCAATTCTGAACCTGTAAGTGACTCTCAAGACATACTATCCGGACGAATTTCCCTAGCTTCACAGCCCTCTGTTCTGGAGACTGATCTGTTCACTTTTTCACAAAGCAGGCTCCCCCACCTCCCTATTCTTTGCCCATGATCTTCCCATAACTTGGAACATTGTGGATAGCTCAACTAAATTGACACTTCACTTCTCTTCCAAGCCTTCATTGTATACTTCTCTGAATTTTATAGCACATTTACTTGTTTTGACACAGTATTACATCATAGTTTTGCATAAGTATTTCTTATTTTAACTTATCTCTATTGGAAGCTATTTAAAGATGGAGCTCATGACACCTCATGCTTCTGTACACCCTACAGCTGCCAGCACAGTGTTGAGTAGACATGAGGGGTGGTTTCCCAGAGGTGCCCCAGCCTTTATCAGGTCTCATCTCAAAAAGCAAAGCCTCATAAGTCTTGGGCAAATCTTCTACCTTCCTGAAAAATAGATGCTTCTTTTCACATTGCATCGTCTATGTGAATCCCCCCGAGTTCAAAGGATAAGGCAATTTCGGCATGCTGGGCTTTCAGGGATTTCTTTTGAACAAAAACATTCTGGAGTTTGAGCTCCATAGCATATCTTGCCTAGAGTGCAAATAATGGGAAAAGGAGAAGACATAAAGTTACAAGGAATTTGACAAAATTTTACATATGCCAGCTGTGAAAACAGGACCCGCAGCCTTCTGAGGAACATATAGCTGAGTACACTCCTTGGAATTATGTTGGATAATTATGACAATACAATTTCATGACTGGTCCAAATAAATCAGAAGTGTTTGTTCTATAGTTAAAAAAAAATGCAGATTCAAATTCCTCTAGTTCTCACTGGCAATGACAATGTAGTTTCCAAATGATTGTCTCCATAAAAATTATTCTTATTGAGAAGTAATTTAAATTTCATTTTCCCCCCAAGAATAAATGATTGACAACTGAAACCTTCAAGTGTCTGGTAGTCATTATTTGCATCCTGGGCACTACTACACTAAAGAAGACTCATATTACTGTCATCTACTTGAACAGCATATACAGAATAACCAAGTACCGTTCTGCAAGGGGCTGATTATCCAAGGAAGTTCCGGGAGAGGAACAACACCATCAGGAAAAGCAAGAGCAGTAGCAGTTATCATTTACTGAGCACCCTCCAATATACAAACATTTTCATCAATGCCTTTTCAATCCTCGCAGATATGCAAAGTAGCATTAATATTATTTTTCCCATTTTATTCTTAGGAAAAGAGATTCAAAGAGTTCAAACAATATAACAGGGGGAAAGCTTTCAGAATTTGAACTCTTGATCTAAAAAACTCTGCCCGCCTTCTTCACACATTCAACATAAACAATGGGAATGGGATGATTGCAATGAGTGCTGCCATTTCAAAAGGGGGAGTTTGAAGAACAAATAATAATGTGGTCTATGGCCATTTTAAATCACTGTGGATAGATCCCTCTCCCTGGATAGAAAATGTCTCTTGATGAGGCCCAAGTCCTGCTTCTTGGAGGAAACTTCCCAGCCACAGTTTTCCTTGGCTATTGGCTCTACTCTCTGGGATTTTCCTTCCTCTTCCTTGGCTATATTTGAAGAGGGCATTGAGGAATATGCCATCATTGGTGGATGAGCAGCTCCCTCCACTGGATTCCTGGCAGTAGGAAGTTGGAGTATCAAAAGGTCCTTGTAAGTCTTGAACTTTCACTTCTCTTTTAATCAATGCTAATGACACTTTGTAGCTCTCTCAAACACTTTCTTGGACTCTCCATGTACTACGTATCTTTATAGATTGGATTGCAGTGAACTCCATCTGGCAAAAACCACACTGCAATTCTTTCTAAGTCATGCCTCTCTCTAGAGTGCACAAAGCTGTGTTAGTGATTTTGTAGAGAGACCCTGAGAGAGTTGATAAGGTTTGAGTTCAGATGTATCAGATAACCTGATCTCTCCTTATTTAACCTAATCTTAATTCTCCTTTAAGTGGGAGAATTTAATCTTTTCACATGATTATAACTTTAATATAATGATGACTATATTTCAATATACTTGAACTTGTTCCTTCAACCTTGTTTTATTTTTTTAACTACAGGCCTGGTGCACAGATTCGTGCACATTGAAAGGAAATTAATTAGAAGGTGACTGAAGGGGCGGGACTGAGCAAGATGGGCCAGGCATGCCCTGGAGCCAACATCCAGCAGTCCCTCCCCAGCCTCCACATCTGGGACAGTGCCAGGGCTTAAAGGGTGTCTGCAGAGTGAGCAGGGTCCCTCTGGCAGGTGGGGTCCCTCAGCTTGACCTGTAGGGATCAGGCCAAAACAAGCAGTTCGACATCCCCTGAGGGATCCCAGAGTGCGAGAGGACACTCTACAAAGTTGCTGTCGCTCAGCAGCTTCTGTGTTGACTGCCCCCTGGTGGTCATTTCACATCATAGCTACCAGTTGCTGGTCAGCGGGTCACTTAGGCTTTTATATATCTAGACTAGAGGCCCGGCGCACAAAATTTGTGCACAGGTATGGTCCCTAGGCCTGGCCTGTGATCAGAGCCATCTTCCCTGCCTGTCCACAGCCGGCTTCGCCCCCCGCCACCACCCACCCCTGGTTCCTCGTTCACCATCGGGCAATTGGAGCCTGCCGAACAGGGGGGAGGGGCCAAGAGGTAGTCAGTGCATCTCATAGTGACTGGTTGAGCGGTCATTCTGGTCTTTCCACCATTAGGATCAGTTTGCATATTACCCTTTTATTATATAGGATAATAAACCATGCTTCTGGTTTCTTCTCCTGTCCCTTTATGGCTGTTGTTAGACTGATTAAATTTCACTTCATTCTTTTCCTTTGGTGATTTGGGAGATTTACATATCTTATATTATATTTAGTCTTCCGATATTCGTCCTTATATTTGTAACATGAACATTTAACATTCTATCAATGAATAGTTCTAAAATAGTGCCTGGAAAAGAGTGTACACTAAATGAATCTTTTTAAAGTAATTATGACTAATGTAATTTTTACATTACTTAAGTAACTTATTATTATCATTTTTTCTATACCCCACATCATTCCATTTTATTTATGCTTTTATTTACTTTTCTTAAGCAAGTTTTTAATATTTCTTTTATAAAGTTTCTGTGCTTGAATTTCATATGCCCATCCTCATAAATTATGAACTAGTTTAAGAATATATAATTGGGAATTTAAAAATATTTCTCCTATAAACTCAGAAGGTACTTCTTTATTTCCTTCTGTTTTCTAATGTCACCTGTGAGAAGTCTAATGTTAACCTGATTTCCATTTCTCTTAAGCAATATATTTTTTACTTTTTGAATCTTTTATTTTAAAATTTCACCACAATAGATCTATTTATATATGGGTCTTTCTTCATTCACCTAGCTCCACACTCGTAGGCCATCTGAAGGCTTATATCTATCTCCATCTCAAAAAATTTTTATCAGTTCTTTATTTCTCACTCTCAGAACTTCTATAACATTTATAATTAAATTTCTGTTTATTGCTCTTTCATATGTTCTATCCTTTTATGCTATATTTTATAATTAATTTGCATAATCTTACAGCTCATTAATTCTTGCTTGAATTATGCAGGTATGTATTAAATCTGTCTATTCAATTCTTTTTTAAATATGTTTTTATTGACTTTAGAGAGAGAGGAAGGGAAAGGGATAGAGAGATAGAAACATCAATGAGAGAGAAACATGGTTCAGCTGCCTCCTGCATACCCCCTACTGGGAATTGAGCCTGCAACCTGGTCATGTGTCCTGATCAGGAATTGAACAGTGACCTCTTGGTTCATGAGTCGACGCTCAACCACTGAGCGAGACTGGCTGGGCTCAATTCTTTATCAGTTATGTTATTTTTCATCTTCAAGACTTCTTGTTTTATGAATGAGATATAGTTTCTTATTCCACTGGAAATATTATTTATACTTATTCCAAAGCCCTTTTCTGTGTCCTTAATTGGATCTCTTTTTTCAGGTGTTATCTTTATTTAGTTCATCACCACTAATGCATGATGGTTCTCAGTGGTATGCTTATGATTGTATTTTATAATCCCGTTCACCTGTTTGTAAATAGTGTTTCTCTTTACTGTGATCTGTACCCACCATGGGAAAGGGAAAGGACAATCTAGCCAATAAGGAAGTACCTGCAAATCACTTTATGGGAGTAAAGACTTTCTACCATATCTGGGCATCATAAGAGCATCAAGGCCAGCCCGCCTCTCTGACCCAAATCCTCACACTCACTATTCCAGGGGCTCGGAGTCAGTGGTTTGTAATTTTGAAATTGGCTGTGGAGTATTCGCCTGCACTGTGACACCAATTAACTGCTCTGACTTTCCCTCAGGCATTCCTCTGTCCCTTGGCTTCAAAGTAGAGGTCCCTTAGAGATCCCCCATGTACTGCACTATTCTATTGTGCACTTTCGGGACTATCATTTTGTCAGTAACTCATTTCATATGCTTTATAGTGGTCATTTTGTTTTAGAATATTATTATGGACTTATTATTTTAAAATCTTTAATATTTTCTCTGTTTAACTTAGGGATTTGAGGATCATGTGCTCATTTTCCCATCTTGATCCAATCTCCTCTACAGTCTCATGTAGTTTATACTATTAACATACTAATTTTATTAATGTCTTTAACAGATTGTACTAAGATAAACTTTAGATCCACCCAAGTCAAAATAACACAAATTATGAATCAGTAGAGTTTAAATGGATGATGTTTTACTGCTGATAAATGAGGTTTTGTCTATACAACACCCAAACAAACCTGTCTACTCAAAGAAAAACAAAATCAGCTGAACTGATTTTAAGAGACAGTGCAATGATTTTAAATAGTTGCAGTGATGCCAGGTAGACATAGACTGGATTGTACTTGACCTATGAAGTAACTGAAGTAATTAGAGATTATGTGATAGTCTTCAGATAACACAGCCAAGTAGCCATTTGGTCAAGAATGGCCCCCAATGAGTACTTACCCTATCAAAATTTTTTGGATTTTTTTCCAGCTCATTCCATCGATTTATGACTCTGTGGGGAGAGCCAAGATAATGCATCATGCACCACCATATGAACTAAGAAATATTTACTTCACATACCCTCCAGCTCTTGCACTTACAAGCAGCAGTAACACCATAGCAAAAATTATCTCCAATCTCATTAATTCTCCTTAATATGTAACATGTGGCCAGGCTGTGTGATCCTTCCAAAATTGCATTTTCTAGAACACTGTGCTTATTAAACTCTTCTCTAAGGACATTTTATGAATAATCAGTGACAATCTGCATCTCATCCCCCATAAAAATGCTCAAAATGTAGAATGCCATCTTAGCCAGAAATGCTTCTCCATTTCTAAACTATTACACAAAGAAAAGTTTTCATTCTTTGTGATCATATCTTCGGTTCTGATGCTAGAAAGTAAAACCATCTGAAAAAGGGTGCTCCTATCTGTGTAGTGGACATCTGTAGCTTCGGCATCTGTGCTAGAGGCAGAATCTCAGCATGGACAGAGGGAATACCCAGGGACTCAATTAGATACATCAGGGTTTCTGATGAAAAGAAGCAATTTCTTTAATAACAAAGACTATTATTCTTCTTTCAAATAACAGCATGAAAGCAATTATTTTCACAGAGAATCTGGCCATATTGCTGTCATGCCCACAAAATCTATTATTATCCAGTATCCAAAAGAGAGAGCTGTTCCCCACCAAATAGTAAAAACGATATATGGATTCCACCTATAGAGGTTTCCAAATTAGAAATGATTTCTTCAGAGAAAATATAGGAAGGACTTTGGAATGCAAGAGAACACATTTCAGAGAAATGAGACAGATCTATACCACATGGGAAGGGCTTGTGGCACTAACAGCATCAAGCTTGTGTGCTATAGAGCATGTTACTACCCGAGATTAAAGCCAGGGGAGAATGTCGGAATGTTGTTTTGTGGGCACTTTTTTGAAATGCTCATATACTGAAACTTTAATCAAGTCTTAGAGCCTAATTTTCTCATTTGTATCCCATGTGGCAATAAAAAACACGTGTGAACTGAACCTGTTATTTTATATATATCAGTGGTATGAGTTTGCACAGACACATGCTCCTACTTGAAATTATTTTCCTTTTGTGAATGAACAACATCACTCTGATTGGAAACCTATTTATTTGGACACTAAACCCACTGGGGAGGGACCCTACCTAATTGAATCATGAACTTCTTTATTGATATATAATATGGGAATAAGAGGGGGAAATGGGAACCAGGTTATCCCAGGACCTAAGTCACTTCTTCATGTAAGTTAAGCAGCCTTGTAATTCTGTCCTTCAGAGATATTTCCCATTGTCTATCAGATCTACTAGGAAGATGTCAAGCTTTAGACATATTTATATCTTCACAAGTGTGAAGGCTACATCTACAGATATCCTACTTACCCAGTGACTAGGAAGTACCTGAAGAATCTATATCACCAAATTATATTAAGAAATTTAACTTCAAGTTTTTATTTTTTAAAAATATCTGTTAATGATCTTTCATGAAAGATGGAACAGTTGTATACTATTGCTCCTTTAACCTTATCCTCCTCTAGTCAATCATTTTTCTGTTCATTCAAATTGCTTTTTCACATGAAAGCTTCCTTGGAAGTTCATATTTTTTCCTATGTATAGACAGTTGAAATGTGATAGCATGCCTTCTGGTTCTACAAGTACGTACACTTGGTATCATTTATATTTTACAGAGTCCAATAATATTCTCAACTAAATTTGAATAACCACAATAAACTCTAGGAAACAACCTTCTTTTTGTCAATCTCCACTAAAAAATATATACATATATTAGCCTATGTTTTGATGCCAAATTCATGTCAGTTTCCACTCCATTTTCCTGAGTGTTTAATCTAGTAAATAGTTCATTTTTAGCATGCAATTATTTAAAAATAAAGATTTTTGGTACCGCTATGACCCCTCCTAGATAGGAGGAAATCTGGTGCTTAAGACTTTCAGGAAAAACACTCTAAATGGTACTTTAATGTCCTAAATTCATCTGAAAACATAAAAATCAAATTGGAATGAATACCAAAAGATAATGAACATATCAAGTACAATATGTGTAAATAACACCTAAAATTCATTTCTCAAAAGAAGTTTATATGACAGGAGGTAAAATCACTCATTTCCTCAGAAAAGAAAGAAGGTGAGATTGAAGAATTGGCCTAAATGATAAAAGATGTACGGAGGTCCACCGAAAGTCCGGACAGGGGTCCAGAGTAATAAGAGAAACAGGAGCTCATGAAAAACCTGGTCCACAGGTGACTTTTTCTGCAAACTGGATAAGTCCGCTGTGGTGTCTGGACACCACTTGGCAGACCCAGCAGGCAGCTATGTCTCCTCACTTTTTAAAGTGCCCTAGATTAACAACAGATTTTAATAGTCAGCTGAAGACACTGTTTTACTGTATGTTGTGTGTGTGGGTTTTTTTTCATTGTTATTATTCACTAAATTCTATAGGCAAATGCAAGGGAGAGAGCCTACTTTTGTTCTGATGAGAAATATTCTAGTGGCCCCTTCAAATGACTGGCTCCAACATTGTCCTTTATACATTCTTCCACAGAGAAGAGAAGCAACTAGATTCACCTGACTGCCTTGGCCTCTGTTGTCCAAGTACTCTTATCTAATAGGAATGTTTAGATTATTGACTCAGCACATTTTTTACTGCCCTTTGCCTACTACAGAACTTCATTTAAAAAATGTAAAATACAGACGTGGCCTCCCGGAGCCCAATCTGCTCAGCAGCATACAGGTGGTGGTGAGCTCCAACCTCAGGCACTCAGTCTCACAGAGCCCGCAAGGGCAGAGCTTACTCTGAGGGTGCTTTTCTCAGATGTGCTTGCTCTCAGGCTAATGGGAAAATGCTGCAAGATAGGTGGAAGCTCCTTCATTGTGCATGAGTGTACCTCAAAGCACAGGAACCTGAGAGGAAAAATGGATACAATGCGGCAGGCTGTGCTCTGGGGCATTACTAGAGTTTTTTACGTGCAAAATCTAGGGAGGAAACTCCATGTCCAAGACAGCAAAACTGGCCCTGGGTCAAAGGAAAAAAATATCCTCAGGTGAGGATTAATTTTTTAAAAATTGCTCTCCAGTTAAAGCATAGATTTAAAGGCTTTTCCAATAAAGATTTATTTATAGATCTTTATTTTTCCAATAAAGATTTGTAAATAAATAAGCAAATAATCCCCACTCGATCCCATCCTCATAACCTCCATTTTATGTTTATGTTTAGATTTAAATATAACACATTTACTAAAGGAAAGTGACAACTTCATTCCTACAAAATATGTTTTATTGGTTCATAACTCAAGACTAATAGCTCATGTTTTTTAGTGTGTACTATGTTAGCCAAGCATTGTTGCAAGTACTTTATTTTTCATAAAAATCTGTGAGGCAGATCCTATTGCTATCCTCATTTTACAGAAATTTAGGAAATAGAAGCACAGAGAGTTTAAGCTATTCACCCAAGATCACACAGCTTTTGAGTGGACGAGCCAGAATTTGAACCGAGGTGATTATACCACCTGAACTCTCACCCATAACTTCCATTCAGTAGTACCTCTCAATTAGAAAGCTTTCAATGAAACAAAAACGTATTTATTTTTTTAATATTTAATGAAAAGATACCATGTGTTCAGCACCTTTCTTGGGACCAGGGAAATGATAAAATATTAAATGAACAATTCTCTTCATTCACCAATTTCTAAATAAGAATTTTAAACAGTGGGAAGCAAGTGTGTTCGCCTTATAGATCTAGAAACTTGTTTGTATCCTTTAGTAAATCACTAGCCTTTCAGAACTTTAGTGTTTTCTATCCAGAAATGAGGAGGTTACCTTAGATAGTTATTTAAGGTTAGATTTGTTTCATCCTGTGACATTAAACAAAGTGTATATAGATTGCAAAATTCCAAAACTTCATAGAAAATCTCTTATTTTCAGTATCTGTTGTAATTTTCTCACACAAATTATGGAGGTGTAAAGAGAAATATCTATTCAACTAACTTTATATTATATTATGCTATTGGGACTTTATCATTATGATTGACTATATACACTTGAAGAGAATATTTCAGTATAATTTTTATACTTTTAAATCACGTTTTTAATTACAGATTTAATTCTTCTATTAGTTTAAACTGGAAAAAATATTCTTAAAAGAAAGAATGAAGTAGAAGAGGGAAAGGGATGAAGAGAGAGAGAAAGAAGTGAAGTCAGAGTTACTGCCAATGTATTTGTTTGCTTGCTTTGATTTTCATTAATATTGAGTGAAGAGAGGGTGGGTTTGGGCAGAGGAAATTACACTTCCCTCTAAAGCTTTCCACATGATTAACTTATTCTCTTCGAACAGGGATGACTCCTTCCTAGGAAGTGCCAACGCCTGTTTAGAAAGAACATCTGTTAGACAAGTGGAGATATTGGGAGATAAGCTGCTTACTCAGACAATTCGGACATAATGAAGAAATTATAATAGACTGAAAAATTAAGATTAGGAACTGGGAATAATTAGTTCTTAAGGTGCCAAATGCTGTGTTTTTGAACACATAATTAATGGGGTTGGAAGCTCCTAGTAATTGTCAGAAACTCAGCTGATAGTAGCTCAACAATCTGTCCAGAAACATTTTCTAGGTTTGCTCAGTGCTTATAAGCGACCACACACTGAAATTTTCTACCTTGTACACCTTCCAGGTACAGTACACCATAAGTCTGGTGGCTGTAAGCAGAACATAAAGATTTTATATTACCTGACCCAAAATATGGGCCAACTGCTTTAAATACGTATGTGTGTGTGTGTGTGTGTGTGTGTGTGTGTGTGTGTGTGTGTTGTAAGTGCAAAAATAGTAATAGCAACAAAAACATTACTATTTATATCTTAACTATTTCTTAAAGTTTCATATGTGTGAACTTTGTTGATTACAACAATCCTGTGAGACAGATTGGCTGTACAATCTTCCCATTTTAAAAAGAGGAAACATCTCCAAGTAGATAAGTGATGTGAGCCAGTTAAAGAGCTTAAAAATAATAAATTCAGAAATTTACCTCCATAGAATGCCTTTATACATTCATTAAACACAAAATGGGTGTCCTAGAATTCAAATTTTAACGGTGGAAGGGAACTTAGAAGCATTATCCAACATATTCTCCAACCATATTCCTACCCAAGCACACCCACATACACACACACACACACACACACACACACACACACACACACACATTTATTCAAGGTCTTTGGTTTATTACTGTAGTTTCTGGAAAACCTCAAGTTAGAATTCAGATTTCCAATCTTCCTGCCATACCACTGCTATAGTTTCCTTCTTTCAATCAACCTGAAGAGAGATAAATTTAATCTGTAATAAATTCTTCTTTTCAAATACATTGGGTGGTTCTCAATTTCTAAATTAGAAAAAAAATACATTTTTAAAAAATAGTAATAATTTCAGGTTTTTATGTTGATAAAAAATGTTTGTCTATAAAGGGGAATGAGAGAAGTGTTGGGGGTGAAGGGATTGGGCAAAAAAAAAAAAAAAGAAAGAAAACTTGTGGACATGGACAACAGTGTTTGACTGTGAGGAGGAGGGTGGAGGTGGAGGTGGAAGAGGGTACATGGAGAGAAATGGTGATAGAAAAAATAATAATAAAATAAATAACATAAAAATAAGTAAATAAACAATAAATAATAATAATAAAGATGTCATTGTGGTATCTAAATCATGTTACCATGATTACTTTTTCACTTAAAATGGTAGCAAACAATTGCAAAGAACTTGGATTAGTCGATTCGTTTGTTGACCACTACACAGGTGTTTCATACTGTTAATAATGTCCAGGACACGAGACAAGTATAAGATGTGGTAAATGTTTTCAGGAAGCTTACACTGTAGTCAAGTAAAGAATATTTAAATCCTAAACAGATTGGAATTAACCACACATGCAATGTGCTTTTAGAAGAAAGCATACCTGTGTGAAAGTCCTCACTGTCCCCAAACTATGAATCTGTTACTTTATTGAGCACCACATGGAAACTCTACATCAGCTTATTCCTTAACATTTTCAGAGTATAGTTGGGGTTAGAGACCAACCTTTACAAGCAGAAGAATAAGAGTTCAAGCTCAGCTACTCCTCTTTTAAGTGTATAACACTTTTTGTCATCTGGAGTCACAGTTGTTTCAAAATTATATAAGAAAATTTGAAAGTTTTATTGATTTCTCCTCAGGCTTGGACCATATATTCTGTATGAGATCAATAAAGATTTTCAGTTATTGATGTTCATACAATACCTGATACTTAATACCACTGCCAGAGTAAGAGCAGGTCACAAATCCTCCTGAGAAATCAAACACAATTTGAGTAGAAACATATTTCTTAATAACTTTTGTATGATATCGATACTTGGCTTATACCATAGAAAGTAGGATAAATATTCTCCAAGATTCTGACAATATGATGTACAGTCATACACTGCATAACAACCTTTCAGTATACAATGGACCACATATACCATGGTGGTCCTATAAGATTATAGTGGAGCTGAAAAATCCCTGTGGCCCAATAAGAATGTAGCTGTCATAATGTTGTAGTACAATACATTCCTCACATGTTTGTGATGATGCTGGTATAGACAAACCTACTGTGCTGCCAGTTGTATAAAAGTACAGCATGTACAATTATGCACAGTACATAAAACTTGATAATGATAATAAACACTGTTAATGATTTGTGCATTTACTATACTATACTTTTAACCATTGGTTTAGAGTATACTCTTTTTACTTATAAAACAGTATGCA
The DNA here is from genome assembly GCF_027574615.1 of Eptesicus fuscus. Classification (NCBI taxonomy): domain Eukaryota; kingdom Metazoa; phylum Chordata; class Mammalia; order Chiroptera; family Vespertilionidae; genus Eptesicus; species Eptesicus fuscus. The sequence goes on along the minus strand of NC_072478.1, from coordinate 66,521,967 downwards.
CTCTTACGCCCGCAGTAGCCTCATACATCTCCTGTTTACCTGATCTCTTTATTGCATCATTTTCTCTCATCCTTAATTTAATCTTGTATTGTTTGGTTCATTATGACCCCTAAACATATAAAATCCACTGCTAATGTTGCCTGTACGAGTCCACATTGAGTGACTGAACTAGAAACAAAATTAAACATGATTCAGAACAACAAAGAAAAAAATAGTGATGTTTATTGATCTCCACTAAATAGTGATGTTTATTGATATCCCATTTCATCATAGCTATGACCTTGAAGAACAAGAACAAAGTGACAGTAGCTGTTAGAAGGTCTGTTTCATTGAAGACAATGAGACTAACTAGTATTCAAAAAGGGCCTATATCAGACATGGAGAAACATCCAATGGCCTGGATTGAAGACCAGACACTGAAGCATAGTGCTGTCAGAAAATCACAGACAAAGCAAAAAGGTTGTTTCTGATGTTTTAAAAAAAGGCTGGGCCTGACTGCAATATTGAGTTTACTACTAGCTCTGGGTACTTTAAACAACTCAAGAATTATTATTCATTCCATAATGTGAAAGTGAGTGGTAAGTCTGGGAATGTTGGTGTGAAGGCAGCTGAGGAATTTTTGGAAACTCTAGATAAGCTGACTAAGGAGGAAAATTACTTGCCAGAGAAAATATGCAACATGGATGAAACTTCCCTATTCTAGAAATAGATGCCTGAAAATACTTTCATCCATAAGGAGGCCAAGTAAATGCCAGGTTTCAAGGCTTTGAAGGACAGAATAGTCTTGCTTTGGGGCGGTGTTGTGGGCTACAGATTAAATCCTTTGTAATCTGGCACAATGAGAACCACAGGGCCTTCAAGCATGTCAGGAAGGAACTATTATAATCCTTAATTTTCAGATCAAGAAACTAAAGCACAAAAATTTTGACCCAGTCATATTTTGAGCAATTCAAAATTTCTACTATCTTCTAGTAATTTTTTCCAATAAGTTATCAAGGATTCACACAAAGATTTACACACAAATATGTTGAGAGCAGCATCATTTATAATAGCAAAATCTTGGAGACAACATCTATGTCTAATACCGGGATACTGGCTGAGTAAATTATGGTTACCCATACAATAGTTATGCAGCCACTTAAAATCAGTTCTCAAAAAACTCACAAGGGCATAAAAATGCTAAAATATACCATAGTGTGAACAAAGCAATATGTAGTATATGAGCTCAAATTTGTATGTAAAAATTAGGTTTGTACTAGTAAAGAGCAAAATGCTGGAATGATACATATCAAAATGTTAACAGTTACCTCTGGCTAGAGAAATTATTAGGACACTTTCACTTCTCATTTTATACTTTTCCATGTTTTAACATTTTTTTATTAAAAACATTTATTACATTTACTTTGAAGTTGAAACAATTGTGATATAATAATAATTGTGATATAACCATAATAACTCTAAACCCTAGCTACATGCATTCTATTTTTCTCCTTCGGTTTCTACTACTTATTTAATTTGTTCATTTTTTTCCATTTTTTATTTGTAATTTTCCATTTTCTAGTTGTGCTTTTATTATAAAATGCCTTAAGTCCTAATGGAAATCTATATATATAAAAGCCTGAGCAACCGTTCAACCATTCAACCAGTAGCTATGATGCTCCATGACCACCAGGGGGCAGATGCTCCAACCAGTAGGTTAGCTTGCTGCTGGGGTCCAGCCGATAGGGACTGGGCGAGACAGGCCGGAATCCCTGGAGCCCTCCTGTGGTCCCTCTCTGGCCCCGATCATGCACAGGTGGGGTTCCTCTGCCTGGCCTGCACCCTCTGGCAATCTGGGACCCCTCAGGGGATTTCTGCAGACCAGGCCGAGGGACCCCACTGGTGCATGAATCCTTGCACTGGGCCTCTACTCTAGTATAAAAAATCAAAATGTACATAGTTTAGTAGCCTCTTCTGAAACTCCCATTACCAGGTCTATAATACATGACTAAAATAACACACAAACTTGAATAAATGGTTTGTTTTCACCATAGGCAAACCTATTATACTGTCTTTTTTATGTTTAATCTTCCATCAGCTGAACATTTTATATAAATTTTCACAAAAACATCATTTTATCTGAGAACATCTGCCAGAACACATTTTTCCAGTCCTGGACTTGAAGGTTAGTATAAATATCACATACATGCTCTCCCAGAGACTCTGACATATCGTAATATCCTTATATACAACTGGTATGTGCCATTCATTTGCATAGAAATCTAATCCTTCTAAAGGCATTTTAATATGCATTATTTCAATTAATCCTCACAACAAGCCCTCCAAAGAGGTATCACTGGACCCACTCGACAGATAAAAATGTCATGGTCAGAACTTGTACCTGATTCCTGAGGCCGTTCTTTTTCTAATGAAAGCATATGATACTTTCCTTAGCAGAACTAGTGGATTTGGCAATGCTGACTCCACAATAATTCATGAAGCAGTGCTTTCCTAGAAGCATTTTGGGGACCACCAGAATTTTTGCTTCAATCCAACTGAATATTGTTTATTACAATCATGAACTTAGATTAAAGATTGTGGGAGCTCGAATATACTGTCTGCATATATATCTGCTATGCCAGAAAGAACTTTGCTGAAACATGTGTTCAGTGTATATTAATGCACAAATCAAAATCACACACACACACACACACTCACACACACACACACACTCACACACACATTCACACACAGAAGCTTTTCCTATCGGGAATAATTAAGCTGAAGATGTATTCTTCCTTTAAGATGAAATGCAGACTTCTCACTAAAAGTCAAATCTTCCCTTTCAAAATACAAAATAAAATGTTCCCTTTTTTTTAACCCTCAATGGCTAGAGATACACTTTTAAAATATTTCTGTTTGAGAACATCCTTTTGCCTAACAATTCCCTGGAGACTCGCCTCCCTCCCTCAGTTCTCATGCAAGTCTTTTCAGTCCTGAACAGCCTGCTACCTTTACAAGGAAGGCCTCTTCCTTCTCCCTCAGAGTTCCTCTCCCAGGAGTTCCTTGATGACACTGCTTTCTCCCTAATGGCTCCCTGAACAGTTCACATTCAAGAATTATAACCAATTCAGCCTGTCCTCTCTCCTCCACATTTGTGCCATCCACGTATCTTTGAAGACACTCCTAACACAACTTATAACAATATCTCTTGGGCATGACAATATTGCCGAGTCAGGTTTTAGCTTGTCCTTTAATGTCTCTACTATTAGGTACAGGAAAGTAGGCACCACTGCACTTTAACAGAGATGGTTCATGAGCAATGACCTCAGAACCAGAGTATGACCTGAGCAGCAGGATAATCAGTATGACAGAAAATCAAGTGCAGTGGAGAATGGAAGGCCTCGCCCTGTGTGACGGCAACCTCGTTAAAACCCCTAAGACCTGCAGGAAATGAGACTTCTCTACTTACTCTCCTCCACTTTTCTTCCCCAAATCATTTTAGGATAGGATTTCTACTGAAGATACCAAGTAAAAGATTATTGCATAAATATACAAGCACTCAGGTGTCAGGATTACAGATGTACTGAATGCATCATATTTGAGCTCGGAGTTTCTGAGACATGTTAAAATGTCTGTCTGCCTGTGTGTCTATCTTAGGAAAGTGGTCAGAAAGGTTGGTGCTCTCAAACATCACTTTGCATTTGTGCAAAGCATTAACCGTCATATTGAAAGATCCATAGTTTAGCCTTCTTTGCTTTCACATGTGCTTAGCTTTGACTTGGCCAAAAAAAAGGGGGCATTCTGCCTCCAAAAACAACAGTGGTTGTATTCTGCATATTCTCATCTCTTCTTGATGACACCCCTGATTGCACCTAACCTGCCAGCAGAACTGGACTGGAAAACAAGAGCTTTCATTTGGCCGCGAGAACAAAGAACAATTGTTTCTGTTAAGCAGCGAAGTTTCTAATGCAGCCAGAGGTTATAGAAAAGAATCCCCATAAGGGTAGAAGAAAAAAAAATCTTCATCATGTCAGCACTGTCAGTGACCAAAGCCATATTCCAATGTATGACCTATGGCCCTCAAAGCAGAGGAATATTTCTTCCTCTATAAAGTGAGTGTTATTTGATTAGATGAATGTTTCTCTAATAAATAGCATACTAGAGGTCTTTCGAAAAGCTCTGAACAATCCTCTTATCTGGAGCCAAATAAAAGATATATTGGCAAAAACAAAACTTTCATCCAAATTAATAATGTCTTTATATATCCCTGTCCAGATCTGCCTTGGCTCAACTGGGAAGCATTTCCCCAGTAATTGTTCTCTAACCACCACGTTTTAGAGCAAAGCCAGCGTCCTCTGTGGTGAAGTTACCAGGCCTCTGTCTTCCTGGTCATCACCACTGTGTGACATTCATTAGTCAATCACACAAAGAAGGCAGATTATCTCACCTGTCAGTACAAAGGAATTTTAGATCCCATTGAAAATTAAAAAATAAAATATGACCTCACTTTATTACAGGATATACACTGTCCCCTCCAATTCCTTTTCATCTTCACTACTCTTTCTCTTTTTGAAATCTGCTTTGTTAGCAAGTGAAAGAGTCTCTGCATATTTTGAAAATGTCATTGGTTAAAAGGAAAGTCCTGGTGGTACTTCAGGAGTTTGGTTTTGTTGATCATCATGGACCATGACCTTCTGGGCAGGCACCACCCCAGAAAGAAAAAATCATGGCTCCTTTTGGGCACTAAAAGGTATCCTTCTTGGTGGTTATTGGAGAATTAAGCAGGCAGATCACTCCCTCACCTCCCTATCTGAGATTCACTGTGCATTCCAAGATCTCCGGCAAGGTAGTAAATGGGAACATGAACTCTTATTGTAATACATGCCACAACAATTTGAAGAGTGAACAAAAAATAAACAGCACACTCCTTGAGTCTTCACAATTAACTAATTTCTCTCTGAGATCAAGAGAGAATGAAATGTGGATTCAGGTATCAACTCTATAAATCCATAAATTTACTTCCTAGACAATTAGGGCTGACTCCGACCAGGTTTCCTACATCTAGAATGGGCTTAGAGTAGGGTGCCACATTTGTTGGCATGGATAAAATGACTTACTGAGGAAAACGCACAAAGATGAGCTCAGAAACCAAGGACAGAGTTGAAGTGTCAATTATAAAAGGGGCCAGATTCAGGAAAAATGAAAATAACAGCTATGTGTCCCCATTGTTTACTCTGTTTACCCATTTCAATCTCACAACAAGCTCATGGGGTGTTATTTTTAAAGGTGTATGAGTTAGGGTATAAAATAAGCAGCTGTAACAAAGAGAGTAAGAGCACTATGGCTCAGAGCAAAAGTCTATTTCTGCCTCATTAAAATTCCAGGGACTCTGTTGCCAGGGCAGCTCTGTTATCTCAACTTGTGCTCTCCATTTCTGTGCCTAAAGTGGCTGCTGCCATTGTCACCACCATCCAGCTAGTGTGAAGTAGGACATGGGGTTCAGGGAAAGTAGTGGGCCTTTGAGTAGTGCCAGGAAGTTGCACCCACCACTTCCTGCAAACAAGCAGGATCTAGAAAGATTCACTGAACCGTCTTTGTACAGGGAGGAGATTACAATGTATAGGAAATGTATGGGTGAGCTAATTGCCATCTGTCTGTGTGCTCTTTGATTAAACATTGGCCTCTCTGGACCTCTGCTTCTTTATATGTATAATTTAAAAGTCCAACTATATTATTTCCAAGACCACTGCAGCTCTGAAATGTTGTGACTATATTTGAAAACATGCACGTGTAAATATTAAAACCAATAATGTACTACAGATTAGGAATTCAGAGAAACCAGATTTTGTCCAATCTGTCGCAGGCTGAGCTTTGGAGAAGCCTCCCCTTTTCTCTGAATTTTACCGTTTGATGGCCACATTATCCAAGATGAGTTTTCTCTAACGTAAATCCCATAAAGTGCTCTGAGGAGAAAAAAGGCTTTATGGCATTTTAATTAGAATACTTTTGGTTGCAAGTTGGGGGAAAATAACTAGACCAAGGAAAGGGGAGAATGTTTATAAGGGATATAGAATGTCACATGGAACCTAAGTTCAAGAATGTGAGTGGACTCAGAGTCAGCGAGATCCAAGGACTCAAATGCTCTTAGGACTCATTCTCTTCCTCTCCTCCCTGCTTCATCCTTCTCTTTCTTGGTAAAAACCAATTTCCTTCCACTTTTCATGGTGGGGAGAAAGGCTGAGTATGATAGTTTAGCCACAATCCAGGTACCCACACAAGATTGGCTCAACTCTCTTTCATTTCTGAATTCAAAAGTCCTGGGACAGAGACTCACTGGCCCTGCTGAGTCAGGTCCTGCCCAGAAACACTGCAGACAGCAGGGTCTCACTGCAACACTGCTGCCTCTTTACATGCCAGAGGTGGCTCTCAGATGGCGTTCTGGGCCCATAATCTCCTAGGGTGCACTACATAGACCTAAAAAATGCTGCCTCGCTCTACACACTTCTTAGGCAGTCACAAAGCCTGTGAGCAAAGTTAAAGCTACAAAAACCTTAAACAGTTTAAATTCATATTTCTCAACCAATTTCATAACATTGAAAAATGTTTTATACATATGTGTGCATAACACATTTGAACATATGACTATCTATGATATATTTGAAAATTCTTCCCTGGAAATTGATCTCTGTCACTAATCCCAACTAACATTACTCCATAACAGTCACTCTGTGGCTCATCAACACTATTGCATAGCTGTGTGTCTCTATATTAGTATTCTGGGTGCCCTGGAAACCCAATAAGAGATGTTATCCCTTTGAATATTTTGAAATCAGGAAGAAATTAAACAACACGCAGTACTTGGGTTTTAAGGCAGAGTAATACTGTGATAAATAACTAGTTCACCGAAGCACTACAATTAGAGAAAGTATGGCTATCCTCTAAATATTGCTGAGAAAAGACATTCTCTTTGCACAGGGAATAGCATTAACTAACAAACCACACCTCAGTAGATCATTTCCTGTCCCCAAAATGACAGAGTTTAGCACAGTGTGACAAAGAACACATGATCAGTACTTAACTGGTGCTGCAGTAGTCTTGAAAGGAGAAAGGAGTAATCACTCCTGGTTTGAGTATGAAAGAAAGAAAGGTTTTAAAAGATGAGTAGGATTTTATCAGACAAATATTGAAGGCACGTCTATGGTGAAATTCTGAAATTAGGAAAAAAGCATGTACGATGGTACAAAAGCTCAGGACTCATCACGACCATGATAAATTATGTAAACTGGTCATAAGCTACAGTCTAGGTGTGAAAGTAACAGGAAGGGGTAAAGAGATCATGTCTGAATTTTGGAGGCTCTTGAATGCTATCTTAAGGAATTTGGACTTTACTATTATAAGTAGCAAAGAGACTTTAATAGTTTTACATTGTTTTGTTTTTGTCAAGGAATTGTTTTGGTAAAGGTACTATTCAAGAAAATGAATGCATCAGTGCTGTACTGGAGAAGGTAGAATGTTCAGGCAAGAGGAGGAGTTTCTCTCCCCTTCCTTGATGTGGCAGGCTGTATTTTCCAAAGATGGATACACTATTCCAAAAGCCCCATGGGCCTACACTGTGACATGACATTACTTCCATCAAGTGGTGGGGTCTATATCTTCTCCCCATTGAAGCAGAGGACTTTTGTGAGTGCTGCTGACCACTAGAGTCCAGCAGAATTGATGATATTTTGCTTCTAAAATTAGACCAGGACATGAGAAGCATTTCTGCCTCACTCTCTTGAGATGGTAGTTCTGGAAACTCACCTACCATGTTGTGCAGTCCAAGCTAGAGGCATATGAGAGAACATGCAAAGAATGTAGGTGTTTCAACTGACAGTCAAGATCTCAGCCAACAATCAGTATTAACTTCCAGACCCCAGATGCTTCCAGATGTCCCCAAACCCCAACAACAGAACCATGCCCAATCTTAAAGTCTTCTAGCTTTGGGCCCCTAACATTGTGACCAGGCAGTTCCCTGGGGCTAAGTGAAATTATATTATCATTGTGGGAGAGAGATGTGAACCATCAGCTTGGGAATCTGGGTAGAGAACCCCAGAACCCACTACAGTCTACCCCTTGTACTTTTCAGAGTCACTCCTTCTCATAGTAAGTTCACCCCATTTGGAAAGAGTTTCCACTGTGTTCTGATTGCTCTTGTTTTCTGGGAAAACTCACAAAAAAACATGTTAGTGGAATGAACAGTCTCCACTGTTGCTGCTCTTGGACCTATAAATGATAATCAGCATCCCCCTTTCTACTACCCTTCCTAAATTCCCTACATCCTTGGCTAGACGTTCTAATCCATGCTAATTCTAATGACAAACAGACAATCCTCTGCTTTCCAATGAGTTTGCAAGGAGTTCCTTTCCAAAGGAATAAACATTCTCTTCTCCTGCCTCTAAAATTTAGAAGGAACTTACATTTTTTCCTCCATATTCTCCTAGCCATTTCCATTGAGATAGCAGGAGCATAGACTAGGCAGATTGCCTAGTAGAATGAACCAGACCTTCATTTCTGTGTGCCTGAATCTCTCTTACTGTGGTCGTCTCAGGCTATGACTAAGGGGCATGGGAACATCAGGATATGTCCAAATAGACCATCTAAATACAAATGTTATTCCTGCCCTGTGGTCTAGCAGCAGCCCTACCTCTTCCTGATGATCAGAGGCAATGTGATGATTCCATTCTTGCCTATTGCCTCCTTGCTACAAGAAGCCTAGAGTGATCAAGGGGTTTAGCAAGCATTGTGCTTCTTTCTTAGGGATAGGTAAGATGCAAATGATCTGTTCTTTACTTTGGAGAGGCTATCACAGCAAGCCCCAGTCTATTAGAATTTGAAAAACTTCGCTAATGTTGTGGGGTTCTTGAATCTGCATTGGGTTCATCTCCTTCCTTCTGCCTACAAAGCCTCCCAATGTACTTGCTCATTTGGTTCAATTACCATGATATCATCAATGTAGTAGACCAACAAGATGTAGTAAGATGTTCTGTGGAATGTCCAGATATAACACAGCCCTAGGGAAAGATTAGAAAGGTGTGCTGTTGTCAGTGAATGCAAACTGCCTCTGATTTCCTTCTTAATAAGTTTATGATCTTGGGAAAGTTATTGTGTTTTTGTTTTGTCTTCTATAAAATAAGGGTTATACATGGTACCTATATCTTAAGTTGTTATAAGGATTTTAATAAACTAATAGATATGGAGTATCTCACTTGCTTCTGATAAACAGTAAGTTTGAAAATTAGCAAATATTAAACATAGTCGATGTTCTTCATTGTCTTCTACTCATAAGTAGCTTTTCTTTTTTACTTGCACACAAATTAAAGAGGTTGATGTCAGTCTAAAGAGAGGTTTTCACCTATTTGAAGAAATCAAAATAAAGAGTTCTGCACAGAAGGAGCGATGCCTCTTAATGGTCTAAAAAGCCCAGGAGTATATCATATGGCCACTCATAACCCTTTCTTCATCTACCCATCCACTTTAACACTCGGACCTTTTGAAGAAACACTTTTCCAAAGCACTAATCATTACTCACAGGTTTCACATGCAGACTCTATTGAGAGGTTTATTGCTCAGTAGACAGTTATACAATCTGCCTCAATTCTAGAATAAGTAGGTTAAAGAATTTATAATAATCCTCCAACAGCACTTCTTTACTAAATTCACTTGACAAGTCAACTTCCTACTGGATACATTACACAGGCCATAGAAGGGAAGTGACCGGCTTCTAATACAAGGGCAGTGCTCAGTCTCCCTCCCCTATGGAAACTGCAGAAATGGAGTCATCTGTTCTCCATCCTCTGGAAGAACATGGAAAAAGTTCACAAAGGTTGTCCGGCTCAAAAAGAACGCTACCTAAGAGAAAGTGTATTATGTGTTTGGTTAAGTCCCAATTTCACCAGTTAGGTATGAGATCTTGGGGATATTAAGTGCTATTAAATTCAGTTTTCTCAAATGTAAAGTGAAGACATTAATAAGGTTGTTTTGATTTAATAAAATAACTCCTGTAAAGTTACAAATGATAGCTAAGCTACAATAACTACAATCATAAATGTTAGCCATTACTAAGACAGTATATGCTGTTAAAGTTACTACTTATTTTCATTTCTACAGTTTTTAACTACCTAGATTTGGAGTCTCTAACTGACTGCTATGTTAAAGATTGCTCCCCTGTTTAGTTTAATGTATAATTTAACACAACAAATTTCTGCATAAGAAAAGCTTATTTTTAAAAATCCCTTTAAAAGGTTTTTATAAAACTGAGATAATCATGGTATTTAGTGCTTTTTTTAAAAAATATTTTTTTTTAATTTTTAAAATTCAATTTACACTGAAAATCCATCTACTCTGCTGGTTAAAGATTTTCTGCCTCTGTTTCTCCGCATAGACAGTGCCACAACTGGACCGTACACGGCAGAGCTGAAGACCTCTCCCCCATTCTCATAGGCTTTGCTGTTTTATTCCTGTTTATTCTTTTCAAATGCTGGACTATAGCTTCTCTGGAGTATTTCCCCTTATTTCTTGGGACTAAGTTTGGCCCACCCTGACTTTCTATCATGAGGGCTCCGATGGGAAGTAAGCAACACTAATTCATGTTAATATTAATGACAAACAGACCATCCTCTGCTTTCCAGATAATGAACACATGGAACAAACATTCTCTCCTCCTGCCTCTAAAACTCGGAATGAAATCTCATTTCTCCTCCATATTCCCCTGGCCATTCTACTGAGATGCCATTAGGTGAACTGAACACACTGTGGGAACTTTAAAACTGAGAAGCAATGTTTTAACATCCTTTGTACAGTTTTTGATCTCAGAAGGCTTATCTAAGGCTGATATGTAACCATGGGGAAAAAATGTATTTTCTCTTCATGCAAAAAAAAAATAAAAGAAATAAAGAAAAATAAAAGAAAAGCAAGCTCTTTAATCTCTTGCCTAGTTCCAATGAAATCCAGCCAAGAAAATACTTCAGTCAGTGAAAATTAGTATTTGAAGGTAGTATTCAGACAACCTTGCTTCCAATTATACTTTTCAAGGTCCAATCAATAATTAGTTGAAGTCAGGGTAGTTTTATAGGAACATCTAACTAAAAGGTAAGTTGATTTTTTTTCTTAACAGATCTGGAAAATTTTTTGGAATAAAAGTCATTGCTGAGTGAAGAAGTTTTATTAAGATACCTGAAGAATTATTCAACTGTAAAATACTTTTCCAGAATAAAGTTTTAAAATATCTTTTAAAGATAATAAAATCAAAGTAAATATGGATATAATACATGTGTGATAAGGTTGAACAGTAAAGCCTAATTAAGAAGTATCCATTATCCCATAAATATCTTCTCTTTGTTAAGTTTATCTGACTGGTTTCCTAGTACTTATGTATTATGCATGAGTGCTTGACTAATTAATAAATGAACTTTGGATCATTCTAGGACCAATTCATATTTGACCAATATTTGTGTGTCTATGTGTGTAATAAGTATTTCTCCTATAAATTATCTCACTTAACCTAGAGAGTTAAAAGAGGGTTGTGCTCAAGAGCATGGTCTCTAGAACTAGACTGTTTGAGCTCATAATCTCAGGCCTACTACCTTCTAGTTGTGTGACCTTGAACTCATGAGGTACTTCCTTAATCTCACTGGGCCTCAATGCTCTCATCCAAAAAAATTGGGATAATAGTTTTTAACTATTTTGTAAGGTGATTTGGAGATTAAATGCAGATGTATATATAAATTCTCATAACAGTGTTCAGAAAATATTAGCTATTACTACTCATGAGGTGAATATTATTTTTTACTTATTATATAAAGAAATCCAAGCTCAGTCATTGACTTTTCAAAATTTTCTCAGGTACCTATGAAGGAATCAGAAATTTTACATTGTCATACAGAGGAGTAAATATCAGATGGTTGCAAACTGACCTAATTTGGCAATTCACAATTATTGGATTATTTTGGGTAAATAGTGGTAGCTTTAATAGGTCTCCTCACCTGCCACTTTGACGTTGAGTGAAATAGTGCCATAAAGGAATGTTTCAGACCAAATCCTGCCACAGTTAACTATAGGGAGCCACAAAAATACTAATGCAATTAGTTCTATAGGTTCAATGAAGTACCTGCTCTCTATAGTTTTAGGTAATTATCAGCATCATGCATAAAAGGTTAATGCAAAGCAGAGGAAAAAAAAACACACAATATGCTAGAGGCAGGATTCAGCTATCTCAGTAGGAGTCAGGCAAAGAATCCTCTCAAATGCGTGTACTCGCACCAGATGGGTTTGAAACCCTAAACCAAGAGACCATTCTCAAGGGATATAGGCTATCAAGTTCACTCTATTCTGAATTCCTGTCCATGCAGGAGCCCCAGTCCAACATACCTAGCCAATAACACATACACATCTTGAACATAACTAATTTTATCAATGAAAAAACATTTCTATATCCAATGTGCTAATTACCATGCCATCTGGTGTTGATCTGAGATGAAGAGAGCTGAAAGCTTGGATTAGACACCTCTAAAGAGTGGGAATTTGATTAGAGCCTTTCAAGTGCTCGCCAGCCTGCCCCCCAGCATGTGTATTCCATATTTGGTTGTTTCAAATGTTAACTAACCATATCCCACCCTCACTCCACAGATAAAAACTGAGCACATACAACACTGCTTTGCTGAAGTGCTTTACATTACAAACAATAAAGCATATCATTCTTTAACTCTCTAGAAATTTCTTCTTCTAAACGAGCATCTTGATTTTACCGGCCTGCTTCAGTTGATATGGCCACTACCACACGGATCTTCAGATTTCTGATTTCTAATTGAGCAGTGTCTCTATGCCTGATACTAGTGTCAGTCAATGTTCAAACAACTGTTGTATTAGTATTAGTATTAGTATTAGTATTAGTATTAGTATTAGTATTAGTATTAGTATTTATTAGTATTAGTACTAGTATTAGTATTAGATATAACCAAAGTGCATGGTTTTCTCTCCCTTCTCTCTGTCTCCTAATGCCAGTATATTTGTTATTTAATCTCTCTGAGATCAGCAGTCTCTGACTCCATATTCTACCTTCTGTAAGACAGTAGTAATTAATGGAGCATGTGGATGCTAGAAAAGGAATAACTCCAACTAAAAGTACTCAAAATAAAAATTGTTGAAAAACACTATCCATACTTTTCCCCCGACTCCCCACCACTCCTAACCCTACAATGATCTCTCATTCAAACTGTGCTAATGAGCATGTCAGTTCAGTGGTCATTCTTCCACTTATACTCTCTTGCAACGTTTTCCTCCTCTTGGATTCTAAGACTCTCCTTTTACATGGATAGCTACTGTCTTCTACCCACATCCTTCTCAGCCTACTTTGAGAGTTCTGCTTTCTTTACTGACCCTAAGCATTCATATTGCCCATGATTTCTCCTCGGTCCAAGTCTCGACCTGCACTCTTTTGATGAACTCACCCATCACTGTCTGTGTCCTGAAAATTCCTACAGTATCTCTGTGTCCAGACTGTCCTCCCTTAGTTCTAATTCTGTGCCATCAAAACATCAATAAACTCTCCACTCACATGTCCCGTCAGCAGCTCATACTCATGGCCAAGATTGACCCAACATCTCTCTCCTCCCCCATATTCGTCCACCAATACAAACTCAGCATCTTCCCATCTATTTCCTGTTTCTTACATTGAAAACGCCATTTTTGAATAACCTAAACCAGAAGCATAGTAGTCATGCTAAGCACAATAAATTTTTTCATTTCCCCAGTGCAACCAATAAATAACTCCTCCCAAGTTTGCCTGCTAAATGTGTTTTGGTTCTGCCTTCTTCAATTCTTATTATCATTATCTTAGTTTTTAAGTTTTTCTCATTTATCTGGATAACTGCAATATTCTCTAAGTAGTTTCCCTATTTCTACACCTGCCTTCCCCTCCAGTCCTTCCTACATACAACACTAGAGTAATCTAAAATGAAAATTAAATGAAGTCAGACCTAGTCATACCTCATCTTATAATGATTTAATAGATACTATAGCTTTCCTTATAAACTCTAAACTCCTTAGAATTGTTACTGGGAAAGCCCCGGTTGGGCTCAGGCTGCCTGTTGCTATGTCCAATAAAGATGGCAAGGTTGAATCATATTAGGCATTTATTAAGAAGGCTAGCCAACCAAGAGGATAGGGTGCTTACAAGGATCAAATCCTGTCTTCCAGCAAGGTGTAGGGGACAGGATTATAAAGGGGAATGGGATAGGGTGCTATGTGCTGCCCTGGGGGTCTGCAGACATCAGCTATTGTAGTCATCAGTCGATGAGATGATGTTGATGAGATGATGTTTTGACTCCTGGTGGGTTGGCCTGACCGTGCTTATCGGTTCTGCTTTTGGGATTCACAGCTGAGTCACCTCCCTAATCGCTTCACACCGGCCTTGAAAAGGAAACTTTAAGAAAAACTTAACCCCCTATTCACATAAGTATATGTGTTCTAAGATTTAAAATAATATGATTACTTTTCAGATTAATTCAGATGCTCTATCTCTCAGATTATAAGTCCCTCCTATCAGAATGTGTATGAAGTATTTCATGAACTCACCATTGACCCTTCTATCATACTCTCACCTAATACATTTATTTCCTTGAAGAAAGTAAACTATGCCATATTCTCTACACCCTACCCGCATGCTATTACACATACAAAATATCCATACCTCCTGACTCCCATTCTACTTGATTCTGTTCCACTTTCACATGTAACTCAGATTTCACCTTCCCTGGGAACTTTCCCAATGAGTTCAGAGACCCTCCAAAGAATATAGTTTGTATTTTAGATCTCACTGAATTGTTGGTTTATTTGTTTGTCTTCCCTGTATAATGCCTAAGGAGTGGCATTGATTCGACACAGAGTTTAACATACTGAACTGAAATTAGAGTGCAATAAATATTTGCCTAATGAGTGACTGCTGTGTAATTAGAGAGAGAGAGGATTTCTGAGCCCATAAAGAGGTCTGAATAGTTCCTGTATTTAATACATGTCCTTCAGGGGTTTGGCTCCATAAAAGTGACATTTACTATCATTGTACCTCTTGCCCCTAGTGATTATTTAGTACCATCTACATTTTGTAATTGATTGATTTAACATATGATTGAATGGATTGACTTAATGAGTTAACCCACAAGTATGAACCAGTAACTTCATGAAAACATTTTTATTGGATTCTTATCTCAAATAAAGGTCCCTAAATTAGATGACTTGGATAACTCTGGGAATTTCTGATGAAGTCTTTAATGTCACAGCTTATGAGAGATTGCTCAGCTAAAAAGTAATAATAGTTATCATTTTTTGAATGTTGACTTGGTTTTACACAGAGTGAATTATTACATAGCAATAGTTCTCAACTGGTGGGGGGGGGGGCGCAATTTTGCCCTCCGGGGACAGTTGTCAGTGTCTGGAGACACTTTTAGTTGTTACAATGTGCTATTGGTATCTAGTGGGTAGAAGCCAGGAATGTTGCTGAACATTGTGCAATGAAGGCATAAGACACCCCCACACACACACAACAAAGAAGTATTTGGCCCCAAATGTCAAGTGCTGAGCTACTGTCATTGAGAAATTCTGCTTAACCATAGCAGCCTTGTCTGATTAAAAGATGTCAAACCCATGTTAAGAATAATAAAATAAGACCTTGAGCATTGAGTATTCAATACTACTTAGTTAAATAAGTAGTGGGACCAGAATTTGAACTCATGTCTCTGAAAGCAGAAACTTGTTGTCTTCAATATAGGATGATACCTCCACTCAATAATTATTTTTTTTAGATATAATGATAACTATGCTATGTATGATTGTATGATGCACTGTGAAATCACATTTTCCAAAATAAAATATAGACCATCTATATATATAAAAGGCTAATATGATGTGTCCAACTGGTCACTATGATGTGCACTGACCACCAGGGGGCAGACGCTCAACACAGGAGCTGCCATAATGCACATTGGCCACTTACAGAGAAATGGCACCATGGACCTGGCACCCACAAAGCAACACTCAGCTTTCCCCAAGTGGGACACAGGCCCTGCCACCACCCCAGAGCAACAGCCCATCAAATCACAGCCAATGCTGCTGAGACCCCATGATGCAAAATGCGGCCCACAGCCCAGCCCAGCCCGGAAACAGTGGCTGTAGGCACCAGGTAATGATATCATGGAGCAACACCCAGCTTCCTCTCCCTAGTGACTACTAGCCTCCTTGGAGTTTCTTCAGCCCAGGAACATGACTTGCTTTATAGCCAGGTACAAACATTTCACACTTTAGCCAAATGTCTGTGAAGCATTTTCATCTCATTTGATCCTCTCAGAAGTCCTGGAGTAGGTAGGTAGGAGACTCGGTGGAAACCTATTTTCTTTTCATTAGCCTGGAAAGTGGAGATTTAGAAAGCTTAGAAACTTGACCCGACTGAAAAGAAGTAAGAAATGGTGGACCTTGAAAAAGACTTCAGGTTTTCTCGCTGCACAGAATATAGTCAAACACTGCTGCAGTTAAATATTTTACCCTTTGTTCTCCCTGTGTGATCTACAATAATAATCTACTTCATGTTGATATTTATTGCTGTGTTGCTAATAATTACCTGAAAGAGAAGTTGGGGTGCTTCACTGGACTGGGAAAAGTTTAGCAACATTAGAAAGCAGGTCTAATTAAATGAGTTTATTCTATATATATAAAAGGGTAAGTTGACTCGCACGTGCACAATACATATAAAACTCTTGCTGGCGCCAATCACACGCGTCTGTTTCTATCTGTCATTATTGATCATGAATTTGGTTGACACTTCTATTATAGAGAAAGGGAGAATAGCAATATTAAAATATTTCTTCTAATTAATTTCCTTTCAATGTGCATGAATCCATGCACCAGGACACTAGCTTTTAAATAATTACAAATAAATTCTTTACAAATGGCCATCAGAAATGTAGGGATGTCAGATTCCTACATCCTTTTTATTTTGATATTATGGTTCTGTGTTTCTGGTTAGTTTTATTTCTTTCTCAATTATCTACTTCAGCAATAAAGTTGTTAATCTGTGTAACCTGAGACTATTTAAATTTATATACATTTACATGTATTATCTCTAGTTTTCAAAACAATCCTTTGAGGTAAATGTCATTTTCTCCATATTACAGATAAGAAAGGATGTTTTGTTTAATGAACTCAATTAGTCTATGGAAAAGCTTGGGAAACAATATGTTAAACAGCTTCTCTTGGTTTTAAGTTATCAGTAATTACCCAAAGAACTTTCTTAAAAACTCAAACACTCCAGATCTAGTTTCTATGTACTTTTTTTTAAAATCCTCACCCAAAGATATTTTTCCATTGATTTTTAGAGAGAGTGGAAGAGAAAGGGAAAGACAGAGAGAAATACCAATGTGAGAGAAACACATCAATTGGGTGCAGCCCGGGGAGGAGCCTGAAACCCAAACATGGTACATGCCCTTGTTTGGAATTGAACCCAGGACCCTCTGGTCCACAGGCCAATGTTCTATCCAGATAGGTAAGGCCAGATATACTTTTTAAAAATGAGAATCTATTCAGGTTTCAATAATCATGATAGCTTTCTCTACACAAGTATTTTTCAGCATGACCAGCTGTGAGGATGATTTTTAGTTTTCCCCACTAAATTTGAGAAATTACTAAATAGTAAATAAACTATTGATCTACTTATGATTTTACATGTATAATGCTCCCTACAAATAAGTAGAACTTTTATAACTAAAGCTAATGATACTCTTACTGTACTCAGTACTAACTTTGAGTCTCAATATTCAGTAACTGCTTAATATACTTTCCTTATCATTTTCCACTAAAGGAAATAATAACTTAACCTCATGTTTAATAAACACACTATATAAGAAACTTCCTGGAATACATTAGTCACTACAAGCTGAGAGAAAAATAGAAATTACATAGCACCAACTTCTATGTTTAGATGTTTTCTCTTAGAAAATTATTTCTGAGAATTCAGCTCTATACAGTCATATAATTAAAACAATAAGTAGAATCACAGGCATAGTTACACATACCATGGTGTGCATTTTCCCCAAGTATACTAAAACAGCATATGTCTAATGCATCATAAAGACAACATACAGATGTATAAATCATATATGCATATAAACATATTATTGTATGTATGCATTATTATCCATATAGCAAGCATATGTGTGATTCTGTGATAAAATAAAGAAAAATAACGGTATAACTCAACCAAGAATTTTTTAAGGGTTTGCTTTCAAGCTAGAGAGAATTTCACCTTACATCACCCAGTTCTGAACAGTCCCAAAGATAAAGCTCAAAACAATAGGAAAGTGCATAGAAAATAATGTCTAAGAATATCCTAAAATGTTGCTCTTTTTAACCCTAAGAATTATTTAAAGCCTCCAAGTTTGAAGGCTGGGCTCTCCTCAGTCCATTCATGCCTCTCCTGTGCCATCTAGTGTTTTGAGGCGATTACTATGGATTTAGAGTTTAGCATAGCCTGTTACCACTTCAGCTGACCACTCAGCTTGTCTGCACTGTCAGCCTCAGGCAAGCAAAAAGTAACTTAAGCTCGGGCTGCAAAGGGGTGGTTTTATTGGGTTATGAAAAAAATTGCAAATGGATAGGACTTTAATAGCAAAGGAGAAAGCTTTAAAGTTAAGTTCAGGAACTGTGGCTAACAGATGTTGAGAAAATAATGCATAATGGAGCTATTGAGTCTCATTAGATTCATATACAGTCTAACAGAAGTAGAATTTTGATCTGAGGCCGCACATCTGGATGGGAGAAAGTATTAGGAAAAGGATAGAGTGAAACAGAACTATCCTTCCTTTTTCACAGCCGAACACTTTTGCCTCTCTTGTGGTCTGGCTACTGTACCAGATTCAGTCATAATACCCACTATTAGAAGTGGCTGCCCTGGCTACTTGGTGCTCTCAGTGTAAAATCCTACTTTACTACTTTTATTCAAACATTCCATTAAAAGCACAGGCTCTCTGCATGGAGCCAGATAGGGATCATTTTCTTCATAATCCTGGATTTTAATTCCTTCTCTGTGGGACACTATTCCATCAGACATAAACAGCTCGATATGTCAATACATAGAAATGTTTCTCAATTCATGTCTGCAGTCCCTGACTTGAAAAATAATTCAAACCTATTTAGATAGCATACCCCTATTTAATTTTAGAATTAAATAGGCTGAGTTAAAAAAAAAAAAAAAAGAACTAGTGAATTGACTCCATCTTGAATCAGTTTAGGATTGTACACAAAAATAAACCCTGATCTGTATGCTCAAGGCCAATTAAGCCACACTTAATGATAGGCAATTAATTGTTCCCCAAAAAGGGGAATGTACGCTGCTTCTCATTTGAATTCTACTTCAGGTGCTTTTTTAACTCTACAGGAATATTCATTACAGGAAAAGAGGGGGCAAGTTGTACATATCTACTTTTGTTCCCTGGCCTTCTGAGAAAGAGTCAAGAATCACGTACAACCCTTAGTAGGAGGAAAGGAAGAGTTAGCTATCAGAAAGCAATAATGCATTTTGTGGAACAAAACTGGACTTAATAGTGATTTTTAAACTCTTCCCAAGCATGGATGGTCAGTCATCAAGTTGATGAATTATCAATCTGATATGATAAGAGCTATCATATGTAGAGCTTAAACTGTGCCAAGTTCTGCACTCAGCTCTTTCTTTACATTATTTAAACCAATCCTCACAAGCACCAAGTTAGGACACTGAAGCTTAATTAGATTAAGTTCATGTAATTTGCCCACGTTCACAATAGCTCATAAATGGCAGAGCCAGACTGATTCCTGAACTGACACTGAGGTTTCTGCTCTAAACCACTTCCTCCCCAGTGATGGAGACTAAGAGTCTGTGAGAAAGTCGGAGCCCCTGATTGTACTTCGTAGGCTAATGCCTCTACCATCATAAGAAAAAAATATCCATAGAGAAAAATGCTAGAATTGAATCAGAATGTAAGACCATTCTTCTGAGACTCAATGGAACATCTCACTTTGGACCCACTCAATGTGCTTTCTGGTCTACAATTGCCTTGAGATCACTTTGTGTCAATATTTTCATGATAATAATAAAAAAAATTATCACAATGTCAGCATGCCAACTCAAACTTGGTTCTCCTTTTCAACAGCACAAATTCTCCCTGCTATCCAGTGATGTCTAAACCTTACACAATGGTAGTACAAGCAAACTCATTAAATAAGGCTGCCCAGGACGTAATTCCAAGGCATTAAGTATATCCTGACAGGGTAAATTACAAGAAAATTGCATCTTGTTAGAATGATCCAGGTTTAAAGTATTAAACAAACCTTTTCAGATATCACTTGTCTTCACTGCGTTGTTAGTTCAATAGCAATCAAGGCCAATGCTTGGAATTGCTCTTCTACTTTCAACATAAATCCAACATGGAGCAATTTACTAAAATAAAATAGTTTTCATCTCTAGAGGAAGAGAGTTTTCCCTGGTTGGGTCCCCAATCTATCCACTTTGGATTCTGATAAAGATTACTCTTCAAAAAGATGGGGTGTTCAATAAAATTCTACCCCTAGAAATACTGCCCCCCCTTTTCCCCTACATTTATTAACATGCAAGCCTCAGCTGGAGGACTGGGCTTCCTTGAAGAGTTGGTCACTACATGCCTTTCACCATATTCCTCTTTCAGAAATGCCATTGTGGACTGAATTGTGTCCCCCTAAAATTTTTGTGTTAAATCACTAACTACCAATGTGATATTATTTGAAGATGAGACCTTAGGGAAATAATTCAATTTGATGAGTTCATGAGGGTGGGGTCCCCATAATGGGATGGGATTAGCACCCTTAAAAATAAAGAGACACCAGAGATCTTTCTGTGTGTGTGTCTCTCTCCCATGTGAAGACACAATAAGAAGGCAGCTTTCCGAAAGCCAAAAAAAGAACTCAACCATGCTGGAACTCTATCTTGAACTTCCAACTTATGAGAAAATAAGTTTCTGTGGTTTAAGCCACCTAATGTGTGGTATTTTGTTATGGCAGCCAAGCAGACTGATACTACTCACCACCATCTGAATCTCATCCACCAAAGCACATTTTTTTAAACTTTTATTTATTATTATTATTATTATTATTATTATTATTATTATTATTATTTTAATCTTTACCCAAAGGATACTTTTTCCATTGACTTCTAGTGAGAGTGGAAGGGATGGAGGATGGGAAGAGAGAAACATTGACATGAGAGAGACACATCGACTGGTTGCCTCCTGCATGCACCCCTACCAGGGTTGGGGAACCTGCAACAGAGGTACGTGTCCCTGACCCGGAATTGAACCCGAGACCCTTCAACATGGGCTGTTGTGTAACCACTGAGTCAAACTGGCCAGGACACCAATGCACATTTTAAAATAATTAAGAACTGGTTTTATATATTATCAGGTAAGCCACTGCCCCATCTGAGGTCAACTTTTAGTCCACAGTAATTTGGGTAAGGAGAAAAGTTTTGCTGTGAACAGGAGTGGTTGGAGAGACTAAAGAAGAGAGGTCACGTAAATATCAGTCCAGCAATGCAAAGAGTAGGTATAGGGAAAAGTCAAAATCTAAAAACAAAGATACAAGAGAGAAAGGGAGATCAAGTAAGTGAAGTGAGTACTGATATTTTAGTACTGAAAAGGCAGTTTATAGACTTTTGCTTCCTTTAATGGCCAAGAGACTTATCCCAGCATTCTGAGCAAAGGCCTACTCTCAGCATCACAAACCTATACAATCCATCAAGGAAGACACACTTCTGACCTCTTAAGGGCCCCATTTTTTCATTTGAAGATTAAGATAATTAACTGAGGAATTATTGACTTCTGCAGACTTCTCCAAGATCCATATATGAAATTCAAAGCGCTAGTTAGCTTTTGATAATTTTATACAGTCTGTGGATATATTTACTTTTCTATTACATAAAATTATATACATGCACACACACACACATATATATACACACATACACACACACACACATACATACACACGCAGTTAACCCTTGAACAATGAGGGTGGGGAGTGTTTTACAGGCACTAACCTCACCAAAACCCTCCCCAATGCACTTCAAAATTTGAATACAATTTTTGACTCCCCCAAAACTTAGTGGTTCCTTGGTATCTTATGGGGAATGGATTCCAGGATCCCCCATGGATATCAAAAGAGAAAATGGTGTAGATCAATGCATACAGTCAGCCCTCTGCATTCAGACTCCCAACCGTGGACTGAAAAAGAGTACAGGTATTTATAGAAAAAAAATCTCCATGTAAATTGACCCGAGCAGATCAAAACCTGTGTCTTTTGTTGTTCAAGGGTCAAGATAGAGAACTAGGAAGTGGTATCATTATAAATGCTTGGTTTAAGGGGAAAGTGCCAATAAGAAAGCTAGCCCCTTGGTGGGATGCAGAGCAAGGCTCTGAATCCAGGTGAGAAGAGCAAAAGGGCAAAATAAGGAGACAGGGCTCCTAAAACCTCTAAGTTGGAAGTCTAAACAATGGTCTCAGAAGTAGAGACCAGGGCAGAAGACCATCCCCTATAGGCCAATGCGGGGCTGGGGGTGGGGAGGGGATAGGAGGGAAACATGACAGCCACTGAGGAGCTCAGAACCCAGGGTTCGTCAGTGGGAGCCAGGTCCAGGCCTGAGGAGATTCTCAGGAGCTCACCATCCACAGAGCTGCTTCAGATCTTAAGTCTGCAAAGGTGTATACATTTACTCTATTATCATGGATGCAACTATTATCATGGATGAACTTCCTGCCTAGGGCAATGGCGATGTGTGAGCCTGCAGGTAGAGGCTGCAGGACCTGTGAGCGAGGGATGAGGCCAGCTTAGGAAACAAGGTAGAGCGAACACCGTGGGTAGAGCTTCAAGACTTTGAGTCTCGGCTTCTTGTGCTTAGGTCCTCCCAGCACTTTATAAGGAAATAACATCCTCCTTGATGTATTCCAAGCTCATCCATTTTCCTGGACCTTTACTATCTAGTCTAGCAGTTAATCCCAGGTCTGACAAGATCAACCCCAGTGCAGCTGATCAGCGAGGTGGAAAGTCTAAAAGGAGTTTAATTAGCAATATGTCCGACAGTCTTTTCCACCTATTAGTGGAAAAGATCCACATTTTAATTATAACTAAACTAACATTCTCCTCTGAACAAAATGAATATTTCTAATTCCAAGGGGGACAAAACAAGGAGAAAATACCCAGCATGCAGCTTTTATGATTGACTTCTCACAGTTTTCTCTATTAACAAGTCACTTTATAGATGGTCTTCATTACCTAGATAGCAGCAAGGAACACAAAGCCTTATTTTGAGTGTAGCCCAAAGCCCATTAGTTTGAAAGTGTCGATGTTTTATGGTTTTAAGAAACTGTGTAAATTGCACTTGTTTGTGCAAGTTCATTTTCCAAATGTGTGAACACAAATATCTATTGTCTCTGAGGAAAGCTCATGCTGAGCCACAAGTGGGTCGGACAATCGAGCTCTCAGCTAAGCAGCAGCCTCTGCCAAACTGCCATTTTGGTAAGTGGTCCTAAATTTGATACAGGGGCAAATATTCTTTTATTGTTTTCCCAGGGGGAGAAAGCTATTTTCACAGAGCTTGGACCAGTAAAGTTTTTTTTGTTTTTTTTTTTTTTTGTTCTTGCTGACATTGCTCTTTTCCTTTTTACACAAAATAATCTGAGGCTATAATTCTTAACTTCCTTTGTTAAAATTGTGCTAAAGGCCTACTAACCTGTATCCTTAAAGCCCTGCCTTATTTTTACTCCAGATATCATTAAAATCTTTCTCCACTCTCTGCTCAGCTCTCCTTTCTCTGGCAGCATGGTAATTCATTGTTTGTATTCCCAAAGAACTCCCCAGGGAGGCCAGCTCCAGAATTTCAAATTTCAGTCTAGTCCTTGGAATTAGTGTGAAGGTTAAGGTCTTCTGTCTTCTTAGTCATCTCTTTCAAAACTATTTTAGATCCAACATAGCCTCAGAGAAGCTATTCCAATTTAGGAATAAATCTTCTGAGTACATCCCCGATTAAACATGAACAGCTTGGAGCTGGACAGTTGGAGCATCATCCCATAAACCAAAAGGGTGCGGGTTTGATTCCCAGTCAGGGCACATACCTGGGTTTGTGTTTGTTCCAGGTCAGGATGACATCAATGTTTCTCTCTCTCTCTATGGCTATGGGAGGCAGCCAGTTGGTTTCTCTCTCACATCAATGTCTCTCTCTCTCTCTCTCTCTCTCTCTCTCTCTCTCTCTCTCTCTCTCTCTCTCTCTCCTCTTTCTCTAATATCTATGAACATATCCTCAGGTGAGGATTTTAAAAAATTAATAGCTAGCACAAGGGGCCTTGTGATGGCACTCTTCTCTATCTTGCCTGTGATGGTGAGCCCCTCAGTCTGCACATGTAGTCAAATGGAACAGCACTAAATGCAAATGCACACACACATACATCTAAGTGAGTCTGTATAAGGCTGATGAGCTGAAATAAGGCTAATGGATTATATCAGTGTCAATTTCCTGGTTATGACATTGTACTATAGTGTCACAAGATGCGACCATTGGGGAAAACTGGGTGAAGGGTAGATGGATCTCTCTATATTATTTCTTACAATTGCATGTGAATATAAAATTATCTCAAAATAAAATTTTTAAAAATCATTAACAAAGTGTACATTTTGGGATGTTTCTAATTTCATGGCCTAAAAAAGGCTATTTCCTAAAATATTTAAAAGACCATGAAAATGTGCAACATAACTAGTCACAATCACCTTTGCTCTGCCCCTCCTGGACGCATGACTATGAATTGCCCCTACTAGTAAGGGAGGCCCCAAGCCCCACAGCAGAGGCGGTACCTGTCATTTTTAATTTTCTGATTTAAATAAAAGGTTGCCTGGTTTTGATTATGTGCCTGAGTTTGTCGGCCACAGGGTCTCCAGTTGGCTTCTGAGTTTTCCAAGGTAGACTCATCAGTCATTTTACTTTCAGTTGTGTATTCAGAAGTGCCAGCTCACAGCCAGAGGGATATCCTCCATTAGTGTCGCAAACTCGTGCTCTCACAGCCACAACCAGTCACAGAAAAAATCTTAGAAGTGGATGTCTTCCTAAGGTATTAATAGAGAGGTTTCCTTTAATGTTTCTCTTGCATTTTTCCAAAACTAATTTTTACAGCTTGGAGCATGTGAATAGGAGAAATGGATGAGTTGACCAGAAAAAAGAAGTTGACATCTAAATTTTCTAACATTGTAGTGAGATTCCATTTTAATACTGTGAATTTTTTTTTTAATTTTTATATAGTGCCCTGGCCAATGTGGCTCAGTTGGTGAGCATCATCCCATGAACCAAGAGGTTACCAGTTCGATTCCCAGTTAGGGCACATGCCCAGGTTTGGGGCTCAGTCCCCAATAGAGGCTGTGCAGAAGGCAGCCAATCACTGTTTCTCTCTCTCCCTCTCCCTTCCTCTCTCTCTAAAATCAATTTTAAAAAAACAAACAAACACTTTTTTTAAAAAAATTTATATCCTAGTTTCTGCTTCCCTGGCTCTACAATCTCTAACGGTCACGAATTAACAGACACACTTCATCTTCAAACTTGAAACATAAGGAAGCTTAGTTTCTTTCAAAGTAAGATCCCATCCTACAAATGTTGACACCTTGCAAAAGGTTTGGCTTCAAACTTCTAAACTGATGTTAATCAGACCCGCTCAACCAGAATTGTCTAGGACTTGAAAAACAATGGTAGGCTGTGTCTAAATGTTTTCCAAAGTTGTGCATGCCAGAATACATCACAGGACTACAGATTCAAGCAAAATGCTCAGCACTTGCAGCTGCAGCAGAGTGGATGACTTTTTCAAAGGCACCTCATAGATAATGTGACCCAAACAGACACCCACACAGAGTACCGATCCTGGTGTGGGGAGAAGAATAGCGGGCTGGGATATGGCTGTTTGTTTCCTTCACTGGGATCTATTTTCAAACACCATTTGCTTCCCATTGCTCATAGTAGCCCTTCTGATTACAGAAATAATGATTAGCAATACATCAAGTCCCCAGAACGTGCTCTGTGTTCTCCAGTGATCACCTACAAGAAACAACCCTCTTACCACCCGTCCTGAAGTTGTGTGGAAGAGTGAAAGCAGCAACAGTGCCTCAGACACTGTAAATGTGTGGGATAAAAAGTATCAGTCTGGTAAACCTGCTATAATGTGAACTAATTACAGGGAAAGTTACACAAATTGCTGGAAAGTCTAAAATACAGGCTACTTTAAAGTACTGTTACTTTTATTCATATAAAACGTACATTTTAGTTTATGTTTATATGTACTTGTACACATATGCTACAGGGAAGTATGCAATATGGGTTACATGAAAGAGTCTTAGCCAATTTCTAGCAACTTTTCTGTGGTTATTTCAAATTGCTTACATGTTGTATCCAATGCCCGATTTAACACGGCAGAGTATGCATAAACTAAGAGCATAATCTGTTTTAATAACTGCATAGAGGTAATTCTTCATTACCCTAACTTTTCATTCTGTTTGTTTCCTTTATGTCAGTGGAAAGCCTGTGTTGGATAAACTAGAGGACTATTTGCAAGGAAAAACATGAAAACATTTGTTTCCTTGCGTAGTTTTAATATTCCTCTCTCCAATTTTGTTTACACCAGTAGTTTGGGGAACCGTTTTTAAATGGGGCTTTCTCCTACACAGAAAGCCTTGTTCCACTCCCGTGCCCTCCAAAATCATGCAACCTCAGTAATGAGTTTTGATTGTAGTCTAAACAAGACAATAATGCTGATTTTTTTCCCATCATTTTCATCACCTGGGGCATTAAAGAAAAGCACTTGGTTTCCTATTCCCACTTCCTGAAGAAGCTCAGTGGCTGTGCATGCTAATGCCAAGGCCGGATCAGCAAGAACTGGCTCCTCTCCCGGTTATTCGGAGAGATGTGCAGGAAGGTGTGGCCGACATCTGCCCACAAGATGGCTCCTTTGGAAAGGGTTAAAGGCAGGCTATCGGTCTCCTGCCACTGTTCCCAGCATTTGCATCAGTCGTGGGAAGTGATGTCACACACCTGCAGTGCACATGCAAACTGTAAACACTTCACCGACAGTGAATGTGAGTCTCCCACCCAAAACCCTGCCCGGCTGCCTCACACGGGGCTCCTTGGCTGCCAAGCTTGCTAGTCTTCATAGCACTGAGAAAATGGATGGTTGTATGCTAACAATAGTTAAGACAGTTCGAGTTTTATACCACCAAGCTGGTGGCACAAAACTTGCTTTTTACTGATTACTTCTTGCTGTTTCTAGAATGACAGAGGTGGGGTTGGAAGAAATATTAAGGATTACGCAACACAGCACTCTCATTTTACAAATAATTAAATCACAATCTTACTATATCTTCCTTTCCCATCAGAATCAAAGGCAGGAGCTGGGATTTAAGGCACTTTTCCACTCCTAGAGTTTAATACCTGGCAGATTCTCACGTTTGTTAAACAAATGGATGAATGGGTGGTGGGTGGATGGATGGATGGATGGATGGATGGATGGATGGATGGATGACTTAAAACCATTTCACAGAGCCATTCTGGATGGATTACTTGAAACAGTAGACGTGGGCAATGTACACAATTTTTCTAAAGTTGAGTTAATTTATACATTAAATGAAAATAATAATAGTATCTTGTTCAAAGGATTGTTGTGCGTATTTCTTGAAATAATAGTGCTTTTCAAAAGTTCCATACAAAGCCAGGCACATAGTGAGGATTCCATATATATTAGCCTGCTGTTATTTTGCTAGTGGTTGTATATCACCCTCCGTGTCTCCTTGTTACTTCACTCAACCAGCCTCTTGGTTCATGCCACATAGGCATCAAGGGCTTTACCCCTCGCCTGTGGTCTTTTTCTCCTCCCGTAGATCTACCGTCAGTCTGTTTGACATCAATTCATCAAGCCCTGTCTTCACACTCACTGGTCTTTCATCTTCAGTGACTTGCACTGCTTTCTTTCAGTGATATATGTCCCATGGCCATACACAGACATTCTCTCTGGAACCAGTCTTCTTGGATACGAATTCTAGCTTCATCAGTAGTTGTGGCCAGGTAACCAGCGACACAGGCTTTCATTACCTCATTTGCTAAATGGAATGATAAAGACACTTACCTGGCAGTGTTTGCTATCCTATATAATAAAAGCCTAATATACTAGGTGTCCTGTTGTCCAGTCATCCATTCAACCAATCAAAGCGTAATATGCTAATGATATGCTAAGACCGCTCAACCGCTAGCTATGATGTGCACTGACCACCAAGGGGCAGACAGTCAACCGGCCAACCAGTCGCTATGACACACACTGACCACCAGGGGGAAGACGCTCCAACTGGTAGGTTAGCTTGCTGCTGGGGTCAGGCTAATCGGAACTGAGCGAGACGGGCCAGACATGCTCTGGGGCCCTCCCACAGTCCCTTCCTAGCTGGCCAACATCCCACATCCCTCCCCGATCATGCAGCGGTGGGGTCCCTCGACCTGGCCTGCGCCCTCTCACAATCCAGGACCCCTCAGGGGATGTTGGAGAGCTGGTTTTGGCCCAATCCCACAGGCATAAAAGGCTGATATGCAAATTGACCAAATAGCAGAATGACCAGTCGCTATGATGTGCACTGACCACCACAAGGCAGACACTCAATGCAGGAGTTGCCCCCTGGTGGTCAGTGCACTCCCACAGGGGGAGTGCCGCTCAGCCAGAAGCCAGGCTTATGACTGGCGAATGCAGCAGTGGTGGCAGAAGCCTCTCTCACCTCTACAGCAGTCAGATATCCCCCGAGGGCTCCCAGACTGCAAGAGGGTGCAGGCCGGGCTGAGGGACCACAACCCCCCCCCCACCCCCCCACAGTGCACTAATTTTTTGCACTGGGCCTCTAGTATAATAATAATCAATTATTGTTAGCTCTTATTATTCTCAGCACCCAAATGACACCACCCCTGAAATACTGAACCCCAACACTAATAGGCAATGCGTGAATGTTTCAGTTATTCCAACCCTTCACTACTGTAAATAAGCCATAGCAAAAACCATAGACTGAAAACAAATTACTAAAAGTAACCAAATAGTTTCAAAATATAATCTTGGGTACCTCAAAAATAACAATGATGATAATAATAACAGTTTACATGTATTGATAATATATGTAGTGTAGTTAGAGTAATATCTGGCCCAAAAGTACGAAAATAAGTATATCATGTGAGTTATGAGCATTTGCTATGTACAGGCACAATTTGAAGTGCTTTCCACGATGGGTTCTGCATGTACAAATGAGAAAAAGGAGATTCAGAGAAACTCAGTAACTTACCCAAGTTACACATCTAGCATACTGCAGAGCCGGGATTCAAACCCACAGACTCAAGGCCCCATTGACAATTTGGTTCATACATGGCAGAGGTGGGATTTAGAGCCAGCTAGTCTGATGCCAGAGCCTATGCTCTTAAATTACTTTGTCTCTCTCTCCATAAATTACTAATATTCCAGAATATATACATACATACATTTGTTCAATCGTATATTCATATCAAACCATTTAATTCAGAGAACAGACTGACAACTGTCAGAAGGGAGGGAGAGGGGAGGGCTGGGTAAAAAAGATGAAGGGATTAAGCAAAGAAAAAAAATACTCATAGACAACAGTATGGTGATTACCAGAGGGAAGGGGGTTGGGGGAGGCAGAAGAGGGTAAAAGGGGGATAAATGGTGATAGAAGGAGACTTGACTTGAGGTTTCAAAATAACACTATTTAATTCCAACAAATTTGCTTTTGGCTAAACTTTATGTTCGTTTCAGCCCCAAGAACCCTGTCCTTCAGGGCCAGCGCTAGCCTCTACACACAGGGACCTTTCATATAAACTCTTCCCTGGCTTACACAGTTGGGGCCCTCAGCCTCAGCATGTCTTTCCTGTCCTGAAGAATTGGTTCAGTTCACTGATGGGTGAAGACCTTTTTCCAGACCTAACTGAGTCACCAATGGCAACAAGCATTTTTCTGAGTGCCACTCTGCCTCCACGGAGTCAGCTCATTTTCAATACAACCATCAGTCTGATGACAACTATGGAGGAGCAGGTTTTTTGCCACCATGGGGCAGAGCCCTGAGCTATACAAGGTCCAGCTTATAGGTGACAACTTCAAAGGCATTCTTTCTGGAGTTCTGGGCAGGCGTTGTCCCCAGGTACATCTTGGCTAAGGCCATCTGGCATTCATTTTTTAGATTCCCCTCCTGAGTTCTCACCAGGGCCACAAAGGAAAGGAAGTAATAATTTTCTGTGGCCACCACAGTTCCTAAGGTGGAGTCACCTGATAGTTTTATAGAACTAAGTAACCGTTTCCTGCTGGGTTACAAGTCTGTTAGCTGAGCTGTGTGCTAGGCTCTGGAGTGAGAAGTCAGACAGTGGATGAGAGGGGGGGCTGCAATTCAGTGGCTACCTGGGGTCTTCTGATTTCCTGGGGCAGGAATGTGGGAGTTGGGATGAAGAGGGGGCATTCTCAGCCTCTACTTCAGCAGTAATCATTAATGGTAATCTTATTGAACACACTGTCATTTTTTATCAGCTTTTTCCTCTATTGCAGGACAGCACACACCATTATAAAGGGGAGATGATTACTTACACAAAACACTTCTTTTTGTGTCAACAATAAAGGAGGTAAAGGGGATGGAAAGTAATTAAAAGTATATATGATTTTCAAGGAGCATAGACCTAGTAAGTATGGTATTCATTCTTTCCACAATATTTCAATGTATTGAATTGTATTCATAGTGTATTTTTTTCATTAAAATATGAATTTTTATCATTCACTAGCTCAGTGTTCTTGAACAATTCTCTTATTCTTTTTGATTTTTCAGTTTTCTCTACCTGATCTCAAAAAAAATCACCCAGCTGAGAGACTTCAATAAATTTATCTTGATTTCACCTGAGTTCAACGCACTCCAAAATCTGTTTGGATTATTTGGAATCAAGTGCTAAATCAAATGGATCAAAACTGTCATCAGATTGCACAAAACATTGGAGACCAAAACAATATTAAAACATCAAAGTAATTCTTTCTTCAGCATAATTTTTTGCTTCCTGGAGAATGGTTGTCAATAGTTAAAAAGAAACTGGGACCTGCCATCTCTCATTCTTCCAGTGTTTAAGGAGATACCTAGTTATCATTGGCAATCCTGAACCCCAGCTCTGCCCACTCACATTAAAGGCCTGCCCCAGGGTGGTTGAAATACACATACACAGTCCTTCTGCCCACTCCCTAAACAAACAGAAAATTTTATTATATTTTTACTTCCTTTATAATATCCCGCTTAACAGAGCATGACACACACACAAAAGATGCATTCACATCAACTTCAGACAATGCCTGTTATATGCCAGCCCAAGGCCTACATTCAGATAAAGGACATTTCACAAATCCCCTGACTTGAGTGTTCTCCCGTTGGCTCTTCCACCATAGTCACTATTTCTAATTCTTGGTCCACATGTCTGCTAGAGTGTGGCAAAAACCACAGAAATGTCTAAAACAAGTGCTGGGAATAAGGACTGCAAAGCCCCAACTGCATGTAGGAAAGAAAAAACATGTGCATGAAATTGTCTTCTAGAATTTAAAGTATATTAATCCTCAATTTTTAGTTTTTGTATTCCAGAGGAATTAAAGGCTGTGAATTAAAATAATGCATCAATGAGAGAGCAAAAATGCATCATTTTTGGTTCAGCCTGTCATCTGTGGTGAATCAGATTTTTTTAAGCATAAAAATGAAATAGCTCAGAAAAGCAGAAGACAGCAATAGTCTCCTGACTTCTTAAATCTTATTAGGACATACAATTTCCTTTACTCTGCACAATTGTCCTAACAACTTTCAAGAAGTTAATATTCTTACTTGGCTTTTACATGTGAAAAGTTGTAGTATCACAATTTCTAGAATAACTTACAAATTGTGTACATTGATAACAATTTATATTAACAAGCAACAACAGGTGTAATGTGGTACTCTATAGTTTGATTATATTCTAGAGGAGTAAGTTCTAATCCTTTATCTCAGGAATCTTTAATGATCTATGTACTTCTCTACTGTCTCCTCCTCACATCCACTTTAATTTTATTTAATCTTCTCAGCAATGGGGGGAAATAAGTATTGTTACTTTCAGTTTATAATTTGGGGATAGGGGGAGCAAGTCAGGTTAGGGGAGGTTAAGTGACTGATTCAAAGTCTCACTACTGTCACATGATAGAATTAGTAACTAAACACAGGCCAGTTTGACTCCAACACATAGTAGATTACAGAAAAACAAAACAGTAAGTCAGCTAAGAATCTCCACTACCTAAAATAGTAAAGCTGATTCAACTTTACCAGGATGCATCTATTT
Organism: Eptesicus fuscus; assembly: GCF_027574615.1. Classification (NCBI taxonomy): domain Eukaryota; kingdom Metazoa; phylum Chordata; class Mammalia; order Chiroptera; family Vespertilionidae; genus Eptesicus; species Eptesicus fuscus. The sequence goes on along the minus strand of NC_072478.1, from coordinate 66,489,518 downwards.
AGAGAGATTGCCCAATGCCAGGGCTTGTACCAGAGAATATGTTAGTTAATATCCCCTGCAGAGTTTCAGACTGAAAACAAGTCTGAACAAACAACAGAAGCCATCAACATCACTGGCCTTTCAGAGGAACCTGTGGCACACAGCCCATCCTATGAAGTATGACATTCAATGTCTCTCAAATCTTTATTTTCATTTTTTAAGTTTTTTTTTCCAAAAGCTTAAGTTTTATTCAATCTAAACTTTGGAAATAAGATGACACACTTTTCTTAATATCCTACCCTTTGTTCTTTCTCTTCTTTTTTCCTATCTTTATAATGCCTAGTTTTCATTGTTTTACATGTACTAACCATTCAGTATCATTAAAATCTCTTAAGGTTTTAGATAACAGAAAACATTAGTCTTTGATTTTAAATATTTCATTATATGGTAAGCATAGGGAGACAAAAAATAAAGACCTTCAGAATTACCAAGTATATTTACAGGATCCTCTGTAAGTAGCAGTATTAGCTACTAATTCTGGAGAGCCTCTTGCATGCCAGGTACTGTATCTGATCTCACTTTATTTCAGCTGCAAGCTTTTGAGCTATTATCACAAATAAACTTGAAGGAAAAAGAACAGCTTCAGCAGTATTTAAATAACTTGACCAAAACATACCAATAGCTAGTGAGAGGACAGGGTCTCCAACTCAAATCTCTCTGACTTGTAGATTTTATTTATTTTGTCTGCCAGTGTCAGACAGGCTCAGGTTCAAATCCCAATTCTCTCCCCTAAAGCAGTGTTCAAATTGTTCAGAAAGGCAATAAATTAAATTCAAAAAATATTTGCTATAGATATGAATGCACATGGCCTATTCTGATACACCTGAAAATACCTACTTGCTGGAGAAGAGACTTCTCATTGGAAGGTGTCTGCCTGTTTTCTGAGGTGCAGTCAGGTTGGGAGAAGACTGTACCAAATTGGATCAGTGCCAACTTTGAAAACCATATGTAGTAAATCACCCTTCATCACATCAATTATATAATTACTATGGAAGATACAGTCAATGCACTCCAACTGCGCAAACTCCACTAGTAAGGCATTCCTAAAAGAACAGGCTATATGTTTCATTTAAACAGCGATCGGGGCTCTCCCTCTAATTCTGTGAGGTGTTTCTCCTTCTAGCATCCTCTGTAGAACCATTGAATTGTCAAGGAATCCATAAAACTATCACCATTAAGTACAAATGGCTGGTGCCCTGCCCTGAACCCCAACTAATTAGAACTGCATGTGCAGAGGGTGTGTGTTTGTCTTAGTGGGTGACCACAGTGACCTTTCACGTCTGCAGATTTGGTAATACATCTTGGGTTGGGCCATACTGGAAAGTATGCTTGATGTCCCCAATCAAGAGCTGATGTATCTGATTCAGAATGTCAGAATGTCAACATAGCCTCCTCTTCATGGCATTATTTTTATTTATTTTTGCACTCTCTTCCTAGTGTGTCATTACTGAGTTACCTACAATATATACATACGCATATGCCCTTTTCCAATGATCTGACTCAGCTCTTTGGCAGTATCTTCTCAACAGGGGTCTGGAAGTAGGAGAACAAGAGCCAGCACGGATGTCAGATTCCTCGTCACTGGCATGGACAGGTGGCAATGTTCACACAGCACCTACCCAGGCGATGGCTCAAGCAGTGATTCTTCCCTCACTCTACAGAAAGTAAATGTATTCCATTTTCTACTTTTAAATTTCTGGGGCTTTTCTTGTTTTCTATTTTATACTAGAGGCCTGGTGCATGAATTCGTACACAGGTGGGGTCCGGCCGGCCCTGCCCCTGATTGCTAGGGGGAGGGGCCGCGGGCAGTTGGCCAGTCAGCCCCACCCCCTGGTCTAACTCCCAGTTGAGCTCCTGATTGAACTCCCAGTAGAGGGGACAATTTGCATATTAGCCTTTTATTATGTAGAATAGGAGTTTTCAGACAGAGAGACAAATCCCTGTTATATTAACCACTGCACTTTGCATTTCTCATTCTCAAACCCAGCCCTCACCATCTTATCATAACCTTTGCAGGTACTGAGCAAAGGGCCACTCTATCCATCTCTATCTCCCTGCCCACGTGGTAGCCTAATTCTAAGCTGGCATACGCAATTGCTTATAATAAGGTAGTTTTCTTTTTAAGGGACTCAAATGTTTCTCCCACCTAACAACTGAATCTCAGCTTTATCATTGTATCAAGATAAATCCATAAATGGGAGGTAAAATATGGCTGGGCAAAATAAGGTTCACATTTGTTCGTATGGAAAAAGACATGCAAGAATAATACATGTTTTCTGTACTCACAACTGTAAACCTACTTTTGCCCACCTCTGTATTCATGTCATTCTGGAAAAAGAAGAGGAAAAAGTAGGCTTTTTTTCTAGCCTAGAACAATACAGATGTGTTTCAAAGTCAGCCTTTCAGGTGTGAATAAACTTTATTTATATGTCAGTCTCATATGGCTACAAAGGATAAAGCCAAAGATGGCTGGAATCAATCGACCTAAGGCTGGAAAAGAACACAAAACAGCTCCTGTCTTTACTTGGGTGCCATAGGATCTGTGCCTTCATTGTCTTATGTAAAATGGAAACACAAAATGGATAGAAAGAACTTAGTTACATAAGAATAATATGACAATAAATGATCAAAGAGTAGTTCACAGCATAACTATAAAGAGATGCCCACAGCATTCATTCACAGTAAAAATGGCAGAGATGGCTGGCTGATTACCTAAGTCTGTATTATGTTTTAGGCCTTACCATGGCTTGATAACCACACTAGAATTAGAGCCCAAAATCTGCCTGAACTATGAAAATGCCTCTACGCCACAACCTACAGTAATTTTGTGGCTAAAGGAAGCATATATTTCAATGAAAATAAAAAAGAATAAAACACCACAACCAATTTTAAAAGATCTCTTGCCCATCCAGAATCCCTCAACAGAATTTGGGTAAATAATTATCTGTAGAAGGATGTGAACAAGAACAGAAATAAAAAGAGTGTGAGACTTAAACTTATCTCTTGTTATGAGAAACCACAGATTCTGAAACAGCAGCAGCCATTCTGTTTACAAGTGCATAATCAAGTCATCGATACTACAGCTATCTGAGGGCATTTGGCAAGAGATGTTTACTAGGATTTAATGCTAACCCTGAAATTCTCCCTGAGTCAAAAAGAATTCTTCCCAATCAAAGATTCTTAGTTTGGGGTCTATGAATAGGCTTCGGGGTAGCACATAAAACTGTACAATAAATTCTGTGAGGATATGGATTTTTATGAATTTTCCCATGGAGAGAGTATGTAGATTTTATTAGATCTGCAAAGTGACTTATGAATAAAATAAAATAAAATAAAATAAAATAAAATAATATAATATAAAATAAAATAAAATAAAATAAAATAAAATAAAATAAAATAAAATAAAATATAAAATAAAATGTTAAGAACAACTATTATTGGTCCTGAACAAAAGAAACCATATTATTTGTTCTAGTTTTTTTTTTTGTTTTAAGGGTCTCCCTTTAATAAGTCCAACAAGGCCACATGAGAAACATAAGCCATTATTTGAACATTACCCTTTAGTCACTAATGACCAATGACTTTTTACATAATCAGTAGATTAAATTAAAAAAAATGGGTATGAAGCACAGGGCTGATACGTAGAAATGTTTAGTGTTAGATAGCATGCATGCAATAGTTAAAGACATCTTTAACCCGCAGTAGGACAGGTCTCATCAAGAAAGTCAGACCAGGAGAGCAAATAGACCAAAAGCAATAGGCCAGAGTAACCACACAATTCAAATGAGTAACCAACAGGTAGCAATCTCAGTGCTAGAGTGGGTTGGACAGCAGACAATAGGCAGCGCTCCAGGTCAGAAAAGGTGCAGAGTCCCTTTTCAAAGAGGGGGCAGCTTTGAGCAGTGGGGCCTGGCCTTCACCAGCGTCCAGGTGTAGCATCCGTCTGACCACTCCAAAGGAAACTGATGGACCTCAGGTGATGAATGTACTGAAGGGCAAAGCACAGCATCAGATTGTATCCACCTAAAAGAATGACTCGATGCTAGTAGACTAGGGAGTGGACTCACAAGAACTGCTTTGGCAAGAGCCAAAGTTGGCATAGACCTTGGAGGCGAAGTTGGACCTACAGGTAGGTGTTAAGTAGTCCCAGCTGCCAGAAGTAGAAGCCAAGTACATCATTATTCTATAAACATTTACAAATGGATCCCCACTGCCAAAAAGTAACAATAATAAAAGATCTACACCATTGCCTTAGAGATTTCTACTAGTCTCCCATCTCAAAATACCCACCAGTCTACCTATTCTCCATTATAAAGCATACGTTTTGGAGCTGATTCTTGCTCTGTCTGCCCCTCTGGGCCTTATGTTTTTGGACTGTTTCTTGCTAGCCTCTATCAACTGACTTGGAAGTTGGATCACACTTCATCTTTGCACCAATTCCTCAGAGACTGCCCTCTTGCTTTTTGGCCCTGACTATCAAGACCTCAACTTGGCTAGAGGCCCAGATTCTAACTCATCTGGGAGCAGAAGTAAAAAGGCACCCAGGAAAGGGCATTGGATTTGGAGGCTGACAAACTGGACCTGAGACCAAGCTATGCCATTAATGAGCAGTGTAGCTGTGGACAGTAACAGCTAACATCGATTGAGCTCCTAACAATTAAATAAAATCACACTTCACCCTCACAAAACCCTGAAGTAAGTTATATTATTATCTGCTTTTCACAGTTAAAGAGACTGAGGCACAGAGAGGTTAGTTATGTTTCCCAAAGTAATAAGGCTAGGACATCAGCAGAATTATTACTCAATCTCGGGCAGTTCAGACTTCTAACCGACATGCTAACTTACGTCACCAACACTTAACTTTGGACATAGAAACAGTTATAAAGCCAACCTTCATGGGGTGCAGGATTGCGTGCCTAAAACACCAAAAAGTATGAAAAGCAAAAATGTGATAGGGGCTCTATGTGTTATAGAAATATAAAGCATTTCTCTTTATTATTGTCTTCTCTTTATCAGTTTTAATTTTTTCACTGTTTTTGCTACCCAGAAATCATAGTTATTTTTCCTTATTCTACCTTTAAAGAAATAATTTGTAATTAAAATATACCTCTTTTTTTTCATCTTTATAGTTGAAAGTTCTCCTTTCCATAGGTCCTCCTTTTTCCCCCACAAACCTCTTCCAGCCTGCCCCTCCCCCCAGGTCCTCACCACCCCATTGTCTGTGTCCCTGGGTTATGCATATATGCATACAAGTCCTTTGGTTGATCTCTTCCCTCTGAGGTTCAACAGTCTGCTCATGCTTCCATGACTCTGAGTCTATTTATTTGGTTCATTAGATTCCACATATGAGTGAGATCAAGTGATTGCTTATCTTTTTTCCTCCCATATCACTTGCTCTGGCACATTTAGAGACGGCGTGACTATGTCTGATCCCCCTATACCTTTGTGGGGAATATTCTTTCCTGATTCGTGACTGTGGTTGTTTGAAAAAAATTTTGTTATAATAGAGCATCCCATACAACATTTCTGCTTAACCCCAGTCTTTCATTTTTTCCATGTTCCTAAAATGTCCTTTTGATGTCTTAAGCCTTATGTTAATACCATTCTTATTGGAGAGGCTGTCAGCCTCCTTGACATATCTCTGGCTCTACACTCCAGCTCTCCAGCACTAGGTCTGCAGACGGCAACCTCCACTTCTTCCTGCCCCTGATTCCATTTTTTCCACGGAGTGCTTTTTCCCCCGGTTTTTAAACTCTTTTCACTTCAGTGGATCATTCTCTTCCCACCAGTTTTTAAAAGTAGAATAAAAACTACTACTCTGAGAGAGTCCCTAAAGGCACTATTTCTGTTGCGATGAGTTCTCTATACAATGTGAGGGTTCTTAACACTGCAAGCTGGCTAGCAGTGGCCAACGGGCCCCAAAATGGAGGCCCCACTAGTATACTCCTGGGAAGAGAAGTACCAGAGAAGATAGGTCCAACTGTTTACAAGGGTCAGGGATCTCAGGGGAATAGGAATGAATATTCAAGGGCATAAACTGGGCTAACAGTCGTAAATTATAATCACTGTGAGCAAAAGCCAAAAAGATGTCCAAACATAAAACCACCTACTCTGCTGGACAGGCTCAGACACAACCAAAGTAAAGGATCAAAGGATAGCTCTAAGGCAAACAAAACAGTTATGAAAATAAAGGTAATTACACTCCTTTTATTATAAAAAAGAACAAAGGTCTGACAATAAGTTGATCTTCTTAAACCCCCCACCCCAGAAAGAATGTACCAAATACTCTTACTACCCTAGCTTCTACTTTATGTTTCTAATATTATATATTCCTTCTTTTCTGACATTTTTGTTGATAGTTGCTATAGTTTTATGTGGCCCTTCTTTATGTATTTTAAGCATCCACTCTTTTTCTTACATTGTTTTCAGATGAAAATATCTAAACAACTACATTCAGCCTACATTTTAACCAGCCTTTTTCCTGCTTTATATTTACTTTCACTTAAACTTTTTCTGGTAGGGAACTTCAGAGTACTCACAGAATGACAGGTTAATATCAGTTCTGTCGTTTTAATGTTTCCTCTCCCCTCCCCATAAGCATGGGGGATGTTGTTGGGATCCTTTAAAAATTAAATAAAGTTTTTACTATAATATAACTAGCATAGCACCATAATTGTGCAAAAAATCACAAGCATAAATATTAATGAACTAGAGGCCCGATGCATGAAATTCGTGCAAGGGGCTCGGCCCTTGCAGCCCCGGCTGCCTCTTGTAGCCCTGACTGGCCCTCGCAGCCCCAGCTTCATCCTGAAGGTCATCCGGAAGGTCATCCAGAAGGTCATCCGGATGGCGGTTCTGGTGTTGGGTCTAATTAGCATATTAGCTCTTTATTATATAGGATTGTGTTATTTCTCCTGGGTCTCTACCCACTAGATCAGGAAAAGAATTTTCTAGCACCCTGGAAGCCTATCTCTTCCCAATTACCACCCTGCACTTCTCCACAGAGAAGTCTGTCCTGAATTCTCATACTATAAATTAGTAGTGCCCGCTTTTGAACTTTATGTGGATTCTTGTATATATTCTTAAGAGCATGGCTTCTCTCATTTACATTATGTTTTTTAGATTTATCCATGTTGATACCTGTAGGAGTAGTTATTCACTTTTAATGCTGTATGCTAGTCCACCACATGAATATACATACTGCATTAATTTATACATTCTGGACAACTGGGGTGTTTCCAAGTTTTTGCTATTATGAATAATATCACTATGGAAAAATCTTAACTCGTCTTTTGGTATATATATATCTCCATTGGGTCCATATCTAGCAGGGGAATTGCTAGGTCATAGGGAAGTGTCTTTAATTTTAACGGGTACTTTGAATTTCCAAAAAGTTGCACCAACAGCAATGAGACTTCCCGTTGCTCTACATCCTCACCAACACTAGGCATTGTCAGCCTTATGTTCGTTTGTTTGCCATCCTGGTAGGTGCTAGAGTATCTCAGTATGGTTTTAATGTGCATTTCCCAGTTTACTAAAGGAGTTAAACATCTTTTCACTGTTCTTTGATCAATTGGATATCTTCTTTATAAAGTCCCTGTTCAATATTTTGCCCATTTTTCTACTCAGTGGTTTGATATTGTTTATTCATTCATGAGAATCTTCATATATTCTTTGTGAATTATATTATAAAAAATAGCTAACCCTTTGTCAGTTATATGTGTAACAACCTTTGTCAAATGTGTAGCAAATCTGAACTTGTCTTTTCATTTTTTATTGGTATCTTTTGATGAATAGAGATTCTTAATTTAATGTAGTCTAATTTGCTAATCTTTATAGTTAGTGCTTTTGTTTTAGAAATGTTTTGCCTATTCTAGGTCATGATTATATACCTTATGTTATCTTCTTGAAACTTTGCTGTTTTACCTTTTACTTGTAGACCAGCAATCAATCTGGAATTGATTTTTATAAGGTGTGATGCAAGGGTCTTTTTTGTCCATACGGGTATCCAATTGACCCAACATGAATCAATAAAGAATTGCCCTTTCCCCAACTTTTCCTCAGTGCCAGCTTTGTCATGAATCCCATGTGGTCTATTTCTGACCTCTCTATTCTATTCTGTTGGTTTATTAGTCTATACTAGCACTAATATCACAATGCGTTAATTATTTTGTATAGTAAGTTTAAAACATTTTTCTTTTTCTTTAATATTCCTTAACTCTTCTCTTCTTTGCTCTTTGTATTTTTATATAAATTTTGTAATCAAATTGTCAATTTTTACCTAACTGTAGTAAAACTGATTACATTGATTGTATGGTCTTTATTTTTCAGCAGATAATCGGGCACATAATTTCTCCATGAAAACTGTTTCTTACATACTTCTGTTGGAGGCAGTCACAGAGCAGACACATGTACCTCCTTCTCTCACACAGCCCTTCTCTGCACACCCCTCCCTGGGGTTCCTGTGCTCTGCTCCACTCCCTCTGGTTGTCTCTCAAACCAGACTCCTAGAGAATGCAGGATCCATGTTGGATGCTATCACCCTCTAGTTTCTAATCCACTCCCTTTTTCCTTTGAAAAATATATTTGGTTAAAACTCCTGACTTCATTTTGTTGGTTGTTTCACCTTTCTCCCATGAAAACAGCAGCCAAAAAATTGTTCAGACAAAACTCAAAAGTCTCTCTGAACTCAGAAACAAGAGCATTAATGCCAGAATCACTTCCCCTCTTCCACAACACGAGTGTTCCTTGAACTAAGATGCCTGCTTCTTATCTGTAGCCTTTGACTGAAACTTCAGCATATGTCACATTCTTTCTCCAAGAGCAGGAGAGAAAAAGATTGCCTTTAGAACCAGCACATCTTAGGTTCAAAGCCAGGTTTGACGTTTTGTAGCTGTGCTTCTGGCAAATTGCTTGATGAGAAAAGGTAACACTATATTTTAAGCTTCTAAAATAGTGCCTAGTGCTTAAGAATTTCTTGTCAACTGCTGCCTTCTATTTCAGTACAATTCTCTTTCTTACAGCATATTTCATAGAAACTATAACCTTTGTATTTTGGGGCTATGACTAACATTCTGTTTTCATTCTTAATCCTACCATGCTTGTCCCTTCTTTTGTATTGTCACACGATAAAATCTCAGCATTTAATACTCTCATTATTGCTCAATAATCTCATTATTCTCTAATAGTCTTAGCTCTAGTTATAAACTTCTTGTAGCATATGTTCATAAATTTTCCATTTTTTAAACCTTTGTTATTTCTGTTCATAAGTTCTGTTACTTTCTTGCAGCTAGATAACTTTGCAGATCCTTATGATTGAGGCATTCTATGCATCTAGTGTTTTAAGGTTCATCAACTCCCTCTGAGCCTGTCAGTCAGTCACCTCAGTTATTGCCTCTTCTGGACTTCCCACTCCCACAAGCCACATCTGCATTTCTTGTCACCTCCTCAATGCTGCAGCTTATTCACCACCGCTGAAGCCAAAGATGGACAGGAGTCACTCTATTGGAAGTTAATTTAGGGTGAACGTGTCCTCTTTAGCATAATATCTCATCTGATACAGCCCACTTAGTGCTACATTGACCATATTTATCAGAAAGGGACGAGTGAAAACAGCTTCTTTCATTTTATTCTGCATTCAGGAACATGTCTCCATAATTGGTACCACAATAAACATAAAAGAGCCCCCTTCTCTGGATGACTGGGCTGTAGTTGGGTCAGCTCAGCAGGCTGACTTCTTCTTCCCTTAGGATGGGTTCTTTCCCACAAGAATCCTAAATTCATCTTACAAAGAAGCCCCTGGCAGGCAAGTTTCACCAGTTCCCAGAGAGGCTCACACATATCTAAATTATGTACAATCAAGAATGAACTCAACCCAGGCCCCTGTAGTACTGTCAAGTGTAAAAAAAAAAAAAATGCCCTTCTACACGTATTTATATACTCTGAGACTAGGAATGTTCTTTTTCATTTGTTTCTCCTAAAATACAGTTGGATTCCCCTCCCGTACTGCCCTTCTTGTTATATATGGGGAAGGTGACATGACCTTTAATAATTTTTCCTTTCACATTTCATTTGGAATCATACACATGTACTTATCTGATCTTCTCTCTTCACCAGAATATAAATCTTCCAAACATGATTTCATTTTTAAAACATCCATATTGTGGTTTAAATAAAGAAAATTCCTACCCTGTAAAACTTTCCTCCCTTACTGACCAGCAAAAACAGCCACAACCCAGGTCTTTCGTGGACAATATATTTCCCTTTTGGTATTCAGTCTAATTCCTTGTACCAAGTCACACCCCCATGTCTCTCACCTCAAATCCCCAAGGTGTCTTAAAGTTCTCTGGGCTCTTAAAGCACAGGAACACAGCATGCTCAGATCACAGGGTGCTGCAGAGATCAGGAAGTTCAAAAGCTTTAGAATACACGTGAGGAAACGGAGACCAAAAGTTTAAGAGACTTGCTCAAGGTCATACAGGTGGAAACACCATCACCAGCACCATTTTATTTTCTTTCTTATTTTTTTATATGCAGAAATAATATCACATCCCCCACAAAATGTGTTGCTATCACAGTAGTTAAGTTTAAAGAGTACATTCCTCTTACTTTTGTTTGGTTTTTACTCAGGACATGGTTAAAACAAGCACATTTATTTATAGGGAAAATCTGGTATACCTGATGTAATACCAAGCTTAAGATTAAGGAGCCTTAAGAAAACTTGGGGGGATACACAAATATTTCTCCCACTTGGCCCCATCTCTCTGGCTAGAATTCTAAGGCAGTGATGAAGACAATGGGTCTTCTCGTCTTCCCATTAGGCTGAGACTGGAGATCCACACTGATGGATGAGAAACCTAAAGTGCTTCTCATCCCTTCTCATAACTCGGAAGTAGCACTGAAATCCACTATATGAATTTTCTCATTATACAAATTGACCCAAGGTTCCACTACAAACTACTTAGAACTACTCACATTACTGCTTTCTTCCTTTAGTCACATGGTCATAGACACATTTATAAGACTTGGTTGTCTTAACAATACTTTACTTTTGTTAAAAATAATTTGTTAAATGCATTTATTAAAAAGAGAGTAACATTCATTATTCTCCTTTAATTTATAGTTAGGAACTTGGTCAAAGCATGATCATGATGTCACCCTGATGGTTAGTAATTGACCTAAAACGAGGACAGAGATTCCAAATTCACACCCTAATGCCTCAATTCCTTAGAAACAATCACTTTGATTTACTTTTTATCTCGAGCTTATTTATTGCCAATCTACCTATGTTGTCAAGGATTACATGAAAATTCTTGCTGATGAAAGGGATTTGTTCACCGTTTTCAAACCAAGGACTTTGTCAAGTTTCTTTCTTTTTTTTTGTTTTTTTTTAAATATATTTTATTGATTTTTTTACAGAGAGGAAGGGAGAGGGACAGAGAGTCAGAAACATCGATGAGAGAGAAACATCGATCAGCTGCCTCCTGCACACCTCCCACTGGGGATGTGCCCACAACCAAGGTACATGCCCTTGACCAGAATCGAACCCGGGACCCTTCAGTCCGCAGGCCGATGCTCTATCCACCAAGCCAAACTGGTTAGGGCATTTGTCAAGTTTCTTAAACAAGAATCACTTCGTGGCATTTTTACTTGCTCTAGTTATTAAGTCATTGTTATGTATTCTGCCAAACATCACCTACCTCACTCTTAGTTACAAGAGTACAAAATGATAATAATAACATATCCATAGCAAGCCAGAAAATATAGATTGGATCATTCTATAATACTGAAAAAAAATGAGGGGTGAAGGAAAGAGCAGGGCCATGCATTCCAACATACATGAGCAATTCGTTCAAAGCCAAACCTCAAATGTAGACTAAATAAGCAAACTTTTTAGTTTATTCTAACAATATGAGGAAGGAAATACTTTTATCCATTTAGTGCCACCACGTTCTGCATTTTACATTGTACAGTTACAATTCTTGCTATTGAATCATGAGTCTCCAGAACAAGCGATGGGTTCATTTTAAGGAGTCTTTTAAATCATTCAAGCATTAAACACCTCAACTTCAAGCAAGAAAGCACAGTTATCTCTTCTGTGACTTTGATTTTTTTGATAACTGGTTTTATGAGGAAATACACACAAAACTAGGCTTACTTAATAATGCACATGTAAATCTAATTCTGAAAGTGCAGCCCAAAAATTAAATGCTTAAATGTATGCAAAATCTAGACATCATTCTATACAAGCAAAGAGGAGCAAATTCTTAACTTATTCAGTAGCTCTAGATCAGAAAGATGGCACAGTCTAATGGAATGAGCTAAAGTCCAATGTTTAAAAACTACCTGCATTGTAATCACTGTCATTATGAGCAATTCACTTAAACTTAAAAAATGGTAGAGAATTCTGAAATTAACCAGTATTAAACATGTAATTAGCAATAATCTGATTGCACCTAACTGATAGGTAGAATAAATGAAAGTATCGTAAGTTAATTTGAGAAGTATTAACATAAATGGAGTCTCAGAGTCCAGGAGATGGAAACACAGGGATAAGCAAGCAAAATATTTCTAAGTAACAAGTAGAAAAGTAGAAAAAGATGAGTGGGGTCTCTAAATGCCTTTGAGCTTTGCTATTTGTCATGTAGTTCACTGGTGAATTCTATCAAAAATCTAAGAAAGAAATAATAACAGTTCTTCACAGATTCTTCCAGAAATAGAAAAAAAAGGAAGGTAAGACTTTCCAACTCATTTTCCAACTCACTTTGACCAAAACCAGAGAAAGATATTACAATAAAATTATTTATTATTATCAATTATTATCATGGATGCAAAAACAAAACAAAACAAAAATACTAGCAAGTCAAATCCAGTAGCATATAAAATGATTACATCATAACCAACAAGTGTTTATGCTGGTAATGCAAGGTTGGTTCAACATTGGAAAATCAATCAATGACACTCATCATATAAACAGACTAAATATAACCAAACAAAATAAATAATGATCTCAATAGAAGCAAAAGGAGAATTTTTATAAGTACATTACCCATTCATGATAAAAACTAACAAAACTAGAAATAAAGAAAACTTCCTCAACTTAATAAAGAACACCTATACAACCTAAAGCTAACGTCGTACTTAATAGAAAAACTGAATGCTTCCCCTTTAAGATTAAAAAAAAAAAAAGATTCTGGAACAATTGAAAATCCATATACAATAAAATAAAAAGTAAATAACCTCAACCCATCCCTTGCACCATGTACAAAAACTAAAAACAAACTATAGAAGAAAACACTGGAGAAAATATTTTCAACCTTGGATTAAGCAAAAACTTCTTAAAACACAGAAAACATCTATATGCTATATGAAAGGCTAATATGCTAAGTGTCCATCCAACCATTAGCTATGACTCTCACTGACCACCAAGGGGCAAATGCTCAATGCAGGAGCTGCCAAGCTGCAGTGACTTGGCAGTGGTGGTTCTCAGGTGACACACCCCGAAACCAGAGAGGAGGGATCCCTGCCTGATTCCTCGTGGGGCTGCGCAATTTCACCTTTGGCTGTGGGTTATGTTGTTGCTGGAGCACTGTCAGCCCCGAATCTGGTTTACTGCACACTTGCATTTGTGTTCCATACCCTATACAACAGCAACTTCGCAGAGTGCCCTCTCGCACTCCGGGACCCCTCAGGATATGTTGGAGAGCCGGTTTCACCCAGATCCCCATAGGCCAGGCCGAGGGACTCCACCTGCTGGAGGGACCCTATTCACTCCGCAGACATCCTTCAAGCCACAGCGCCACTCCAGGTGTGGCAGGCTGGGAGGGACTACAGAGGTTGGCTCCAGGGCATGTCTGGCCCATCTCACCCAGTCCCGCCCTGCTGGCCACCTTCTAATTAATTTCCTTCCAATGTGCATGAATCTGTGCACTGGGTCACTAGTATATTATAAAAGGAAAAAAATCAATAAATTAGACTTCATCAAAATTAAAAGCTTCTACTCTTTAAAATATTGCTAAGGCAATAAAAAGAGAAGTCACAAGCTATGAGAAAATATTTGCAAAGTTGCCCGGCTGGCATGGCTCAGTGGTCGACCTATGAACCTGGAGGTCACGGTTTGATTCCCTGTCAAGGCACATGCCCAGGTTGTGGGGTCCATCCCCAGTGTGTGTGTGTGTGTGTATCTGTGTGTATATTGATTATGAAAGAGGAGGCTATAGACACAGATATTTAGGGATAACAAAGCATCACATCTGCAACATACAATCAACTGGTAAGAAAAGATAAATGATAGAGACTGATATACATACATACATACATACATACATACATAAAAGAGGCAAATGTGTTCAAATGGTAACAACTGGGGAATTAGGATGAAGGCTAAATGAGATTTCTTTGTACCATCTTTGCAACTTTTCTGAGAGTTTGAAAAGTATTTCTCAATAAAATGTTTAAAAACAACAGCAGTATTTATCTCCCCCTCCTCAATTTTCTCTGTGTGTGTCTTGAATTCCACAGAGATATAAATGACCAATTAGGAAAACCCATTATGGTATTGTTCACTTACATTCTCCTATTGGTTTTTTTTTTTCAATTTTAAAGAAAGGCCTAAAACCTTCAATAATAGGTGAAAAAACACTTTTTTGAAAACCATGAATATTGTCCAACTGTACTTTCTCATTTCTGTGATTAGTACTGGCTCTTTCCTTCAACGTGGTCTCAGTTCAGAGTTGTAAATACATCCAGCTTTGTGACTTTCTCATAAAATCTATTAATTAAGGTTTCCTTTAAAAAAAAACACACACACAACAACAAAAAATGCACCCCTGAAGAAAGTCTTCTGACCTGACACCACATAGCAATGGGATAAAAAATACTTTTCTGGTGAAACATCTGAAAACCCACAGTCATGTAATGATGCATATGTGCCTGTTGGAACTGAAAGTATGAGCCTAGCTTGTATGAGGTTTGTGGGTATATAATTACCAGTATTAAATTATGTGTTTGACGTTAACTTACTGCCATATTTATTACTGCTATTAGAATTGCTGACTACAACATGTGACATGTTCTTACGATAAATTGTGGCCCTTCCTTATCTAAAATAAAGCACTCTACTTTCTCTTTGCACGACCCTGTGAATGAGGGCTAATAAACTGTGTGGCATTTTAGTGGTGGAAGCATGTTAGAAGAAAACCCTAGTGCTGATTACCTCCGAAACTAACATAAGAACACAAGGTTAAAATGTTGTTATTTAATATCTACAGAAACTGATTAAGGAGAAAAAATAGCTCTAGCTATAAAACCCAGAGTATTACTTTATTCTAATAAAATACCCAGAACCCAACACAATAACTCCAATCAAAAGTAAAAGAAATAGCCTGGTCGGTTTGGCTCAGTGGATAGAGCGTCGGACTAAAGGGTTCCGGGTTTGATTCCAGTCAAGGGCACATACCTTGGTTGCAGGCTCCTCCCTGGCTCAGGCCCTGGTCTGGGAGCATGCAGGAGGCAACCAATCAATGTGTTCCTCTCACATCAATATTTCTCTCTGTCCTTTCCCTTCTCTCTAAGAATCAATGGAAAAAAATATCTTTAGGTGAGGATTAAAAAAAAAAAGGTAGAAGAAATTGAGAGCATTGAATTATGAAGCTTGAGTTTTTCTTTTGTTTTCCTGTTGTTTGCCTAATTCATTCAAATGTGAAACAGCTCACACCATAGGCAGTAAATAAAGGTCTCTATAAAACCTATAGTTCCTTATGTTCACAGTGCATTGCTCATGCCGGGTGTCCTTTAAATCCAGCCACAGTCCCATGGCAAGTGCTGGGTAGTCTTAGGGATGAGAAAAGAGTCATGGATCCTACTAAGCATTTCCTAGCGCAGGTCAGACCTGCCCAGCCCTTCCATCACAGTCACCACACTGTCACCACTGGAAAGGCCTTGGGGTGCCCGTCAAACAAAAAGACCCTGTGGTAGTTTTGGGGCAACCACTTTCTTAAATACTCTAATTTTGTTTCAGTTTAAAAATACTCTGTGGAAGAGCAGGGCTGTGCTCTTTGCTCCATGAGGGTGAAACGTATTAAAGGCAACAAAAGCAACACATACTTGAGAGGGCATCCATGACCCACAGGGAGAACAGTCCCTAATGGTTCTGTAGGAAGAGGAATTATACGTTTGCACAATCAGATTAAAAGCTTTGAGGAGGTAGGATGTGCCTTCAAGGCCAGAAAGCGAAATCTTTCTATTTCCAGTCCAGCCTGAAAGAGGCCTCTGTGAGTCCCTAGGTTGTACCTCTCCATGAAGGAGGCTTTGCCATCTCATTGCAAACTAAGTTTTCATTCATTTGGAAAATATATCTACATTCCAACTGCAAATCAAAGGGGAAAACACAGTCACGACAGAGAGGAACAAAAAATATAGCGTACACAAAATTTTTTAAAATTAGCAGTACTGCCACATCTCCCAGTATCCCTGTAAGACCCACAGGCCAGTCCTCAGTCACTGTTCCTGGGCAGTAACTGGCCTCTATGTGCAAGGTTTTCAATCAAATCTCGATCTAAAGGCTGAGGTTTAGGAGTACTGCTTAATCCAGGAGCTGATTCTTTCAAAGATTATGTGCTCTATTTTAAAACAATTTGGCTGGCATGGATCAGTAGTTGAGCATCAACCTATGAACCAGGAAGTCACAGTTCAATTCCTAGTCAGGGCACATGCCTAGGTTACAGGCTTGATCCCCAGTAGGGAGTGTGCAGGAGGCAGCCGATGAATAATTCTCTCTAATCATTAATGTTTCTAACTATCCCTTCCTCTCTGAAATCCATGAAAATATATTTAAAGAACACACACACAAAAAAACAACCCTAACTACTGTTCCCAGTTGAACTGTATATAGAGATATTGTGCTTGGTGTAGGGGGATGAGATGAACAATTATAGCCTTTAGCAAAAGAAGTTAATGCGATAATTAATTTGATTTTATTTAACCTTCTAATAGCATAAGAATACTCTGACACAAGTTCAATTGTACCAGACTCACAAAAAGTTCTGTATCAGATGTTTTATTTCTCTATGTTTTGATGAGCCATGGAGCCCTTGAAACCTAGATGTTGCTATTGGGAACTGAGCTAAGCCAATTTGCTCCTTGTACACTTTTAGGTACTTTTTGGTAGAAAATCATAGTCAGCAAAGGGAGAGGAGAAATAGCTACTCCCCACAACTTCCTGGGTTCTAACTAAAGCAAGTTTCAAACCAGATTGTGCCCCACATAGACATCCACTAAATAAGCAGATACAAGGGTTCCTTCAACGTGTTGTAAGCACTTGATGAAGTCCCAGCTCTGTCCTTTAAGGGGTCCTTGCATGGAAGGTTCATTCAAGCCGGGACTGGCTAGATGATTTGTAGAACCCAGTGCAAGGTAAAAATGTCTTCAAAATTTATAAAAATTTCAAGATGGCAATAGCAAAGCATTAAACCACATGGGGGTCCCTTCCAAGCACAGGTCACATGACTAGCAGCCAGTTATGCACTCAGGTCAGACACAGATTCCAGAGCCAAGAGCCTGTCACTCTACAGCAAGCACCAGGCAACAATAGATTTTCCTAAATCAATGGCTGGACAAATAATTGATTTGAAGTCAAGCTGTAAATCGATTATATAAATGATGTTTTCATTCGGACCAATGGCTCCATTGAGGTAAAAAGTAGTCTATGGATGAAAGAAAAAACAGACAGGGAACTGTGCCTCTTGCTGTACACTGTGACCCAGAGAGCAGATGACTCCACAGAGAGGAATTACTTGTTGCTTCACAAAATAATTCTTGCTTAAATATCCAGAGTCAACACCACAGCTTCCCGTCTTTCTGTTCTAAGATTTTCTGATCCGTAAATTCTCCCAAACTAATTTTGCCTGAGTTGATGCTGCATGAGACCTCCTATTTTGTTTTATTTTTGTTACATTCCACACTGTGCATCTGACTTTGGAATTTTTTTGTTTTGTTTTGTTTTGTTTTTAGGCATCCTAACCTGCTGCTCTCACACCAAATGCCCCACTGTAGGCCAGGAACCCAATGTTTCCACCATGCAGTTTCTCCCTTCACTTAATCAGAAGTCACATGAGGCATAAGTCTTACCAGGATTCAGTATATTCCACATAAACTTTAAAATTGCATTGTAGAAAAAATAATGTAGCTCTATTGTGCACAAGCCAGAATGTCCATTGTGTGATACAATATAATAGTAGTCGGCCTTAGAAATAAAAAGAGCCTGAACAGGATATGTAAGGTGGTATAGCACTTGCAATGGAAATAACTATAATAGATAAGATTTCTTTAATCACATATGAGCATCTATTCCAACACTGCCGGCAATATGGGAGAGCAGCAGGTCATCCACAAAAATCTGCTCAGCAGCCCCCCAATAAGCCAGCTACTTATATAGGGTAGACAAAGATTACATTAGAAGTAGGCAAGGTGGGCTCGGGGGGAGCTGGGATGGGACTCCATCATTTGGGCAACAAGATTGTTAATCTTTCCATATTAGTTAGTTCTTGACTAGGGATGGACTGCATTCCAAGGTTGACTCCCAGGTCCCAGGGGCACACAACTCAGCCAGGTTAGCATGTCCTTTGTCTTAGGTGAGACTACAGGGATTGCTGAGGCTGTGGCATACATATGCACAGAGCAAATATGCATATGCAATAACAGCAAAATACGTAGCCTCAAAATTTATCGTTCCTAATAAAACTGTGTGCTGAAATGCTCCTATCTGCCCACAATATGTCTATGGTAAAAAGCTGGTGACCTAATTTAAAAAAAAGAAAACCTTAATTCCCATTTGACATCTTTCATAGTAGCAATCCCTGTGCTGACAGGTGGCTGGTAATTTCAGAAGTAATTGTGAAGATACTATCTGCAGATGTTTGAGAATGTATTACAAATTCTTGTAAATGGGTGCCATAGGAATATGTGGGCTAACATAACTTTTATTATAAAGAAGCACATTCTCCTGAGGAACATCTGGAAGACCTTGTGTGTGAAAGAGTTCGAGGTGGGTGACAGGAACCGTGCAGAGAACCTTGGCTTCATGATGTCAGCAGGACACTGATTTGGTGCAAGGACTCTAAGTCTTCACCCTACGTCACCTCCCTCTTGGGCTCAACTTCAGGACAAAAGCCAGATGGAAATTCCTCCCTTTTCTTTTTTCAACAAAAGGAACAAACTAGGACAATATATCATGATTATAACTGCTAACAAAAGTCAATGCATGTTACACGGATATATTTTCTTTTCCTACAAGTGTTCTTTAAATGAAATGTTCTGCATGTAGCTGGAATGTAACTGATGGTTATTCAATTTCTCAAATTATGACAGTCTCAGAAAAGGACAAGTGTTGTTTGTCAGCAGCTGCATTTTACTACACAAATTTAAATAATGCCTAATTACAGAAGGAGCTCAAGGCCTTGTTCAAAGGCAGCTTCCTACTAGTTCTAATTCTATTTGGTATTATTTCTTAAATAATGAAATACATCAGCATAAAATAGCCCTGTCATGGTTAAATCTTTCACTGTTAATGATAACATGAGCCACATAAAATGTGTGACCAATGCATCACATGCATACTTTGTCCTCCATTGATCTATGTTTCTTGAACTAGCCCTCATTTACTTTTGTAGAGTATAAGAGATTTGTCTATAAAAATTCCCTGAAGTCTATTAATAGGAATTATGTATCTGAAATAAAATATTTATACATTTATTTGTTGTCTTATAATAATCATGTCCCTGGCTAACAATAGTCTTTACAATTTCAAGTCAAAAATTGCTAACTCAAATAGTTTGGTCACTCATAACTGCCAGCTCTCTTTCAGAGATATTGAGTGTTATAAATTACATTTCTATGAATCTCTGCGAAGCTCTTTTACACACCTTTTGTTATGTAGGTTTCAAAATGATCCAGTGAAATAGGCAGGGTTCATTGCTCTGGTTTTATCGTCCATGAAACTAAAGCACAGGAAAATAAAACAACTTTTTGGATTATATGCCTAATGCACACCCAAACCAGGACACATGAACTGAGATCTGGTTCCTAGCAGGTCACTTTTGACTATTCATGAAGCTTCTTTAACAAACAAACAAAAAATGGTCACGTTTTAAAAGAGTTTGCCTTCAAAATGTCCAGCTCTTTTCACAGTTATTCATATTGGTTTCTGTGTATTAAAGAATTAACCTTACTCAAAGAGAGGTCTGCTTTTGGCCTCTTCAACTGGAAAGTGATGTCCAGGAAGAATGTCTTGTTTACTTGGGGCCTTGGCCACCTGACAGTCTAAGAGTGAGAGCTATGATGGGGGCTTTGGGCCAGGTAGGAACTGCATTACCTCTAGGAAGGATGGAGATTAAAGGTCAGCCACGTGGGAAGTCACCCATGGGGCCCCAGTGAAACTCTGGACCCTAAGGCTCAGTGAGCTTCCTTGATTAGCAATTCTGTGTGTGTTATTGCACCGCATTGCTGGGAAAGTAATGCTGCCCATGATTCCGCAGGAAGACCACCACTGGAACCTCCATGCTTGGAACCCTCCTGCACTCTGTCCCACGTACTTCTTCCCTTGCTGATCTTAATTGGTCTCCTTTGTCTGTAATAAACCACAACTATTGAGTATAACAGTTTTAGGGAAGTTCTGTCAGTCCCAGTAAATCACTGAACCTGAAAGAGGTCCTGGGAACCCCCAAACTTGCAATTGGTGTCAGGACTATGCTCTCTAATCTTGTGGACTATGCTCTCTAACTGGGCATTTTGCTAACTTCTCACTTTATAGGATTGTAATATTTCTTCATAGGATCAATTGGTTAAGCCTTACCTTAAAAATCCATTTAATTCCATCAGGAAAATGTAATTTATTATGAAAACAACTTTGTGAGAATTACCAAGACTTTCATTATACCAATATGGAGAAGAATCACTTAGGTGTAATATATAGTGTTTTCTCTTTCATTAGTTGTCAACTTTCTTTGCTATGATAGAAGAAACAAAATTATAATATAATTTCCAGTGTATAATAGCTCGTTTCTCTCTGTTACAACTAAATTAAGCCAATAAAGCCATCTGTCATTTCTACTTGCAAAGCATTAAATTGATTTTTTCGGAAAAAAAATTTGGCAGCAGAGTAAAAAAAATTAGTAAAAGAACATCCTGTATTAAGCCCCTAAAAACACTGAGGAACTGCTATGTATAACAAATCCAACTTGAAAAGTGCCTGAGTCAGTAATTTACATATTACTTGAGCATCAAAGTCCGGAATCTACATGACACATACTCCCTCCCACATTGATCCACTATCTTCAACATCACTTAAAGCAAATACAAAAGGACCAACCAGGCAAGACTCCTGGACTGAAAAAGGGAGCTCAACATTGGTAGCATGTACACCCCCTTATTGTATACAAACAGGTTCAAGTCAACCTGCTATAATCATAGCAGAGGGTACAAGATTTTACACTCATTAGCACAAACATTTCTCTTTATAGGCCTTTTGCTTTACAGGCTCATGAATCTGTGATAAACAACAGACTTTATGGGGATTTTCCATGGGAAAATATTCATGAATCTTAGTAATGGCTCAGTTATCATTTCATCAACATCATACTGAGTTTCATTGTAAGGTCCTCAAGGTTGGTGACTTCCTATTGGAAATGCAGATGAAGAAACTGGTACCAAAGGCCTTCAGGTCTTCGATTAAAAAATCATTTCTGCCAAATTCTTTCTTACAAGCTTTTTATCTTCTGCTCTCCTCTTTTCCATTTTTTTTTTTTTTTCATGTAGCAAATTCCTGCATCTTGCACAAGACTCGGGTCAGATATTACATCCTCTCTGAAGACTGACAAAACCCTGGCTCCTTCCAGGAGGTCATCACACCACTGTCCTCTAGTACTTAGTGACTTGATTCATCAGCATTTACATCTCTGTATTATACTTATTTATGGTACCTTTTAATTTCTGTATCTGCAGCACTTAGCAAAGCCACACAGTAGGCATTCAGTCAATATTTATGGAATTAATAGATAAATAGATGAAAAAAAGAATACCCCTCTGATTATGGTTATATTTATAATTATACCCAGAAACACTGATAGACATGAACATTGATATGAATTACAAAAATCTTCATGACTCCAAATCAGAAGTAAATATAATTTCAAGTAATTTCTGCTATAGCAGCACCAAATAGCAGTATTAAATTCCTACTTATAATAAGACAAAACTGACCACATAAACAAAGACATTTTACATATTACTTGAGCACATTATTTGTTATACATAGCAGTTCCTCAGTGTTTTTAGGGGCTTAATACATTCCATCCTCAAGTTGTTCAATATCCACCATCATCTGAATAGTACTTATTATAATCTAGATGGCATAACTGATGTAATCACCTGAAAACAATATGGCCAGCATATGAGGAAGAAAAAAGTGGGTAACATATTCAGTGGGAATAGTCATCTCACACAATAGTTCTTACAGAACTCAAGAATTGGATTCTTAGATTATGTGAATATTAAAAACACAGTCCTCTTTCACAGATGCATGGAAGGAAGCATTGAACCATTGGCTTTCACTGAGAAAGGGGACTGGAAAACAAGGAGGCAAACTGCATACAAATATTCACAAAGTGAATTAAGCTTCCCTTATTTTACAGATAAAGAAACTGAAGCACAGAGATACTGAGTGACCTATAAAAGATCACTCTTCTTACGGACTCTGGTTCCGATTAATGAAAGGCAACCTACATAAACTGAAAGGTCCATTTTAACATTTTATCCTGCCATTTCCCATCAGAACCAGCTATTCATAGTAGGTGTTCAGGAAAGGCCTCTCTGGGGAAAAACGGTGACATTAAAATAGAGATGTGAACGACATGAGGAGAGAGTCATGTGGATGCCTGGAAAATACAAGCACAATGTCCCTGAGGCAGTAGTATGATCGGTTGTTCAGGAGACCACGAGGAGGCAAGCCTGAGGACGGTGAGAGAGGAGGAAGTGGCAAATGGCTAATGAGGTCAGGTCTTGTCATCCTGTTGGCCACGGCCAGGAGTCATATTTCCCTTTCTGATGGGAAACCATTGGACAGTCATGTAAATTTAAAAACATAATCCTGGCTGCAATTAGAGAGGGAAAAGTGGAAGCTGTGAAACTCAATAGCAACTGCTGTAATAATGAAGTTTAGAGAGATGGTGACTTGATCAAGGGTCAGTGCTTTTCAACCTTGGCTCCTCTTAAGGAGCTTCTAAAAAATACCAATGCTCAGGCCAAACCCAGAGCAACTGAAAAAAAAAAATACTTATGGATGGGACCAAACATTGGTCATTTTAAATCTCCCCAAAGTAATGTCAATGTGCAGCCAAGGTTGAGAACTACTGTCCAAGGTAGTACCATGAAAGTGATAAAACTGATTGGACTCTAACTACATTTAATATTAGAAGCATATTTTTGAGATGAGGATACAGACCTATAAATATTTTATTCACTCATCACATTGGTTGATAAGGAAACGGAGGCAACAAGAGGGCCAGAGGTTTCTCCCAGGTCACATTATAAGGGAGTATGAAGCCTGGACAGATCAAATCCAGAGCTCTTTCAAAGTACTGGGTTGCTTTCAAGGATTTCATTGATGCTCAGAAAGAGGACTAGTTCTTATACTAGTGGGTCAAAATTTTCATTAGATGCAAAAGACTGCTTAAGATTTAATATAGTACCAAAGCAAGGGATATTGAATTTTTAACATCTGGAATCAAGAGAAATTAATTTAAATTATACACTGCTTGATTTTTTAAAGTAATGTTATTTACTTTTTTCTGTTTCCTTTAGCTCATGTATGTTGAATACTGACATATTTAAATATTCTATAAGATATGGCATATTTAAGCCCTATTGATTAGGGGCCCACCCATATGACCTCATTTAAACTTTATCACCCATACATAGGCCTTCTTCCCACATACAGTCACGCTGGAGGTTGGGAACTTCAACATAGGAATCTGGGGGAAGGACACAATTTAATACATAGCATTCCATACCAGGCCCCCCAAAATTCATGTCTTTGTCATATGCAAAATACATTAATTTCATCCTAACACCACAAAAGTCTTAACTCATTCCAGCATCAACACTAAAGTCCAAAGTCTCATCTAAATATTATCTAAATCTGGAGATAATACAATGGTGTGACAGGCAAATAGATATTCTCATTCAAAAAGGGAGAGGTCCAAAAATGGTAGGAGTGATGTTTCCCAAGCAAGTTCAAAACCCAGCTGAGCAAATCCTCTTTCTTTAAATGCTCTGCCCTCCTGGGATAGCAGCATCAAGCCCACAGCTCTGCCTAAGTCCAACTCCTGACACACTGGGCCAGACATTCATAAACTCTTTACCAAGTGATAGTCCAGCCACACCCTTGGTGTTCTCTTCTAAACACACCTTCTCAATTTTATGCAATATGGACAAGTTGAAATTTTTCCAAATCTCTAAGTTCTGGTCCTTTTAAGTTAACAATTCTTTCAATTCATCTCTCTCCTCTTGCATTTTACTGTGTAAGCAGTCAGAATGATGCAGATGGCACCTTCAACATTTTGCTTTGAAATGCCCTCAACTAAATAACCACTTTCATGGTTTGTGACTTCTACCTACCATGAAATACTAGAACACAGTTCAGCCAAACTGTTTGCTGCTTTATAACAAGAAATGCCTTTCCTCCAATTAACTGCCAATAACCTGTTCCTCAGTTCTGAGACCTTACCAGAATGACCTTTAGTAGCCATATATCTACAATATTCTGTTCTCATTCTGGAGGCTGAATCCCAAATCAAGGTTCCAGCCAATTCAGTTTCTGGAGAGAGTTCTCATCCTGGCTTGCAGATAGGAGCTTTCTCTCCATGCTCAGATGTCTTTCCTCAGTGTGCACAGAGAGAGCCCTGGTGTCTCTTCCTCTTATTATAAAGGCACAGCTATGGATGGATGTTGGATTGGAGTTCAACCTATGATCTCATTACACCTTTATCACCTCCTCACAGATGATTCTAAATATAGTCACATTGGGGTTTAGGACTTCAACATAAGGATTTTTGGGGACACAATTCAGTCAGTCCATAGTAGAACTGAATAGCAGGACCAGAAATCTGCTTTAATTATGGCTTTTTACTCCTAACTTATCTTTGCAAAGCACTTTAGAGTTTATAAGTCTCTTTCCTGGGCCTTATCATACTTTCTACAATGCATACAAAGACTTGGAACGTAAAAAAGAGAAAACTGTCTAGAACACTATAACAAAGAAATGTCTCCCAACCCTGCTCTCCTTATGGAATTAGCTTTTGAATACGAGCATGAATAGGATAAAGAACTGATTTATCTGATGGATTACTTTATCTGTCTGTCCCATGCAACTGCTTCATTATGGTGTCTTAAACTTGTCAAAGAAAAGTCTAATACATTGCAGCAAGCACATTCTTGGCTGACAGTGAGGTAAAGTTTAGCTCCGCAGGTCTTGCTATTAATAATTGTGGTATTGTTGATGTTAGATGCAAGTCCAAGAGATATCTAAACTTCTCTTCATCCACATAAAACTTGGCTGAGCCATTTTTAAATTTTTTAAATTTATTTATTTTTGCATGTGAGAGACAATTCATGGCGTTATCAAACAGATCATTAGAAAGGCTTTCGAACTGGGATTTTCTTTTTCTGAACTATTTCAGGACAGATAGCCAGCTGGAATCTATTGGTGGTTTCTGTGTATGTAAGTTGGGGGGTGGGGGGAAGAGGGGGCTTGAAACAGGGAGATGGAGTATCAGGGCCTCAACTTCCACATGTGTTTCACAAAACATAATTGGTTTATTCTGGAATAACATTTGCAAACTAATGTAAAATTGCCTGTAAGACAGAATAGGTCAGAGAAAGCAATTTCATTGTTCTTATTTTCATTGACATCTATAAAAGGTCAACATTTTTTAGGATTTCATCCCAACTTTGTTCTCATAACAGGTATTTTTCACTACTTTGAAAAATATGCCTTAAGACAACATTGCAATATTCCATCCATTGCAAAATTATTTCTATAAATAGAGTAATATCTGTCTCAACATATACACCAGATAAAACTAATTATATCAGTTTTTGAAATGTACACTTTAAAAAAACAATATTGTGGCCTTAATTTTTACTCTCCCTTTCGAGGAAACTGATCCATGCTATTTTTCCTTGGCTTGGTTTTTTGTTGTTGTTTTTTTACTATTTAAATTTTCTAATATCATAGCCATGCAGGACCACGACAAAGCTCGCTGAAGCCTTCAGATCACCTCCCGAGGAGGAGGCCTGGAGAGAGCGGGACTTCAGTTCTGGAAACTGGGCTGTGAAGCTGACATTAAGGAAGATAATCAGGAGTTTGATTTGAAACTTATGCTCCACACTGCTACAGGCAGCAGGAGCATGGGGAAGCCGTCTCTGAAAAGGGTTCCATACAAGTGACCAACCTATCTATCATAACCAACTGGGTTCAATTCCAAGGCAACATCTTTATATACTGGGGTAGGGTCTAGCAATTTGGCTGTGAAAACAATTTCCAGGAAGAGGCAATACTCTGGGTCAAGTGAACAGGCAGTAGGGTTTTAATCTCAGGTGATCTCCCTTCGTTACTAACAAGCCTTTCACCATCACTTGGGGGATCTTGAGTAGGGAATCAGAGATCAGGCAAAGGACTTCCCAGGCAGGGTTTCAGAATCAAATAATTAAGTTCCAGTAATTAAGATCTTTATTTTCTTTGTTAAAAGGTTTCCTAACTGCCCAAGCTCACAGTGAGGACACTTTTACGTTTGAAAAATGTGTTCCTTAGCAATACTCAACATGTATATATAATCTTGCAGTTTTCAAAGAACCTGCACATACATATCTTGCTCTTCACACCATACCTGAAACAGACGTGTAACAGATATTTTCACACTCACCTTGTCAAAGGGGGACCGAGAACTGCATAGCAGCGGAGCCAGGACCCACTTGGGCCTTCCCTGCACTTTTCCAGGGTGCTGTACATGGAGCCTTGACGGAAGCAGATGATGTCAAGCTCCTCCTTCCTGATCTTTTCCATATGTTTGTGAGAGAATGCGGATGGAAGCAACCCACTGTCTTGGCTGTGCACTGGCCCTTGTCATCACCCAGTTCCTTCTCCTAAACATCAGTGTTCTACTCGGAAGAAAATTGCCAATCCTATTGCCATTTCACTCCCACTAAACCCACTTGAACTTCAGGGAGAACTCAGTCCCCTGAATCCTCCCTTTGTCTTCCCCATTTAGTTCTCTCCACATCTTTATAATTAGCATCCTCATGTTCTATCATGTTTGTCCTCCTGCCACATTTACCCGACAAGGCCCTTGTCATAGATCAATCCAACTGTCTACCTCCAGGCGAGGTTTCAGAGAGATCCTGAGTTGATGTTATAAAATTTTGTCTCTTTCTCTAATTAGGTCTCTGTAATGTGCTCTAAACTTTTACCATCATCCTAATGCCCTTACCTCACTTCTGCCCTGCTCATTTTTTCAGATGGATCTTCAAACACCCCCTTCTCCAGAGATTTCATGGTCTTGCAGTGTGGGATCCCTTTCAGGGTTCCCGTTCAGGTCCGGTTTCTGGAAAAGGCCGCAATCAAAATGAAGAGACTGGAAAAGAGTTAATTTGGGTAAATGGGGGGCCAGGAGGGAGTCCACCTCTAGGGGCAGGACTACCACTGCTCTGGCCTTGCTATCCCTTTTATTGAGGTTATGAGATACACCCATATCCTTTAGGCAGGGAATTCCAATAATAGACAATCAGCAAAAATTTACATATGATTAACATGTGAGAGTTGCTTTAACTTCCAATGTCTCAACTAAACAATGAGTGAATAGCTCCGACCATTCAGAGCAATTAAGGTTGACCAGCCTTCTGGGATTCCCTTTTCACATTTAACTACCAATGTCTCAACTAAACAATGAGTGAATAGCTCTGACCATTCAGAGCGATAAAGGTTGACCAGCCTTCCAGATTCCCTTTTCACACTTAACTACAAGTGACTATGTTCGGTTTCCAGCATTGCAGCATCATTTTGGTCACTCAGTCTTGCCCACCTTGGCCTTGAATCTCATGTCCTGCCATATTCCCTTAGTGATCCTTACACAATCTTCATTTCCACTCTACTCAACCTATCCTTTAATGCCAGCTACTTCCCAAAATTTAAAAAAAAAAAAAAGCAAGTTTCTTCTAATGTAAAAAGAATTCTGGATATTTTACTCTCCCCCCCCCCCCGCCCCCCCGCCAAAAAAAAACACAAAAACTCCACAAATAAGTTCCTTAAAAGAGCTATACTTTCCATCTCTACTTCCCCCTCTTTTCATCCTCTGTAGTCCATCCACTTCACATAAATCTCTACACTGTCTGTGATGCAGTAGACCACAGAGTAGTCAAATAGATAAAATGTGCCCTTCAAAACTTATCTATTTCTGCTTCACTTTCTCAAGAACCAACTATAACGTGAAATGTGCCATTTTTAAAAGTTTTGTTATATGATTAATTCTTTGGGGGGGAGTCTTGGAAAAAAATTACTTCCAGGTTTAATTTGGTCATTATAAATGTATTATCCATTATTCTAATTACAAGTTATTATATTTTCAAGGAACAGTGAATGGAACAAAAAACATATGGATTAATAAAGCATTTCTATTGAAGATAGTTTGCATTTTATTAAAATTTCACAAAAATAAACTATGTATCATACCAGAGTTCACTTCATGGTTTGTGTTTAAACAAGAAAGTCAGCCTTTTGTGGGGATTTAGAGGTTGTTGTTGTTGTTTTTCAATGCGCGTGTGGTTTTACTTATAAACCTAAAAAAATAGCTCTTTATATTCAAGCTTTTGGTAATTCTTCAACTCAAGTCCCCAGTGTATTGACTTTACATTGAATGGCTGTGAAGCAGTTCAACATTCAGATTTTACTCTTCCGTGCCCTGAATGCCTATGTCTCTTACTTGCTTGGAGTCTGAGTTCATTTAGACATGGTCTCGCTTCTATCAGGCTGGAGGCCAAAGACCTGAGATAATTGCATGACTGCTTCAGGAATGTTTTTATAGTTCCTCATCCAGTTTAAGATGGAGAAAAGGAGGGAATGTCGGAGGGCTCCATGGGGATATTATTGGTGTGTTCGGGCATGGCTTATTATGCGGGAATGGGGCATTTACATTTAATTATGGAGCAGTTGTTCGAATGTGGAAAATGTTTATTTGAATGTACACAGATTATGCAGTACTGCCCTTACCCTTAAATGCAAAACATGGCTTTCTCTCTCTGTGGTATTTTGGAATTTCACCCTGTTTTGAGGCAAAAACAATGTTTAACTGCCTTTATCCAGGCTCAGGAAAGCCTTTCCGGCGCCAGTTGCTTCCCAATAGGGAATCCCTTCACAGTAAATTGCATCACTTACTCTCATTGTGGTGATGGTGGGGTCTCAAAACCAAACCAAACCAGCCATGATGTGGGCTGTGAACACGGAAGGTGCAGAACCCAAGTGCTGCTAACTCCAAGAGTAAGTGGCTCTTCAAATTCACCAGGATACTACATAGGATCTATTTCTGGTTTCCAACCCACTGGGATACATGGAATACATGTTTCTATAATGAGAAGATGCTGAGGAGAAGGCAGATTTTTTTTAACAATCAAGGATCACAGGGGAGCTTATTTGTTTCTCTCTTCCTCGTGGACACATGGTTATATTATTCTGAGGCTGATTATCCAATTGTGGACTCTACTAGCCACTGATTTCTTCTGATTTCCCCTCTGGCTCCCAGCCTTATAGACAACACATTGCTCATTAGCAACCCCACCCAAAGCTGAGCAGGAGAAATAAAATCTGCTGAAACACAGCCTGTTCTGCTCCTTGTTAGTAGTTCTCATTGAAGAGGATATGGAAACTGCTCATTAAACCGAGGCTTCTGGATTATGAGTAGATGTCAATTATCTATGTACCTCTCAATACCATGGATAATTGAGAGTTAGTCACACTGTTGCCAAAGGAGTGGGTGGGTAGAATTCCTCTGTCACTAGTGGGTGTGGGATTCTTGCCATATCTTCAGAAAAGGAATTTTCTAAGACTCGCACCAGAGAATGAATGATTTTTATTTGTATGGAATTATATTTCTTGGTTTGTAAAGTCCCGTGGTCTTTAAACCAGTTCTGGAAAATATGTAGCTGGGGCTCCAACAGAGCTAAAAGCAGAGACAATGTCCAGAGTTTTCATTTATGGTGAAGCTGAGTCTGATGTAGCATTAGGCCAGATTTTGTAATCAGTCCATTGTGTGCCCCCCGCCCCCCTGCAACAGGAGTCCCCAGAGAGCAAAAGGACCAAGAATGCAAGAGAGCAAGGGCCAAGAGAGAGAACTTTCTTTGTTCATGAGTTAAGTATCTCATATTGTGTGCCCTTGCAGTGGCCATGCCTATTCTGGCCACTGACTTGCTCTCAGGTGTGACTTATCAGTAAGTATCTTCCCACATCACCCAGATTTTACTGGGCATGTGTCTAAACTGCCCTTATCCAGTCCTTTTCCCCATCAATCTGTGAGGAACAGACTTGGAGAGTATTGAACTGTAGCTTTATGGCAAAGCTGTATAAATGGCATGCCTATATTATCTCACCTTCTCTTTACTCTTTTCCTAATAATAATAACCAGGTTATTAACAGTTATCAACACTACCAGACACTTAGACCACAATAATCTATTTCTTGTTTAGGTTCATCTCTGTTTTCTCCACATCCCTTAGACCAGTGGTCAGCAAACTCATTAGTCAACAGAGCCAAATATCAACAGTACAATGATTGAAATTTCTTTTGAGAGCCAAATTTCTTAAACTTAAACTTCTTCTAACATCACTTATTCAAAATAGACTCACCCAGGCCGTGGTATTTTGTGGAAGAGCCACACTCAAGGGGCCAAAGAGCCGCATGTGGCTCGCGAGCCGCAGTTTGCTGACCACGGCCTTAGACTACAACACTATTTCCTAAATGTCTGGGATTTTTATTATCAAGCCTGAAACCTTCCTTGAAAGTATTTCAAAGGTGGCAGTCATCTCCTTCAGCAACTGAAGTAGCAACAAAATACTAGACATATGGCCATGCATATTATACTTGCCCTGTGAGTAATTAAAAATAAATAAAATCCTTGAGTCCTGCATGAAAGGTAGATTCCAGGTGTCACTTACTTTCTTCACACACACAAAACACATTAGGTGATACAATCTGAGAAAGAGAAAAAATTTAAGAAGCCTGTCAGATCTTTAGAATTTAATAGGCTTTAACTATTCTGAATTAGATGTGAATGTTTTGAGACCATTAAGTTGGATTATTTTTCTTCTTTGTTATATATGAGCTATATTGGATTTTAATTTTAATTTTAAACATGAGGAATTCAAAGTAAGTGAAATTAAACTGAAATCTTATCTGTGGACCAGGCTAGAGTTTTATATACACATATATTAGACCATTATGCTTCATCATGATGTTTTAATTAAGGAGAAAAAAGGGATTTGAGAGGAATCTAGAGTGATATATAAATAGAGCAAAAGTTCAATTGAGAGAGAAAAAAGAAAATCGAAAGAAAAGATATTTCTATTAACATGAAAGGCATGGATCTAGAAATTTACTCTATTGTTAAAAGTCAACAGTAATGAGCTAACATTATAAAATTGCCATGAGTCGGATTCAGATGTAACCTCTGTTATCATCCCAGATAACAGAGAAGGAAAGGAAAAAACACCTAAGTATTAAAACTGATAAGGAGCAAAATGAAATCTAACATCGAAATACTAGGACTGAAGAAGTAAGCTCTCCTCTGCTTGCAAAGAGCTCCAGAGAAATAATAAAATGAATGTGGGTAATACTGAAATGCAAACATTATACCGACAATCCTTGAGCCAGAAGGTGGCAATGAGCAGTCATCAAAACTACCTAATTTTCCCAAGAATCCTCAACTATTTCTTCTAAAATTAATGGTGTCAAATCATTAGACATAAAACGCTCCTTTTGCTTTTATATATATACTAAAGGCCCAATGCATGAAAATTTGTGCAAGAGTAGGCCTTCCCCCAGCTGCCGGCACCGGCTTCCCTCTGGCACCTGGGACCTGGACTGCTTCCCTCCTCTGGCCGCTGGCAGGCACGGCTTCATCAGGAAGGATGTTTGGAATGACGTCCGGGAGACGTCCAGTCTAATTAGCATATTACCCTTTTATTATTATAGATAGATAGATGATAGATAGATGATAGATAGATAGATAGATAGATAGATAGATAGATAGATAGATAGATGATAGATAGATTATTGATTTCACAGAGGAAGGGAGAGGGAGAGAGAGATAGAAACATCAATGATGAAAGAGAATCACAGATTGGCTGCCTCCTACACACCCCCTACTGGGGATCGAGTCCACAACCTGGGCATGTACCCTTGACCAGAATCAAACCCAGGACCCTTCAGTCCCCAGGCCAATGCTCTATCCACTGAACCCAACCAGCTAGGGCCCCTCCTTTTCCTTTATACCCATTATAACCTAATCACTAAAGAGACAGTATCATTAGAAAACAACTTGTTTTAATGCCCAAGGATTCACTGCCACAAGGGTAAATAGCTAATACCTAGAATCGTTGACCTTAAGTCAATTTTATTCCTTTCAATAACATTTTATTGACCACCTACTATGTATAAGTGAAATCCCTTAGCTAAAGCACTCCCTCTCAAACCATAGTGTTTATGCTCCTAAAAAACCTGATTGGAGCATTCACAGGATAGGAACCAAAGACCTTATGAAAAAATTAAATCAGAAGGACCTACTTACAACACAATCTACGAAAATGCTGTTTTACCTTTTTCTAACGTTACCATGGTTGTCTCACTCTTGGCAAAAATTTAGAGCATTGTCATCCACCACCTATCCACTTGCTTATAGTCTCAAAAACAAAGTATTTATTAATTAAGGACTTCACAATATTCATTTAAGATATACTTTCACCGAATAGCACATAGTATTATTTAACATAAAACACAAAGTGGCAATGCCCTTGGTGCAAAAATAAAATAATAAATTTTTACAACCTACAGGATAAATGTGACTGACTATATAGAGAACTAAATGTAGCTGATCGATATCTATATAGAGAACTAAATGTAGCCACCTGTGTTTATTAGGCATGTGTCATAAGGCTAGTCCAAACTGAGACATGCTTTAAGTGTAAAATACACCCCACATTTCAAATACTTAGTATGAAAAAAGAATGCAAACAATATCATCAATAATTTTTATGTTTATTGTAAGTTGAAGTTATTTTTTATATATTGAGTTAAATAAAACATTGTTAAAATTAATTTCAGAGGAGGAACCAAGATGGCGGCATAGTTAAACAACCAATCTGCTGCCTCACACAACAATTTCAAAAACACAACTAAAAGACAAAAACGTCTACCACCCAGAACCACGGGAAAGCTGGCTGAGTGGAAGATTTACAACTAAGAAGAGAAAGAAGCACAATCGCTGAAAAGCTGAGGTACAGAGGCACGAGAATCGGGCCGGCGGCGGGCGGCTGGGTGCGCGGCTTTTCTTCAACCCGCAGGGAGACAAGCTCCCGATCACTCTGAAATCCAGCTTCTGGGGACACTCGGGGGACCCAGACACCTACGGGGAGAGGCTGGACTCTCGGCCATCGGGTCGGAAAGTGAGAGTGACTTTTGCAGTGGTGCGCCCAGCAATCATTGTTTACTGCGCTGGAGCGTGGGGCACAGGGACTTGGAAACGGGAAAGGCAGAGACGGCTGAAGGCAGCCATCGCCGTTGGCCACACCCCAGCCTAGTGACGCCCTGAGACCCCGCCCCGCCCTGAGGCCCAGCCCTGAGGCCCTGCCCCGCACATTCTACAAACCCGCCCCGGCTCCACACAGCGGCTTTTGCATATAAATGGCCTGTTCTGTGGCAGCTTAACCAACTGCAGCTCCAGACTGCTCCAAAACCGCCCAAGCAAAGGAGGAGAAAACTAGCCCTTGCTGTAGCTCCTGCTGGGGAACGCACAGTACACAAGGGTACACTAAGAGTGTCCACCTCAAGTAACTGGGAGGCTGACCCGTTGAACCAATAGGACACCTAGTACACAAAACTACCCTACCAACTCAGGGAAGCAGAGAATATGAGAAGGCAAGGAAACAGATCACAAACCAAAGAAATGGAGGAGAACAAGCGACTGGACATAGAGTTCAAAACCACGGTTATAAGGTTTTTCAAGAATTTCATGGAAAAGGCCGATAAATTCAATGAGACCCTTGAGGATATGAAAAAGGACCAACTAGAAATTAAACATACACTGACTGAGATAAAACATATTATACAGAGACCCAACAGCAGACTAGAGGATTGCAAGAATCAACTCAAAGATTTGGAATACAAAGAGGCCAAGGACACTCCTCTAGAGAAGCATGAAGAGAAGAGAATTCAGAAAGTTGAAGATAGTGTAAGAAGCCTCTGGGACAACTTCAAGCGAACCAACATCAGAATTATGGAGGTGCCAGAAGAAGAGAGAGAGCAAGATGCTGAAAACCTATTTGAAGAAATAATGAACGAAAACTTCCCCCACCTGATGAAAGAAATAGACTTACAAGTCCAGGAAGCGCACAGAACCCCAAACAAAAGGAATCCAAAGAGGACTACACCAAGACACATCATAATTAAAATGCCAAGAGTAAAGGCAAAGAGAGAATCTTACAAGCAGCAAGAGAAAAACAGTTAGTTACCTACAAGGGAGCTCCCATACGATTATCAGCTAATTTCTCAACAGAAACCATGCAGGCCAGACGGGAGTGGCAAGAAATATTCAAAGTGATGAATAGCAGGAACCTACAACCAAGACTACTCTACCCAGCAAAGTTATCATTCAGAATTGAAGGGCAGATAAAGAGCTTCACAGATAAGAAAAAGCTAAAGGAGTTCATCACCACCAAACCAGCATTATATGAAATGCTGAAAGGTATTCTTTAAAAAGAGGAAAAAGAAGAAGAAAGATAAAAATTATGAACAACAAATACATATCTATCAACAAGTGAATCTAAAAGTCAAGTGAATTAAAAATCTGAGGAACAGAATAAACTGGTAAACTTATTAGAATCAGAGGCATAGAATGGGAGTGGATTGATAATTCTCAGGGGGAAAGGGGTGTCTGTGTGGGGAGTATGGGAAGAGATTGGACAAAAATCATACACCTATGGATAAGGACGGGGGGGGGGGAGGTAAGGGCAGAGGGGGGGTGGGAACTGGGTGGTGGGGAGATATGTGGGGAAAAAGGAGAAACAATTGTAATCTGAACAATAAAGATTCATTAAAAAAAAAAAATCTAACTAAAATATTTATCCCTACATGGTGGATTTGCAAGTTATTTTTATTTTCTTCCTTATGCTCTTAGATATTTTCCAAATTTGCTGAAATTAGTATAAATTACTTTCTACAATCAGAAAACAATCATTTAAAAATCTTTATATGGCCAAAACCGGTTTGGCTCAGTGGATAGAGCGTCAGCCTGCAGACTGAAAGGTCCCAGGTTCGATTCCAGTCAAGGGCATGTACCTTGGTTGTGGGCACATCCGGTGTGCAGGAGGCAGCTGATTGATGTTTCTAACTCTCTATCTCTCTCCCTTCCTCTCTGTAAAAAATCAATAAAATATATTTTTTTAAATCTTAAAAAAAAAAAAATTAATTTCATCTATTTGTTTTTAGTATGTTTAATGTAACTACCAGAAAATTTAAAATTATACATGTGGCTTGCATTATTGTTCTATTGGAAAGTCCTTGTACAGAGAGGACCAGGCAGAAGAATGTAGGTCCATCCTATGAGAGATACCTGGCATTGCCCAGTGACTGCAACAATTTTAGTTTTGAAGCTCATTGTTGCCTGCCATTCCTGGATCCTTGGTCAAATATACTTTCATTTATAAAAAATGTTATAAAATTATAAATCAGAAATTTCTGGTATATGCCTTAGTTCATAGTAGGAAAGAAAATCAGTTAAAGCCCTACCCACAATTAAAAGTGGAGAAACAGAATAAAGAACCTGCTCTGAATTAACCCCTTGGATTTAGGCAGTCAGTCATCAGTAAGTCAATATTTTAATGCCTAATTTTATACATATTATATAGTATAACAATAGTTCATATTGGTAGCTGAGGTTTAAATCAACTCTTTCTTAAACCATATTCCAAGGGTATTGGTAGCAATGAGTCAATCTGTTCTCTCAGCTGTACATCATATAAGACTAAGAATGCACAGTGAACTCTTCCATGGGTTTTTACATGACGGTTTCTACTAAATTTGGCTTCCTTGCTGCGACACCCTAAATTAAACAAAATAAGATGATGAATTTTGTTTTCTGCATTAAATTAAAACTTCTAAATTAGGCTGTAATATAAAAAGAAAACTACAGGAAAAGCTGACTCTACCCAAAATACAGTATCAGAGAATCTGCCCAGAGTCTAGCTAGATGACATCAGAGGATGCAAATGGCTGGTTCCCAGGAATAGACCAATAGAAAGATTTTTATAATTTTGAATTAGTTGCCAACTTTTAAAAATCACAAAAATTTACATTAAAATCATGCTTCTCATTTGCCTAGGAAAGCAGAATCAGAAGGATTGCTATCAACTGACATACACCCTTTGGCTCATTTGAGATCCCACTACTTCCCACTGACTCCCGCTTCATTTTTCTTACCTCACTGTTCCCTATGTGCATTTGACTTTGCAATCCTTGAGCTAGGAAAATTTTGGTAAGTGTATAATAACTATTTATGTCAACATTATAGGATGATCAGCATTACCCAGGACACATGGATACGTAAACTCACGCCAGTCCTTCAACACAAATAATCACACATTCACTGGTGTGCACGTACACACACACACACACACACACACACACACACACACACAAAATGAAGGTACATTTTCTTAAGTGGCTGGTTCATAGAAGCAAACAGTAGTAAGTCAGTAAGACAGAGAGAGACATTAATATAAAGTGTGTTGATGTGCAGGATAACACCCTTCATCCAAAAGGCTCCGGGTGTAAAATACGGGTCAAGTTAAGAATGTGAGTGAAGGACTGAATTTTTCCTATTACAGTAGTTAACATTATTCCTGTGCTACCCCATAGTTTGTCAATCTGCCTGTTTGCCTGTTTTATTATATAGGTTAGCAGTGCCCTTGCTGGCTGTCCATCTACCTCACTCCTAGGAACAGTATGGCATACTAGCTATTTCCACAGATCCCTAAGGGTCAAGGTCTCCTGGTCGCCACCCTAGCCTTCTTGCCAACTGGTCCATCATGGTATTTATGCCCACCTTGCCTCTGACAGTTAAGTGTCAGCACCTGGCTTTGCCATTCTGGAATCCAATCACCTTCACTACTATTAGAGTGCTCAGTCCCACAGCAGTATCTCTTACCAACCCTGGTCTACAGAGGACAACTGCACTGGTGCCCCACCTTCCCCCACTAACATTCCTCATCATTGAGAGATTTCCCAGAGAAAACTCCAGTCAAAAGAAGTTTCACCTAAATTCTTACCCCTCTTCCTCCTGTGCCCAATTTAAAAATCACTTCTATGGAAAACCATACTTCAGACTGATAATAATTTTAGTTAATTATGCAATATATTGATAGGTATATATATTCATCATAAAAATTTTAAACATAAATAAACAGGTACCATAACTATTAAGCACTTTGTATCTACCAGGCACCGAATGCTGAATTGGGATCATGCCATTTAATCCTCACTATAACCACTGCAATAGACAATATTTTTATCTCCATTTTAGTGACAAGAAAACTGAGCCTTAACAGATTGGGATTGGGATTTAGTGGTTGGGAAACTGAGTTTCATAGGTTGAACAAATGTTTGTTGAAAGGGGTGAAATGTGGAAGGGAGGAGATGGATAACATGGGAAGAGAAGGCAGGAAGGGTTCTGGGGAGGGGTGTGGATCCACTCCATTCTCCACTCTGGAAAAGCTCTAGCGCAGCTTCCAAATCAAGAGCTGCTGTATATCCCCTCTCACCACCTCGACCTCAAGCTCTGCCTGTGACACGAGAAAAACACGTGCACATTTCACACTCGTAACCAAGTCCAGTTGAGTAGGTAAGCATCAGTTGGTTCTGTGAAAGAGACCAGAGCCATCGCTGCCTTTGCTCTCTCTCAGCTTAGACAATGCACCTTCAGGCCTTACCTCTGAGCCCCACGTCCCTGACTCTCAGACTAAACATGCTGATTGCCAATGAAAACAAACATCTTTACTGACAACCAAGTTCTGCCTGGATGATTTGCGTTTAAAATAGAAAACTACAAAGCATGCTCTGTCCCTAAAGGAATTTGCTCCTATTCTGCTGTTTCTTCATGCCGAGGAGAGAATCTGATGATATGTGAAATAGCTAGTTGTGCTCTGGCTCAAGTATATCACAGGGGTAACTGCATGGATAAATTTAGGGAAAAAGAAAAATCTTGAAATGAGAATAAGAATCAAAAGTTAAAATCCTGTTTCAACTCTACACTGATCCGTCTTTCAAAAAAAAAAAACCTGCTAGAGAACAAGCATGCTGTCACTCTCCAGACATGTGGCTCTGAAATTACTAACAGATACCGAATTCCAGGCTTGATCTCATTTCTTGTCTGGCTTTGCTTTTAAGTCTATACATTGATGCTGAGGATTCAAGCTGCTTCCCCAACTCATAACAAGTCCTTTTCAGAGATGGGTTCCCCATGCTCCTGCTGCCTGTATCAATGAGGAGCATAAGTTTCAAATCAAACTTCAAAAGAATAATTTTCTTGGGACATTATCCTGTAATGGGTTTCTAATACAGTCTTCATTGGGGGTTTAATATCTCTATAGAAAGTGATCTAGTGAGAGAAAATGTAGAGTCCTGGAGAAAAGAGGCCAAAGGAGCCTAAATTGGAGCTAGATTTGGTATTTCCCCCATGCTGGGTTGGGGCTGGGAGGCGGGGAAGGACAGCTGAATCCTGGTGGTGTTACTATACATATGGGTCTGATTCCAAAGGCAGAAGTTTAATCTTACTCACCTTTGGAAAACTGAGCTTTAGACTTAGGTTCCCTGACGTATGAGGCCATGACCCCGTTCAGTCTGATCCCACATGGTGCATGCAACATGATCCCCTTGTAAATACTTCAAAAACCACAATTGATTGGAATTCTCAAGGAAGGAGATGTTCTAGGTCATTGGATTTTTCTGGTCAAGTCACAATTACATAGAAAAATCCTTTCTATTTCAACCCTCAGGATCAAAAATGTTTATAAAGGCATTTGTCTATTTTCCTGATTTATTAACTGCAGCACAGGAAATATAATTCCATCTCTATTTGATGACCAGATACTTATGGTCCCTAAGGTCATACTTTGGGGATCAGTTACTTTGGTGCTATTAAGAAATAGAAGCAGGTAGGGAACTAAGATGACAACATAGGTAAATGCCTGTACTCACCACCTCCCACAACCACATCTAAATTACAACTAAACTACAGAACAACCACCATCCAGAACTGCTGGAAAGCTGGCTGAATGGAAGTCCTACAACTAGAAAAGTAAGGAAGAAAGCACACTGAGACTGGTAGGAGGTAAGGAGGTGCAGAACGGGCTGGTCCGGCACCCACCTGTGCCGCTTTTTTAATAAGTAGAGAGATCTTCTCTGTGGAGTCTATCCTTGAGGAGCAAGGAGTCCCAGCCCCACACCAGAAGCCCAGCTCAGGGTCCCAGAGCTGGGAAAAGAAGTCCCCATAACTACAGGCTGGGAAAACCAGTGCAGATGGGGGCTCAGTGACACAGGGGCTGCTGGAGATCCAGTTGTTCCTCTTAAAAGGCCGGCACCACGAACTGAACTTACCAAGTCCCACTTCCTCTGAGCTCCAGCACCAGGGCGAGGCTCTGGGGGACACATTTGTCTGGCATTGGGACAAGAACTTGGGGGCAGCTTTCTCCCAGATGGAGGTGCTCGCAGGGATCATTGTTCCTGTGCTGAGACCTCCCTGGTCACAGGGCTGACTGGCAGCCATTTCTGTTTGCTCCGCCCTGGTGATTCCCTAAGACCCCACCTCATCTAATTTATAGCCACACCCAAACTGCCTGTAGAAGCTTTTGCACATGAATGGCCTGTCACTGCTCAAGCTAAATTCTCTCAAATAAGCTGCAGCTGGGTCAGGGAGCCCCAAACCTATAATAAAAGGCCCAAGACCTGGCATCAGAACCATCACTAGCATGCCTTGCTTCATGTCTGGGCACTTCCAAACCCAATACAAAGAGGAGGAATCTGAAGATCTCTCTGTAGCTCCTGCTGGGTGGCCCCAGGCAGTGGCTGACTTTGCACCTCCTGGGAGACCCAAGAGCCAGTGTACCCAGTGGTCAGTATCAGACCATACCAGATTACAACTCTACACATCCGTAAGTGACACACTCAAAGGGCAGACTTAGTGAGCACCAAAGCAAGTCCTGCTCCATAGGGGTGTCTCCTGCATAGCAGCTCTCCCACTGTAGTCGCAGCTGGTCCTCACAGCCAATTGACCTGGAGGTCAATTTCTCCCAGTGACACAAACAGCAATCAAGGCTCAACTACAACAAGACTGTGCTCGGGTGACTGGGGAGGCTGAGCCACTAGAATACCTACACAAAGCCTCTCTACCAACTCAAGGTGATATAATAGCTCTACCCAATACATAGAAACAAACACAGGGAAGCAGTCAAAATGCGGAGACAAAGAAACATGTCATATAGAGTTCAAAACCACAGTTATAAGGTTACTCAAGAATCTTCTAGAAACCTCCAAGGGACTTAGTGAGACTTTCAAGGATCTTAGTGATAATGCCAAACACCTGGAAAAGGACCAGTCAGAAATTAAACATACACTGACTGAAGTAAAGAATGATATACAGGGATTCAACAGTAGAGTAGAGGATTCTGAGAATCAAATCAATGATTTGAAATATGAGGGAGCAAAAAACACCCAACTAGAAGAACAAAAAGAAAAAAAGAATCCAAAAATATGAAGATAGTATAACGAGCCTCTGGGACAACTTCAAGCGTACCAACCATTTGCATCATGGGGGTGTCAGAAGAAGAGAGAGAGTAAGATATTGAAAACCTTTTTGAAGAAATAATGACATAAAACTTCCCCCACCTAGTGAAAGAAATAGATTTACAAGTCCAGGAAGCATAGAGAGTCCCAATCAAGAGGAACCCAACAAGGACCACACCAATACACATCATAATTAAAATGCCAAGGGCTAAACACAAAGAGAGAATCTTAAAGACAGTAAGAGAAAAGCAGTTAGTTACCTACAAGGGAATGCCCATACAACTGTCAGCTGATTTCTCAACAGAAACTTTGTAGGCCAGAAGGGAGTGTCAAGAAATATTCAAAGTGATAAATAGCAAGGACCTACAACCAAGATTACTCTACCCAGAAAAGTTATCATTTAGAATTGAAGGTCAGATAAAGAGCTTCACAGACAAGAAAAAGCTAAAGGAGTTAATCACCACCAAACCAGTAGTATATGAAATGTTGAAGGATATTCTTTAAGAAGAGGAGGAAGAAAAAGATAAAGATAAAAAATATTAACAACAAAATGGCAACAAATACATACATATCAGCAATTGAATCTTAAAATTAAAATAAATGAATAAGAAATGAATAGAATAAATTGGTGAATAAAAATAAAAGGCATGGAAATGGAACAGATTGATGATTCTCAGACAGAAGGGGGGTAGGGGGCAGGAAGAGATTAAACAAAAGATTACTATGGACATAAACAATAGGGTGGCAAAGGCCTAAGGCAGGGCAGGAACTGGGGGGAGGGGGGCAATGGGGGGGAGGAAGAGGGACATCTGTAATAATCTCAACGATAAATATTTTAAAAATAAATAAAAAATAAAACTTAAAAAAAAAAAAAGAAATAGAGGCAGAGCTTCCCTGACATCAGGTTACAGTTTATGAGGCTTTCATATAAAGTCATCATCAATAGGCATTTATTGTCCTTTCACCTATTTATCTAATTACAGGGTTAAAAAAATCTAATAATGGGTGATTCTGATTATTTAAGAATTTGAATGTTTATATTCTCTTGCATAGCCTTTCCTGGGGGGAAAAGTCTTCCATTTTGACCTGAGAAAGAGCTAACTAGCCCCATGGTTCACATAGATATCACAAAACCTATTAAAAAATAAAGTGAAATAATATAAATTCAATTGAAAGCAACCTAAACTTACACTTCCAGACCTAAGTTGCTGTTGTTTTGGTAAAATGAGACTGCTATGATACAGTGGGAATACTGTTTAAATTCAAAAGCCTTCAAAGGTTATTTCTGCTTCAGTTCAAAAGGAAAAGACCTCTCAGTAATCTCAGGAGAAAGTTTTTGTACTCAAATCCTCCTGAGTGGTGTAGCTCTGGAGTAATGACAGATAAATCAGCCAAAGTCA
This sequence comes from Eptesicus fuscus, assembly GCF_027574615.1. Taxonomy (NCBI): domain Eukaryota; kingdom Metazoa; phylum Chordata; class Mammalia; order Chiroptera; family Vespertilionidae; genus Eptesicus; species Eptesicus fuscus. Next base: position 66,446,933 of record NC_072478.1, on the reverse strand, counting down.
CGCGCACTAAGACCAAGAATGAACAGCAAGACTAACCACAGCAATGGGGACTTCAAGTGCCAGCAGGCGCAGAAAAATCTTAGCCAGCAGTTTCTTATGCCCCTGTTCTCCAAAGGTTGTGTTTTTCCTGGCAAGAGAGGAGGCGGGAGGTGCATTTCCTAACTTGACAACGGTCTCGTGCTTTCTGAGTAAGAAGAGCACTAATGAACACACAGCATCCCTCTCCTTTCCATCAGCTTCTTGTTTGCCAGCATCCCAGTGTTTATGGCTTCTCATGTTTGTAACAAATACCCTCACCATGACCAATTCTAACTTGACCTATCCCTCACTGATGACCATCCAGAGTTCGATGCCAGGCAGCAAGGCCTGGGGTGGAGTGGAGGGATGGAAAACTGCCCAGGGAAGGAAGGAGAGGAGATGAAGGGCACACACAATGGATCCATGTCAACAGTACTAAGCCTAAGCTCATCTGTCTGCCTATTTTTAGTAAAACTTTGCCAAGTACAAGACCAAAAAAAAAAAAAAATGTGTTTCCATTTGATTCTGCCCATATACTACCCACAATGAAGTCTTTAAGTAATACCTGCCTATTTGTCTGGATGATACAAGAGTATGCATGTAACATTCTACCACATAAGAGTAAGATGAACAGTAGTCCTGGCCAGCTAGCTCAGGTGGTCGGAGTGGCATCCCAATATGTCAAGGTTGCGGGTTCGATCTCCAGTCAGGGCCCATACAAGAATCAACCAATGAGTGCATAAAGAAGTGGAACAACAAATCAATATCTCTCTATTTCACACACACCTTCCTCTCTCAAAAAAAGAATATTTTTAAGAGTAAGATGAATAGTAAGAAAATTTTATTTTTTACTTAAGGCTCAAATCTGTTTCAGTGTGAACCCACCAAGACCTAAACTTTCAGCAGGTCAACAAAATGATCCTTGTATCCCAAGCTGGATCTCTCTTTTATTTCCAGCTCTCCTGCAAGGAGTCCAGTACTTCGGACTTGATCAACAGAACCTTGGAAGGACAAGGAACAAGGAGATGCAGCCAGGAGAGGAATGTAGGGCTTCAGACACATTGTGTATACAACAGTGCTGCTTAAACGACTAAGATTTCCATTCCATTGATCCTAATTTATTTCAGATTGCTCAATGGGGCTGCTAATCAAAGCCAGCAAATACACACCAAGACAAGCCAAAGGGGGAAATGACCTCCCTTTACCCATGTCAGCTGTCAAGAGGGTGGTAAATAGTCAGAATGAATAAACACATCATTGCTGATGCTTTAATTCTATAATTAGAAAAATATTCAGTTAAAATACCAGACCCAAATTTGTAGAGTATTTGTGAAGTACAGTCCAAAAATCAGTTTCAGATATTAATAGTCAGATCCCTATGTTAAGTGAAACACTGCTTTTGACCCATTTTTTTAATATTTGCTTAGTCAGAAGGGTTAAATGAAGGGTCTGGAAGAGTAGAAGACTTCTTAGGAATAAAGAATAGCTATTTTTTTAACAATAGGCTCGAAATACAAAGATGAGCACAAAATCAGTACACCTGAAAAGAGAAGATTGATACTTTTTCAAGCTGTTATAAACTTTAAGTTTTCAATTTAACTGTAGGTTTAAACTACACACAAAGAACAACAAATCCACACTTCTGTCCTAATTTGTGAAAATATCAGAATAGTTGAGGCTAAAGAAAAGAACCTTTTTTATTAACAACCTGGATATATTTTAAACACAGTCCTAAATGAAACTTTTAAGTGTAATAAGTAGAACAAGGTCTATGGCAGAATATCATTTATGTAATTGTAAAATGCATGTACACAAAACAACAATAAGCATTTAATAAGAGTGTATACCAAAATCAAAGTACACAGTGAATGCATTAGAATAACTATCTGTGAGAGTGAGCGAGGCAGTAAGAGTGGAGAATGGAGATAGAGAGATAACACATTAAAAAACAAAAACAAAAAAATAACAAACAAACCAAAAAAAAAACAAAAAAACACAGAGACCCAGAGGTATGAAATGGTTGCAAGCGGAGCGTTCCTGTGATCTTCCTAGGTCTCGGGCTCTCACCGCTGCGGTAGCCCGCTCCACTGTGAAGCCTCGGCCGGCTTCTCCTCCTTCACTTCGCCTCCAGCTGCTCGTTGCGACTCCGCTACCACGTGCGAAGAGCACCTGGTCCAGGGCTCCATCCTGAGAAAGGTGCTGGAGGCGCTTGAGAACCTCATCAGTGAGGCCTGTTGGGACATGAGCTCGAGCAGCGTGAACCTGCCGAGCAGGGACTCGGCCCACGTCTCTTTGGTGCAGCTCACTCTGCGGTCTGAGGGCTTCAACAGGTACCGCTGGGACCGCAGCCTGGCCATGGGTGTGAAGCTCGCCAGCATGTCCAAGACACTAACATGTGCTGGCAACGAAGACATCATTACCCCAAGGGCTGAAGATCATGCGGACACCTTGGCGCTAGTATTTGAAGCTCCAAACCAAGAAAAGATTTCAGACTATGAAATGAAGTTAGTGGATTTGGATGTTGAACGACTTGGAATTCCAGAACAGCAGTATAGCTGTGTAGGAAAGATGCCTTCTGGTGAATTTGCGGTGCATGCCGAGGATCTCAGTCAAATTGGAGATGCTGTTGTCATTTCCTGTGCAAAACATGGAGTGAATTTCTCTGCCAGTGGGGAACTTGGAAATGGAAATATTAAGTTGTCACAAACAAGTAATATTGGTAAAGAAGAGGAAGCTGTTGCCAGAGATGAATGAGCCAGTTCAGTTAACGTTTGTACTGAAATATCTGAACTTCTTTACGAAAGCTACTCCACTCTCCCCTCTATAGTAACACTCAGTATGTCTGCAGATGTACCCCTTGTTGTAGAGTATAAAATTGCTGATATGGGACATTTAAAGTACTATCTGGCTCCCAAGATCGAGGATGAAGGCGGTTTTAAAATCCAAGAAAACAAAACTATAAGCTCTTTGAGAACTGCGTCTGAGATTTCCACATGCTTTTTAAAGTCTCTTTTGTCACCAAATTTGTACCTGAGTACATATGTAGATAATGTTTTCTGTAAATAACCTATTTTCCATTCTCTACAATTTAAAGCATAGTCTCAAGTCAAATCTGGTCTTATTAACCTAGAACTTCTGCCTTATCTAGAAATAGTTTTTAGGGTTTTTATAACAAAGGGTTTTGACTACTAATGCAGTTTTAATAATTGTGGGGTTTTTTCAATTTAAATAGAAGTGGTTTGAATTTCAGATATTAAAAAAACAAAAACCTTGCATGGATCAATGATGGCACTGTGCTATGAGCTAGGAAATCTAATTATATCAGCTTTATGTACCAGAGTCCAAAAATTATAGTCACAATCAATAAAGCTTATATGTAAATATAAGAAAAAAGTTAAGAAAAAAAACAAAGGGAAGGAAAAAAAAAAACAGAGATGCTAAGATAGTTCAACATGAAATGTAATTATTACAGGCCAATGATTACTATGCCTGTGGTTCAGGACCCTAAAAAATTTGTTGGGAAAACAATCAAAGATACATGCTACTTAAAATGTGCTCTTTTTCTTCATTTCTCTCATTGATTTTAATCCCAAAATGAGAGACTAAAACCAAATTGAGCTTTGATCTCCCCTTGTGCAAGACCATTCCTAGGTATATGTGAAAAGAAGGGTACAGATTTGAAATACAATGAACATCAAAACTTGGTGATGAATTAGATATGAAGTAAAGGGTGAGGTCAAGGAATATACACAGGTGACCTAGGGAAGTGGATGGATAAGAACTGAGAAAATGAGCCTTGGTGGGAGAGGGGGTGATGGTGATTAAATATTTCTCTATTCAGTGCATTCGTGATTTTTATAAGGCCATTTCTCCAATACCTGCCAGTGACTTAAGGTCAAAGGTCAAGCCTGGTAAAGTATTTCTATAATGACTCAAAGAGTTCCCTGATGATTTGGCTTAAACCAGAGACAAAAAGCAGGATTTTTCAAAAAATCCTTTCTGAATAGTATTTCTCACAACTAAGGTTTTGATGAGCACAGAGTGGCAGAGAATTGGAGGCCACATTCTTAAAAGTCATCCATCCATGTTACACAATCATCTCAAAAACAGAGGCTTTGCAGTTGTCCACATGGTATTTTTCCAAAAATGCACCAATCTGAGTCCTACCCACACTCTTAACAGTGTGATGCCCATACTCCTTCACCTGGAAGTGAGGTCCCCACTCCCTCTCTTTGAACCTGGTGACCTTTGTAACTACTTCAACCAATAGATTATGTTGAAAAAGACACCGACTTCCCAGGCTTGGTCATGAAAGGTGAAGTGGTCTCCACCTGCCTTTTCTCTCTCCTGGGATACATAACTTGGGAGATCAGAGCTAACATTCAAGAAGTCTGCCTATCCTGAAGCTGGCATATTGGGAAAGCCACAAGAAGAGACTACGCAGACAGAGGGACATCCAAGGGACCCTACTATTCCAGCCCCAGACTTTGAGAGCCCTCATCCTCACCACCTGACACGTGACTGAAGGAGCCTTCAAGTGATCCTTGGCCCCAGCCACAATCTTAGCACAACAGCATGGTAGACCCAAGCCAACACTGCCTGGCTCGGCCCCTCCTGAATTTCTGACCACAGACACTGCCATCTCAGATTTTTATTTTAAAATCATTTTTGTTGTTTTAAGCCACTAAAGTTGGGAGTGAATTTTATGCAGAAATAGATAACTGATGGAGCAGTCTTTCATGATAACGGATACAGCACCCTACATGGATGGTCATCCCACCTTCATGCAGAGAGAGAATCTGTGATTAAGCCTCCGAGATGATGCTTAAGATTCTCATTTATTTGTTTTTGTTAATATTCACTTAGTACTTCCTCTATACTAGGCACTATTTTTCCCAACCCATGGAAACATTTATTATTTTATGGATATTTTACATTGGAGGAAACTAAAGCACATTTAAGTAACTGCCAAAATGCAACAAAACTACCCACAGAGGGGGCATCTTCCAGGGGTAGGATCTGACTCCAGGCCCATGCTTTAACATCATGCTCATTTGCTTTGGTCACTTTTCATGACTGAGTTGAGTTATAAACTTTTAGGGGTGAGGACAAAACTGAAATGAAACTATAAAAAGACAAACTTGGCTAAATAAGCCTACTGAAAATTGTTGCCCTAATAATACTGCTTTGCATTTTGTGTTACCCAAGCAAAGTAATGCTCTAATACTATAGAACAATAATCTATTACAGACCAGTAATCTAATTAGTGAGTACAAAACATGAATATACAATGAATCTAAGCAGATTAATATACACATCAGAACAATTGCATTGACTCAGAGCAAAGGTTGCTCAGGCCATGAAGAGGCATATGCACAAAAGGGGATCAGGAGCCACAGGACAATTGTGTTCCATCTCATTTTAACACACGGTAACAAATACTGAGTGCTCAGGAAATGCTGATATTGGCACAGAGAATGTTACTCTACCTAACGCAAAGAGGATGGAAGAAGAATCAACAACAAAAAATGTCATCTCTGTCTCATCCACAGAAAGCACTGTGTTTAAATCCACCGATTGAGAATGAAAGTGCTGGCAGGAATTCAACATAGCTCTTTAGGTCTCCAGAGGCATCATTACAGTGTGTTTTCTTTTTTAAAAGTCACACTTAAACACTTGCTCTCCTATAAACTGTTAAGAAGCATCGCTGTATTTCTGTCTCGTGATGAAATAAGTGGTCACAGCACGTGTGTGGTGAGTGGTGGGTGGGACTGAAGTGGGAAGTCCTCCTGAAAATACACACCATCATGGTCACCCAAAGCCTTTCTCCTGGGAACCTGTTCCAGAGCAACGTGGTAGGCGCTGTATTTTGACTCCGTCGCTGCCACACACGTAATTTGCCGGCAGTTCGTAAAGCATTATTGTAGTTCATAAAATCTAAGAGACTTTTTTCTAATATGTGGCATCAGTCATTTATATGTGAATTCTAAATGCAGTAGTAAATGCATAAAGCATCATTTCCCCAAAGCTAAATTCTACATTACATTCCCCTAAGGCTCAAGGCTATTATTGCCTGCAACACTGCTGGTTGCATCCTGGAATCATCTTTTAAAGATACAAGAGTAGAATCAAATTCCTGGCTATATAAACCTAGGCCGTGGCAACAGACAAAAATGGATGCTGTGATTCCAAGCAATGGGGAATTTGCGAAAAACCATGCAAAAAGAAAGAACTGGACAGGGATTGGCTCTAGTTCATGCCTATGAACTTGGAAAATGATAAAAATCATAAATAGAACCGGATTTTCAATAATGCTAGCCCTGAAATAGCCCTTTTAAATACCAAGAATCCCCCTGGAGTGTCAGCCATCTCTCCCGACTTGAACTAACACTTCTGTTGGGAAAGTGTTGCAAACATTCTTCCACTGCTCCTGTGCAGCCCTCCTTCGCACCCCAGGTCTGAACCCTGCTTTGCTCCCCTGCCCCCACTGCGCTGGCAGCTTCTGCCTCCAACCATCTTGAAAATTCCTTTTCTATATGTTTATATGGTCACCTAAAATGGCCATGGAATTGAAGCAGGTGTAAACATTTACATAAAAATAAAAGATGCCAGGGATAGAACTGAATCACTTCCATTCAACATATCTAAATCCTGCTCATTCTCTTTCCCCAAAACATACCTCCTGACTTTTCTGTTACTATTAACACCATTTTCTTCCTGGTCTCTCAGACTAGAAAAGTGCAAGTGTATTTCTCTTTCTATTCCTGCTTTAGTTTCCTTAAGCATAAAATAAAGAGATAACGTCTTCACAGCATTGTTGATATGCTCAACTATGGACTTGGATCTCACAATAAAATTTAAAAAACTGAATTTCAAACAACTGCCACATTTACCACTCAAGAATTTATCCATGTAAAAGGTCCCACCATGTCATATTAGCTTTATAAAACTTTATGTCCTCCACCCCCAGATCTTCCTTTCTCTCCTTTAAACCAATCAACGCAAGGTCTTTGGGGACTGCCAATTTTGAACATCCACTGGCCTTGACAACTGGCAGCTGGCATCAATCAGTTCATAAAAACCCAGCTTGTCAGCTAAAAGCAATCATATTTTTTAAGCAGGACAATCTGTTAAACAGCTTAAGTCTTAAATCCATAAAAAACAATTGCAAAAACACATTTTTGTGCTTGCTCTTCCTAAGTTCTGAGGCTACAGATGTTACAGAAACCGCCATTCTGGAAACTCTCCCAAACATCTATTATCCTTCCCTGAAAACTTGAAGGTCTCTTCTGGGCTACCAGCTTCTGACAGCCACGGGTGGGAGTGGATATCCTCACTGTGGACGGAATCCCTGCTTCTCCCTGGGCATTTACATAGTACGTTCTATCTGCTAAGCAACTGATCTTGTTCATTATAAGCCAATGTTACTACTACAGTGCAGGTAGGCCAGCTTCCAGTACTGGCTCTGTCCTGGGAAGAAAAGTTTATTGTATAGATTTCAAAGCAATTGCAGAGCTAATAAAAGCTACATGATCTTAGGCAAGACACATCTTCTCTAGCTTCAATCTTCCTCTCAGAAACATGAAAGGGTTGGAATGACCAAACGCCAAATTTCTGTCCAATTCCATAATTCCATGATTCTACTTCTTCCCATTGCTTCTACTGAGTAGGAAGCCTAAGATATGCCCTTGCCATTGCCAGCTCTTGTAATTATCAAGAGTCATCATGGGTCAGTCACCACAGAGCATCACACCATAAACAATGATGGCTCTCTGAACATTTTTTCAGACTTCATTACACTCAAGAAAAGGTAAAAAGGTTCCAAAAGAGATAAATGTAGGGGAGGGTGGGGATAAGGGAGAAAGATCAACCAAAGGACTTGTGTGCTTGCATATGAGCCTAACCAGTGATCACGGACAACAGGGGGGTGGGGGCATGCGTGTGGAGGGGTTTGAGATGGGAATGGGGGGGGGGGGTGTTTGAGGACAAATATGTGATACCTTAATCAATAAAGTAATTTAAAAAAAAGAGAGATAAATGTTGGTGTTTCCCATGGAACCTCCACTGGATTATCATTGCCTCTTAATATCATAATACCTTGACACTTCCCACGGTTACTATCAAAGCTGGCAAACACACATCAGGCAAATGATCATTCTCTTTGGCCTTGTCCCAGGTTAACATCAATTACTGATGATGCCTCTTCATCCCATCAAGCCAAGACCATTCCCAGAATCCTCAACTCAACCTTCCAGACAGCCCCCATCAATTATTCGGAGATAGCATGAGTGAAAGGGTTCCTCTGAAATTGTGGTACCAATGGAAACCCAATTGCCATAGACATGTCTCTAACTGAATATGTTCTGAGACATAAACTCGTTCTCTTCTCAAGTGTCTCCTCCTCTCTTTACATTTCTGTTTTTATAAAGGACAATACCAATAATCCAGACATCCAAATGACATAGTATTTTGTCTCACCCTTACATCTAATCAATCAATCCTGCAAATTTTACTTCCTAAGTAGTTTGCACATTTATTCTCTACATTCTAAATAACATTTTATTAGCCCCAAATCTTATAGTTTTTCTTCAACCGTATTACAATAGCTGTTAACTAAGTTACTTTGCTAATGGTCCTTTAAATGAGTTATTTCCTGATTTAAACCCTTCAATGAATCCTAATTGCATATGAGTGTGGAAGCCTGTTACTCACACATCTTACATAGCAGCTCAAGGTGTCACAGGCATGTAAAAGCTGCATGGACCTTTATAACCTAACCTTGGAAACCAGATGGTATCACCCCCACTCACTCTATTGGACAAAGCAGTCACAAGCCCACCCAGATTCAAGGGACACTTGAGGGGAAGAGTGTCAAAGAATTTGCAAGCGTGTTTTAAAACCACCATACCCACCTCTGTCTTTCACATGTTATGCTCTAGAAAAAAGTGAACTAGTAGTTTCCCAATTATTCTATTGCACAAATTCCTATCCCAGAGTGCGATATGGTGATGGTGAATTTTATGTATCAACTTGACTGGGCCATGGACACACATTGTAGCAAAAGCTTATTTCTGGATGTGCCTGTGAGGGGGTCTGCAGGAGACATGAACACAAAAAGCAGTGGACTGAGTAAAGCAGATGGCCCTCCCCAATGTGGGTGGGCAGTCTGTTGAGGGTCTGATTAGAACAAAAAAGCAAGAAAGGATGAACTAACTCTGCCTGACTACTTGAGCTGGGACATTGGTCTGCCCCTCGCACTCTGGGATCTCTAGCTTTCAGACCCAGACTGGCACCTATATCATCAGCTCTCTGACTCCCCAGCCTTCCCACTACACTACTGGCTTCCCTGGGTCTCCAGGGGCAGATGGCAGATCATGGGAAGTCTCAGTCAATATCTTTTACTAAATCTCCTCCTCTACATCTTTTATGGGTTCTTTCCTCTGAAGAATCCTGACTAATACAGATACTCTCCCTCCCTCCCTGGAAAATCCTTACTAATTTCCTTTAGTATCATCAAAACACTACTTCCACTGTGAGAGCTTCCCCGACAATGCCAGGTGAACTTGAACTCCCTCCCTGCTCCAGTAAGATCTCACCTTCTAAACCAATGCTTCTCAAGGACACCAATCACCCGAGATATTATTAAGATTCACACTGATTCAGCAGGTCTGGAGTGGAGATGAGATTCTGATTTTCTTACAAGCTACCAGGTGATCGCTATGTTTCTGTACCAACCACACTTTGAGTAACAAGAGGCCACTCAAAGAGCCCACTCAAGCCCAGCCAGTGTTGCTCAGTGGTTGAGGATTGACCTATGAACCAGAAGGCCACGGTTCAGTTCTGGGTCAGGGCACATACCCAGGATGTGGGCTTGATCCCCAGTGTGGAGCGTGCAGGAAACAGCTGATCAATGGTTCTCTCTCATCATTGGTTCTATCTCTCTCTCCCTCTCCTTCTCCCTTCCTCTCTGAAAACAATAAAAAATATTTTTCTAAATAAAAGAGCCCACTCCACTCAAATTGCTGGCCCAGGTGGAGCGCTCCATCCCATGAGAGGAGTGTGGCACAGGAGACAGGCCAGAGTGGATTGGGAAAGGCTGTAGCCATCACGTAAGATCAAGCAGATTGGTAAAATGTGTGTATTTATGAAACAGGCAAAAAGGAAAACTTGGGGGTATGAGCCAATAGAAGGGAAATAAGAAAAACCAAGCCAAAAACTAGCAAAGGCGGGACACGGAGAATGGGGGAATCCCAGAGCTAGTGAAACGGTATCTGTAAAAGCTTTCTGTAGGTTAAAGATAAGGGAGGGAGTCATTAGGACACCAGGCTAAAATTAACATTTTCCAAAATATTTGCCTACACCTCCTTGGGGCAACTGCCTTTTTATATTGGATTTTTAAAATTTGCATATCTATATCTAAATTATACTTATAAGCTTCCTGAAAACCTGAACTGTTCCTATTTATTAGAGAATGGTATTTAAGAGTTTACATACATTTCCTGGGTTAATAGCTTAACTCTGCCACCACTTGCTCTGTAACATTAGGAAGTTGTTTTTATCTTTTCCTTTTTTTTCTTTTTTGCTTTAGTTTCCTTAAGCATAAAATAAAGAGATAATGTTTTCACATAGGAATGGTGAGAGGATTAAAAGAGAACATACGTTAAATTGTTTAGGCTGACATAGTAAGCTTTAAATCAGTGTCTGATATTATCATAGGGAGGGAGCAGAAAATATCAGAGCCAACATTTCTACTTCTATTTACTATTGGCTGACACTGGGCACCCTCTTAACTCCTAAACCTCAGTTATTTCAGCTGTAAAATTGAGGTACTAATAGTGCCTGTCTAACAGGATTAATATGAGAATTGAGATTATCCATCCCTGATATATGCAAAAAACTTTCAGTGAATACTAGTTATTATTGGTAGCAGGAGCAAGAAACACTGGCACATTCTGGACTTTCCATAAATATTTGTTGAATGACAAATTAATCAATGTAAAAATGGTTAACATTGAACTGAGTAACTCCACCCTCCTTCAAGTGTTCAAAGTATTGCCATCAATTTAGGGAAAACATTTCTTAGGATGGATGCAAGGAGAGGGTCAAGAAGTGACCCTTTGCCCCCGTATTTTCACACCCATCATTTGGTCTGTGTTAAGCTTCCACGCAAGTTTCACGTGAAAAATAGTTTCCTTCACTAAAGAATAAAACGTATCTCATATTTTCCATAACCCTGTCTTCTATAGACCACAAGAGAATAGTCTGGTTCCATACATGCCAATGGGTGTAAATATCTAAACAATAATAAAAATTCAGTGAAAGGGGGCTATAGCATCACACCATCTCTCCCGTTTGCCTAGTGCCTAAGACTCTAAGAATGGGATTGGCTGGGAACAAACAGGACATGGACCGGCCTGTCAGGATTAACACAGAGCTACTATAATGGCAAAAGAATTAATGGCAACAACAGGCCTACCTCCAGTGCACACGGTGGGAAAGCTCCTGCTGACAGAAAGACACGGGATAGGCTTCATCTCAGCATTCCCCTGCTCATGAAAAATCAAAACCACAACTCAACTGCACCCCAAAGAATTGGAGAATTTGGAAGACATTCGACTACCCCGTTTTACAATAAGTGTCTGGATTAGAACCCTTGAAGGGTCACATCCTCTCCCAACTAGTGTTTGCTAAAGAAATGCATTTTTGGTGGTATTAGGATGTTTTCCTTTACCTCGTATATATGTTGTTAGACATGGGATACATTCAAACATATTTTGTTTCATAAATCCGTATAATCTTTCTTCTGTCTTCTATTGAGTTTGGGAGTGTCACAAAATGTTAAATTCCAGGAGGGGGATTTTCCACAATTTCTTTCACAAACAATTTAATCCCTCTATCTTCTGAGACTTTGCACCGAGCAGGTAATCTACACACCCCTCAAGAGAGATTCCTATGGCTATATATACAGTATATTGCAGACTTTTCCAACTTAATAAAAATCCTCCCACTGGTTTGTTTTCTGTAAGTTCAGACACACAGTATCCTTTATGTAGGTAATGAGCCCTATTCTACGCAGATGGAGATAACAGGAAATCAAATGGGTGGGACCAATCATGTTCTGCAGACTATTGAGCAAGAGAAAATAATAATCACCAGTGAATTTTAGTCTTATTTTTCCAAATAATGACCCTGGAAAAAAAAATTCTACCTCACTCCGTAGGATTTGAGGTTCACTGTTAATACAGTGATAGATGAGGATATGGGAGGTTACATTAAAAGGTGGTAGTCAGGTTCAGCCAGTGTGGCTTCGTAGTTGAGTGTCTACCTATGAACCAGGAGGTCATGGTTCGATTCCTGGTCAGGGCACATGCCCAGGTTGCAGGCTTGATCCCAGTGGGGGACATGCAGGAGACAGCCAATCAATGATTCTCTCTCATCATTGATGTTTTCTCTCTTTCTCTCTCCCTCTCCCTTCCTCTCTGAAATCAATTTAAAAGAATACTTTTTAAAAAATTTTAAAAAAAGTTGGTAGTTGGTTAAGCCTATGGTATACCCCAATTCTGCCCCTTACCAGCCACCCCTTAACAAACAAACAAACACAATCCTCAAAGATTATGACAGGCCAAAGGAACTCTTTAGCACTAGAAGACACTTTGATCCCCAAATCCCATTCTAGAATTTCATTCAGATGGCCCACACCTCACAAAAGAACCCAATTTCCCAGGTGGGTCTAAGGAACCAACCTTCAAGGCAAAGCCCAGATCCAAACCTCAAACCTCTCCATCTGCAGGAAGGGCAGACCTTCTCTCATAAGGTATAAAGTGCCACAAGGACTTTGTCCTAAAATGGAGAGTGGGCTTTCCCATACTACATACCCCAACCTTTCTTCTGGAGTGAGGGAAGGGGCAGATGCCAAGGAAGATGCGTCCAGCCTTACGTTACCTAGGCTCGTGGGAAAAGAGAGAGCGCCCTTTTCTTGCAGGGGCTGCTTTTTGGGTCACTCCAGAGCAAGCATTCCACTTAACTGTAGAATGTGGTATGTGACCAACTGGGTGGTTCTTGGGGTGAATGCAGAAAAGGCCTCTAAATTCCCTTGGAGGTCAAAAGGGCTGACAATAATCTAATCAACTATTCTCAACTTCACATAAGGGGAAAAGCAACAAGTTATCCTTAAATCCCAATAAAAACCTACCACTAGAAGATAGAAAATCATGGAGTTTGAATGAGAGACGTTACTGATATGGGAATACAGTTGACCTTTGAACAACACGGTTTTGAACTGTGTGGGTAAACTTATATGCAGATTTTTTCAATAAATACTGTAAATGTGATTTCTCTTCCTTATGATTTTCTTGGTAACATTTTCTTTTCTCTAGCTTGTTTTATTCTAAGAACATAGTATATGATATATATAACATACAAAATATGTGTTAATCGAGTGTTTATTAGTAAGACTTCTGGTCAACAGTAGGCTATTAACAGTTAAGTTTTGTGGGAGTCAAAATTCATGTGGATTTTTGACTGTTTGAGGGGCTGTCAGTGCCCCAACCCCCAAGTTGTTCAAGGGTCAACTATGCTATGTAATTGATATGGAAGCAAGAAAAAAATAGAACCATGGCTAAATACATAAAAATATATGGGCAAAAAGTATAAAATTGTTTTCCTCATATTATTAGCTATAAATTTTTATATAGCCCCCAAATCATCATTTTATGAGAAACATCTATATATGTCTCTTTCACTGGGTGGATGAGGACGGTGCAAATGGCTTATGAGGGTAACCAGCATTACTTGCCCATACCATATGGCCCAGAGATTTTACATTCACATTTTGTTAAAACCATTGTCAACACTGCGTTAAAATCCTACTAAAGATTTCTCCAGAAATCTTTATCAGTATTCATCAGTCACAGAAAACATTTCAATGGTGGAAGCATATTACTTCCATTTTTAATGCAAGTTATAGGGTCCAAAAACTGGTCACTTAGGCCTCCTCCAAGACAGGCAACTCTCTGATTATAAATTCCATGGAAAACTAAAACTAACATTCTTAGAGACACTTTGTACATATTATCTCATTGGATCCACGCACAATTCAGGGAATTAGGTACTATTTTTGTCCTCATGTTACAGATCAAAACCTTAGATAGATCTGGATTTAAGACAAAGCAAGAAGACTCCCGTTGTGTTCATTTAATAATCATATTATCCTGCATTCACCATGACTTGAAATCTGTAAAATACAACAAAAAGCCACATTGGAAAGACACTGTGTAGCGCTCATGCTACTTGCATTCCAGTGTTCCTTGGCCACCTACTATGTAAAGGAAGTATTCTAAAATTTATATTTTTGCTGTCCTGGCTCTTTCCCAGAGGAATGAGGGATGCGTAACCTTAACTGTGTAGGTCAAGTAGCACATGCTTGTTGGCAATTTCTTCTACCTGACCAGCAAGAGAGAGATACTTTGTACAAATTCATTTCCTCTCTCAGTGTAACAGCCATTTACATCTCTCCTCTAAAGCCCCGTTGCATGACCCATCTGTTCCAGTTGGCCCTCCTCCTGATTCGTGGTGGCTGCAGGAGGGAGGTGAGGAAATCCACTTGCTGGGGGAGAACCAAGCAATGTTGTATTAATTAGATTTGCATCACTATTGTAAATACACCCAGGGGCCAGGGTGATGAGTGCATTTTATAAATCAAATAAACAAATAATAACTTCTAGAGGTTGCTAAATGTAAAACGTTTGAAGAACAGAAACGCAATGAATCCAAACTGTGGCCAAGGGTTACCCTCGCTAATTAAAACATACACTGAAAACATTAACCTGATTCAGAATCTAAATAAAACTCCATTTCTGGATGGCTTTCCATCTTTATGAATTTTTTTATTACAACAGAAGGTAACCACATGAAAGTCTTCCTTAATGAACTCAATATTTTTTGACTTTCTGAAATAAAAAGACCAAAAAAAATGAAGAGAAACATAAATACTGCCATATTTATAACGACTCTCCTGCACGTACCCCGTCTCAAATGCTAGGCCTTGGCTCTTGTGTTTAGGGACTGGCTGAAATTTTTAGAAACTTTTTCTGTGAAAAACAGAGAGGGAGGAAGGAAAGATCAGGAAGGAGTGAAGGGGTAAAGAAAAAAGTTTAAAGAAAAAAGAAAAATGAAAGGGGGGATTTCAAATATCTGTAAGAACCAACATATTGGAATTAATACAATAAATGCCAATTCTAGGTCACCTAGCTTTGAACCTTAGCTGAGAATGAAGTGTTTATGTTTATGATTCAAAATAGCAAACAATAGAGCACTGATTAAAATTGGAGCAAATAAAGCTGAATTACTGCAAATTTTTCAGCATATTATTTTTATTTCCAACCTTTGGGTTACTTGTGCTATTTTCAACATCAGTTTCTATAGTGTGAATACTAATCAGGCCACTGGTATTCTGCTAGGCACTGAGGGCTCACCAGAGCACAGTTAGACTTGGTTTTTAAAAAATAAGCTGTATTTGTTTTTAAACCAACAGAACTCCTGTTAATTGGAAAAAAATATCTGAAATTGAAAATAATTTGCCTAATTTTATACTGCTTGAAATTAGGGGGGAATTCAAGAATAAAAAGTGTATCAGTATTTCCTGCTGATTGTCTGAAATTAGTTACAATAAGGAAATAAAGAAATGTGTCTAAGCACTCAGATACCAGTCCTCTCTAGTCTAGGGCAAGCAGGCAGCAATCCACTCCAGACTTTGTTTCTTTGTTTACTGTGGCATAGAGTATTCTTTTTTTTTAATCCTCACTGGAGGATATTTCTTCCATTGATTCTTTTTAGAGGCCAGGTGGGCGGTGGAAAGAAAGAGAGAAACATCCATGTGAGAGAGCCACATCAATCGGTTGCCTCCCACACTGGCCCCAACTGGATTGAAGAACCTACAACCCAGGTACCTGCCCTTGACTGGAATCAAACCCGAGACCCTTTGGTTTGAAGGCCAATGCTCTCACCACTGAGCAACACCAGCCAGGGTGATATAGTATTCTTTTATGTGGGTTCCATAACATGAAAAAAGTAAGAAAACACTGATACAAAAAAGGGTGAGTTTCATTCGGTGTATTAGTGCATCAAAACTAATCATCTTGTGAATCCCCTTAAATTTCCCTGAGAAACACTTGGATTTTTAAAATACACTTGTGCCTTGGTATCCATGGGGGATAGATTCTAGGACCCCTATGAATACAAAAACCCAAGGATGCTCATATAAAATGGTGCAGTATTTGCATATAATCTACACACATCCTCCTGTACACTTTAAATCATCTCTAGGTTACTCATAATACCTAATACAATTTCAATGCTATATAAATAGTTGTAATATAGTATTGTTTAGGGAATAATGACAAGGGATAAAAAGGTCTGTACACGTTCAGTACTGACCCAAACACCCAACTTCTAGTAAGCCTGACTACACAGTTCACATCAGCAACAACGTAACTACTTTTCTAATATTTGTACTCGTGTTTGGTTAAATCCAATATGGAACCTGTGGGTACAAAGGACCGACTGTATTTGTTCTCTATTATAACTAAATTATGTGTGCGTGTTCTCTTCTAGCCACAACGTGATTAAATCCTTACAGCTTTTGTTACTCAGCCTGATTTCATACTAGTGAAAAAAACGCATTAAGTCTTTGGGAGAATATAGTATCTTCATTGGTGAATGTCAGTCATTCTGAAGTCATTTCCATATTGGGGGGGAGAGAGGGGGAAAGCCTTTCTCTTGGTTAAAAGAGACCTTTCTTAAATCATATGTGCGGGCCCTGGGGTGGGGGTGGGGGAATAAGGACTCAGCTTCCTCTGAAGCGCGTAGTATGGCCAGCTGACACAAATGTGTCCCATGAACAAAGGCTCAGGACATCTGCTGTTCTGGCACGGATCAGGAAGGCACCCCACCCACCTTCTTCCACATGAGTGTCAGCATGCCATTAAACTCTAACTTCCACATTGCTGTTCGAAAGGTTCCCACGGCACCTCCCTACAGCATGAAGCACTAACATTAGAGACAGGACTTCCATAGCGTATGGCACATTTGCTCGAATTCTCTGAGAGCATTGCATAAAAATAAATACAGCCCCCAAAAAACATAAGTTCTTTAGGTTTTATGATGAGAACTATTTACATTCAGAAAAAAATATATTTAAATTTTTTAATTGCTTTGGCACTGTCTCATTAACTAATATAAGAATTTATAATGTAAAAACGAGAAAGTAGAATAATTTATTTTTATGTAAATGCAAAACATACATTTCAGATTTTACTACTCACTATTAATAGATTTTTTTCCCTTTTAAGAAAATAATTTAGTAAGGGTTTGTTTAGGACTACATTTCTACATGAAAAAGGATTGTAACAATATCCAGAGTGATCAATCATCAATAAACTATTAAAACTCACGCTCCAAGCCGAGTGACCACTAGGGAATCTGATGTTTGTTTGTTTACTTGTAACTAGCTTTTATTGAACATAACAAGGCCCTAAGTTTGCAAATGATACCCTCTAAATGAAAGTAAATAGAAAAACCAGAGGAACTTTCCCCCTGAAAATTCACAAATTAGTATGGACAGATCTTGGAAATTTAATGTAAATAAACTAAATAGATGTGACTGATAACAGACTCTGGCTTATGTATGTTAGAGTCGGAGGTTTTGCCATGCAGATGACTACAATGGGCTCTTTTAAGTGTATAATTTTTTATCTCATCTATTTGGTACTAACTTTGGTCCCCTAAAATCCCTCCATCTTAGCCTAAGGTTTGATTTTCAAATCTAGCAAAACACTAGTATGAACTTAGCCCAAATATATCTCCAATAATAAACCAACATTTCATTGGGTTTCCTTTGATGTTGCATTGCGCTGTGCACGTCCTCTGGCAGAGTGGATGAAGGCTATTGATATAAGGTATCCAGTCAACGACATGTGTTTACAATTACAGCCTTCAAAATAAAGAGAGGATACATAACCATATCCCCGGGGGTATGGAAATTACACCATTAGAGAAGCATGGCCGGAGGCCAATAGTTTGTACTGGTATACCTAATGAACAGTGTGTTTCCATCTCCAAATGTGCATTCTATTCATAATAACATGAAGCTATTTTTTAGATGAACAGAAAAATTAGCCATACCTGGCACAGCCACACAACTAAAGGCTTGCAAATATTAAATTGATAGAGCATAACAGTGTCTGGCACCAGGAAAGGCATGCTCAGAAGAGGCATGCTGGGAAAAGGTGCTTGCGTATACCCAAGCAAAATTACACCCCGCTGCGTAGGAGAGAGCGCACAAGGCAGGATTTGGGAGGTGGGGTCTCTACTTTACACTTTGAATTGTTACCAAATAACAGCTTCAGAATCAATAAGCAAACTCCTCCAATGACCTGGATAATAGGCAATTTCCAAGTTTCAAGGGCAGAGTGGTAGTATAAATTCTATGATGTCAAGGCCAGTGATAGAAGGGTGGACTCCACATTAGATTCTGAGCTCATAAAGTTTGGAAGAAACTTAAGGGCTGCCACATGTCTTGGCTCTTGCTCAAATTCCCTCCCCTGCACGGAATCAGGGAAGAAGGGAGTGAAAACTGCTCAACACGAGGTCACCAGCCCAACACGTGAACTGTGGGCGCCAATGCTGGTACCCACTGCTGCTTCTTTTCTATTTGTAAAGCAGTAAGAAAAACCTAAATGTGGCTACAAGGAAGACAGACAAACAAGAAAATCTAGCAAGTCACCTCAGCTGCACTGAAACACTGAAACTCGAGGGAGGGGGACTGACGTTTGCCATATGTTGCTCATTATCATGAAGAAAATGAGAAAATGGTGTGAGAAGCAACCCCATAGTCCAGCAAGGCAGGCGACAGAAGTAATGTGCGACGTGGAAACAGGCATTTCACAGGGAAAGCTGCCCGCCGCTGCTCAGTGCAGGCTCACAGGTTCTCAAGATGTCACCTAACAAGCCCATCCAAAGTATTGCCCTGGATTTTACAGTAAACATCTGTATTTGTAACGCTGACCAATGTAAACTAGGCTCATGCGGACCCGCGGAACCCCACAGGCCTTCAACCGTTAAGTGCGAATGAATTTCTTCTCATGATCTTTATTAGTCTATCCGTTTTTAAAAGCTGCCTTAGTTCTGAACTGACAACTTCCCACCTAGGTTTAAAAAGAGATCAAGAAAGAACACTAAAAGTTTCAAAAACAAAATAGAGTGAATATAACTTTCAGTCAATTAATAAATTAGTATAAGGTGTTTAGATTCAGAAGCTCAACAATACATTTTAATGCTATAAAGTGAATTATGTGTCTTACTAGAATATGTATGAGGATTTAAAAAAAAAAAGATTGTCTATATTTTTTCAAAAGGGCTTTGGAGCTTCCAAAAAGTGTAGATAATGGCAATATGTTCAAAGGCACTTAACTTGGCCTTTGAACATATTGGAAGACCTTTTTACCTTAAGATTTATGAGGCACTAGGGTGTGTTGCCAAGAATAGCTGTGAAGACTCCACTGATACACAATTTTATCAAAAGGGTATAAAACCCATGAGTTCAAGGTCATTTAGACAGCAACACACCCTGGGCCAAAAAGGAAATGTCAGATATAAAAATCACTTCAAGCTCTAACATTCTACAAGTGTAAAGTGACAATAGTGCAATCTGTTTCCCAGTTGTTTTATTTCTCAAATTCATTCAAAGGTTAAAGAGTCATGGAATGATAGCATCTTAAATCTAAATCTTCAAAGATTTTCTAGTCTCCCTAATTTTATAGAGATGCAGTTATATTATGCAATACATACCTGAAATAAAAAGCTGTGAGCAGAGAAATCTAACTTGACTCCCACCTCCTCCATTCCTGGTTAAATTTATGAGCAGAACTCTAATGATCTACCATTGAAATTTGATTTGACCTCGTCTCCATAACTTTCAGATTCAATCTGTTCAGACTCAATGCTGCACAAGACATGGGCACAACATCCCCACAGCTGTATTCTTTAACAGAATACATTTGTCGATATGCTTATGAATAGAACTCCCCACTTCCCACTGAAACAAAAATGCAGAAGTTGATTTTTTTTTTCTTCTCTCATTTGGGCCTCACAGTTACTAAAATAAATTTTGAAATCATTTTCCTTTGTGGTAATCATCCTAAAAATCCTCAATGTAAGTGGCATGACAAAAAATTTTTTGAGAAAACAAAATTTTGGGTTTTTACCATTAAAAGAAATAGATTGGTTCAAATTGTTAACAAAACAAATGAAGCAGCTTCTTATGTTTGCTCCATCGTGGAAATAGTTGTTTCTATCTGAAAATAGGTTCTGCTAGCCCAGTGGTCGGCAAACTCATTAGTCAACAGAGCCAAATATCAACAGTACAACGACTGAAATTTCTTTTGAGAGCCGAAAACCGACTTCTGCGCATGGGCCACGAAGTTTCAATCACACTGTACGTGCACGCCTGCACGTGGTATTTTGTGGAAGAGCCACACTCAAGGGGCCAAAGAGCCGCATGTGGCTCACGGGCGGCAGTTTGCCGACCACTGTGCTAGCCAATAACACCAATAATAAAGAAGTCCTTCCAAGATAGTAATATATCCTGTTACAGTTCAGATAATTTGGATAGTTTTGATTTCCCATATAAGGCATATCCTTTCCTACATGCTGATTTCTTTCAGAGAAATAAAAAGTTCTAGCTCATACAAATTAAAGATTTTTGCATCTCCTGAGGAAATACTGTATGAATACCCTTAAGCTCTTCTCAACATACTAGAGCTTTTCAAAAAATATATGTTTTCATTCATTTTTTTAATTTTTTAGAGAGAGAAGAAGAGAGAGGGGGGAGACAGAAACAGCAATCGATCAGCTGCCTTCTGCATGCCCCCTACTGGGGATCGAGCCTGAAACCTGGGCATGTGCCCAGACCAGGAATCAAGGTTCATGGCCTGACCAACCACTGAGCCACACCAGGTGGGCCATACTGGAACTTTTAACAACTTGCTGTGCTGCACCATCCTTGATGTATCATGTGTATTACATAGTGGTTACTTTGGAGCAAGAGCTGTAAAGTGGTCATTTCCACAAAAAGAGGAAAGCTTCATTATACAGGCAGTCCTCGGGTTACGTCGGACTCGACGTATGTCGTTTTGTGGTTACGTCACCATCTCTCATTTACAGTATTTATTAAAAAAAAAAAAAGTTCCGTCATTTCGATGTATGTACATATGTGCTTTATGTTTTTTATTATTTATTTACCACAAGTAAAGGTCAGGAATTGTTATCTTTCTTTTAAATTTGTTTTACTGTTTCACTTCATTACTGCTGTGTATGTGCTCCATGTGAGTGCCGTAGGTGCTTATGTAGGTGGGTTCCGACTGAAGGCGAAAATTGCGTGACGTCGTGCCATAGGAACAGAGCTCCAAGGAAACCCAAGGACTGCCTGTAGACATAACAATACATTAAAGTTCCAGCTGCCCACTCAGCACCTTCAAAGGACAGCCCATTGAATTCAACCAAGACATGAAGACAGTGAACTCAAAGAGCTCCTTGAAGTTTTCAAACTCAAAGCCTACATGCTACAGAGCAATGTCCTTGATATTTTGAGGTAGGTGACCATACATGAAATAATAATTTACTCTTTTCGAGGCACACTGCTCCTATCCTCATGGTACCACAAAACAGTATAGCTTAGGCCCTATAATCAACATGTTCAAGTATAATAAGAATGCAAAAAGGATAAAGGTAATTCTCTAACTCAAGAAAATACTCAAAATCCTTTTTTGGGTACTTATAACTCAAAATCATTGGCGCTATGAAGCACATTTTTTGGCAATATCACCCTCTATCTACTCCAACTTCAGCAATGTTTTTCTCAAGTAGAGGTGGTTTGAAATTATGTGTCTGTGTAAGAGTAGTAGGATATGCTTCTATTTATTTATTTTATTTAAATGTACTTATAAAAGTTGCCATGAATGTTACCAAACATTTTGTTCTCTTTGCTCTCCTGCCCCTAACATTTCTCTCCAAATGTTGTTCTAACTTCCTAACATCAGGATTTTTTATATTTCACTCAGAAGTCAAGAAAGTCAACATTAGTAAAAAAAAAAAAAAAAAGAAAGAAAGAAAGAAAGAAAAAAGAAATGTGGTCAGTAAATCTATTATATTTAATATTTTTTTGGGGGGGTGACATGATTTTCTCTACAATCCATGCTAATACCCTTCTGTTTAATGTCTGTCAAATAAGAACCAAGCCTAGGATTCTGCCAACTCTGGCTGCTCAATGTGGCTGCCCCACTCCTCAGGGACTCACCAAAGGGATGATTGCCTGGGTTTTCTGGCCCGGCCACTGAATAATAATCTCACACTTACAGAATGTCCAAAAAATGTAGGATAGCACGTAAATTGATAATATGAAACTTTATTTCATGGGTTTAACTGATCACATTCTTACCCTAGGGATTCCACCTACTTTAATTTGTACGACAGACACAGAGAAAGGGGATAAAAGATCACCCCCAAATACACATCTTCTGGTATGCTCTTCCATCATGGTACCCCCTAATCAAGCCCTTGGAACCATTTGTTTGCCATGTGGAGAGAAAAAAAATGCTTGCATCCAACAAGCACTATAATAACCACAGCCAATGGAGGGACCATGAAGAGTGGGCTTTCCCAGAGAAATAAATGAACAGAGCGGAAGCTGGAAGAAATATGTCTCCCCACCACCACCCCCAGAGAATAGTAGAATAAGCAGTAAGAAAATATGTTTCTTTTCTTTAGTAACCAAGTTGAAGAGTTTGCGACCATCAATTTCAGACTTAATTTTCCTTAGTACATTTGTTGCCCAAAGATCCATCCTGTTCTATGTATAGATTTTTCTAAAGTAATGTTGCATTGTCAAATATAACTAGATATTGATATCCATTATACATCTTAGTTTCTCTTCCTAATACAGTGAACAAAATACATTTACTATCATAGGTATGCAGTTTTCTTTTTAATGGAAAATTAATGCAATTGCTGACATATCTGGGAGGTAATAAAGGCCAACAAATGAGGAGATTGGATAGTAACCCAGTTGCAGGAGCTGGTAATGGATCGAATTCTAGAATGAATTCCAGATGACTAACTCTTAAAGACTGGCTCCATATAAAATGGGGCTGAAAGAATTTAGCAACATATTTATATTTTGCTTTCAAACTATTCTTATCTCTGTTGCATCCAAATCACATATATCCTCAAATGTTAAAATCCCCAATAAAGATTAAAAGCATAAAGGAGAAATACTATTGTACAAAGTGTTCTACAATGTGACTTTGAGAAAAAAAGATCTGCCTGGGCTTTAATTTCCTTACCTATAAAACAATGATCTCCAAAGTCATTCCCAATCTAAATTCTGTAATTCTAAAATTGCTTCATAGGCTAAATTTTACAAGATGGTGTCTTGAATACAGATAATAGCAGTAATTAATCAATTTTTATACAGGCCCAATATGGACCATTTTGTTTCATTTTATTACATAGTATTTGGTTTTGTACAATTGTTTAGTTGATAAAGGTACACACACACAGTACTTGGACTTCTTCTGATTTCTTAGGTGATCTCATCTAGCTCCTTAGCTTTAAAGTCTGTCTCTATGTGAATGACCTCCAGTCCAGGCCTCTCCCCTGAACTCCAGACTCATCCCATTTTCTTCTTAATATCTCCTGTGATATCTAATAAGCATCTAAATTATAATGTGTGTATCCAAAACCAAACTTTTACTTTCCTTATCCAACACCACAAATACACTAGTATGAATGTTTTCCTCATCCCAATAAATGGCAAGTTGATTATTTGAATTCGTTAACACCTTCCCCCAAATGGGATATAGCACCTCCCTATATTCCTGACATTCCTCTTTCTCTTAAACCTATCTTAAAAAAAAAAAAAAACCCTTTTATCTCTACCTTTGAAATATATACAAAATCTGAACACTTTTACCACCTCCACAGCTACTGTTCTGGACCAAGGTGCCATCTCTTCTCCTAACCTATTAAAATAGCCTGCTACTAGTTTACTTACTTCAACTCTTGATTCCCCTTGAAGACTTTCTCCACACAGCAGCCAGAGGGATCCTTTGGTCATGTCAGGTGGATCACATGACCCCGCTGCTCAGAACCCTCCCACGGCTTCCACTCTCAGTTAATGAGCAAGTCTTGCCTACAAGGCTCTATCTAACTCATTTACTTCAGCTTCCTGCCTCCCTCCTGCCTTTGAGTGCAGCACAATCGACCCCTTCTCTGAAGGTCAACAGCCTCAGAAGGTACGTCATGGTGATCAGTGTATGATGGTGGGCATCCATACTGACAAAGGATGTACACCATGGAATTTCAAGTCAAAAAAACCACTGTTATTAGAGATAGCACAGCATTTAAGACTCAGTGAACCACTCAAAATTCCTATTGATTTTCAGACCTATCTTTGAAGAATGATGAAAAAGAACTAATGAAGATCAATTTGCACCTACTGATGTTTAAAGCCCCAAATTCAAAAGTTGATCAGGAAATGCTGGTTAGATATGAAATATCTTCTGGTTTTAAATACTTTACATGATATTTATAAATCATGTGGTAGGAGATGTAAGAAATCAAGCGGTTCTAGACTTCTGGTCTTTATTAAACCCTTCTGCCCTTTGCATTGAAAGGCACTCTTGAGTTACAGTTCTTTGGATGCCTAGGGGCCATAGGACACCGAGTTACAGTGTATTATACTTTAAATGCATTATTTCAGAACCACATCTGTAGACGGATTTATTTACACTGTGAAGGCATGCCCAAACCTCTTCTGCCTGATTCCTTTATAGCCTGTGGAGTCGCTTTCTCTCAATGTGCATAAGCTGAAAAATTCAATCAAAAGGAAAGTGTTAGCAATCCTCTACTGAGGAACAAAATTATGGAGCAATATATTTTTTCAAGATGTAGAAAGATTAGTTGGAAGAGTAAATGTGAAGTAATAACCAAACATTTTTTTGAAAAAGGGAATATTTTTACAAGATTTGCTCTACCATAAATCAGGACTACAGTGATTTACATAAAAACAGGATGATATTGGAGCAGAAAGAGAAAATGAGAGCAACAGAACAAAACTGATAGCCTAGAAACAGAAATACACTTATTCAGTGTGTGTGCTATGACGTGTGATAGATACAGATATAAATTTAAATGTTTGGTTAGGGTGACATCTGAAATCAAAGTTAAAAGAAATCAATACATTGAAAATAAAAATTGCATATAAGTAAAATTTTAAGAGCCTCACATCACATTGTAGACAAATATAATTTCCAGAAAGATTAAAAAGAAAAATATTTTTATAAGTATGGAAGGAGAGACTTAAAGGGACCTCCATAATTTTCTTTTTATATTTTGACAGTTTAAAAACACATACTTGGTCTCATATCAACGGAGCAGAATAGGGAGTCCTGAAATAGACCCACACTTCCATGGTTAATTGATTTTTGACAAATGCCAAGGCAATTCAAAGGAAAAATGAGTCTTTTCAACAAATGGTACTGGCACAAGTACCTTTATGCAAAAAAAACAAACAACAACAACAACAACAAAAAAGCACTTTGAGCCATAGTACCCACTATTTACAAAAAATTAACTTGAAATGAAAATAACTTAAGTGTAACTGAAATTATGAAACTTCCAGAAGAAACAGGGAAATCTCAATAACTTTGGGTTAGTCAAAGATTTCTTATATAAGACACAAAAAGCACAAATTATGTAAGATTGATAAATTGGACTATACCAAAATTAAATGTCTCGCTCTTTTATAGACACTATTAAGGCACTGCTTTCAAAAATGAAAAAGCAAGCCACAAGCTGGGAGAAGCTATCTGCAAAGTATACATTTAACTAGACTTGTAAATATAAAATATAAATGCCGCTTTCAACTCAATTTTATGAATACAAACAACACAATTTTTTAATGAGTAATAGATTTAAATAGGCAACGTACCAAAGAAAATAAACACATGGCAAATAAACCATGAAAAGACACTCATCATTAGTCATTAGGGAAATGCAAATAAAACCACAATGAGATACTACGATACACCCATTAAGAGTGGATAAAATTCAAACAACTGACAAAACCAAAGTTTGGCAAGGATGTGGAACACCTGGAACTCAAAGTGCTGGTAGAGATGCAAAATATACAACCATTTTGGAAAACTGTTTGGCAGTATCTTATAAAGTTAAACATACACTTACCACTTGACCCAGAAATTCTACTCCTAGGTATTTACTCAAGAGACAGGAAAATGTATGTTCACATAAAGACTTGGATTTGAATTATTATAGATTATTTACTCATAATAACCACCAACTGGAAATAATTCAAATGTCAATCTTCTGTGGATAAAAAGATTGCAGTATGCCCATAAAATGGAATATTAATCAGCAATAAAAAGAAACCATGTACTGATAAACTCAGTAACAGGGGAATCTGAAAACACTATGCTAAGTGACAAAGTCAGACAGAAAAGACCACATATTGTATATTCACTTATATGAAATTTTAGAAAAGTTAAATCTATAGTGTTAAAAGCTAGATCAGTGGTTCCAGGAGCCAAGGGCAGGGAGAAGCAATTACTTGCAAAAAGAGAATAAAGACTTTTGGGGGGTTATGTAAATAGCCTATATCATGATGATAGTAATGATCAGATACTGTACTCATCAAAACTTTAAAATTAAAGTTTATAATATAAATCATATCTCAGTAGAGCTGATTTTTTTTTAAATATATTAAAGGGATCTGAAATAGTCATTATGTGCTGATTACCTTTGTTTACATAGAAACCCCAAGAGATTCTATCAAGAAGCATTCAAATTTAATTTCTTAAAAGTCAACATTGTTGTTGACAACTCAACAACATTATCTGAAAAAAATATAAAACCTTGTTATACCATAATCAATTTGAAAGCGCAACATAACAAAAAAATCCATAAGAAAAAAATTTCAAAGAAAATACAGACAAATATCTTCATAAATTTCAGGCTAAAATTTATTTACCTGAAAAAAGTTCATAAAATAAATACTGATTTCTTTCATTACACCAAAATTTAAAATTCCTATGAGCAAAAATATTGTATTAGTTATCCATTGCTGTTCAACAAATTATCCCCCAAACTTTGCAGGTTAAACCACAAACATTTATTATCTCACACAGTTTCTCAGGATCAGGAATCACAGATGGCTTAGTTCCGTGATGCTGGCTCAGGCAATCTCATAAGTTTAAAGTCAGGGTGCTGGCCAGGCTATAGTCTCTGAAGACTCAACTGGAACTGGAGATGTGCTTCTAATTCTAAGTTCATTCACACGGATGTTTGGCAAAAGGCTTCAGTTCCTCACCATAGGGGTCCCTGCATAGGACTACTCTTGACATGGGAGTCACAGTTGTTTATAATCCACTCCTGAAGTGATATCCCATCCCTTTTTCTATGGTCCATTTATTAGAAGTGAACCAATAACTCCAGCCCATACTCAAGGGGGAAAAACTACAAAGGTCATGAATAATAGGAGGTAGGGACCATTGGGAGTCATGCCAGAGGCTGCCTACCAAAGACAAGATTACAAAATTATAAGAGAAGACAGTGACAAGGAGAAAATATTTGCAATACGTGTAGCAAACAAAGAGTATCCAGAACACATAAAGAATTCCAAGAAAGCAAAAAGAAAAGGGCAAACCACCCAAATGAGAAATGAGCAAATTAATGGAAGAGCCCAAATATATCTAGCAAATATTTATCTGGAAAGTTGCTTGCCTTTACTAATAATCAGAAATAATATAAAATAAACCATATATTATTTCAGACTCACTGTATTAGCAAAAATTATAAAGTCTATCAATATTTGGCAAGGATGTGGGGTCATCAACCATCTTATATATTCAGGTGGCTGTGTACAACCACTTTGGAGAGCAGTCTTGCACTGCCTAATATAGTTGACAATGGAAATGCCCTATGACCCAGCAATTCTAATCAGATACTTACACGAGAGAAACTCCGACAGGTATGTCCCAACCAACAGTCTTTTCCTGACAAGTAAAGAATAGTCACTGTAGCCTTGTTTGGTTTTACATAACTCTAGAAACACCCTAAATATTCATCCAAAGGGAAATGGATAAATAAATTAGTTATACAAATAAATATTACATAACCAATAAAATGAATGAATTTTTAAAAACAACTATATTATTTACAGATTCATAAAAAGAGTTTAAAATATAAAAACATGAGTCATAAGACACATTCTAAATTCACAATAGTAGTTTACTCTGGAAGAAAAACAAAGGGGCATTATTTAATAATAAAACTGGAAGAAAAAAATGAAAACAATTAATGCTTGTTAATTCTACATATTATTCTTATAATTTTCTGGAGTTATTAAATTTTTCACAAAATATGTTACTTGATCACTTGGATACCTGATAACCTGAATATGAGCAAAACATGCTCTTGTTCTGAAGGAACTTATACCCTCTAGCAGTGAACTCTTATTGCATAAGGAGCCACCTTAAAACTCAGTGGCTTTGAAGATCAGTTATGCCTCTGGATCTGAGCTCAGCTAAAGATCTGCAGAGTAAAGCTGCACTTCTGGGGAGAAACTGCCCTGCTCCATAGCCATCTCGGAGCTTGCCTCACCATGTCCTGTTCCTGTGATCACAGAGGTGCTAAGAAAAAAACAGAAACACCTGAGGCATCTTGAAGCCAAGGCTTGTAACTCAACCAAATTTTGTTGGACAAAGCAAGTCACATGATTAAACCCAACTTCAGAGTGGGAAAGATGGACCAGCACCCTCTGTTCTGTATCAATTCTTTCCCAGTACTCAACCAAGTTCACCCATTCCTTTTCTCTCTCTCTTTGGTCTTAAACTTCTTCCTAAATTTGAATTGAAAAACCTTTCAGCATTAAGGTTTAAGTTTCTAAAAGTTAAAAAGAGATTCTTTAGATGGTAGTTAATACTGAATGTAGCACAAACATAGCCACTTTTTTGTTCATTACATATTTCCAGAGGAAAATATAAGAAGTATATATATATTTTTCTCATATTCAGGTTGTCAGGTGTCCAGGTGCTCAAGTAGCATATTTAGTTAAACATTATTCTGGGTGTGTCTATGAGGGTGTTTCTGGATGAGATTAACATTTGAATGAGTGCAGTGAGAAAAGCAGATTGCCCTCCCCATTAAAGGCCTGAGTAGAATAAAAGGCTGAGTCAAAAAGAATCTCTCCAGCTGATTGGAGTTGGGACACTCGTCTTGCCTTTGAACTCAGACTCTGACTAGAACTTACACCATCAACTCTGCTGATACTCAGGCCTTTGGACTTGACTGGAACTATATCATCAGCTCTCCTGGGCCTGGACTACTCACCCTCCATAAGCTGGCAGCCAGGGGAAGGAAGGCCCATTCTTGCACGAATCTTCGTGCATTGGGTATCTAGTTAAGAAATAAATACACACACATTCATATACACATATATTTACAAAATTACAGTTTATAATAGTCACTGGAATTTATGTCACCAGCATAAGTACACCCTGAATTATACATCAAATATCACCATTATGGATTACCATTTAATAATCATTTTAGAACAATTTCTTTGTTTGCATGTTTCTCATGTCTAGTCTCAATCAAAAGAGAACAGAATCCCCACATCATTTCTACATTGTCCTTACAAAGTAGTATTTTTTTCTCCCGTAAATTTGTATTCATGATAGTTTCCTTATAAAAGCAATCACAATGACCAGTGATCAAAAAGAAATGGGACTTTATTGCTGCAGAACTAGAATTAAGCCTTGGGTCTTACCACCTACACACTCTCTTCCTATCCTAACTCTGTAATGCTCCAATTTCCTCCTGCAAATGCCAGGATGGAAACAAAGTTCAGTTAGGTGTCCATGGAGTTTTCTTTTAATAAATGAAACCAAACCTACTCGGATAATGGCCACCATAAATGAATTAAAGTGAAAGAATTTGCTGAAGAGGTCAATTTTCTGACAGTTCTAAATATAAGTATTGCTGATCCCAGTAAAGAAAACATTCATACTGCATAGTCTTCAATTTGCATAGTCTGGAAGGAAACACAAGGATAAATACTGGTATGAAATAATGGATCCAATATAGTATACAGCATATTGTGAGCAGATGAGTGTGACTGGGGGCATCTTAAGCATTGGGATCAATTACATCTACAAGTGAAATATAGTCACTAGCAATACCTAAATGGATAATGCACAGATGAACAATGGAGAGCTAACTGTACTGATAATAATATAGAAACAACTTACTTTTTTAGCTTAATAATCCTTTCATATAGTACCCACTAGGAAAAGGAAACATATATGTTGGGTACAAGAACAGTGACTATTCCAAAAAATGATTCCAATATTTTTTAATCTATCTTTATTGTCCTACTCTCATCCTTTTACATGTCTCCCCCCAATTTCAGATTGTCACTCACTGAGTGCCCTTCAGATCACATGTATCCATCCTACTTAGACTCACTGAGTAAGGCCATCCTTTATGTGTGTTAGGTAATTCCTTCCTATAATGTTTGCCAGAAAACCTGTTAAGTTTCTTTTTGTCTTATGTTAAAGTTTTTCAGATTAGATTCTAGTTTGGAAATATCAAACTGTTGTATTTATTTTGACACTCACAAATGATTTTACTTGCCATAGAGCAAAAGTTTAATTTAAGCATCTGCTGCTGACACACCCCTCTTTGATATAAGGCATGCCCATTGGCATAGTAATAAATATTCCCAAAAATAAATGCATAACGCATACTCTGAACACATTTGTACTACACATTGAAAAATGAAAGGACAGATTTTCTTTTAGATCATAGATAAATCTATCATTTCTCTGGAATACAAGGCTCAGCCAATTTGTCCAAATTATTGGGTCTAAAATAGAAGCCTTGCCCTAGCTGGCTTGGCTCAGGGGATAGAGCATTGACCTGCGGACTGAAGGGTCGTGGGTTTGGTTCTAGTCAAGGCCACATGCCTGGGTTGCCGGCTTGATCCCCAGTGGGGAACATGCAGGAAGCAGCCAATCAAACTCACCATTGACGTTTCTATCTCTCTCCCTCTTCCTTCCTCTCTGAAATCAATAAAAATATATTTTTTAAAAAGTTAAAATGGAAGCCTTTTTTTTTCATCCTACTCTATTTAAGATATTTGGACTTCTTAACAGAGGAGACTTAGTGTTTGTGTGCATGTTGTCATTCTGAAAACAAGGACCTGCTTTTGAATTGCTCTCCAAACACTCCCAGGAAGCCAGAGAGATCTAAACCAGGATAGTCTTCTATCTCATTCATAAATTTGCAGGGCTTCAACCAAAATTGAATACAATTTACGTCTGCAATATTATTATTTTTTTAAATATATTTAATTGATTTTAGAGAGGAAGGGAGAGGGAGGGAGAGATAGAAGCATCAATGATGAGAATCATTGATCAGCTGCCTCCTGCACACCCCCAACTGGGGATCAAACCTACAAATTCGGCATGTGCCCTGACTGGGAATGGAACCATGACCTCCTGGTTTATAGGTCAATGCTTAACCCTGAGCAACACCGGCCAGGCTACATCTGCAATATTTAGTATGGAGTTAAATTTAACATTCAACACACATCCCAAAAAATGTTGATGTTATGAAGACATTATCCTACCTAATAAAGAGGGAATATGCTAATTGACCCTCACGCTGTCACAAATATGGCAGCACCCACAGCCAATAATAAGGGAATATGCTAATTGACTGCCCCACCCTCAAAGATGGTGGTGCCCACAGCCAATAAGAAGGGAATAAGCTAATTGACTGTCACACCCTCAAAGATGGCGGCACCCACAGCCAATAGGGAGGGAATATGCTAATTGACTGCCACACCCTCAAAGATGGCAGCACCCACAGCCACAAGATGGTGGCACCCAGTCCCCTTAGCCCTGCCGGGGCAGCGGGCACACAGCAAGGCCAGGCCCACCCCAGGGCGGGCCCCACCACTTCGGGCACCTGCCTCTGGAGTCCCCCAGTCACCTCAGCCCCCCAACCACCCAGGGCCAGCCTAGAACACAGGCAAGCCTCAGATGGCAGCTGCCCAGTCACCCAGGGTCGGCCCGAGGCGCAGGCAAGCCTCGGATGGGCCTCCTGAGGCTCAGGAAACCAGGGCTGGCCGAGGCTTGTGCTCAGGTCATGTCCCGCCCCTGAAGGCTCCCAGACTGTGAGAGGGGGCAGGCCAGGCTGAGGGACGCCCCCCCTCCATTGCATGAATTTTCATGCACTGGGCCTCTAGTGAAATTATAATACCAGACAAATTCTGGCAGCTCTATAACTTCCTTCCAGGTGGAATTCTTAAGTTAACAAAGCTAAGAGTATTTGCATGTTACAGATAACCAAATTTAAGCCGCAGAATCTACCACTTCATCTAAGGCTCTGATATTCATCATTGAAAATCAGCAGGAGATAAAAGTTTCTTTTTTAACACTTAATAAGCACACATTCTATTGATTTCTCATTTTTTAAAATTGACATGAAAGCACATGTTGAATAGGAAATTCTGTACTCCATTTAGAAGAACTCTCTTCTACACACTATTCTGGAAAGTCTTTCAAGAGAAAAGTGATTTCACAGATGCCCCTGAATAAATAACAGAGATTTTCAGTGGTCTGGGGGAAAAAAAAAAAAAAGCCTCTCTAGTCAATAAACCAGAAACAATGACTGCTTGAAGAAACCTAGCTTTTTTCCCTTTTGAGTGTCCTGTTAACTACTCCACTGAACTCTGGTCTAGAATCAAAATTTTAACTCTCTTCTCTTCCTGTCACATTGTAGAGACAAAGTTACTCATATAAAAGCACTTCTTTTTCTGTGTAAGCACTGGAGTCATATGGGGTCCATATTGACGTTTAACTATGCCCTTTTTGTCTTAACATTTTATTGTCATTCTAACTTTTACATTAACCCATAGAGTATACTTTTGTTTACATTGGCTTATGTGTTCAGATTTTTATGGATGTCATGTGATATTTTTGCTTAATATAAATAAACACCCACTACTCTCCACCACATGCGACGTGTTTTTTGCATGGACTTCTCCATCTCTGATGTCAAACAAGCACGTCCAGTCAACAGGTACCAGCTTAGTCAGCACATATCCACTCCCCTATTTGCTTTGTGCTCACAGCTCCCCTCCTCCTTGGTTTTTCCCCAATTTTACTGTGCCTCCTGGTTTTTCTTCCTGTGTGGTTCTCGGTCACTGCCAAATTACTTAAAGATATCTTTTTGTCCGTCTTCTCACTCCTCAGTGGTTATAAATTCTCCTTCCATACCTTTACACCTCATGTCTGTTCCCCTATTTCCAATTTGAAGATATCTTGTTAATTTATATGGTTTTAGATAATCCTGATGAGTTATAGTTTTGTTAGTTGAACAAGCTCTCTACATACACATATGGCTTTTTCTAAGCCTCAGTCAATTGGTTGAGCTACAACCTACATTTCATATAAATATGTGGAAATGGTAAATAAAAAAATTTAATTATTTTCCTAAAATAATCTTTCTTATGTGAGTTAGCCTAAAAGGGGTAAATAAAGCACATCTAATATTACTCAGGACTTCATAAAAAAAATAAGGGACAGATTTCTGGCTTTGTGGCAGCTACTAGCAAATTTCCTAAACTCTTATTAATCATTTCTCTAAAACATGGCTCTTAGTCTGACATTTTATGAGATAACTAGTAGCCCTGCGCATGAATCCGTGTGCCAGTAGCTCGCTGCCACCCTCCTGTAGCTCTCCGCCTGCTGCCCCGCCTTCCTGTAGCTCCCCCTGCCCACCCCTCATAGCTTGTTGCCCTACCCTCTCCTGTAGCTCTCCATCTCCCACTTGTTTGCTGCCCTGCCCCCTCCTGTAGCTCTCCGCCTCCCGCTTATAGCCAGTAGCTCACTGCTGCCCTCCTGTAGCTCTCCGCCCACTGTCCCGCCCTCCTGTAACTCCCCCCATCCCACTCCCCCCCTCATAGCTTACTACCCTACCCCCTCCTGTAGCTCTCCACCGCCTGCTTGTAGCTCACTGCCCCACCCTCCTGCTGATCACGGCATAATGGATAATTAGCATATTCCTCTCTTATTATATAGGCTGTCCAGTTTAAATCTTAAACCCAAAGCTTATCTCAATCTTTATTGCTGGGTATTTTTTCAAAGAGATGAAATTACTTAACTTCAATAATATGGTATTAATGTCTAATGCACATAATAGCCTTTTTAAAACTATCTTTATGATTTTTTCATCAACTTAGGAATTAAGACCCAGTGATACCCCTTTTACTCAATGCTTTTCTTAATGCTTTTTATTTCCACATTTGGTTTTATATTATTATCTTAAAACAGACTCTACATCCATTGTCTGTTTCCTTGACTTTTAGTTATTGCTTTATTCTAAAGCATACCCATGAGATACAATGTTGTTTATGCATTTTACATAAATTTACAGAAACCTAGTTTTCTCTGTTTTCTATTCTGGCACATCCTGGTCACAGTCAATCTACTTTATTCCAGGGATCCAGCCATCCCTGGAAGCAGTGAGTAGCTTTGGCATAGTCAGCAACCAAACCAGCCCACAACACTGCATCTGTGACCTGTCCTAATGGCAGGCAGGGCCATTTCAGGAAACCTGGACCCTTGTGAAGCATGGATCTTCCTCCTCTCCCCACATAAGACTCCCTTGAAGATTTTTGCCAAAATAAGCAACATGACAATTCACTATCTGTTAGAAATTTGAACAGCATTACTTTGAAGTCACTCCCTGAAAATCTTGCAGTCATAGAACTATAGAGATAAAAACATCGTTGGATATTCTAGTCACGTTCCTCATATTGCAGATGCAAAAGGAAAGCCTAAAGAAGCCAAGTAACTTCCTTAATATTATAAAGCTAGTTTACTTGCAAAATTAGGACTGCTACCTAGAACTTGTTACTGGATCCAGAAATAAACCACAGTCTTACTTGAAACTCTTTAAGATCTCCTATTTCTGCATTACAAATATTTGTTAGTTTGCCAGGCCTGTGTGGCTTAGTGGTTGAACATTGAGCTATGAACCAGGAGGCCACGGATCGATTCCCGGTGAGGGCACATGCCCAAGTTGCAGGCTTGTTCCCCGTGGGGGGCGTGCCAGAGGCAGCCAATCAATAATTTTCACCATTGATGTTTCTATCTCTCTTTCCCTCTCTCTTCCTCTCTGAAATCAATAAAAATATATTTTTAAAAAATATTTGTTAGGTAAAACAAGCCACGTAACTCATTTGATTAATAGTTATCTTCAAAATTATTTTCAAAATCACACAACTAAAGATTACCAACAAAAATATTCACAAAGACATTCAAATAAATGTAATAAAATAATTACAGATTTTTCAAAAGTTCTGACAAGAGTAAGATGAAATGCCCTTTCCTTGTTGGTGAAAACAAAGTGGGAGAGTTTACAGATCCACACTTCAGAACAATATTTTCTTGAAATAGTTTTAAAAAATATATTAAAGGCCGTATTTAAATCCATGAATTTTGACATGGAAATTGACTTTATAGCTTATATCCCTAAAGGAAAGAATCAAACAAACTGACCAATATTCATCTATAAAACCTATATGTAGCTGACCGGTTTGGCTCAATGGATAGAGTGTCGGTCTGTGGACTGAAGGGTCCCGGGTTCGATTCCGGTCAGGGGCATGTACATTGGTTGCGGGCACATCCCTGGTGGGGGGTGTGCAGGAGGCAGCTGGTCGATGTTTCTCTCTCATCGATGTTTCTAGCTCTCTATCCCTCTCCCTTCCTCTCTCTGTAAAAAATCAATAAAATATATTTTAAAAATAATAATAATAATAATAATAAAACCTATATGTATAGGTTCATCATATTTATCACAGAAAACCTATATGTATAGGTTTTCTGTGATACATATAAAACCTATATGTATAGGTTCATCATATGTGTCACAGAAAAAAAAATTGGAAGCATCCTAATAACAATAAAAAGGAAATGGCCCAACAAAGTATGGGAGGGCCAGGAGTAATCTGATAGAATATCATGAAGTCACTAGAAAATAGGTTCTTAAAATTTTTTCAATGACATGAAAATAAAGGCTCACAATATAATAAAATTTAAAAGTCAGGTATGAAATGATTGTACAATATGATGCAAGTTAGTCATATATGTTTGTTATAAAAATGATAAATAGAAAACAAAATGCAGGAAAATAATAGCAATGGTTACCTGTGGATAACAGTTATAAATGATATTTTCTTCATCCTTATCACTTCTGCATTTTCCCTACTGTTTATAATGAGCTTGGGCTAGTCTTATAAATACAAAACAATATTTTAATTACAAAGAAGCCTGAAAGCACCATTTTATAGCACAATTGTATTCCCATTCTTCTATCAACAGTATCACATGCCTTACTCCCCAAGCACCCATTCTCTATTTTGGTCATTACTTATCCCAACTAGCACCTCCTTCATCCCTTTTCCATCCTTGTTATTGTTTATTAATATAGTCTCAACCTTAGGATGATTTGAAAAGAAGAGAAATTTAAAGGTTTCTTAATATGCAGAAGTACATTCCAAAATAAGCACATAAACTCCAGCTTATTTTAATTTCTGAGATCCCCCCAAGCCTCCAAGACAAAATATTAGAAAGACCATTTTTAGCACTTATTATTAATACTAGAGGCCCGGTGCACGAAATTTGCGCATGGGGGGGAGGAAGGTCCCTCAGCCCGGCCTGCACCCTCTCGCAATTCAGGACCCCTCAGGGGATGTCCAACTGCCAACTGCCTGCAGTCAGACACCCCTCTCACAATCCGGGACTGCTGGCTCCTAACTGCTCATCTGCCTGCCTGATCACCCCTAACTTCCTCTGCCTCGGCCCCCACCACTGCGACTTCATCTGGAAGGATGTCCAGAATGACATCTGGAAGGTCGTTTGGCTGTCCAGTCTAATTAGCATATTATGCTTTTTTATTATTATAGAAAGACAGCAGAGGCTCAGATGAAAGAAAACTAATCCATAGAAAGAGGGAAAAAATATTAGTTAGAACTTTTTAAGACCCATTAAGTTCATTCCTAAAGATTTTAGCTCTTTCCAGAGTTATTCTGATTCCTCCATAAAATGGAATGTAAGGTTATTACTATCTCTCTGATTAATACCGAAAATGTAAACAGTGACATCACAAAAACTGTAAAAAATGTCAAAGATTAAAAAGCAATTCATTTATATATACTCTTCTTCATTAAAACCTAAGAAAATAGCTCCTCATGTAGGTTGGAAGTTTTAAAAGGATTGAATTTAAGCTCATGTCCACAAATGTTTTTATTATGAATATAATAGGTCCTCTCCATGGCCTAAACAGCCAGAAGTTTGTGGAACCAATGGCTATGCTTGATTTTGAAAAAAAGAAATAACAAGATAACTATATTCCACAAACCTACGGAGAAATATTTAATGGTCCCCAATTACATAAGGTTATCCTGGCATTCAAAGCCTTTCCCAATTTCAGTCACTGGGAAATACTGTACTCCAAAATAAGTTTATGACTTATTTGCAATTAGAAAACATCAATTAACATTGGCCTTGAGATAAGAGCTTTAAAATCTGAAGGCCAAACTCTGAGTCTGAAGTGATACAATCAAGATTTGATCACACTAATACAACCAATGATCCTTCCAAAGTCTCTCATTCTTGTTAGGTTGTCTGTCTCTAGGAACTTACCCAGTTCTCCCAGGTTGTCCATTTCATTAGCATATAATTGTTCATAACATCTCTCATAATGTCTCTGTATTTCTGTCGTATAAGTTGTAACATCTCCTCTTCATTTCTGATTTTATTTGAGTTCCTCTCTTTTTTCCATGGGGAGACTAGCTAACAGTTTGTCAATTTTGTTTCTCTTTTCAAAATTTGGTCTAAAAAAGCTTATTATTTTAGAGATTAATGTGCATTAGAAAATCATATTCCATGAAATTATTTTAGTAATGTAAATTCAAGCATAAAATAGGCTAAACTCTATCATCTAGAACACTAATTAAATTAATCAATACAAAATTTTATGTCCCTATCATCCAGTATCTTGTGAAGTAGACAATGATCAGCAAAACAAAATATTAACAATTCTACAATGTAATACGTAAATTATCTTCCCGTGTTATTCTGGTTAAAGATTCTGATGATTACTATTTTTCACAAAATTTAGGGACTTTTTTTATAAGAATTCAGCAACAAAGTAAATAAGACCATATAATGTCACAAATTGTAGTCATTTCAATAGTGGTCAAAAGTATTTCAGAATCTTACAAACTCAGAAACTCACCTAACCTTGCACATACACAGCTAGTTTTCCAACAGCCTAACCAGATTAATCCTGAATAGGGAGACTGAGATAGCTCCTTCTTAAGTACACGTGCGAGCTGGCTGTCAGCACAAAGCCATTTCTAGGTTTGTTTATGGGCTAAAACTTTTACTTCTCTTCACAGGTTCTCGGAGATATTGCAGGTTCAGTTCCAGGCCATCATACTAAAGCAAATATCACAATAAAGTGAGTCATACAAATTTTTTGATTTCCCAGTGCATATAAACTATGTTTATACTATACTGTAAACTATTAAGTGTGCAATAGCAGTATGTCTAAAAAACAATGTATGTGCCTTAATTTAAAAGTCGTTTATTGCTAAAAAAAAAATGCTGACCATCATCTATCTGAGCCTTCAGTGAGTTGTCATTTTTTTGCTGGTGAAGGATCTTACCTTCAATATGTAAAAACCATAATATCTGTGAAGCTCAATAAAACCAAATGCAATAAAATGAGGTATACCTGTATTTATTTTCTTCTTTCACTCACAGCCACTTCTGTCTTTAGTTGTTAACAGAAAACAAAACAGAGGCAAGGCAGACTCTGATCTTGTATCGAGAAAGGTTTTCAGCTGACACATTCATGCATGAAATTAAGCTAAACTATTGAGCTGAAGCTGAACCAAAACACCCCCTCAACCCCACTTTACAATATTCAGCATGCAAAGGTGGTTGAGTTACAACTAAGCTACCTCAGCACTACCCAATCAGTAGTCACACTACATATCAATATGCTTTACAGAATACCCAACTCCACCTTTACCTATAGTGTGTCTATTATTTATAGCATGCCCTCTATGAAACCTACACCAAAGAATCAGATGAGAAACAGGTAAAATCAATGATTGATGTCTTTCATCAGATTTCAGCATAAATGAAACATGATATTCTCTACTCTTTTGTGTGTCAATATAGACAAAAGAAAGAAAATATTTCTTCTAGCATTAGGTTTGGGAGAGAGAAGTAAGTGGATGGTTGTAACAGGGATGTAATAGGAAATTGGTATTTTTTAAATCATAAAATCAAATAAAAACAATTATTTCCCTAAAATGGTTTAAACTTTCTTTGGTTGATGAGCTTGGATTATTTTTTAAGGGGACTTTATTTTTTAGACCAGTTTTAGGTTCACAGCAAAGTTAAGTGAAAAATACAGAGGTCCAAAGCAAGGCACATTATAATTCAAATGTCAAGTTTTAAAGATAAAGAGAGAATCTTAAAACCAGCAAGATAAAAACAACTTGTTTTGGATAGGGGGACCCCCATCAGCATATTTTTTAGCAGAAATTTTGCAGGCCAGAAGAAAGTAGCATGATGGAGTCAGAGTACTGAAAGAAAAAATATTTTGGGAGGCAATGGATATGCTCATTACCTTGATTGTAGCGACAGTATCATGGGTGTATGCATATGTCTAAACTCACCAAACTGTGTACATTAAATATGTGCAGTTTCTGTATATCAATTATACTTCAATAAAGGTTTTTTTAAAGAAAGAAAAGAAATATACCTAGCACTCAATAAAGTAAAAACCCACAATGATTAGCATTCAATTAAAAAATTAACAAGCATGCAAAAAAGCAGAACAATACAATCCAAAATGAGGAGAAAAACAACTGATAGCAAAACACTACTGACAAGGATACTTGAATTAGCAGATAATAACATTAAAACAGTTATAACACCATTCCATGTGTTCAGAAAGTTCTGTGGAGACATGGAAGTTATTTTTTAAACGATGCACACTGAACTTCTAGAGATGCTAACCATCATGTCTGAGATGAAAATATACTGAATTGGGTTAGTTAAATATTAGATTTTGTAAAAAAATTAGTAAACTTCAAGACATAGTAATAGAAACTATGCAAAATTAAACACAGCAATAAAAAAGGAATAAAGTAAATAAAACACAATATCAGAGAGCTGTGGGTAGCTTCAACTGGCCTAATATAGGTTTAGCTAGAGTGTCTGCAAACGGAGAGAACAGAAAAATAAATATTTTTTTAAAATTATAGTTAAAATTGTTCTAAATTTGAAGGAAAAAAAGAGCTAGGTTCTGGGAACTGCAATTATATAGTCCTGCTCTAAGAGCTCATTCTAATCAGAGAATCACCCATTTAAACAAATAAGCACAATAAAATGTGATATCTGCAATAACAGAAAAATGTACAAGGAGGTAAGATTTCACAGAGAAGGTGACAGCTAAGTAGGATTTTTGTTGTTGTTGTTAAGCCTCACCCTAGGATACTTTTTCCATTGATTTTTCAGAGACAGTGAGAGAGAGTGAGGGAGAGAAAGAGAGAGAAACATCAATGTGAGAGAGACATAGCAATTGTTGCCTCCCACACATGCTCTGACCAGGGCCCAAGAAGGAACCCACAACCCAGGCACATGCCCCAACCGGAATCAAACCCACAACTCCTTGGTCTGCAGGCTGATGCTCTAACCACTGAGTGGATTTTTTAAGATAAACTGAAATTTGGCAGGAAAAGAAGTCATAGAGATGGAGAATTGGTCCAAAAGAGGACACTCTAATCAAAATAAGTGGCACCAACACAAGCACTGAGATGTGCAGCTGCAGTAGTAGTTGGGAAGGGCAAGTAGTATGAACAGTGATGGAGAGAGTGGGCATGGATTGGCGTTAATGACACTGGAGTGAAGGTGAAGACCATGATGACTTAACATTCTCTGCTAAGGTGCTTCTCTTGAAAGCCACAGGAAGGTATTACATGGTTTTAACCAGGAGGGTGGCTTAGTTAGTAAGACTTGCATTTTGAAAGGTTAGTGTAAACCAAGACCCAAGGTAGAGGAACTAGACAGAAGCTGCTGCAATGATCAAAACTGGAGACAAGGAAAGTTTGAACTAAGGTGGGGCAATGACATGATAAAGGAGAAGAGGAAAGTTCAGGAGGTGTTTGAGGACAATTCCTGGTTGATGTTGAGGAGCTAAAAGCAGGAAGCATGGGTCCTTTGTTATTGTGGGGAAAATCAAGGAAGACTTCCAGATACCATAAAAAGTATTACTTAGAAATACAAAGATAAGCTGTGGCCCCTTAGCTTGTCTTCTAGGCTAAAGTTCCTCCATTCCGTTTTCCTAATCGTCACTCTTCCACCTGCTTTCTGCCTTCCAGATACTTGTTAAAATTGTTTGTTCAAGAAACCCCTTCCCATTCTTCTCATTATGTGTTTATTTCATTGTCATTACCTAATTCTCATTTTAACATTTGCATGGGAGGGAGATGTGTTCAAGTGAATGGACTTCAAGTCTGCCTTCTTGAACTAATGCACTTCAGGGCAGACAGTCAGTGAAAAGTTGCATGTGCCTTAATTCAGGACTGAGCCCTGGTGAAGCACATTCATTTACTGATGGAAAATTATATCTATTTCTTGGCAGGTGGAGTTAGTCTAAAATATTTTCAAATGCATATTTTGTTCTCCAAGTTGGATTTCAGTAGCATAATTATTATGGATATAATTGGTCAGAATAAGTATGAACTTTTAGAAGTACCATTTGTTTTGCTGGTTTTATTTCTCTTGGGTTAAGCAAGAACAGCCTGCTCATTTCCATTTCGGTCTAGTGTCAATGTCCACTTCAGAACTCTTCCCGTTTCCTCGGAACAAAGCCTTTACTGAGTCCAGTGACCGTGGTTAGTGACCACATGAAATGGAAAGGGCAGGGAAGCAGCCAAAGAGACAGGGAACAGCTGGAAACCATTGAAGAAAGCTATAGAAATAAAAGCATGAGGCATAACAGCAAGGATATGACTAAGGCCCAGGATCCAGTGTCACAGAATATTTTAGAAGTTCTGAGTTGTCTTTTCCTGGGTAACAGCCTTGAAAACTTATGTCCACTGTCTACCTTAAATATTCTCTGGAATAAGAAGGTGTCATGTCCACATATGAACTAAATGAAAACAGAAGAATAGTCATCAGCAAAGACTAAAATCTTACTGTGTGAAGGACAAGTGAAGGTTTCTTTTGACAATAAAATGGCTCCAACTTGATATTTTGTTGATTTAGTGTTTTGATTTTTGACATCCAGTTCGAGAACTCTAGTCCAGACCACTTGGAAACCATAATACCTTCTCCCAGATTCATGAGTTCAGGGATTCTTGAAGGTTAATTGCTCTTTAAATTCCCACTATTTTATAAAATTGCCTCTCCGATTTCATGGTACCTCCAACAACAACAGAACCATGTGTGCCAAGACACAATAACTTCCTGTAAGATACCACTAAAGGAAAATAATGGCACCATGAATATTCACACAGGAAAGTATGAATTTTTCCTTCAGGGATAAAGTTATTGTTCCAAGCGCATCAGAAACCACATCCTATTCCTAATACTACCCACCACCGTGAGTATCCCTCTGGTATCACAAGGCTTCCATCAATATACTAGTGGAACCCAACAGGTCATGTTGGACAAAGTGATGAAGTTTTTCCACCAAATTTTGAGAGTCGCCACTTTAATGAGAAAAGAAAGGACACTAAAGGATACAGTGTCCTAATACAACCTGGACTTGATTCAGGGACTCCTGAACCAGAGAAAGGACTTCAGGATGGCAGTTTTATACGGTGTTATTATTTTGATCAAAGGGAAAATTGCACCTGCTGAATTGGTTGTCACTTTCTAGTCATTAAACCAAAATGTCTTATATTTATTCATGAAAAAAGTGTATACTTCTCACAACCAAAATAATAGTAGAAAAGACAAATCCAAAAGCGTGAGTATGGCCTCCATGAGGAAAGTGTTCATATTCTAAAGCTGTTGACTAAGACTTGGCTATTAGCCATGCCACCGCCATTCCAACAGTTATAATCAGTGAAGACGAGGCCTGGTCCGTGACTGTCTAACTAACAATGTTAACTCATATCTATATATATAAAAGCCTAAGCAACTGGCTGACCAGCTGACCAGCTGACCGGTGGGTAGCTATGATGCACATTGACCACCAGGGGGCAGACACTCAATACAGGAGCTGCTGAGCAACAGCAACTTTGCAGAGTGCCCTCTCACACTCCGAGACCCCATGGAGGATGTCAGACTGCCAGTTTCAGCCTGATCCCTTCAGGCCAGGCTGAGGGACCCCATTTGCCAGAAGGACCCTGCTCACTTCACAGATGCCCTTGGAGCCCCAGCACCACCCCAGGTGTCGCCAGCCGGGAAGGGACCATGGGAGGTTGGTTCCAGGGTGTGTCTGGCCCGTCTCACCCAATCCCGCCCCACCAGCCACCTTCTAATTAATTTACTTGCAATGTGCACAAATCTATGCACCAGGCCTCTAGTTCATTATAAAGATTCCAGAGTCTTTTTCTAAAAAAAAAAAAAAATAGCATTCCTTTACTTCTCTGGTATTTTGGGCATGAATGAATGATATGTTTTAATACTACCTACCACGAGTCAAAAACTACATGCTGTTTTGTATATATCACTTCATTAGATTCTATGGTATCCTATGAGATAGTCCTTATTATTCCCATTTGACAAAGGATGGAAACGTATGCTCAGACAGTTTTGATAACTTACCAAGTCCCACAGCCAATAAATGGCAGAGCTGGGATTTGAACCCAGGTCAACTGACTATCTGTACAATATCACATTGCCTTCCATGGGCTATAAGACACAAAAAGTTCTTTTACTTCCCATTTGTTTTCTCCTGTTTTCACTCAT
Organism: Eptesicus fuscus; assembly: GCF_027574615.1. Taxonomy (NCBI): domain Eukaryota; kingdom Metazoa; phylum Chordata; class Mammalia; order Chiroptera; family Vespertilionidae; genus Eptesicus; species Eptesicus fuscus. The sequence continues at coordinate 66,402,768 of NC_072478.1, read as the reverse complement.
AGACCATTGTATGCTTCCTAATAATTCTTCCCTAATTTATCATTACTTCATAATTTTGTTCCCCTATATATTGTCCACATCATCTACTGGATTTCATGGTCTGTCTGTTCTATCTTTATATCCAAAGCACCTAACAAAGAGTAGTAGGAACTCAATAAATATTTGTTGGAATTAAAGAATAAGTTGATATTCCCCTTGGCGAAATTTCCCATGTAGCCACTCACCTTCGCTGATTGTGCCATGCTCTCTTCACCTCTGCAATTTGGCTCCCATCTCTCCTAATTCCTGGAAAGAACTTCAGTCTTCTCCTCCCATCCCATCCCACTGAGCCGCTCACGCAAGCACAAGGCCCCTCCTGCTCCAAGTCCTTCCTGTCCTTCCTTTGTCTCTGAATCCACCTAATGTATTTTCTATTTCATTCACCTAGTGCTCCTATGGGAACTCATTTTTTTTAATGTAATTTATCCTTATAAGTGTGTGGGGGTGGGTTTGTTTGGTTTTTTGTTTTACCTCTAAGTTAAAAAAAATAAGTGAATAAAAATACTGTTATAATTCCTTATCTCTGTCCCCCCCCCAAAAAAAATGCACTTATTGTATACAAAGTAGATCCTTAAATATATGTTGAATAAATAAATAGCTAAATAAATAAATGAACACTTAGAAAGCAGGAAAAGGCCCATGTAGGAGATTTTAAAATGAGTGGTAAATATTATCTGTGGGTGTGAAATGGGCTATCTGTATGAAATCAAGTCAGAATACTGTATTACCAGGGAGACTGGTTATTTCATTTCAGCCTTTGCTTTTACGTGGAGAAAGTGGTAATCATAGAAATATGTGAGCAGAAAGTATGCTGAATGGGAGCAGGTGGTACCTTTGGTTCCTTTCCCATGCAGGAGTTTATACTCTTCCCACACACCCTGTCCTCCTTCCAAGAGGAGGGGAATGCTGCCAATAAACAGAAGACACGCCCTGTGTTCTCTCTTCCTCTTTCCCCTCAAGTTTTCTATCGCTGACTACAAGTAAAGATATAGAACAGAAGCAGGAAGAAATCACCAATGGGATTTCCAGAGCACTCTGTTACTGCACAAAGAGCACACAAATAAATCATTATTTCATCATTCTCATCTGCCTGCAGAGAAAACTCAACTTCTCTAACCTGGCTTAATTTGGGTTGCTAATAAACAAAAAAAAGGGGATGTGCTGGAGCTAAAAATTGGAACGCAGAAGAAGAAATGTGTGTTTTATCAAACTAAATGAAGCCTGAAACGTTTAGCTTGGTGAATATCTCTTCATACAATTGCCTATGGCTGAATTTTCCATAAAGTAATAAACAGCCACTGAAATAGTTCTGTGTTCAGAAATGTCTGGCTCAGCAGGCTGCTAGTTAGCCCCTTAGGTAAGTTCAGGTTTGACATGGTTCAGAAAGCTGGGGTCCTTAAGCTTTTGTTGCAGCAGCTGAAATATTTCTAAGGTCCCAACAGCTAGAGTAGACCCGGTCCTTCAGCGCCCAGCTCCATCCATGCAGCTGGGCTTGCATTGCTAACTTCCACTAAGAAAACAGAGTGAGGGGTCCCGAGACGCACAGACATAATATAAATAAGAAAAATAATAATAATACATTCATGGTTCCAACTGTCCACACATTCTCAGTTAGGTTGCACCTATGTTATATGGCTCAGCATGTGGTTTCAATTGTCACAACAATGCGCATTTGTTCAAGAGTATGCTGGCTGCTAGCTTCACTTCTCGCTGTGTTTAAATATGCCATGGCCTGTGACTCCCTTTTAGGGGTCAAGTATCTGGCATGTGCCTGCTACGTTATGGTCGGTATAATCTTATAGATTATCCAAGCTGCAGAACCAGAATCTTTGATGTCAAAAAGGCCTCTGTGTATGGAATAGGCATATAATGTATAAATATATATATTGAATGAAAAGCAAGGCATAAAGTTGGGGGGGGGGTGGAGGACAAAAAGCCCATAGGTATGAAAAGGCCATTCCCTCGCTGCTCTTGGGCTGACAGACACGCAGCAGTCTCAGGCTCTGCCCCTCTTCAAAGTGCAGGAGCCAAGGCGACCACCTTCAGCTGCTGCTCGCTTGGAGACTTCTTTCCTCAACGCGAAAGGATTGTATTACACTTTGGAATTTCACAACAGAATCTGATACCACTTGGTATTTATTGAAACATTTATGTTCGCAGCTTTCACTGTTTCAACATCCATGATTTATGGTTCCCTCACCTCCGCACTTTTAGCTGTAGCCCCTTTAAGGGGACGTGAAAAGTTAAAAGAGATTCATTGACCCTACCCCAAAGAGCATCCCTTTATTTTCAGCTATTAAGGATTTGACCTTGTAACAGAGCATAGCAACGTGATTTTCCCAAATAATAAGGCCCAAGAAATCATATGAGAATTTCTTCTAAGAAAAACTGACGGTAGTTTCTGGCCATTCAATAATCATTCTCTGATGCTTAGAAATCCTTTGGATAAAGTGTTTCCCTTCCGCTTTTCTCTTCACCTTTGCTTCCATTGTGAATGAAGGTAGATGCAGTTGAGTAATGAGTGTTATCTTCAGATCTCCAGGCTAATTCCAGTTCTATACCTCACTAGCGTTGAGTGCTAATTGAGTTATTAACATCTCCTATGACTTGGCTTCCTCAAATAACAAGTGAGACTGATAATTCCTCCTCATGGGGTGAGTCTGAAGATGAAATAAGAGAGAGACTGGAACAGTACGCACACAAATGTGTTTGTTAACACATGGACCAAAGATTCAGAAAGACCAAAGTTGGAGAAAATTAGTTTCTTGTGGCTCCCAGATGTACCAGATGAAAGAAGAAAAGAGCAATGGGATAAGAAATGCTGAGAGGAGAAAATCTGAGAACACTAACCACAACAACAACCATTTATATTTAGAGATGTCCCTATTTTGCACCATAGTAAAAAGCACGCCTCCCAGTCCTCCCTCACTCCACCGCACGAGACGCACGCCGCGGCCATGAGGCTGCTGTGCTGTGTCGCCGGCCCTGGAGCTTCATGGCATAGGAGGAGGCAGTTCAGACCAGATACCCAGGCACTGACTGGCCAAGGACCTCTTTTGGAATTCAATCCCCAAATCAAAGTAGGTCCAACAAAAGCTCCAAACAATCAGGGGTACATTAAATGTTCATTGGCCACCACTGCTCACCCCTCCCAACTGTTCTCAGTCCCCAGAGCACATTCCCTCCCAGTGATACACTCCCTCAACTTGTGCATTTGAATAAGGATTATGACATCCCAGCAGAACTAACCCAGAGGAATCTGAACCTAAATCTATTTACTCTTCCCTTCTTATCCCGCCAAGCCAATTCATCAAGAAATCAAGATTTATTTGGGATAAAACTTCCTCTGAGGTTCCACCAATTAAATTTTATTTACATTTCCTAACTTAATTAGTGCATTCAAAGTAAGCTCCTCTGCCTTGGACACTAAACAGATCACCCTCTCTCCAAAGATGCAGGGATGACGGCATTTCTCTTTGTGTTCTCAGGGCCTGTGATCCTGACAGGGGTTTTTGCACACAAAAATACTGCATTTAGGCTGGGAGCCTTGTTTCCAACCACGGCCTGCTTTTCGCCATACACAGACGGGAAAGGTCTCGTGAGCAGGCAGAGCTGCAACTATTGTCTAAAACCGCACACCCAGTTCACACCTAGCTCCTGGGCTCTGGAATAAGGTTTCTGACTAGATGTTCCCACCTAGATGTCCCTCAGGGATTTCAAATGCAACCTGCTCAAAACCAAACTTTCCCGTTTCCCACACACCACTTCTTGACCCTCAAACTTGCTTCTTTTCCTGCATTCCCCAGTTTGGATAATAGAGCAGAATCATAACATGTGATTCTGTGATTTATAATAGGAAATATACACTGAGTGGCCAGATTATTATGATCTCTGAATGCATAATAATCTGGCCACTCAGTGTGTGTGTATGTGTATATGTATATGTGTGTATATATATATTTATACACATATATACATATATGTGTATAAATATATATATACATATATGTGTGTATATGTATATATATTAGAGGCCCGGTGCATGAATACGTGCATGGGTGGGGTCCGGCCAGCCTGGCCAGGGGGAGGGGACATGGGTGGTTGGCTGGCCTGCCTGCTGGTCAAACTCCTGGTCAAGAGGACAATTTGCATATTAGCCTTTTATTATATAGGATATACACTGAGTGGCCAGATTATTATGCGTTCAGAGATCATAATAATCTGGCCACTCAGTGTATATTTGGCCTTTGTCCATTGTTCCTGGAACAGACCTCCTCAAACCCTTGAAACTTCATGAGGAGAGCAAAATAGGTGTTTTTTTCATTGTGTTAATGAAGTGACTTTGGGACACCTAAGGATGAAGGCTGGCTACCTGGAGAACCAACCATGTGCTCCCTCCCTCCCTGACCACTGGGGAGAGGAAAGGGGCTGGAGGTTGAATCAATCATCAATGGCCAATGGATTAATCAATTATACTATATAATGAAACCTCCATAAAAATCCAAAAGGATGTGGTTCAGAGAGCTTGCAGGTTGGTGAACACACAGAGATTTGGGGAGAGTGGTGCACTTGGAGAGGGCATGGAAGCTCTACAGCCTTTTCCTATATCTTACTCTCCTAGTATGCATCTCTTTCATCAGGCTGTTCCGAGTTATATCTTTCTTTAATAAATCAGACACCTAGTAAGTTCAATGATTCTCTGAGCTCTGTAAGCTGCCCTAACAAATTAATCAAACCCAAGGAGAGGGAACCTCCAATCTATAGTATATTCAATCAGAAGCACAGGTGAGAATCTAGACTAAGGTGATTGGCATCTGAAATTGGAGTGAGGAGCAGTCTTGTAGGACTGAACCCTTAACCTATGGAATCCAAGGCTATCTCCTGGTAGATCGTGTCAGAATTGAGCTGAACTCTAGGAAACCCAGATGGTACAGGAGAATTGCTTGGTGGGAGAGTGAAACCCCCACATGTTGTAATTGAAATTGGAATTATATATAAGAACTAATTTTTATTCTTCCTGTCTTTCTCTTATCTATGTAGTCACTGCATCCTCTCAAATCTACCTCTAAAATATTTACACTATTTCTTCTTCTCCATCACTTGAGCCAAACAAAGCCTTGACTCAGGTTCTCATGGTCACTTACCTGAACTACCAGTTTTCCTGCCATGGCTTTGCCTTTCCACTGAAGCCGGAATATCATTCTGAAATGTAAATTGTATCATTTGGCCCTTCTAAACCTAACTCTAATCCTCACTGTAACCTTGAGGACATGTCAGAATTTGTGGGATAGAGCTGAAACAGTTATCAGGAAAAAATGTGTTGTCCCATCCTAGACCTTGAAGGGTCCACTGCAGCCTAGGGAAAACTGAGATCTGAATTTAGGTAACATTTCCGTTCTAATAGTTATTTTGTTCTGCTATAAATATATTAGACAAGAGAGGTCACAAAAGAAATGTGGCTGACCAGGTTCACATTTTTATTAGAGTCACAATTCATTACAATGTCTTCAAGTACCTTGTAAGTTCAGTTCCATTATCCTATCTAATAAAGAGGGAATATGCTAATTTACCCTCACACCATCGCAAAGATGGCAGCGCCCACAGCCAATAAGGAGGGAAAATGCTAATTTACTGCCCCGCCCTCAAAGATGGTGGCACCCACAGCCAATAAGGAGAGAATATGCTCATTGACTGCCCCTCCCTCAAAGATGGCAGTGCCCACAGCCAATAAGGAGGGAATATGCTAATTGACTGCCCTGCTCTCAAAGATGGCGGCACCCATAGCCACAAGATGGCAGCACCCAGTCCTCTCAGCCCCACCTGCCCCCAGAGCCCCCCATCCCCTCAGCCCCCCAGCCAAACAGGGCTGGCTCGAGGTGCAGGCAAGCCTCAGATGGCAGTTGCCCAGCCAACATCCAAGGCGCAGGCAAGCTTTGGATGGCAGCTGCCTAGTCGCCCAGGGTTGGCCCGAGGTACAGGTAACCAGGGCCGGCCAAGGCTTGTGCTGCCGGCAGTGGCAGCAGCAGAGGTGTGATGGGGATGCCACCTTCCCCTGATTGCTGGGTTGCCTCCTGTCCCCGAGGGCTCCCAGACTATGAGAGGAAGCAGGCCGGGCTGAGGGACCCCTCCTCCAGTGCATGAATTTTCATGCACCGGGCCTCTAGTTGATAATAATATCCAACACAACTCCTCCAAGACAGTGGCTTCTTGCAAATACTAATAAATATAATTGTCTTAAGTGTACCTACATTTAGAAATTTGTGGAAATTTCCAACTATTCTAAAAATAAATCCAAACCTTACCAAGTTGGATTATATTAGATCCGAGTTTAGGACTTTTTAAATTATTTTATTTTTTAATTGTAGTTGACATGCACTCTTATATTAGTTTCAGGTGTACAACAGTGGTTCAACGTTTACATACAGTTGACCTTGATCAATACAAGGGTTAGAGGCACTAACACATGCAGTCGAAAGCCACATATAACTTCTGACTCCCCCAAGACTTAATAGCCTACTGTTGACTGAATACCATCTTGTTCAAGATTCATGGCTAGAAGCATATACAACTTTAACCGGATGAGGGACTCACATAATACAAACACAAATACAGAAGTAAAAATAGCATAAGCAATATGATTAGAGTTTGTTGCAGGAATTGGGACACTGTAATGAGAACTTTTTGGAATTCATAAATAATGCCCACTTGTAAGATGTCAACTCTATCCCCAGCTTGACTGACTATTAAAGCATCAGGCTGAGCTAATCCAGAATATCTACATTCCAAATATTTGATACTGGAATTAAACTTGAATTCACTGTGGATGCCTTTCAAACACTGGGCTAAAAGAGATCAATTTTATGAAGCATCACATGAGAGTATACAGAGTACACATTCCTCTGATACAATCTTATTCTTGGATTAAGCCAGAAAATCATAAAATTTCATAAATGGACAACTTTACATGCTCCATCCTTTCAATTCCATCTACTCCTACACTCAAGCACTCCTGCTGTCCTGTTGGAACTGCATTTACTGAGTTGCTCATGACTTAAATGCACTGAGGCCATCAGTCTATAATGAAAGATGAGCTGTGGTTTCAGTGAGTACATTGTTGACTATGTGGCATTGGGCATGAGAGCCAACAAAAGAACTTAATCTCAGGCGCAGCATCAGACACCATGTGTTCCCTCAACAACTAGTTCATTTTTATCTTATGGGCCCGGAATCTTACCATGTTTCCCACGTCTCTGGTGGGAAGTGCATGGAGATTTGTGGCCTGTAATTTATTTCACAGCCTCACACCCAGCTCTACATACTTTCTTCATCGTGGTTTTCCATTACCTCATATTTCTTGTTTATTTTTCATCATTTTATTGCCATATTATTTGAATTTTTTTAAGTTGCCTTCAGAATGAGGGAGGCTATGATTAGTTATTTAATTAATTAAAATAAAAGTCACATAGAAATTCCCATTTCTCAGGAGTCTAATATGCAGTCACTGTTCAGCAGACTAGAGCCCCTGACATATACTAGTGGAGTGCCCCATTAATGTTATTTATCGTTATTATTACATAACTCCATATTGTAATTTCATAGTAGTGTTCATAAGCCAAATAAATGCACACACATATGCACACATGCACACACACAAATAAATACTCATTTAACACAATAACCATAACTACCCTCTTGATCACAGTATTTCTAATGCCTAAAACATTGCCTGGATGGTGTAGGAAATCCATCAATACTTTCTTGATAAATGAGTTACTTAACCATAAATTCCTGGTACTACTATATTTATGTTAGCACATATTTTTTAATTATATGCTGAGAGGCTTAATATAGTGAAAAGAATAAGTAGTTTTTAGACATTGGTACTATCCATATGCTGTTACTATCTCATCAGAACTTCCTAGTGTTGCGATGAGGATTAAATGAAGCAATCTAAGAGAGCCTAGTCCAGTGATAGGCAACCTTTTGAGCTTGGTGTGTCAAACTTCACCAAAAAACTGAGCTTAACAAAAGTAGTGTGTCACTTTGAGGAAAAAACTAACTCCAAGACTCTAGTCGCAAATGTTTCATCCTCAGGAGCAGCAAATGTTTCATCCTCGGCATGCGGCCGCATGTCATCAGAAATGGCTACGTGTGTCAGTGCTGACACGCGTGTCATAGGTTCACCATCACTGGCCTAGTCCATAGAAGCTCAGTGAACGCTAATCCTCTGACTTTTCCTCTGCCTTCTGACAATGCACATTCCTAGAGCAGTATCACAGATGTGTGTGTGTGTGTGTGTGTGTGTGTGTGTGTGTGTGTGTGTAAAGCCTAATCCATTCAAAAGCTATTACAAACAAAGGCCTACATGTATTTCTCTCTGTAACTCTCTTCACTAACATGGGTAATCCTTCTCATCTTCCCTCAGCTCACAGGCTGCTACCTGACCAAAAACAGAGGAAAAAAGTAGAAGGAGGGGAGACGAAAGGAGGAAGGGAGGAAGGAAGGAAAAATCAAAGGAAGAATAGAAGGAAGAGAGGGAGAAGAGCAGAGAAAAGAGAAGAATCTGGTTGTCTGACTAGAAAAGAGGAAAGTATATAATAACCATTAAATATGAACAGAATATCCATGCAGAGTATTATATAACTAGAGGCCTGGTGCACAAAATTCGTGCGCAGGTACGGTCCCTAGACCTGCCCTTTGATCAGGGACATCTTCCCCGGCTGCTGGCAGCCAGCCCTGCCCTCCACCACCACCCACCCCTGGTTCCCCGTTCACCATCAGGGGATCAGAGCCTGCCGGCCAGGGGGAGGAACCAAGAGGTGGTCAGTGCGCATCATAGTGACTGATCAAGCAGTCGTTCTGGTTGTTCCACTGTTCAGTCGATTTGCATATTACTCTTTTATATATATAGATGTTCAAATACCTGTCAGCATTCCTTCTTAGAAATCACTGACTGCAAGATTGCTAAACCTGAGTAATTAGCATCTTGTTAGATATGCATTATGCTTTTGGGGATGAAATCCCTCAGGAGGAGTAACAGCTTTAAGAAATCAGACTGAATGGCTACCAAATCAGAAAACCAAACTGCAGCCATCAAAACAAAATGCAGGAGCTGAGCAGTAGAACTCCCAATCGCTGCCAATGCATTCATTCTTTTTCTTGTGCAGGGTGCACTTCGTGATCAAGACTTCACTTTGGGGGGGGGGGGGGGGGCGGTTTCCACATCTGACACAGAGGTTTTCAATCTGTGATGAACTCTGCTTTCTTCTCTTCATCCCAACACCTTCCCTGACATTATGGCAAAATTTAAAAACTTAGTATTAACCTCTAAGACTTTTATCCAAGGTGATCTTTCTTTGACTTCCTCCATTTGTTTCATTCTCCCGCTTATCAAATACCTGCTCAGCCAGATTCCCAGGGTTCTGTCCCTGACACAGGCATCCCAGTGTTGGAAATGCTTCCTTTAGCGTTTGCAGGCACTGTGCTGGGATGAGGTATCAGATGACAGGCTTTCATCTGGATATAATTTATTATATCAGTACTTTATATTAAAGAAAGCGCACCAGTGTGAAAATGGAAGGGAAAACCTATTTTGGCTAAGGGATAACCTGGAAATTATTAAAGTCAAAAGCTTATGGGTCAAAGGGTAGCAGCTTCATGTTATGAGAATAATATGTTAATGTTTAAGTCATGTAACCCGTATGGGTCTTTGAAACACCTGCGATAGACAAGGTTTTCACACTATTATAATGATAAAAAATAGACCGAGGCTCACCGCTTTCCTTCTGAATCTACTCATGTGACTGAATTTTACGAGCCAATAAAATATACCCTAACATAAATATAATAAAGACTCAGGAAAGTACCACCCTAAGTCGATTTTCTTCATAACTATGCTTTCTCTCTCTTTTTATTGCTACCCCCCCCTCCAGCTCCACCCTAACTCTTCCCCTCTTTCTCTTCTTCTCTACTTAGGTTTCATTTGACACAGCTGTTGCTGGGGAAATAGAGAATGAGGTTGCCACTGGGATAAACTAAAAAGCATGTTTATGCTTTGCCCTAAAACGTATTGTCTGTTATTAAGTAAAGATGACACCATGAACTAGATTCTGCCCTTTGCCAAATAGTATTGCAAAGGTGTATATCACCCCTCAATAAACAGTACATTATTTATGTGCACTTATTTCACTTGTGCTTTTAGTATTAATGTCTAAGCATATGTATATATATATACATATGCACATATATATGCTTCTTAAGATATGAATGCCTCCCAGGTATCCCAAAAGTCATGTAATTCCATGAAGTCCTCTCAAGGCAGGCCAAAGGGTGACTTTCATCTACAATTGGTGAAATTACCTCAACTGGCTCACCGGGGTTCAGATTACAATAATTTGCATTTATTATTTTAAATATAGATGTCAAATCACTGGAATTCTTTCATGTGCACACAAAATAGAGCATGTTAGTGGGAAAAAAAATTAAATGATTGAGTTAACTTCAAACAGAAAGTTCCAAGATAAACAAAGAAATAATATGAAATCTATATTACATGTATCCTTACCCTCAGTAATTCAGCCAGTTGATTATTAAGGAACCATGTTATTAACTGAGCTGAATCTTCCAAAATTCAGATGTTTGAAGCCTCAATTTGGAGGCTGTATTTGGAGACATGGCCTTTAAGGAGGCAATTAAAGTTAAATAAGGTCATAAATAAAGGTGGGGATCTAATTTGATAGGACAGGTGTCCTTATTCGAAGAGAGAGAGACCAGAGATCTTTCTCTCTGTATGTCTCTCTCTCCTTCCACTCAGAGGAAAGGTCACGTGAGAACACAGTGAAAAGGTAGCTGTCTGTAAGCCAGGAAGAGAGGCCTCACTAGACACCCACCCTGATGGCACCTTGATCTTGGACATCTAGCCTCCAGAAGATAAAATAAATCTCTGTTGCTTAAGCCACCGATCTGTGGTATTTTGTTAAGGCAGCCCTAGCAGACTAATATAAGCCACGAGTCTTTTTTTTTCTTCCCAAAACATGTTATAACCATAGAGGTAGAAAGGATGTTGAGATCAATGAGACCCAGTTGAGAAAAATAATATTCACTGAGGGCATCCTGAAGGACCTCTATTAAGAACATTCTTCCGGAAAATAGTCTACATATTACCATTGAGACAAGTCAAATCAACAGAGATGTATATTCAGAGGTCATTGTTTTGGTCCCTTTGGTGTTATGGCAGCAATTCGCATTGAGAAATGTGATAAGAAGTCACTTTGTAGAAACTGTTTAACATGTCTACTGGACATTTTCAAGATTATGGTCTTCCACACAGCCTTATGACACCCTAAGGGATAACCTTCTCTCAAATCGCAGTAATAAATACTTTGTTTCACCTGAGCAACTTCTATGTTCATTGTACAGTGGCTGTGACTCCTGTAACCATCAAGTTTCCCTCTCTCTTCTTAGGTTCCTAGGAAACTTACAGCCAAACCTGAGGTCTGTTTCTACAAGTTATATGGGTTCTCAAAGTATGTTCTATGTGGACCAGTTTTTCTTATCTATTCCTTTCTTGTTTTCCTTTGTTTAGGTTTTCTCGAATATTTATTTTGTGCCCTATGCATTTTTCATGCCACTTCAAATTTGTTGTGGAATGATGAGGGAAATAAGTGCATAAATGAGTTTATGCTATATATCATCTCACCCAACTCTGTTACTTTAAGGTGAGAAATCCAGAATATTTTAGTGATTTGCTCTGGGTCATGCAGTCAGAGTGTGGCACAGATAAGATCAGAAACTCAGTTTCCTCTTAGTCTAGTATTCCTTTTCCTCTGCCATAAAATTACCTCCCTGCGCAGTGAAGGAAGACGAAAGTTAATTCAAAAGCAAATATGTCCTTTTGTACATGTACTTCAAAAGAGAAACAAAAGAAGTAGATAATACTTCCTGATCAAGTGAAAAATGGAGTCTTTAGGGAAGAGTAAGGATCCGAGTTTAAAACACACGCATTTAGCAGTTGACATTAATTTTTTTCTTAGGAAGGGGTGGTAAAGTATTTGCAAAAATGACCACAACACCTTCCCTCACTGTCTCACGCTCTTGGAGTTGGCCCTTCCCACAATGGCCTTGGCCTTGGGCATGTGAACAGTTTCCCATTAGCAACTGTGACAGCAGAGGATAAGAAAGTTCTTTAAGCACTGTGATTTTTTTTTGGAACTCTGAGACCAGCATAGACTAGCTACCTACAGGATGAGAGACTAAACAGAGCATATTCAAGCTGTTCCACTGAGTGCCACTCACCCTAAAAAACAACCAGTCCAGTCTACCCATTCTTGCCAGATGAATGAAGCCATCCTAGGTCATTCAGCCACCACAGACACATGAGAGCCCGGCAGAGGTCACCCAAGCCAGCCCATATTTCAAACAATCCAGCTAGCCACTCAATTTGGAGGTGATCTGTTATGCAGCAAAAACTAACCAATACAGAAGAGAACCAGCTTTGGTTAGGAAAATAAGTTGAAAACCTATAGGTTTGGGGACAATCCATAAATTAAACTACACTGGTGGAAGTAGGAGCTCAAAGTGAGGTAATGAGAAGCGTACCCCCTACTTCTTTTGCTATTCGCTGCGATCTTTTACCTTCCCAAGCTGTTTTGGTCTCTACCTGGTCATTTACTCTAGTCCTTGATTCTCCTCTCTTCTGTACCTTCCACGCAGCCTTCTTATTCTTCAGGTCCCAGCACCCAGCCATTCTCACTTGGTTTTATATTACACTTTAGGTCACAACTATTCAAAGAAATAACTTATAAAAACATTTTATTTTTGGTGCTTAGCCTTCTCAAGGTTTCTTACAGACATTATCTCATCTATTTATCTTGAAATTCGGTGTCCCAATGACAGAGTGGCCCCAAAAGCTTTGTGCAGATTTGGGGGTATATGTGTGCCTGGCATCTCAAAAGTGTCCATCCTGTCTATATGGGATGAAAGATAAAAAATAGTCTTAGCTATCAATAAGTATCAAAAGCTCTCTAAATTAAAGAGAGAGGGGGGAAATTCTACCACCAACATTAAAAACAAAAGTCTTACATTTAAAAAAAAAGCATTGTTATCCAACAAAGAAAGGAATCATAAGAAATGACGTTACCATCAATTTTTCTTTTAAATTCTAAACTTTAACTTCTAGAACTTAGAGAATTTTATAGCTGAGGGCATTATTCTTATACACTCCTAGAAAAAAATACATGTAATGCCAACTTCTCTTACTCCAAAGTCTATATAAGATCCTTTCACACACACACACACACACACACACACGCACACACGCACGCACGCACACACACCAAATCCCTTGCTACACACCAATTTGTTTAATCTTCCTCTGTGTAATGAGTAAAGCAGACATCCTGGAGAGGAGACTAATTATGCAACTGAAACTGCCTAGCTGACCCGATGTGAGAAAGAGAGAATGGCAGAGATGGAAAGGAACCTTCGAGGGCCTCTCCTTCTTCCCCAGTCCTCGCTGCTCTGTTACTATTGTCTCACTTGGAGTTTTAGACACTGTGCCGTTAGGACTCTAGAAACGCCTGAACTCATAACACGGGAACATATTAACATTTTATTAACTTAGTAGAGGATTCCAGTCTAAACAGATTTTTTTCTCTCTGCTGAACACATGTTTAAAAGATTATAGGGTGGAAAAAAAGTTAACTTGAGCCTTCAATTCCAATAAAGAATGACTCACTTGTGCATTTTCATAAGACATAAAAATTGTTTCATTTTAACGACTTCAGCCTCTAAACCTTTGTTATGTACCTGTCCCTAAGTAGGTACATGTAATTAATGTTGCAACCCAAAGAAAAAAGAAAATACTGACTACAAATAAAATGAGGCAGAAAATTAAAATATTTTATAGGAAGAAGAAAGCAGTCCACTGAAAGTGCTCTCTTGCCTTGAGACCAAAGTAATGACTAAAAGGCCATCCAAGGACATTGGATGGGAGTCAAATGTCTAAAAAGACAACAGCTCTTGCGAGGAACAGGGTCTGGCTGTCACTTATAGAAATCCAGAGTAACAGGCGTGGCTCCTAGCCCTTTCCTCTAAACACAAGCTTTTCTTTCTTTGTTAACTTTGCAAAAGTCCTTTATTCCTGAAGAAACAAAAACTGTCTAGTGATTTTCTGTGGCTTATGGAACAATTACCCTTTAATGCACAGGAAAAAATTGCCCCTCTCTAAAGAGTGAAACTTATTGAAAAGCCCCAAGCTGTGCATTGGTTTAAACTGCTTCTGGGTCTCCTAAACCCCTTTCAAAAAAAACTATAGTAACAACCAGAATAGTAACACAATAGCAACTCTGATAAAACTCTCCATTTTTCTCTTCCCTACCCAAAGAACACCTGCTATAGGTCCCTCAGGCACACACATGTAGACCCTAGGAATTACTCCACCTATAAATGTCTTAAAATCCCTGTGGCTAAACATAAGTACAGGAACTTTACACAGCAGGTGATCACTTTGACCATTGTAATAATAATAACATAAAACCGCCCTAGCCGGTTTGGTTCAGTAGATAGAGTGTTGGCCTGCGAACTGAAGGGTCCCAGGTTTGATTGTGGTCAAGGGCACATACCTGGGTTGTGGGCTCAATCCCCAGTAGGGGGTGTGCAGGAGGCATCCAACCAATGATTCTCTCTCATCATTGATGTTTCTCTCTCTCCCTTCCTCTCTGAAATCAATAAAAATATGTTTCAAAAAATAACATAACATAAAATCTTTCCACCCAATCATGATAATCACCATGTTTTATTTAAATATCAGTTCAAAGATTAAGAATCAAGAAGTTACTGGAGAGCCCGGCTGCAGTGGCTCAGTGGTTGAACCAGGAGGTCATGGTTCGATTCCCAGTCAGGGCACATGCCTGGGTTGCCCAATCTCATGGTTGATGTTTCTATCTTTCTCTCCCTCTCCCTTCATCTCTGAAATCAATAAAAAAAAATTTTTTTTAAGAAGTTACTGGGGAGGTTTTCCTTTTTCTTTTTAAAAACATCTGTCCTAGCAGGTTTGGCTCAGTGGATAGAATGTGGGCCTGCAGACCGAAAGATCCCAGATTCGATTCACGTCAAGGGCACATGCCCAGGTTGTGAAGGCCCAGTAGGGGGTGTGCAGGAGGCAGCCAATCAATGATTCTCTCTCATCATTGATGTTTCTATATCTCATCATTGATGTTTCTCTCTCTCTTCTCTCTCTCTCTCTCTCTCTCTCTCTCTCTCTCTCTCTCTCTCTCTCTCTCTCTCTCTCTCTCTCTCTCTCTCCCTTCTCTCTGAAATTAATAAAAACATATTTTTAAACATCTATTATTCTCCCTTTCCTGCTACAACATTCTATTTGATACCAATAGCCACCCAATGATATACTCACATATTTGTAAATAAAGGGGAAAATGTAAACTGCAGTGCCCACAAAGTGAGAAGATATAGTGAAGACTGAAATCTTGGCCCTGAGAATAAATTTCTTCCCAGAAATCAACTCTGGGACAGATAAAGGGAATCCGACATGGTAGCTTTCATGCCTGTTGCATCTTCACCTGATGTCAGACTTCGTAGACTCTTCCTAGCTTAACTAACCATCATTCAGAAATCTTGAACCATATTGTTAGCTACCTGCTCTCCATAGTGTTTTGCTATCAAATGAAAATTAGCTGGTAGGTACTGTTATTCCAGGTTAGTGGGATGTTCTAGCCAGATGTTTGCAAACATTGTTCAAAGAACCAGATTCAAGCTATCCACAAAAACTAATGGATGAAAGTAGAGGATGGACTTTTTAGGTAAATGATTAAAGATATTATACTAGTAAATAGAACTGATCTGGGAGAAAGGCTTTCTTCTCTTTGGACTCATCTCTTTTCTAAAAGTCCCACTTGGCTCACTTTATCTCAGGCAGCTGGCACTGAGAAATGAGCGCAGGGAAGACTCCCACTTAAAGGGAGGCCCTAGGATGGCCAACAAGAAAGAGAACAGGGCCTGGGCAAGGGCAGCAGAAAGAATCTAACAACCTGATTACTGTTACCCCAGTCCAGGCTTTATGCTAATAGGTCAAAAGGCATCTCACAGCCCAGCCCACTTTACCAAAGATACTAGGCAATGACACAGGCCCATATTCCTCTTTGTTCTATAAATGTTATTGTATTTGTTTGTTTATTTATTATTTGTTGTTAATCCTCACCTGAGGTTATTTTTCTATTTATTTTTAGAAAGAGTGGAAGGGAGGGGGAGAGACAGAGAGAAAGTAACATCAATGTGAGAGACACACATCAATTGGTTGCTGCCAAGCCATGCCCCGACAAGAGCCACAGATCAAGCCTGCAACTGAGGTACGTGCCCTTCGTTGGAATAGAACCAGCAACCCTTCAGTCCATAGGCCAATGCTCTATCCACTGAGCCAAACCAGCTAGGGCCCATATTCCTCTTTAGTAATGGAATGCTTGTTGTTCTGGAATGTCCTTTCACAAATTTAGCTTTAATTACAGGTTTACTTAGAGATATAGCTATAGATTTATCTGTAAAAGCTCTCTTTTGATTTGCCTGATTCACTGGCACTCTGTCTCCCCTCTACAGAAGATACTGACCAATACTCACCACTGAAGGCCCAGAGCTACAGCCCCTCTCCATAAGCCAGAGCACTGCTGTGCTCACCTACTGGGTCAGACACATATCAAAGTGTAACCTGCTTCTTCTCCAACCTATTTATACCTTGTGCAATGAATTTTATTAAATATAATCTAAACAGAACAAAAATGAGGGCAAAATAAAGGTATTTCTATAAAAAGTAGATCAAATGACTTAAAAAGTGTACATAAAGGTGAATCATTTTAAAACACAATTGGATTAAACTTGTAAGAGAACAATTATAAAATACTGGCAGAAAATCATGAAAATCTAAGGAATCCTGTACTTAGATTGTCTCAAAACAAAACTTGTGCTTTGCTTTATAAAAAACAAACTGCCCATTCTAGACCATGTTTTATTGGTATTCTCTGTACATCCTATATAATAAAAGCCTAATATGCAAATTGACCAAACGGCAGAACGACCAGTCTGTAGGAGACAGGGCTGGCAAGCAGGCAGTGCCAGGCCAGCCAAGGCGGGTGCCAGCGGGCAGAGGGAGGGGACGGCAATCAGGGGGAGCAGCCACGGGCAGTAGCGGCAGAGCAATGGGGTGCGGGGCCAGAGCTGCCCCTGGTGGTCAGTGCACTCCCACAAGGGGAGCACTGCTCAGCCACAAGCCAGGCTGATGGCTGGCAAGCACAGCAGTGGTGGCGGGAGCCTCTTCCGCCTCTGAGGCAGCACTAAGGATGTGGGAGCGGGCCTAAGCCGAAGTCAGACATCCCCCGAGGGCTCCTGGACTGTGAGAGGGTGCAGGCCAGGCTGAGGGACCCCCCCCCCCCACCCGAGTGCACAGATTTTCGTGCACCGGGCCTCTAGTAGAATATAAAATGGAATTCTAATCCAAAGACTCATACTCAAAGAAAAGGCTTTGTCCCTACATAAAAGACTGGCAGAAAAAATAACATTAATTAAATTAAAATGAAATATTTATTTTTAATATTTTATCATTGTCTACTTTGACTTTTGTTTTTATAAGCTGTCCTATATACTAGGTGTGCCACTTACTAATGCGGATTTTGTAATCAAAGAAAACAGGATAATTTCAAGAGAAACATAAAAAGTGGTTTATTCAAAGTAATGTCCATCGCTAACTACACATTTGCCCCATCGTTCAGGTAATTTGTGGATACTGTCCCAATAGAATTTTTCTTCTTTTGAGGCAAACCATTCAGAGACCCAATTTCCCACTTCTTTGTACATTTTGAAGTGCTGCTCAGAAAGTACGTGTGCCATCGATCAGAACAAGTGGTAATCTGAAGGAGCAAGGTCTAGTGAATACAGGGGGTAGGTTAATACTTCCCAGGCAAGATCTTTTAACATGTCCTTAACTGGTTTTGAAGTGTGTGATGGTGCGTCATCATGAAGCAAAATTACTTTGCCAGGTCTTCTGGCACATTCTGGTCGTTTCACAATCAAAGTGTACTTCAAATTGATTATTTGTTGTTGGTATCGATCAGTATTAAGGGTTTCACCTGGTTTTAAAAGCTCATAATACACCACACCTTCCTGATCCCACCAAACGCAGAGCATTGTCTTCTTTCAGAAGCAATTTGGCCTTGCAGTCGATGTTGATGGTTGCCCTGGATCAACCCATTATTTTGTGCATTTGGAATTCTCAAAATAAATCCACTTTTCATCACCAGTCACAATTCAATGCAAAAAAGACTTTCTTTCATGCCATTGAAGCAATATTTTACTGATGACTTTTCGGTTTTCCATTGTCTTTCGTTCAGTTGATGTGGCACCTATTTTCCTTCCTTTGAAATCTTTCCCATTGCTTGTAAACGACCAGAAATTGTTTGCTGAGTAATGTTTAATCTTTCTGAAAGTTGTCTTTTAGTTTGACACGTACCTTCATCCAATAATGCTTGTAATTGTTGGTATTCAAACTTTTTCGATTGACCTGAATGTTCTTTGTCTCTCACATCGAAATCATCATTTTTAAAGCATTTAAAGCAGTATTCACAAGTATCTTGAGATGGAGCATATTCACCATAAACTTTCCAAAGTATATGATAACTTTCAGCAGCACTTTTCTTCAAAATAAAATAATGAATTAAAACTTCCCGCAAATGCTCTTTTTTTTTTGCATGAAATTCGACATTTTTAGCGTAAGTATATCTATGATGTTAACACCTTCAGAAAATTTGACATATGAAGTTTTGAAGCTTGCTGTCGATACAACAAAATAGCATACAAATCAAATCGCATATATATCAACATGTGTGTAACACCATCTATTGGGAAAAAAATCCACATTATTAACCGGTATACCTAGTAATAAAAGGCTAATATGCAAATTGTCCCCTCAGGAGTTTGACCAACTGGGAGTTCGACCACTTGCTATGACATGCGCTGACCACTAGAGGGTGGCGTGGAACGAAGGAAGGCTTGGGCCAGCAGCCAGAAGCCCCCCCCCCCCCCGATCAGCCCTGATTGCCCACCAGGCCTAGGGACCCTACCCATGCATAAATTTCATGCAATGGGCCTCTACTTAATTATTCATAAACTATAGTTAAAGAAGGCTTAACTACTATCTCTAAATCTATGTGTCTATGCAATAGTTATAGATATGTCTCAGGAGCCTAACTAAGGTAAGGAAGGTCTAGTTAACAGCAGGAATAAGATCTGCCTTTAGCCCTGTGTATCAGACACAGAGATGTGCTGCTGCTCAGATCCCTTTTCAAGAAAAGACTCAATCTCAGGGCCCAAAAAGGGTGTTGCCTGATAGCCATCATCAGTTAGCTCTGTAGGGTCTGCCTCAGCTTTAGAATCACGGTCACATTCTTCTCCAGGTAGCACCCAACTAATGACTGATTGAGGCTATGGTACAAGGGCCTAGGCCAGTGGTCGGCAAACCGTGGCTTGCGAGCCGCAGTTTGCCGCTCTGTTGACTAATGAGTTTGCCGACCACTGGCCTAGGCATTTCTATCTGAGGTAGGATTCTAGATGATACCTCCTCTGATAAAGTCCCCAGGGGGCTGGCAGAAACTTTCACAGGTCCATTTCCCAATCTAATGGCTCACCCTACCCAATTCTGCTTCCTTTAGAAGGACTTTTCCTCTTATAGCTATTAGACCCAAATAAACCTTTTGCACTCCTAACTCCACCTTAAAGTTAGGAAAACTAGACTGGAAAATCATGCAAGCACACTGTATTATGAGGCACAACTAACCCAGAATATTCCACACTTGTATGTATTGGCTTTATTTGTGCCAGGTATTCTTGCTATTTACTAAACCCATCACTGGAAAAAGGCATTAAGTGACAGTGAGTTCATGACAATAAAGGAATGATATAAACTGACTTCCCACAAAAGCAGAGTCAGGGGTCCAGCAAACCTGCCTTGGATGCCTACCTCAATAGACCACCAGGGTCCCAGAGCTAATATTCAAACTGTATTGAATATTGCATACCATGTCCTGCCAGAGATTCGTAGGAAACAAGCCAGAGTTTTCTAAGTACAAAGGATCAGTTTCATATATTCCATGAGAATAACCTTCAACCATTTCTTCCAAGTTGAGTTGAGAAGTGCTGATAGTTATAGCTGGACTGACTGAGATCCTGATCAATACTTAATACCACAGGTTTGGCCAAACTATGCCAGCCAATCTGATATACATATGGCATACGGTAGCTGTTCCACAGTGCTTTTCTCCCTTCCTCTGTCAATTTTGGATATTAATTATGCAATATAAGTTTAAATATGTGCATCAAAGCCCCAGAACAGAAAGAAATAAGACTCAACCATGGGGAAAAGGGTGCCTCGGCTCTGCCAAGGATTAAGTCAGACATAGCTCTAGAGAGGAAAAGACAGTATACACATTCTGATTTACTTTCCTCTCTCTCTTGGGCCTCTTCACACCTTGGCTAAGAAAAAGCCAAAATCAGAATTCAACTATTTATGTAGCACAATGGAATTGATGGAAGGCAGGTATGATATATTAGTATAGCCTAGGGCCTCCAGAATGAAGAAGAATCTGGCTTCTCTTATGCAGAGAATAGCTTGCATTGCCAAAGAAATTAAATTTGAAGCTTAAAGAATGTACACGCAAAATATCCGCCAATGATACTAAACTCCTTAAGTGGTAAATCTCCTCCTCTGTGAGAACTTGGGTACATGGATTATGCCCAAAAGATCTCTTTTGGAAATGTCCTATGGAACCAAATAATCAGTTATTTCCATCCAAAGTTTTACTTTAAAGCCTCATACTGAGATTAAAATTTAAAACAAAAATTGAGACAAGGACTTCCTACTGTTACAGTAATCACTAAAAAGAGAGATATTTAAGAAATTTTATAAGGGTGTTTCGTGATTTATGATTTTACTTCATAACTATATGATATGTTTAAAGTCCTAAAACAAATGGTCCTCTGTACAAAATTTTAGTCATCCATTGTAAAACCTATTTGTTTATAAGACACTAAAATCGGATAGACTCTAATATCTACACCAAAGCTAAAATGCAAGAACAATAATTTGGGAGTGCCCCAGACACTGCCAAAGTCCCTCCAACTTCTGCTTGATTCCAAAGCCATACCCAGATTTTTAGGTATTTGTTACACAAAATCTAGCACCCAAAATCCAATACCAAAATCTGTATTAGTTATCTATTGCTGTGTAACAAATTGCCACATTACTTAGTATCTTAAACAGCAAACATTTATAATCTCATAGTTTCTATGGATCAGTTATTCAGGAGCAGCTTAGCTGGGTAGATCTGGCTCAGGATCTCCCATGAGTTAGCACTCCAGAGGTTGACTGGTGATGCAATAATCTGAAGGCTTGACTGAGGCTGGAGGATCCACTTCCAGAATGGCTCATTCACGTGACTCTTCGCAAGAAGCTTCAGTACCCTATTGGTTCCCAGAAATAGGCCTCAGTTTCTCCCTACAAAGACCCCCCTTCCCACAGGGCTTCTTGAGTGTCTTTACAACATGATAGCTGACTGGTTTTCCCCAGAGAGAGTGATCCCAGAGAAAGGGCAGCAAGGAGAAAGCCACATGCCTTTTAGTCTTCAGTGTTGCACACCATCAACTCCATCATGTGCTATTCATTATGTGAATCACTTGCCCTAGCTGGTTTGGCTCAGTGGATAGAGCACTGCTGACTGAAGGTTTCCAGTCAAGGGCACAGGCCCAGATTGTGGGCTGGATCCCCAGCAGAGAGCGTGGAGGAGGCAGCCAATCAATGATTTCTCTCATCATTGATGTTTCTCTCTCTCCCTCTCCCTTCCTCTCTGAAATCAATAAAAATATATTTTAAAGTGAATAACTAAGGCCAGCCTACTGAGTTTTTTAGGAGGGGGGGGCTAAGGAGCAGAGGAATTAAGTTTTATGTCTTGAAAGAGGGCATATCAAATAATTTTTAGCATACTTTGAAACTATTCCAGGAAAGTATTAGGCTTAAAACCACAACTTATAAATCATTATTTAGAGATTTCATCCTTATTTTGACCAAGAGTCAGCATTATGCTAAGATTATAGAGAAAAGAAAGGGCTCTCCCAGATCACCTTCAAGTTCAACATACCCTTACTTAAAACTGCAATAAGATACTAGTACACCCCAATTTAGAATGGCCTCTTCCCAACCATTGATGTGAGGCTCCTCATTGGTTACATGAAAACATCTATCCCTTAGGCCTCTGCTTAGCTTACACAAAGTCCCAGCCTATCACTTCTAATCAGCCCTCAATTAAGGAAATTAAAAAAGTACACACCACAGCAATCAAATAGTCTAAAACTTCATTCACATTCAGAGAAAGGGGAAGATTCACCTCCAAAATGGCTACTACTGGCTTCTGGAAATTAACCATAGCTGTTGATGAAAAATAGTCAAACTCCACAGGAAAGCCACAAAACTGGCAACCTAAAAAGAGCAATATGTCTCTGTGAACAACTTTTAATCATGATCCCTCAAGAACTCAAGGCCAAAGCTAACATACCATCCATCCTCTGCTGAAACCTCATCATGATCCACATATACCACTCTGGCATCTTTCAGAGGCAGTGGCCACACATCCCTAATAAACCACTAAGCAGTTCACATCGAGGCATAGAAGCTAATAATCTAAAACTCAAAAATGCCAATGGAAAGGAAAAATATATCCACACAAATAACTTGAAGTGATTGTATATCAGCAAAGAAAAATGGAGTTGCCAGCAATTGGGCTAAAGCCCAAGACAGTGTGGCTGGAAACTTGGATACAGCTGGTGGTGTGAATTAAAGAAGGATGACAGTTCTCTTTGTCATGACAGCCTTCGCTCCAGCTTCCTCACCAAGATTTTCAAACTAAAGCTTGTCAAGCCATCCTTGGCAAACCATCTCGAGCGTGTCCTCCTAAGATTAGATGGCCTACCCATATCGGGGTTTCATATCTTATAAAGACCAAACCACCCTCACTCATCATGCTTGTCTCTACTAATATCTTACTGTGGTTTAGCACAGACATTTACAAAATGTGTTTCTAATTGCTGATACAAAAATTATTTTTCTAGTTGTCATTTCTAAATAGTGACCTACTGCCTCTCATTTGACCTAATTCATAAAATGTCTTCTTTTTAGTCACTATTCTCTTCAAAATTTCTCTGGCCTGGGTCTTTGTGCTGCCTAAGTAAAAGAATCTAGTTAATTAGAGTGTCCTATAGTCTTTATGGAAACTGTATCACTGGTTTTAAATCAAATATACTTCTTACATTAGGATAGTAAGATTCCAATGTTTACACAAGAAGGCATTTTAATACTCTTTAACATGCTTTCAAAATAGTATCTCAAAGAAACATACTATGGAAATACTTTCTCCTATTATTTTTAATCAACTTTATGAAGACATTACTTCTACATAATAAAATTCACCAAGTTTAAAGGTATATACAGGGTGGGGCAAAAGTAGGCTTACAGTTGGCCATATGGAAAATAATATAATTAATAAATAATAATATAAGAATAAGCTCTGTATTTCATGTACCCACAACCATAAAGCTACTCTTGCCCCACCCTGTATAATTCAATGTTTTAACAAATGCACAGTCATGTAATGGCCAAGAAAATCAGGACATATGATATTTCTATCACTCCAAAAATATTCCCTCATGCCTTTTTGCAGTCAGACCCCCCTTCCCACAGGCTCATCGCAGAAGATCAGTAATTCTCCATCTTCTTTTTGTCACTGTTTGGCTTTCCTAAAAACATCACACCAATAAAATCTCATGTTGCCTTTTCTTTTGTACCTATATTCTTTCACACAGCAGAACGTTTTGAGATTTATGTTGCTGTGTGCATCATTGATTTTTTTTTTTCATTTTATTGCTGAGTAGTATTTCATTATATGGATATACCACACTCTATATATCCATTCACCAGTTGACTGACATTTGGAGCTATTATAAATAAAGTAGCTATAAGCAGTCACAAAAGTTTTTGCATTGACACATTTTCATTTCTCTTAAGTAAATATCTAGGAAAGGAATTAGCAAGTCATATGATAACTACAGAATATGATAATTTAGTCATTCTAGTGGGTTGGTAATGGCATTTAATTGTGGCCTCGTATTTCTCTAACTAATTATACTGAGTATATTTCCATGGCATTATTGTCACAGATATAGCTTTTTGGTAAAATGTCCAAACATTTGCCCATTTATTTACCCAAGTGTTACCATTTTATCAGTCACTCAAATCTTTAAAATGACTTTTCTGCTATGCAGTGATTAAACTTGATAAGTTATGGGTTGGTAGAAAAAGGCAAATGCACTCACCATGTGAGATTAAATTACATTCATGCCTAATAAGCCAAGGATCTAAGATCTTATTGGAAGAAAGATGACCACAGAGAGCAGGACCCAACGCAGCACAGCCGAGCTCAGAGCTCACCTTCTTTGGGGTGGGCTGAGGAACAACAGCACTCACTGTCAGCATCAGCATGTGCATTGATTCTGAGAAACTGAATGATGCTACACCACCACTGTTTACCACGCCAAAAGAGTTTACACTAACCATATCTTTACTCCTATTTTGTTTCCCTTCTTCCCCCCCGCCCCAAATAATAACAATAGGATATTTTGATTCTTGCATTAAACAGCATCAGCAAGACCACAACCTTATCTAAGGAAGAAGTCAGAGCCAGAACAAGGGTCCTTGATCAGTATCTCTGCCTCTACCTATCCAGTAAAGCCCATTTATACTCAGTCTACCCACTGACTCAGAATCTTAAATGGGTGGTTTGAATATGAATTTAGTGAGAGGAGAAAAACAAATTCATTTTTCTCACATTATCTTTGAGATGATCTTTAAGCTTTAGGTGAGGTAGTCAACTAATGAAGTTGGAAAGAGAAATAAGCAGAGTATGAGAAAGGACTGTGAAACAAAGTAAGTAAATCAAAAGCAAAGACTGGTATGGAATCAGATCACAAGTCACCTGTAAGACACCAGAGAAGCAAGCACAAGCAGGAAAGTCCTCTCTGGGGATGTGCCCTGGCAAGGGAACAAAGGAGTGCACGAGATGCTTGACAAACCCTGTAATAAATTTGACCTCAACAATAATCAAATCAGTGAACATGTAAGTAATAATTATATCCCATTCCTCCCCATCTGGTACAATGATGAAAAAGGAGGTATGTATATTGTGGGTTAGGGCACATAGGATAGACACTCTCACATACTGTACATGAGAACATTCATTGGTACTATCACTCTGGGAGTCAATATCATTCCATGGATCAAACTTTGCTTTTTTTAAATTTATCTTTATTGTTGAAAGTATTACATTATGTCCCCTTTTTCCCCCTATTGAGCCGCTCCACCCCCATTTCCTCCCCCTCCCCAGGCCTTAACTGTACTATTGTCTGTGTCCATAGGTTATGCATATATGAATATAATTTCTTTGGTTAATCTCTTCCCGTAAGCCCTCTTCCTTCTGAAATATGTCAGTCTGTTGCATGCTTTAATGTCTCTGGTTCCATTTTGTTTATTTTGTTCATTAGATTCCACATAAAAGTGAGATCATGTGATACTTGTCTTTCTCTATCTGGCTTATTTCACTTAGCATAATACTCTCCAGGTCCAACCGTCCCCGTCCCCCCGCCATGGTATCTCAAAGGGTAAGAGATCCTTCTTTTTTACTGTTGCATACTATTCCATTGTGTAAATGTAACACAGCTTTTTTATCCATTCATCTACTGATGGGCACTTGGGCTTTTTCCAGATCTTAGCTATTGTAAATAATGCTTCTATGAACATAGAGGTGCATATATTCTTTCTGATTGGTGTTTCAGGTTCCTTAATATATAATCATAGAAGTGGGATCACTAGGTCAAATGGGAGTTCCACTTTTAATTTTTGAGGAAACTCCATACTGTTTTCCATAATGGTTGTACCAGTCTGCATTCCCACTGGCAGTGCACGAGGGTTCCTTTTATTCCCCACCCTTGCCAGCATTTGTTATTTGTTGATTTTTTAATGGTAGCCATTTTGACAGGTGTGAGGTGGTGCCTCACTGTCATTTTATTTTTCATCTCTCTGATGCAAATTAGTGATGTTGAGCATCTTTTCATGTCTCTTGACCATTTGTATGTCCTCTTTGTAAAAGTGTCTAGTAAGGTCTTCTGCCCATTTTTGTATTGGATTGTTTGTCTTTCTTTTGTTGATTTGTATTAGTACTTTATATATTTTGGAAATTAACCCCTTATCAGATGTATCATTGGCAAATATGTTCTCCCATACAGTGGGTTCCCTTTTCATTGCGATGTTGGTTTCTTTTGCTATGCAGAAGCTTTTTAGTTTTGATGTAGTCCCATTTGTTTATTTTTTTTCCTTTGTTCCTCTTGTCCTAGGTGATGTATCAAACTTTTCAACATCTCAGGCATTTCTACCTAGAAATCCTACTTGCATTAGTTTATCTTAAGGAAATAATGAAGCAAAAATTCATTGCAGAATTTATAACAGTAAAGAAACTGTATAGAGACTCAACAAGCCAACAGGATAGCATATTAATTAAATCATGAAACATCCATACAGTGCAATTCTTAAAACCACTAAAAATATGTAATAGAAGACAACTGAAGATTGAGGATGGGTCCATGATATTTTTATTAAGTAAAAAGGAAGTTTATAAAATGATATATGTTTTATGATCTCAGTGTTATAAAACACACATACATGCATGCATGTACATTCCTATCTAAACATGTAGACATACACTCCTAAAGACTGAATAATATACATTTTTGCAAAAGGCACCTATCTCGGGATCATAAGCATCCTGCAGTTTTATTTGGGCTTTTCTTTAAAGTAGGACATACC
Source organism: Eptesicus fuscus (assembly GCF_027574615.1). Taxonomy (NCBI): domain Eukaryota; kingdom Metazoa; phylum Chordata; class Mammalia; order Chiroptera; family Vespertilionidae; genus Eptesicus; species Eptesicus fuscus. The sequence goes on along the minus strand of NC_072478.1, from coordinate 66,375,773 downwards.
AAGGTTCCTAAGGAACAGGCTAGGAAAGTTCTATGTTGCTGATTCTTGCTTTGCTGAGTGACATACTCCCACTGAGGGGAAGAGTTACAATGCTTAATGAAATAGACGGACACTGCATGGGGGAAGTTAGTGGTGTAGCTTGTGGAGAAAGAAAGAAGAATAGGTCGAATAGGGAGGGAGAAGGAAAACAGAAGATTTTAAGAAACTTTGCATTGTGGTATGTGATTGCACTGCTCGCTCTTCTGTCATCTCATGAGAATGTCAGTAAATGCTACAGCACTTGACAATACTTTCAGAATTGCCTTTGTGATGGCAGAGCTTGAGGAAAATGTTGCTTATTGGATTTGTTTTGATGGAAGTTTTTGGCGATGCAACAAAATGCTGAGCCTGGGCTCTGAGGGAATATTTTTATTTCATATAGGAGAAGACCATGCATGCCCACATGGCTCGGCAAAGCCCTGGGCACCAATTCAAAGAGAAAAAGCAACAGATGGGATATAAATACTGATAAGCAAAAATACTCATCTTAGTATCCAAGCCATGGTGGATCAGGCATGAGAGCTCACACTAAAGGTGACAGAGAGCAGACATTCACACAGAAAGGCAGCTGGCATTGGTGATGGCCAACAACAAATGTCAGAAACTAAGTCACTGGGAGACTCAGGTTCAGGATAAGAAATTCAACTCAAGGCACACCACAGAGGTAAGTACAAATCAAGAGCCCACACCCTGGAGGGCACAGAATACGTATCACCAGCCAAATATTTTAGGATGGAACTTTTAAAAGAAAACCAAATCATTTGGACACCGGGATGCCAAAAACAGAGGGCAATGTTTATTCAAGCCTTAGCCATTGATTTGTTTTTATAGCTCTTATTAAGCTCCCCTGCCTTACACAAGGATTGTACCTAGAATGTAAACTAGTTCTAAGACTAAAACTGAAGGGAATAAAGTAGTAGCAGATTAATAAAAATGTGAGTTTTGGAAACCAGGCAAACTATTACACTTCTCATCAATCATGAATTTCTAAAACCAAAAAAACTTTCCTCAAAGGTCAAATTCCACTTCAAAAATAAACATTGAGTACTGAAAACAAATAAACTCGCAATTATATCAAGATTCTGGAGTGCTCCTGCCATTTAGTTCTAACCAGGACAGCATTTGCATCAACAAAAGTAACAAGAATTTGCTTTGTGCCCCTTCCCAGGCAATACTGACATATGAGATATAAAGCTTGGGGAGGTAAACTGAGCTTCAAACAAGAGTCAAGACTTTCCTACAGAAAAATAGGAAAAAAATATTGGTTTCACTATCAGCAAGGCTAACACAGAACACCTCACCAATAATCTTACCCTGGTTTATCTAAAAAGTACACCAAGGAAAACATGGAAGAAAGAAAAATACTACAGTGTCTTATTAATATGAATTCAATATGCACTTATGCCCCATGTTTGGCAACTTCTGGTGTAACCCCTCATCTCTTGGAAAACCTAGAAATGAGAAAATATATCTAAACCTACCAGGATGACCTTACAATTTTATGCCACTCAGCCTGCACACTAAAACGGTAAAGAAGCTCATAGGGCTTACATTTTCCCATATTTTAATATCAGCATGTTTTTTGCCTGGGATGTTGCAGTAAAATATAGAGCTCTACATTCTGCAGAGGCTCCGAATGTAGTGGCTCCGTAGGAAGATGCACTACTTGCTAGTGTAAACCGTGCAAGATTAGGAGTTAAGCCCTCTGAATTAACCTGATGATGAAAAACTGATAGTGACAAAGGGACATGAAAAAGAAACTAAGATGCCAATGAAGACTCTAGAACAGTGGTCAGCAAACTCATTAGTCAACAGAGCCAAAGATCAACAGTACAACGGTCGAAATTTCTTTGGAGAGCCAAATTTTTTAAACTTAAACTCTATAGGTAGGTACATTGTTATTACCTTAATTAGGGTACGTGGTATTTTGTGGAAGAGCCACACTCAAGGAGAGCCGCATGTGGCTCGCGAGCCGCGGTTTGCCGACCACTGCTCTAGAAGAATGCTTACTAAAGCGATTAACACCAGCCCTGGCCAAAAGGGTCACACCATCTGGCTGTGCAGGTGCATCTACCTTGCAGTTCAACAGTGAGGCCACATAAGCTCCATGTTACCCAAGAGGAAAATGTATTGCTCATCACTGTGAATGCAGTCCTGACACCAGCCAAGTGCTCAATAAGTTTGTACTGAGGAAATGAACTGATGCAACAATGACTAGGCGAGGCTCTGAGCAGAAATGAATTAAACTGAAAGAGGACATTCTGAGGAGCAGCCTAGCCTACAATTCACCCGAAGGGCACTCGCTCCGACTCCAAATCCTCTCTAACACAGAAGCACAGCCCTCTGCCCAGGAGCCCCGGCAGCACACACTTTGGGCCCTTCAGTCCTGGTTGTTTCCAGAAGAGCGGCGCCACTGAGACGGCCTACTCGGGACTCTGGTAGGAGAATGGGTGACACATGAATCGACCCAAGAGAACAGTGAGAGCAGCTACCACTTGGTCAGTTCTTGGCCCCTGCCAGGCATGCTGTACTAACCACTCTCCAGGCTTTACCCGTTTACTCTTCACAAACTACTATGAGGTGTGTATTATTATCCTCATTTTACGGAGGAGGAAACTGAGACGCCTATAGGTGCGGCTACTTATGCAATATCATATGGCTAATAAAAAGTGAAACTAGGACTTGAACTGGCTCTGTCTAATCACAAGGACTTCTTTCTATTACAACACCGTCTGGAAAGACAGAGTAGCTGCTGGTTTCCAGAGGTTCCAAGAGACTAATTATATTCAATCCCGTCAAGTTGATCCCAAACCTCAAAACCAATGCGCTATAGCAGGGTCATGCTCGCCACCCTGGAACAGAATCCCCTGTGACAGCTCCAGACTTTATATCACACGTTTCCCACGCGTGAGACAATTTTTATTGACATCTGTAATCTGGTGATAAATGGAATAGAAGAAAGGTGGGGGGGGGGGGGAAGCAGTAAGAGGAATAGCTGAGGGAGGAAATTAAGAAAAATAACAAAAAGGCAAAGCTATGAAAAGGAAAGGGAGAACCAGAGGCTGAGACAGACACCAGATTATTATTTGAAAGCTGTTACTCTGCTAAATGAAATCTGGGACTCCAGGGCCTTTGAAAAATAAGTGTGAAGAAATGAGAGACTTTTGCCAGTAGACCCAGTAAAAATAAGCAGCTACCACAGTGTAGGCCATTGTTTTGAACCTTCTTTAGCCTACTTACTAAATTTAAACTCAACACCCAGTTTCATGAATTCTTTCCACTGCTTTTCTATTTGTATGTTTTTAGTGCAGGTTGAAATCAGAACTGTCACTGTTCCTTTTCTCCATCTTTCCAGTAAGGCCTAATAACAGACCCCCTTAGGTCCCTGCATCACCAGACTCACAATGCTTGCACACATCCCACTGTGTTTGTTTTTAAGAGTCTTTGCACTGCTTTTTTTTTCCTGATCTCCTTATGACTTTATTTTGCCCTATGATTACTACCTTTACCTAAAGAAAGCTAGATTTAAGTAATTTATCTAGTGGTACTTATGTTTTCTCCTGCAAAATTAGACAACTATGCTGTGAACTCCAAAACCAAGCCTTCAGCATCATATTGGTTTGATGTAGCTTTACTTTGAACTTTCAAGTCACTTTAATCAACTGATCCCTCTAGCCAGAACCAAGTGGTTAGTCATGTCAACGCAACCCCGGCTGGCATACTAGGCTTCCTCACCATCCGTCCTCTACCACGTCACACCATGCAGAATTAACATTGTATTTACCATTCACCAAGTGCCAGGCACTGGACTCGGTGCTATTCTCCAGTCATGGATAAACTACATAAACCTTTTTCTTCTCTCATGCACCCAGGCTACAGAATATTCTATGAAAGAGTTAAGATATGGGTCATACTTCCCACTATATTCTCTTACTGCCCAGTCTTAACCAAGCTCTTAAGTTTGTTCAGAAATTCATGCCTTCATTCATATTTATAAATATCTCTTCAGCCCCTACCATGTGCCCAGCCTAATCTTAGGCACTGGAAATATGATGAATAAATGAATCAGATAAAATCCCTGCCACCGTGAAGCTTATAGTTTATGTGAAAGACAAAATAAAAATATACAATACAATGTCAAGTAATGATAAGTGTTATGAAGAAGCAGGGATCTATCTAAATGTAGTTCCCTAACACAGCCCCTTTAGTGGCTATTCCTTTTCATTTTACTCTAGGTCACCCTACCAGGAAAACAACCCAGACTAGCTAAAGTTTTGAACAAAGGCAAGGGAAAACTAAACTGGATTATGGAGGAAAGAAGTAATAAATATCAATTATGACCTTGAGACCAGCTTAAGTACCAAGAGCTATAGTTTGTTTCACTAATCATCTTGACTCAAGATTTTTAGATGATGGCAACTGGCCATTGCTTTGAAGAAGACACTATACTAATTGGAATTGTACTTCTCCTTATAAGGATAAATAGAAGCACCTTTTTCTCTCAAAAATAGAGACACTATAATGTGGGAGCTAAATATCATGGGAGAGTAAATGTAGATTTATATCAGACACAATTTATGTCCAATCTCAGATAGGTCCAGCTCCCAGGACTTAAGCTGTCTTATACTTCTAGTAAGCTCAGTTACCAAAAATGGGCAAGAAATGTAAAATTTTTAATTAGTGGTTCTGTTTTATAGACATTTACAGACTGATTTACATCTATCTTTCACATGACATAACAATAATCAACGAATTAGAACATAAATAGTTAATAGACTTAACGCTAATACTTTGACACACAATTCAATCAGTCTTCATTATTATACAGAAATTTGGGGATATTATACTGACTCTGATCGTCACGGTGAACATCATCTATCAAAGTTTTAGCAAAGCATAGGAGTGACAATTAATAGTGAGTTCAGTGACTGAATGCTGGATGTCAGAAATTTTCATGACTAAAAATGTTCTCTTTTTCTTTTCTATTTCAAGAGAACATAGTGAGGAATGTATACATATATTCCCTCAAAGTAAAACTGATTTTCTTTCCCAGGAACAAAGAATATTTCAAGCAAAATGGCCCACTGGGGTCCAATACAGTAGAAGAATGCACCAATAAACACAGAGCATAACAGATCCATTCCCATGCCGGTTATTTGCTACTAGGCAGCATGAAATCGATACACTTTTCCAGTTCCCTATCATTACTAAAGGAACATTTACCTTTTGTCTTTACCAGGTCTAGATATAAGTCTCCTGTGTGGCTACTCTACAGTTCCTTAAACTCACACAGTAGAACTTCATGCTGTGCTGTACAATTTTACCCTGAATTCAGAGAGTACATAATCATTTTCTATAATTCATTCATTGCCATGTATGTCATCATTTTACTTAACCTAATTATTAAAACTAGTTGCTAAGATAACTACTTTTTTACCTTCAATCTACTTAAAACAGTGCTTCTTTATCCTCTGTCCATAGCCTTTCTCCTGTCTTAAAGACAGCGGCCCTTTTCAAACTAGAATAAATTCCAATCTTTGTGCCTGCCAGCTGCTGTACCTGATGATCATCAATATCTGACCACTGTTTTAATCAGGAGTCACTGAAAATATTCTCCCAGCCCATTCTTATGTTCTTACACAATGTCTTTGATCTACTCCCCATGGCTTTTCCCCAGCTAGAAATGCAAGGCCCATCATTTGATCCATGATCTCTCTGTTCCAGATCAACCCCAGTTCTCATTGCAGGGGTAAAGTGAGCCAGACTCCTGCACCGGACCAATTGGCCGGCAGACGTAGAATCTAGAGCTGCCAACAGACAGTGACACTGATAAATTCCTTAGAGGTGGCTTTACATGTCTCCCTTAAATTAGCACAAATATTAAGAGTAAAGAGCTGCTTTAGGAGAGGCTGGCCAAGGCAAAATTTTGGACCAATTGAAGTTTCTTTGGAGGACCCAAGCCTCCCCGGTGGAGCCCTTCCAGAAAGGCCGGAGCACCACATGTGAAGCAATCAAACATTGGTGTTTCTCCTCCTTTATGTTGATCTTAATAATAAAATTCATAGGAGAGGCTCTCTTAGCTCTTACTTAAAATGTAGAGCAAATGTGTCACTATTTCCTTTCTTATGTGAATTTCCTTTTCAAACACAATGCAGATGTATACAACTAAAGGCTCTGTTCCCATGGGAGGTACTGGCGGTATCCAGAAGTAAATTCAGGGAGTCTAGTGGTCACAGGTTGCTTTTCTGTGTACCATGCTCAGATTTTGCCATGAAATGCCACCCTTACCTTTGAACAAAGGTGTGGTGGGACCAACACAATCACTTTGGCTCCCCTAGAGTTGATGTTTTCAGCAGAGTGTCTCCAAAGCTGACCACCTGTGGTTTCCATGCCAATGCCAAGAGAAGCACCCTAGAATGGATGTGCTTTCCTTCCTGTCTACTCCACGGCTTCTCTGCTTCCTGCACTTGTAGTGTCCAATTCTGAATCTATAGTTGGCCAACAAATGCCATTTTTTGCTATTTCCCAGAGACTCTTTCTATTGCAACTAAAGAATTTAAACTTACAAAAGGAGGACAGTTGAATCAAGAATAGTCATTATCAGTTGCCTGAAAATCACTGTATGTGGGCAATGGCCTACACTGTCTTTGCAGCAGGCAGCCTCTACTTCAGATTTTAGAGAAACTACAAGCACGGATCTTGTGTCACTTCCAGTTAAAATTCTCTCTTACACATAGCCTCAATTCTCCTTGGTGTTAATCTATTTCCAGTCTCCAACCTTGGCAAGATAGACACGGAGCTACATAATACTAATTAGAATTTTTTTCATTTTAATTGGAATGAGAATTAGGTTTTTTAGGAAAATCACTAACTCTTCATGGTACTATCCCAAAAGTCCAACAATAATATTAGTAAAACACTTTAAGAGGAACAGTGGCCAGAGAGATAAAACAGAAATCAAAACTGTCATAGGAAAAGGGCTGAAGGAAATTTGTTTATTTTAGGCAAAAGAAAATTTAAGAATACATGACGGCGATCTTCAAATATGTAGAAAGGTCAAAACTGAGCATTAAATATGCCATATTTAGTTCCATGCGAGAAATGCCTTTCTACTACAATTTCCCAAAAAAAAAAAGAAAACTTAGCTGCACAGGTAGAAAGTCCCCCACCTCTGGAAATATGGAAGAAGAGGCATAAATGACATTTGCGTGGAAGGTTAGAGAATTCAAGTCTTAGGTTCTATCTGTCTTTGTACCTTAAACAAAAATTTAATTTCTTCTGCTTCAAAATTCATAGAACAATGCTGGCTAATATCTATTATGACTAAAGTATGCTTCATGCAAAAGGTGGTCGTGTGTGGAAAGAAACAGAGGAACGTCTGGGCGTTACCCCCAAACGTAGTACAGTTTGCCTTTTGATTTCCTTTCTAAAACGGGGCTCCTTGGATTTAAGCCTTCTATGTTAAACATAATTAATTCTCCATGTGCAGTTTACAATATATGTCACCATTTTGAAGCAGGGGGAAAAAGCCGTCCAGGACACAGTGGCAGATTTACTTACTTATACTTTGGGTTGGCAAATCCAAGATAGTCTCATCTCAGAGAAGCAGGAACAGTTTATTGGCTAAAGCTTTCATATTAACACGAACAGATTTTTCTATCATCATTTCCATGATGGAAGATTTTAGCTCTACATTTATAGTATTTACAAAGGGTGGTAGGCACATGCTTTATGCAAGTTTTCTAATAAGGGGCTTCCAGATCAGTGGCTGATGAAGTAATAAATTTAAGTCTCTGCATTCCATGGGCAGTTAAGGCGCAGTAAAAGTTTGTTTTATAACAACAGCTTAACTTGTTACAGTGTCATAATATTTTTCTATCCACACCGCAAAAGACCCTGGCGATGCAATCTACGCATAGAATCAATGCTAACTCTGTCGAGCACGTTACTGTAGCAAAGGAGACATGGATTGGCAACTGCAAGCAGCCACAATAATGTCAGTCCTAAACTAACCATTCTGTTCCTTGCCTCTTCCTACCAATTTTAATATTTTTGTAGCTAAAAATAGACCTCAAAATCAACTAACCATTAAGAAAGAGACTTTATGTTCCCTAAGTTTACTAAAAATATATTAAAAAGAAACATTAGCATTACACACATATCACATGCATGGACTGTCAAACTTTACAAAGAAGCAAACTGAAATAAACTCATTACAAATATGCAAGAAAAATTTTCCTTCATGTTGTCTCCATAAAGGGTCATATCCACAACTGACGTAGGGAATTTAACTCATTAACTTAAATAATTAGAAATTAATTGACCTGGGGAGTTGAAGGCAGCCTGAATGCATGAATGTTATATAGCCTGTCTTTCATCAAAACAATTCAGGTTCAATATTCAATATTCCAGCATGGGACCAACCAGTCACTCAATAATCATTTACATAATTAAACATTGAAAACAACATACAGATATTATTCCTTTCCTTTATCTTTATTCACTATTTTTATTTGTTACCTGGTCACTTGAAAATATATAAAATGTTTATATATTTATTAAGGTCCTTCACTAAGTTATCTTTAAGTTTTTTAAAGTATGCCTGTTGTTATGTTGTCTATATACCTTAAAACAATTATTTAAAAGAACCTGACAAAGAAAAGAATGACAGAATTGGAAAGTCATTTAGCCTACTAAATGCTTCACTACCTTTCAAAATTGATAAATTCTGGACAGACTAGAAGAAAATTAGATGCCTATCACATTTGAAGTAAAGACATAACCTTATTTTACTCTTCCAGATTTAAAATCCACAACCCAGACACAGTTTTGAAGACAAAAAGTGAGGAAGATAGAAGTGAGGAAGAGGCATACATGTTGCTAAGACGATTGGAACTCCAAGCAGGTACCTTGCAACTTGTGCTACATAGGAAATAAACAGCGAAAAGCATCATGGAAGGTTCCCATCCTACTGCTTCTGGAATGTGTGTTCAGTTCTTAAATACTATTTAATATTTAACAATAGTGTTACGTACTTCTTAAAGACTAGACAATACTTAAGAACATCAACAACCCAGAATATAGTCAGAGGTAAGTGGTTAGGTGGAAAGTCATTTGAAACTATGTCAAGAGGAACAGGTGAAGATAAGATTGTTTAGAGTAAGAAAAATCAGCAGATTAAGAAAGATCCATGAGAAATAGTCTCAACTCTGAAAGCTTTTCATGGGTAAGAGGGTTCAGAATTTTTGGTATGTTAAGAAGTTTCAGGGATACAAATTTAGCTCAATTACAGGAAAATATTTTAAAATGAAGAATGTTTGAAGATGAAACTGGCCACCACATGAGACTAGTAGACCTTCTATTGATGGAGCTATTCTGGTGTAGGCTGGGTAATTACTTGGCAGAAATGTTATAGAGGGAATTCGAGAAATTGGTTGATGAATACCTGAACTATATGAGTTTTAAAGTACTTTTTCTGAATTCTAAAATAGAAATGCTATACTCTCAGAGGTTTCACCATATTCCCTACAATGGGATTCCCACTGTTCCCTCAGAGTACCTATTATAAGCCTGGTAGAAAAGAGGACTTGACTTAAAGATAGTGAAAAGTCATAGAAAATTGAAAATGCAAGAATGAAAGTGATCCATAAAGATCAGCGTGCACATGTGTGTTCACACACAAACACACACACATTCACTACCAAGCCTAACCTGAAATTAACAAAAAGCCTTGAATGGAAGCATGAAGAATAATATGCTAAATCTCAAATATAAATATTTTGCTCATAAAACACAAATTGTGGTTAGCTAATTCAAGGCTGCATTAAGGTAGATGTGACTAGACAGATGACTAGACACAGGATAAAGTTTACTAAAGTAGATCTAGAGTTTTCCCAAATCTCATATCAAATGAGCCCTGAAGTTTTCCTGTATTTTTTTTTTACTTTTTTACAATAAAAATAAATATCAGAATAAAAACAGTCAGACTGTTTTCAATGAAGAATCCTATGTCAGTTTTCGTTCTTTTGAATAACTTTGCTGGCCTCCCATCCAGAGATGAAGTCCACATTCCCTCCCCTCAAACCTGGACTCTGTGACTGATGGACCAATAGAAGACACCAGAACTAATGCAGTGCCGGTTTCCATACCAGGACTTTAAAAAATTGGCAGCTTCCACTTCCCAGCTCTTGGGACACTCTTTCTTGGAACTCAGCCACCATTCTGTGAGGAAGTTCAAGTACCCGACAGAGAGGCCCACATGGGAAGGAATTAAGGTGCCTGGCCTTTGGCCCCAGCTGAGCTCCCCGCCAACTTGAGTCAAAGCCATATAAGTGACTCATCTTGGAAGTGATCCTCCAGCCCCCCCATCAAGTCATCTCAGCTAACACTCTGTGGAGCAAAAACATGAGCCTTCCCCACTGACGCCTGCAAATTTGAAAGCTAAATAATAGTTGTTCTTTTCTAAGTACCTAAGTTGGAGCGGGGAGGGTTGTTATGCAACAATGGATGACCAGAATCAAAACCAAAACTGGCACCTGCCACATGCATCTTACTTTGCTCTCTAGAACCTAGAATGCTGATTCCCCAACTCTTCTTGTAACTTTGTCTATTGGATCTTTTTTTCCTGGGTTTTATATATATGGAGTGCACTGTGGGGAATATTTCTTGAAAGATCTAAATGAATTAACTGCAACATTGATTTGAGAATTTCATGGCACTCTTTAAGATCATTACAGATATTGGAAAACCAATCACAAAAGTGAATATAGGAATCATCCTAAATGGGGGGCATGGGAGTTGGGGGGCACAGAATATAAATATATACCTTTATGAAAATCATTCACAGTTCTCCTTACCCTATTCCACAAGAATATTCTGAACTAGAAGGAATTCTATATATCACTTAGTCCATTCCATGACATTTAATTGTACATCATGCAATAAATGAGCAGCAGGGACAAGTCTCAAAGGTAGGCATCACAACTCTTCCCTACATGTGTATATACAAAGCACAAATTCCCTTGAAAATTAAACCAAATAAAAGTAATGTAGAGGGGGGAGGGGCAGGAAGAGATTAACCAAATAATTTGTATGCATATATGCATAACCCATGGACACAGACAACAGTATAGTGAAGGCCTGAGGAGGATGAGGGAGGAGGGTGGAGGAGGTCAGTGGGGGGTGGGAGTAAGGGGGACATCTGTAATACTTTCAACAATAAATGCAATTTTTTAAATTAATGTAGAGCTTAAATCTATAAAAATGTGTTTAGAGCTACAATAGCAGTCCTCAAGGATTTATACATTTCCTGTGGTTAATGGCCCTTTGCTGAGCAGTATAAATGATAGGAATAGAAGGTACATAGTCTTTGCCCACAGAAGCTCATATTGTTAAGTACACATGTCAAGAAATTATAGAACTATGAGGGGGTATCCAAAGTAAGGGAAGACTCAGAATAGTGTTAGATTTGTCAAGAAAGTCTCCAAACACATGTGGAATACATTAAGGAAACCATGCCATTGAAACTCAGGGACTACAGTAGGAAGCGAGCAGAATTAATAATGGATACACATTTGCTGAGGATGTTAAATAGAATATTCTTGAATGCCTTGTTGAAGTATTTAGATTTGCTCCAACAAACAAGGAGTCACTGTAGTAATTTAACATTTTGCACCCTCAACAATCTCTTTATTTCATAAGAAATCCAAGCTTATGAGCATGCTGTTCGCTCTGCATAAAATAACCTTCCTCTTTTGTGACCTGACAAATTCCAATTCATCCTTTAAAATAAGCTCAAAGACACCTTCTCTGTAGAGTCTTCTTTAACTTGAGGTCCTATCCAACTACCTGGAAGCTCTTCTTAAAAATAATTTTATAGCATTCACCACTTTATGCTAGAATTCATTTGCTTAATGCCCTTTTCTTACTCTCTGGTGTGTGAATTATTAAGTTCATGTACTACTCCTTACTCCTACCATAATGCCTGGCACAGGTCAGACACATAGTAAAATTTATTATTAATACATGTCAAAATTAAAAATTAAGTGTGTATTATTTTCTTTTTTGTTTGTTTATTTTGATGAAGCCTAAAAATGGCTAGTCTATTTTTTCCCCTCTTTATTGATTAAGGTATTACATATGTGTCTTTATCCCACTATTGCCCTCCCACCCTCCACCCCCCACTCATGCCCTGACACCCCTGGTGTCTGTGTCCATTGGTTAGGCTTCTATGCATGCATACAGTCCTTTGGTTGATCTCTCTCCCTTACCCCCACCTTCCCCTACCTTCCCTCTGAGGTTTGACTGTCTTATCCATGTTTCTCTGTCTCTGGATCTGTTTTTGTTCATCAGTTTATGTTGTTCATTATATTCCACAAATGAGTGAGATCATGTGATATTTATCTTTCTCTGATTGTCTTATTTCGCTTAGTATAATTTCTTCTACTCTGAGAGCTGATAACCAAATTTTATGCAGCATGTAAGAGAAAGTTAATCCAATAAAACTACCCTCAATCACTCAGGATACTAAATACTGATCTTCTTCCTCAAGAAAATTTGATTGCTAAATATGAGCCTGGTATTTGCCAAAAATTCCATGAAACAAGCAATAAAATTATATCATTTCTCCATAGGCATAAAATGCTCTGAACTAAAACACTAGAAAAAGATAAACTATAGTTAATCAAAGTATGGCAGTTAGCATCTGAGAATAAATTCTAGGTAGATTTAGTGTAAATTCAATTACTTTTCATCATGGATTGCCATGAAGAGTTTTTACAGTTATTACTGTCAGTACTACGCCCTATCTTTATAATCTACTTCCATTTCAATGCCAAATGTGAGGAAGACAGCTCAAGATTTCCAGGGACATTCAGCTTCAGACATGTCAGACCATAGGGGACTCATTCAGAAATCATGGCCAATGCTAAATCAGGAAACAAACCTAAAGAGCCACTTTTATATGACACTTTAAACAGCACGAAGGGAAAAGTCATGAAACTACTTATATAGAACATCTGAGGTAGAATTTCAGCTCAGGGTGGGCCTTTGAAAACTTGAATAAATTTTTATATACACTTAAAATTTTTTCTTTAGTCAGCTTCTGTCTTATTTTAAATTCTGCAGATTTCATTGTATTGTAAATTTTTAAAAAAAGAAAAAGTCCAAACCTCACATTATAAAGGGAGAGAGAAAAAAATCCCACTAGAACACTTTTTCTTTGATAGAAATCTGTCTAATAAATTATAATTCCCTTGAATTTGTGTTTTCAGCAAATTTCTATAAAATGTGTGAGATTGAAAAAACAGTTCTCTCATAAACTAAATCATAGGAAAATCTGACATAGAATTCATTATTCATCAATAATTAAATTATTTATCATATACTTAAAGCAATAGATATTGATTCAAAACTGATTTATATTCTATCTCTTAGGAATGATCAAACAATTGTTCAATGGAGTAATTGCTATAATATCAGTAAGCACTCAGGGAAATGTACAAAAAGAGAGAGTAATTAACTACCTGGAAAAGTTAGGAAAAACATGATACCTCATCTTTAAGGATTCAAAGTAGTTTAGATAGCACGGATAGCATATACAAAAAAATAGAGGCACAAAAATAGAAGAATCTATTCAGCAAATTTCAATAGCTTAATATGGCTAGAGGCTATAGATTAGGGAGGAAAGTGGCAGGAAATTGGCTGGAAAGGCAATAAGAACCCATGAAAGTTTAGTGTTTGTGGGAAGAACAAATTAATAAGATTTATGTTAAGAAAAATAACTCTGTACCATCATGAAGAAGGGGCTGGAAAATGTAAAGCTAGGAGCAAGAAGGTTAAGTAGGCCAATGAAAAATGAAAATGAAAATGATCAAGATATAAGGAAGGCATAAGATGGACAGTAGGGAGCAGATAGTAGAGTCCCAAGGTAGAATCAACAGAACTTGATGACTAGCAGATGAAACAGAGATGTGACTATAATAACCCCAGGATTTCCAAGGTGAGGACTACATGGATAGTGGTGACATTAATCAAAATAGAGTATTAAAGAGATGAAGCAGCTTTGGGGGAGAAGAGATAACAATGAGTTCAGGTTTATTTGTGTTGGCTTTGATTTCAACCCTGGGCATCCAGGAAATATGGGTCTGGAACTCAGAATAAATGTCTGGACTGAAATTACAGATTTGGGAGCCAGCACAGAAATCAGGAAGTGAACTGAATTGTGTGCACAGTGAGAAAGGAGCCAAGGTAAACTGAGAAGGAAAGACTAGAGAACCAAGAGAAAAAATGATCAGTGTGCTAGGGGGTAAGGAACACAGCATTTTTAACCAGGATGTATCTGGAAGTGTTTGCTAGAAGGTAATATGGAAATCTGAGTATCTGGAGACCTTCCAGTGTAGATTGATGAGGAATCTAGTATTTAGAGGAGGAATGAGAAGCCTCCTTAGGGTGGGGGTTGGGGGGAAGAGTGAGGAGGAAGACCCTCATCCTTAAGCAAGAGACTAGAGGCACAGAAGTTTGGCGTAAGAATAATGGATTGGGAATTTTCAACATGGATGCCAAGGCATTTTAATGGGTAAAAAATGGCCTTTTCAATAAATGGTGCTAACAACTGGATAGATACATGCAAAAAAAAAAAAATGAAGTTAAACTCCTTCCTCATACCATACACAAAAATTAATTCAAAATGTATCATAAACCTAAATTTAAGAACTAAAACTAAAAGACTCTTAGAAGAAAATATAGGATTAAATATTGGTGACCTTGGGTTAGTTAAAGCCTTCTTGGCTATGACATGGAAAAAAAACAAGCGACAAAGAAAAAATATGTAAGTTGGACTTCATAAAAAATGAAAAGCTTTTGTGCTTCAAAGGATACCATCAAGAAATTGAAAAGGCTACTCACAAACAGGAAAAAATATTTTTAAATCATACATCTGATAAGAGACTTGTACTTAAAATATATAGAGAACTCTTACAACTCAATAATTAAAAGAACTCTTACAACTGATAAATGGGCAAAGTTTCTGAATAGATAATTCTCCAAAAAAGATATAGAAATAGGCAACAAACCCATGAAAAGATGCTCATCATCATTAGTCATCAGTGGAATGCAAATCAAAGCCACAATGAGATACCATTTCACAGCCACTCAGATGGCTGTAATAGAAGGCAGACAATAAACAAGTGTGAATGAGGATAT
Organism: Eptesicus fuscus; assembly: GCF_027574615.1. Lineage (NCBI taxonomy): Eukaryota > Metazoa > Chordata > Mammalia > Chiroptera > Vespertilionidae > Eptesicus > Eptesicus fuscus. Next base: position 66,360,533 of record NC_072478.1, on the reverse strand, counting down.
GGAGAAAGTGAAACCTTCTTACATTGCTAGTGGGAATGTAAAATGTGCAGCCACTTTGTAAAACCATCAGGCAGTTCCTCAAAAAGTTAACCCTATGGCTACCATATAACTCAGAAATTCCATTTCTAGGTATATTACCAAGAGAGTCTGAAACATATGACCACACAAAAACATGTACACAAATGTTTACAACATTATCCTATATAATAAAGAGATAATATGCAAATTGACCATCACTCCAACACACAAGATGGTCGCCCCCATGTGGTGAAAGATGGCTGCCCCCATGTGGACACAAGATGACCAGCAGGGGAGAGCAGTTGGGGGTGACCAGGCCTGCAGGGGAGGGCAGTTGGGGTGACCAGGCTGGCAGGGGAGGGCAGTTAGGGGCAATCGGGCTGGCAGGGGAGCAGTTAGGCATCAATCAGGCTGGCAGGGGAGTGGTTAGGGGTGATCAGGCTGGCAGGCAGAAGCAATTAGGGGCAATCAGGCAGGCAGGCAGGTGAGCAGTTGGGAGCCAGCAATCCTAGATTATGAGAGGGGTCCTAGATTGGAGAGGGTGCAGGCTGGGCTGAGGGACACCATCCCCCCATGCATGAATTTCATGCACCAGGCCTCTAGTTCATAATAACCAAAAAGTGAAAACAACCAAAATGTTCATTAATTTATGGATAAAAGAAATGTGGTATATCTATACAATGGAATACTATTCAGCAATAAAAAAGAATGAAGTATTGATATATTCTACAACACAGGTGAACTTGAAAACATTATTCTAAAGAAAAAAGCCAGTCACAAAAGAACACATATTGCATGATTCTATTTATATGAAATGTCCAAAATGGGCAAATCTATAGAGATAAAAAGTAAATCAGTGATTGCCTAGGTCTGTGAATCAAGGAGAAATAGGAAGTGATGGCTAATAGGTGCAAGATTTCATTTTGGGATGCTGACACAATCTGAAATTGAGTGTTTACACTGTTGTACAACTCTGTGAATATACTAGTGAGAAAGGAGCCAAGGTAAATTGAGATGGAAAGACTAGAATGCTATATTTTAAATGGGTGAAATGTGTGGTATATGAATTATCTATACAATAAAAGCCTAGGAGACTCTCGCACCCTCGCACCCTCACACCCTCACACCCTTGCACCCTCGCGTGACACACTCACATCATTACAAGATAGTCATCACAAGATGGCCACCAGAAGATGGCATGGGAGGGCAGTTGTGGGCAATCAGGCTGGCAGGGGAGGGTAGTTGGGGGTGAAATTAGGCCAGCAGGGGAGGGCAGTTTGGGGTGACCAGGCCAGCAGGCAAGGGCAGTTGGAGGTGATCAGGCCTGCAGGGGAGAGCAGTTGTGGACGATCAGGCCGGCAGGGGAGGGCAGTTGGGGGTGATTAGGCCAGCAGGGGAGGGCAGTTGGGAGTGATCAGGCCCGCAGGGGAGGGCAGTTGGGGGCAATCAGGCCAACAGGGGAGCAGTTAGGTGTCAATCAGGCTGGCAAGAGAGCTGTTAGGGGGCGATCAAGCTGGCAGGCAGAAGCAGTTAGGGGCAATCAGGCAGGCAGGCAGGCAGGTGAGTGGTTAGGAGCCAGCAATCTCAGATTGTGAGAGGGATGTCCGACTGCCATGATCGGGCCTAAACCAGCATTCAAACATCCCCTGAGGGGTCCCAGATTGGAGAGGGTGCAGGCTAGGCTGAGGGACACACACACACACACACACACACACACCCCAGTGTACGAATTTCGTGCACCAGGCCTCTAGTCTATATATATAAAAGCCTAAGTGACCATTACAACCAGAATGACCAGTCAACCAGTCACTGTGACGCACACTGACCACCAAGGGGCAGACGCTCAATGCAAGAGCTGCCCCTGGTGGTCAGTGCGCTCCCACAGCCAACCTCCTGTGGCTGGCAAACCTACTGCAGCCCTTCCCCTGGCCAGCAGACCCTGATCGGGACTGGGCAAGACAGCCCTGATCACCAGCCAGGCCTAGGGACCCCAGCCGTGCATGAATTTGTGCACCAGGCCTCTAGTCTATAATAATAAAAGCATAACATGCTAATTAGACCAGACAACCTTCCAGACAAAGCCAGGGCTATGAGGGAAGCCCGGGTCTGGGTGCCAGAGGGAAGCCAGTGCAGGCAGCCAGGGGAAGGAAGGCCTACACTTGCACAAATTGCATGCATCAGGCTTTTAGTATCTCAATAAAGCTGTATTTTGCTAATGAGCGATGACTCAGGATTGTTCCCAGATCCAATCCCTAAGGATTCATGCCCAGTTTCATGATAATTTTCATATATATTTGAAAGTGTCAGCAACTTACACAGGGACTAAAACAACAACCCTCTGCTTTGGCAACAACAGTTAGCAGCAGCTAATTAGCATGGTTCCTATCACACCTGACACAGGGAGACATAAGCAGGCTGAAACAGGGGCCTCTGGGTAGGTGGCAAGGATGACTATGTCCTCCTCCAGGCCTGGTGACTGTTCTTAGCAGCAAAGGAGGAAAACAGCAGATACCACAGGTAGTCCTGAATGGTCCAACAGAGCACACAGGAAGCACTGCTCCCAGGATGATCTTTTTTATTAAATTTACTGGGATGACATCTATTAATAAGATAATATAGGTTTCAAGTGTTCCATTCTGACACATCACCTGTATACTGCAATGTGTGCCTACCACCCAAAGTCACATCTCCTTCCACCACAGAGAAGGGTAGAGGGGGTCTAGTGTTTGGGCCCAGATGATCTTGATGGACTTTTAGATGTCCTTCAATTTCAGGGCCGAAATACTAATTTGTGACTGTCACTTTAACTTTATTCTAACCCCCACATCTATACACTGTCAGGTAGAACTGAACTGGATCAACATAGGTTACAGAGAGGGCACTCTTGTTAACCACAGCAAAACTACCTTGAAAGGGGTAGTAAAGACAGAGTCTCTGATGCTGTGAAGTGAGTATGGGTTAAGCACGTAGAGATAGCAAGGACAGGCAGGTTTTCTCAGTAAATTTTGTGGTACCCCACTCTCCACTGTTCAGTCCTCTTATTTTATCTTCATTTTCTTGATGGCTTCACTGTACAGGGAATGCCAAATGGGTCCATTCAGAATAGGTTCACATTGTGACTTGAACTTTAAACTGTCATTCTAAACCCTTTAAAAAAAATTGACCCACAGTTTTAAAACTCAAAATTAATAAACTAAATGATCAACAAAAATAAATGCATACTTTAAGAGATAAGTACTACATATTTCTAAATTTTGCTTCTCTTTTACGATACCTTCAGTCTTATAATACTCATCTATCCCTTCTCTATCCGTTTCCGAGAGCTTTTGGCCTTTCTTAGCTGGTATTTTATCTTTTCAGCATTCCTTTCTCCTCATTTCTTTCCCAGTCACAAGTGTGGAATATAGTTGTCTTGGTCAGTCAACTTTTAGAGATTGTCAGGATAGAACACTGACTTATTTGGCATTATCCAGCTCTTATCCTAATGAAAAGCCCCCTTCGCTTGAGAACTGCTGAGATGTCTCTCCAGTCAGGCTTAAGTACTATTCATATTTACCACAATTTTACTATTAGACACACTGTACTATGTTTAATGATGATTTTCGAAACGTCTTTGACCAATTTACACACCAAAGAATACTTTTTAATTAATTTTGAGGGAAGGGTTGTGAAGAGGACTGATTTGTCATGGATAGGGAACTGGCTTAAAGAGAAGTTAACAAGAAGATAAATGGTTACCTTTCTTGTTTTGGCCAAAGACCTGTCTATTTCTTTGAATAGAAAAAAAGGGGGGGGTAATCAATAGGGTCTGCAAGAAGACATCCTGAATTGATCTTAGTTACAAATAATCTCAAAAGAATGTGCACAAAGGAAGCTCTAAGATTTCAGATGACACTGCGCTACTTTGAAACTTAGAAAAGTAAGAAGCCAAATCTAATCTATATTTAATAGATACTACATTCTGAGATAGAATTTGCAGTCCCAGGAAAGAACCTGAGAATAAACTCAATATTTCTTTATATTAAAAAAAAAGTACATCAAAGTTCAAGATATAATCAAAGAGGAGCATTTGAAATAAAACAGAACATATCATGTTCTTCTATACAAAAACCCATATAATATTTATTATTCACCTCTGTTGACACCATACTTCAAGAAAAAGCAACAGGGAGAGAGTCTTCCTAAATATAACAAATGATTGAAGAGATGAAGTGGCTGATAAAGACTTGAAAACTGAATTCCATCCAGGAGAGATAAAATCTTAAAAGAGACTTGAGTTAAATGTGTTACCAGGATGAAGGAAGTTATCTGAGCAAAAAGAAAGGGTATACCTCAGCTGCATCGAGAGAGAAGAATTATTACACTGTGCTGAGATGAAAGCCTTTATTTCTGAAACTGTCAGGAGCACATTTGAGGCAAACCCAGGGCTGACTTCCCCAGGACTCCTTCCTCTTCTGCCTAATCCACCAGGATTTCTCCCTTCCTGAATTCATTCCAGTGATTCCCTGTACCATGCACTTGTTATCAGTATCCAATGCCTTGCTCATATTCTATTCCTAGATGTTGTCTCCCTCATTGTGAGGTAGTCTCTTAGACTGAGGTGGTCCATGTTTTCTTTGTTGCCACATATCCATAAGCATAACACTCTATCAAACTGTTAATGTTACAAACAAGTCTAGCGAGGGTGAATGCAGATCCATCATGTTGAACACTGAAGCCAAGAAGTGCTTCTTTGGCACAGCAATAAGTAATGTGGGGATCAATAAGAGAAAGTTTCTCTCAGTAAGTAGTAAAATCACCAGAATAGGTAAGGACCAAAAATATAGATAATTTCAAGGAAGGTTTATATCAATTCATAAATGATAATTTTAAAACTGAAAATTTGCAATGCATCTCTACATTGATGTCAGAAAAACTCAGTTCCACACTGTCTTACATAGACTAATGGGCCAACTCAACACTATGCAAGATATATAAAAGAATATAAATTCATGAAAAATTGGCCTCTGGCAAAATCTTGAGTGAGGCAGTTTGTCCTTGTTTCCTCTCTAGGTCCCTCCTCTTTGAGGACTCCCAACAGTTGTCAGTGCCTCAGCCGATCCCCAGCTACACCCACCTGCACCAGCCAACCCTTTGCGTCACCCTTTTTCTCATCAAACTTCTTGTCCTTGAACTATTCCAGTGAATAATTCCAAGTAAGTGTAACAAATAAGCATGGAGACACTGCAATACCCCAAAGTGATTTCAGACCAAAACAGTTGTTTGTGGTCTTTCCCAAGCATGCAGCCTCTCTGAGATTAGAGGGAGTGATGCTCATGGTCAGAAATTTCAGTGCTGCAGGGGGAGCAGCACCTCTATTTTTTGAGTAGGAAAATGGCACATTTTATTATATGCCTCTGTACATATTTACAATAAACTCCAATAGTGAAGAGAAATCATAAAACTTTAATTTTAACAAAAACAGTTTAATTCTCTCTTTCGCCTTCCCTCCATTCTTTAATTTTCCTCCACCTCAGTCGCCAAAACACTTAAAAATTCATATATCTGCTCCCTATAAACACCACCATTTTGCTTCTAGGGATTTTGTGTGTTTGGGGCTGCTTTCACTTACAACTATGTTCATAATAAGCTGGAGAAAATTATATTTAAATTAGGATACAGAGCATTAAAAACAAAGGAGGAATAATAGGCATCAGCACCGCAAATCAATGTCTTACACGTGCATGACCAAAACATCCACTCAGTAAAGCAAAAACATGCCATCCCCATAAACACTGACTCACTGTGCTAAGAAAATACAAACAGTGGTCAGAAAAAAGGACTGTGAATATGAATCCTTAACTTGCCTTTCCACTGGACTCAAAATAATTTGCAAAGAACAAAATAAGCAGAAGACAATGAATCAAAACAAAACAGACTAAAAAGATGAGGAGACTTAACATGGATAATTCTATATTAGAACACTCAATGAGAAGCAACAAAAAAAGTTAATAATAAATTTGGAAACGTTCATAGATTTCAGAGTTCGTCTGGGCAAGGGAATGGGAGTTATTATAAAAGCACTTTTGCTAGGAGTTCAACATTTTGGAGCAAGCTTGGTGGCCAAGTTTGGCGACATGACATTAGTATCGTAAAATTGTAGAGTACTTGGAAAGTAATACGTTACACTGGAGATCAGTACATTGGTTTGGCAGACTTGAATACGTTTATTAGGAAATATTTCCATTGCAGTAGTAAATAGGATATTAAGGAGATCAGTTCCAATTTTTAGGATGTTTATGATTAATATGTTGCAGGACATTTCCTGTGACGGGGAGCTGGGAACCACGTCTCTGTGTGCAATGCGAATACACAGGTATGCGAAGCAAAGCACGTCGGGTGTACTCCTGCTCGCCAAGTGCCCATCTGCACGCACAGCACCAGCTCTGCAGAAGTGTAAAACAGCCGTGTGGAAGGACAGAGCCAAAAACTCATTAAGCTTAATGGTGGTGATGATCACACCAATTCTTCATATTTACTCACTAAATTTCTTCCAGAAGGATGGATGGGGGGAAAAAAGTGAGGCAAGGGAAGGGAAGGACACAGACAAGAAAGGAAGGGGGGAAGCAATAAAATACTGAGGCTGCTGTGTAATCAATCTATTTTTTAGGTCACATTCATATATCACATCTGCACATAAAATGTCGGGGGGTGGGGAGAGAGAGAAAGAGAGAGGCCAAGAAAACATGCACAAAAGAGGCCCTTCCAAACAACTGTACATGACCCATTGATTTTCGTGTACACATGTCTAAGGCCATGGCACATTAGGGAGAGAGAGACACGCAGCAGGTATTTATAAGTCACCATTAACTATGCTGTGTGGTATAAAAATGACCTTATAAATCTCAATCATAACAAGTAAAAGTTCTCAAAGTGTATTATTGATTTATTTGAAATTAATCATTATGAGAAAACCTTATATGTTACAAATATTCATCATGGAGTAAACTAGAAGTTTAAAGTGTCCCTCTGAGGCCCCTGTCTCTACAATACCTTCCTCGTTTTAGAGATGGCCATGTGGGTTTACGATTAAGCAGAAACACCTTGCCTGTTGGTAAATAAGTGTAGCCAATTGCCAGATCTCTGACTTTGAAAGCATTCCCATAGCAATTGAAAGGACAATGTTGCCCTAAACAGAGCATAGTGAGGTCACATTATGAGAAGACAAAAACAGCACAGCAAGGAAGACAGCTCAACCTGGATACACATCTTTCAGTAAGACAACTAGAATAAAGGGAGGAAAGGATTGAACCAGAAAATTGTTTCTCATTCTCCTTGTTTTCCTGGACCTATATGGCATCTTGACAGAAATAATCTGGTCCCTACTTCTGCTAACCAATGAAATAATCAAGAGTGTCTTCATAAAATATAAATGAATTAAATTACTCCATGAAATTTAAAGAAAATGAACCCTCTTTTGTCAGGAAACATAAATAAGTGAATTTTTCAGAATCACAATGTATAGTTTTAAAAATATATAAATACACATATGTAACTACTTGTCACTTTTGAGTGTGAAAAAAAATAGCATTTTTTTCACACTCAAAGGCTCCTCTTTCCAGAAAAAAAAAAAAAACAGTCAATATTGAGAGTATGGCAAAGGCCACTTAGAGACCTGAGTCCACACCCTCATGGGGAGAGACTCCATCAGAGCCAGTCAGCATGCTTTGTCTCATGACATCAGACTTGAACTGAGGATACTGAACCGATGCATACAATTTAAGGTATCTTGACTTTCAGGAAATGTGCTTTGATTACTGAAAGATGCAAATAAATTTTTCCCATTTGGGTAAGGATGTATTTACTTTGCCTGGTTTAGATCAGAGCTTATTGGCATTATAATTATGTCAGTAAATGCACTCATACATTAGTGCATTTTTACTAGGATTTTCTCAAATAATTGTGTTTATAGAATCTGGCAGGCTGGTATATTTCCCTTTCCAACCCTCTACTACCCCTAGTATTATGAAAATATAAAAACTAAGTACTTCAAGCACACAGTTCACTGCATAAAAAGCTAGAAAATAGTTTTCCCTTTATGAAATTAAATATCTGACATTGTGTCAGTTCTCAGGACTACCACATGGAAGTATCTTTCCTTCATACATCTTCGGTTCTGGGACATACCCTGATGGTGAACCTTCTAAACTACAAAATCTGTGTTATCGTCAAAAACAGCCTCAGGTGAAGCAGAGCTGCCCTACTTCACACAGAATACTTTGAAATTCCTGTGGGAGGTGGGGGAGAATGTGGAGGCGAGAGGATAACATTTGCTTTCTACCACCATCTCTATCTCTCTCAATGACTTTTTTCAATGACCATACAATGAAATGCCCAGGTCTCAAGTACATAATTCAATAAATATTGAAAAATATGTAGACCAACACCCCAAAATATAAAACATGTCCATCAACCTCAGAAAGTTACCAAGGAACCATTCCAGTCAATCCCCAGACCCCAGAGTCAACCATTGTTCTGATTTCTAACACCATACATTAATTCTATCAATTTATGAATCTCATATATATGGAATCATATAGTATTTAGTCTTTGGTAATGTCTGGCTTCTTTTGTTCAAAACAGTGTTTTTGAGATTCATCCATACAGTTTTATGTAATCATAGTTTGTTCTATCTATTGTTTAATATATTTTTATTGATTTCAGAGAGGAAGGGAGAGGGGGTGAGAGATAGAAATATCAATGATGAGAGAGAATCATTGATTGGCTGCCTCCTGCATGCCCCACACTGGGGATCAAGCCCACAACCTGGGCATGTGCCCTGACTGAGAATGGAACCGGGACCTCCTGGCTCATAGGTCGACACTCAACCACTGAGCCACACTGGTCAGGCTCTTTTTGTCTATTTTGATGGACAGTCCACATGTACTTGGTATTCTGCATTTGTTGGTCAGAAAAAAAAATCCAATGAGAAGTAAAATAAAGAGAGGGAAGACAGGAGGGAGGGAGAAGGAGAGGGATAGAGAAGAGAGAGAAGGAAGAAGACAAGAGATCGGCATACTAATATTAAAATGGCAAATAGGAAGATAAAGTTTATAAGGAGATATAGCAACATTCAGAGAGGTAAAGAAGAATCTAAAACAAGAAAGAATTGTAAAGAATAATAAAAGTTATAATACGCTATAAATAAATCAAGGACGGTAAAGACTGAAGAGTATCCATTATATTTGGCAATTCAGCAGGTACCAGAAACTACAGTGTGAGCAACTTCAATGGTCAGAGGAAGGTGAAAGGCAAACAATCATGGATCCATGCAGTAGTAAATGGGACATGATAAAATATAGGCAATCTTTTCAATAAGCTAGGACATGAAGAAGAGGGAATTGGAGCACTAGCTAAATGGAAAATCAGGGTAGAGAAAGAACTTTCTAAGATGAAAGAGGCTATAGTTGAGGGGTAAGGTTTTAAGTGCTAGGATTAATGGAACAAGACCCCAGAAGAGATAAGAGTCTCAGTTGGAAAGCGTTGAGGAGTGAGGAACAAAGCTATTTATTGACTGTACACTGGATTGCAAGCATTCAGTTAGGAATATAAATATATTATCTAATTTAATCATCCACATCAAATTGGTATTATCCTCAATTTGCACATGAGGATACTTTTCAGACTATGAATAATTCACCCATGGTTCCTTAGCTAGGAAGTTGCAGGGCCATGTTTCAAGGTTTGTCTGCATGGTGCCAAACCACATAGTGTACACTGCACTCCCCCTTGCTCCAAACAGGAGAAAAGCATCAGTACAGATGCAGGTGACTGTGTGATTACAGGTATAAAGGAGTGGTGAATCTGAGTGTAAACCTCCATGAAAGCTACTGATGGGATTGGAGTGGTGGTGGGATAGGACCTTCAGGGGACTCGTGACAACTGGGATCATGCCTCAAATTTTCTGAGTGCAGATCAGGCAGTTTGGAATGTAACTCAGGAGAAAAATAGGGAATCTGTGTGACTCCAAACCTTATCATTTCAAGATATTTTCCCGTTGCACTAAGAAACTAAGATATAGGGGTGGAGAAGATGGAATATCATGTACCAAAAACCTCGGTAAACTTTGAAAATAAGCCAGCTATTGGAAATAGAGATCATGCTTTAAGGAAGACTGCTATAGGCAAAGGAAAGACTAGTGACCCAGTCATAAAATATTATTTGAGCAACACCTAATAGGTAAATCAGAGACTTGGCTAGGTAATTCAGGGCATCCGAAAGGGCCCCAGAGCTACCTGAGAGTGAACAGGCCAGTGAGGAACACAGGATAATTCTGAGATACCCCCAGTAGTTCCCTCTCTTTCACCAGCAGAGAAAGGATCCTGCACATGGCCAGGGGCACTAAGTACCTGATGTTAGAGTTTGGCTTCCTGGCTAATATTGTTAGGCTGCTATATAGACTGAGGGGAAATACCTGAGAGGGTCAGACTGCCCAAGATTGAGGGATCTCAGAGGGACCTGAGAAAGTACAAATGAGTAGAGGGTAAAAGGAGGAGGAGGTGCAGGCAGTTCAGAGAATTTGGAAAAGAGGGAACACATATCTTAGGGGTGTGAAAGAGCTGAAGAAGTTTATGGATGTAATCCATATCAAAATTCTCAAGCTTTCTTAAGAGCTTTTGACTTCCTTAATATCCTATTTCTAACTTTCAGAGTTCTCAGCATCCCCCTTTTCAGAGTCTTCAGACCCCCAATATCAAAAGGGTACCCCATTTTTTCCTTGTATGCCCCACTCATTTTCTCAAAATTGCTTAAGACAGAAGTTTAACAGATATGAAAGCAGTTAAGAGGAATGAAATAGAAAAAAGTAGTATCCCCAGGAAGAGGGAATATGGTCTTTGATAGGAAAGAATGGAAGAATCATATTGGGAGGACTATGAGGAGATGAAATTGAACATTGTCAATATTACACAACAAATTCAAGTTGATGAGCACGTGTCCCCCGGCCTGTGTTAAAAACAGAATAAAGAAGAGACCATTATGGCTATATACAAAGGGGTATAAGTGTGGGTGCCTATACAGATTAAGGGAAGATGAGTTATAGGAAGAATATTTACACACACACACACACACACACACACACACACACACACACACACACAGCAATCTCTGCATCTTGGACCTTGTGTGTGAATGCAGTTCTGCTTCCATCAAATGACAAACTATGAAAATACTATAATAAGGTCATTTGAGCCTAATAAGCTTGGTACTGAAATTGTAGACTCCCTTGGCATGTCAGAGTAGCTGTAAAGCAGGAAGTCTTGCTTTAAATGGGAAGGCTAATAACCAATTTGTGCTGCAAGCAAGACACAGGCAGAAAATGCTCTGTAATCACAATCAATTCAGTGCTCACCCATTATGACAAATTGGAAAAAGGGGAGCCAGATACTACGTGGTTAAATGCAGATGATAAAACCCAACAAGCTGCAAAGTCTGAGCTATACAAGCTTGAGCTATGGTAACACAGGCAGGCAGTGGTTTGAGTGGAATAGTGGCAGCCTTAGGTTGTTATATACAAGGGGATTAAAACACTGAATCCAAAATCTTGAAGTGGAATTTTAAAAAGCACATTGTACTTCGATGAGATGGCATTTTTGGACTAATTAGGATTAAAAAGAGTTGAAGCCCCTTTCTAAATGACCTTTTGATACAACCACGGAACTGGAAACAGCATTAGCAAATACTATTATCTAGTAAATATAATGAAGATCAATTTTTAATCATCTATATCCACATCCCCTACTCAATTGAAGAAAGGTTTCAGGCCTCCAATCCCAAATACATATGGGCTTCATCACTTCTCTGAGACAGGACCCAGAGAATGCTTACTTATTATAAATGGTCCATTGCATGATGTGCTTGAAACTCACATTAGAGCTACAAACAAAATGGGCCCACCTATGCAAATGGCTAATTTCTAGCCTCCAGGGAAAGTCCCACGTGGAGCCCCATGATAATGTCTCAGCAACACTATCAGGAAAACTAATTATTCTGTAATCCCCACGTTTAGCAGCAAATATGTTTTTTCTGTGATGTTGTCTGAAACCTATTAACTGTCAGTGACACAACTAATTCTTCAGTGGCATTGAATTAAGAGGCATTTGTATCCAGTGTTTTGTTGTAACTCCACATGGTTGGAGTAAGAGGAAGAGTAACAGAAACCTGTATAACATATGAAATTCAATAACCCACATTATCAGTGGTGGTTGTCAAAGCCCAAGTACGTTAATGCTCCAGGGACTAGCATCAAATCACAGACACTAACCATTCCTGAAGACTAGTGTGGAAGACAGCCCCCAAGAGGGGCCCAATGACCCTCACTTCCTAGTGTTCACACTGTGTGTAGCCTCCTCCCATGCTACAGAATTGCTGGCCTGTGACACTAACAGGACACTAGGGAAGATGGTTGGGAGAGTTCCTAGACTGGGTCACAGCAGACATTGGGGTTTCTTCCTTGGTCTCTCTTGGACCACCCTGAGAGAAGCCAGCTTCCATGTCATGGAAACACTCATACCATCCTGTGGTAAGTTCTCCTTAAGAAGGAATTGAGGTCTCCCACCAACAGCTCAAGCTATGTATAAGCCATGTGAGTGAACCCCCTCGAAAGTAAACCCTCCAGCTCCAGTCAAGTTTTCAAAGGACATCAGCCTGGGAAAAATCTCAACTACTACCTGAGGGACACCTGAGCGAGAACTGCCCAGCTAAATGCTCCCCAACTCCTGACCCAGAGAAACAGAGAGAAAGAGAAATGCTTCTTGCTACTTTGAGCCATGTTGATGGCAACTTGTCACACAGTAATAAGTAATTAATACAAGTGGGTTTTATCCTTTCTATCTTGATGATTCTACAGTCTGAGTTAAGTGAGCCTCCTGTGTTTCCCCAATATCTCATGTTTATATCTGCTGTGTCATTTATCATCTTCTATTGTAAATGTTTACTTATCTGTCCCTTCTCTAGATTGCAGGCACCTTCAAGGCAGGCACTGGGTTTTCCCAGAGCAGAGCATGTCAGGTGCACAATAAAACCCTGGGTGAATTTGTTGTCTACAGCAAGATGGCTCTGTTGGACAGAGTATGGAAAAATAATGAACAATACATAGAACCAAAGCAGATACTGAATGCCAGGCAAGACATAAATGTTGACAAACCAACAAGAACAGGTAAAACCAAATTCTTCAGGCTGGTCACAAGTTTCAGGAGCAGCCTCACAATTGGGGGAGCAGGTACAGGCGCTAATCCAAGGATGTCTGCAAGTTGAACTCAGTGGAAAAGTGCCTAGCACTTAAAAATGGGCTCAAAATAAAGGTTAATTAAATGAACACTTATTGAACACCAAAAATAAGTTGATTTCATGAGGTTTTTTTTTTTAGGGACACCTCAGATTGCAATATTTGGTGAAGTAAAATACAAAAACAGATCCAGAGACATAGAAGCATCAAACAGACTGTCAAACCTCAGAGGAAAGGCAGGGGAGGGTAGGTGGGTGGGAAAAGGTCAACTAATAAACTTGTATGCATACTAGAGGCCCAGTGCATGAAATTCATGCACAGGTGTGGTCCCTAGCCCTGGCCGGCAATCAAAGCGTGAGCATCTGGCGTGGAAGGGCAAGTCCCAGCTGACCTCTGGGCCCCAGGCAGCACCTGGGCCCCCAGGTCCCAGCATACTCTCCGCCGCCTGAGTCATGGCACCCAAGTCCCCAAACGGAGATGTGGTGAGTGTGGCCGGATGGCACAGGCCGGGGAGCAGCATGGGCCTCTGGCCGCCCAGTGGCGCCACACAGAAGCCAGGTGAGCAGCAACGCTCTCTCCCAGCCAACCTTGCAGATGGGCTCCTGTGCAAACCCATGGGGGGCCCGACCAGCTCCTGTGGTCCCAGTGGCTGCAGCCCAGGTAACCCGGAAGAGGACAGCTAACCCGGAAGAGGCTGTGTGGGTGCAGGGCGGGCTCCTCACAGGCACCCAGCACCTGAGCATAGGGGGGTGGGGTCTTCCCTGGCGTGCGAGCCCTGGCATCCCGGGGGAGGGCAGTAGGGGGAGTGAGAGCAAGCTTGTCAGACACCCATATTCTCACCACATCTTCGTCCCCGTCACCCCTGCCCCCAGGCAGCCAGTGAAAGGTCACAGCACATCACAGATCCCAGCCATGTTCTGCACTGCCCCCTGGTGGTCAGCGCACATCATAGTGAGCAGTCAAATTCCGGTCAACTTTCCCGAGGGGACAATTTGCATATTAGACTTTTATTATATAGGATATGCATAACCCATGGACACAGACAATAGGGTGGTGAAGGCCTGGGGTGGGGAGCAGGGGTGAGCTAGAAGGGGTCAATGGAAGGGAAAAGGGACATAATAATACTTTCAATAACAAATATTAAAAAATAAATAAATAAAAGAAAACTTTAAAAAAGTAAAATAAAGCATTTTAAATGAAGCACAATATGTAGAATGCTTACATTTACATGAAATGCATTTATTGAAAACAACGATTACTCAGAAGGGCAGCTGCCCACTGTAGCCGCAGTACCATTAAGCATCTGTCCACTGAACCAGCACATCCCCCCAAACCAGGCGGAGTGCCTGCCACAGAACAGGTGCACAGGTGCACAGTTTCATTTGCGGGATGGACTCAACTTCGAAATGTTTTCAGTTCTGTCCACTGAGCTTCTTCTATATGATCGGAATGAAATTATGTCCAGGCTTCCAGAACAACCAGGCTAACTCCATGAACAGTTTAGTGTCAGGCCTCTGCCTCGGAATTATCATTTACACATTTCTGGTCACAGCCCTGTATGAATGTCTAATCTAATGTCAACCTAATTTTATCCTGTCTATCATCACACCTTGGTTTGAGAATCTAAGAGATAATTTACAACAGCCAAAGACATGTTACAGCTCTCAAAAGTGTCCCTCTTTCCAAAGGGCTCCCTGAAAGCCTCAAGCACCTCTGCATCTGCCTCAGGTTTCCAGGCCTCATGTGTCTGACAATGGGAAGACAAGTGCCACTTCAGTGCACTTCCTCCAGAATCAGACATAGCCAAAGCAGGGTATCCATAAAAGGAGACACTTTACATGATAGTTTCATGCATCTTACTATCTCCAAGTCACTCATTGGAGATACAAGCTGAAAAATCACCACATAAGCTACTCTTTTCATTGTCAGACTGCTAAGGAGCTTTATTCATTTCTCTCTATGGCATGTAGTTTCTCCAGAAGTCAAAAAAGTCTGCAAAAAAATGAATGTTTTTCTATGCATTTGGAGCCTGGCAATAATTAAGAATCATATATATTGAACATGCTCACTTAGTTCCCAAATCCATAATACTATTGTACCAAATTCTCATTTTATGTAACACTCTCAAAATTTCCCCTGAGTATTATATAAAATAAGAATCCAGTCTAATATTCTGTTTTAAACACAGGGACTTTTATCTAAATATTTCAAAGCATGTTGTAACTGAGGTTAAGTGATTTTCAAAGGCTACCCAACAAATCAGCAGATTGGGTCCAAATTACCTAGTTCTAAATTCCACTGTAAAAAAAAAAAAGCACAGTTCTCTTGGATTTGTTACATCAATACTAGAAGAATTGTATGATGTACTCATTGGCCAATAATTCATTCTTATCCAAAGAATGACCACAGATCATCCTTTCCTCCACCAAAAACAAAGGAAAAACGTTCTTTCTTTTTAATAAAAAGGCAACAGAATTAGTCTAAACCTACTATAGAGAAAATATCACCTTGCTTCATACAAAACTGACAAGAATGTGTTACAATAGAATGATAAAGTCATTAACATGAAACCAGACCTAAGTGGACCTGCTTTCTCCATACTGAGACAGTCTCTATACTTGAGGCTGTTTGGTCCCTCACGTACCTTGATATACAACTAAAGAATTTAATCTGAAATTACTATCAATAAAACCTGGACATATGAAAGTTTATGTTTCTTATTTCTCATTTCTGAAGGAAGAATTCTCTTTGCATTCTATACTTTTCCCCAAAATAATGACTTGCAGCAAGAGTTATACTTAGTCTTTGAAAATGCAAAGTTGTTACTGATTTGGACGGGTAATTCTTCTTAATTTTGAATGACAATATTAAAACTTGTTCTCTAACAAGGAACATTACAGAGCAAGCTGGTTACAATGATATGGATCATCTGGTAAAACTTGTGTCCAAAAGAACAGATTGCAACTCTGAACATCTTGGACCAAAAAAAAAAGTCATTCTGGTC
The DNA here is from genome assembly GCF_027574615.1 of Eptesicus fuscus. Classification (NCBI taxonomy): domain Eukaryota; kingdom Metazoa; phylum Chordata; class Mammalia; order Chiroptera; family Vespertilionidae; genus Eptesicus; species Eptesicus fuscus. The sequence goes on along the minus strand of NC_072478.1, from coordinate 66,344,247 downwards.
ATCCCTAAATAATCTGAGCCTCAAATCAACCTATGCAAAAGGAACCTAGTTCATATACTTGACCAAAATTTCAGGAAAATTTGCAACCGATGGGTTTAAAAAAAAAAAAAAAAGCCCTAGGATAAGATGACTACTTACAATTTCTAAGCACCACAATAGTCTCACATTCAGTCAACAATTTATGTCAATCAATTAATTATTTTAAAAAACAGGGAGCATATTTTAATATAAATGAATTTTTGTCATCCTGATATTCCCCAGTCGATAGAAAGAAGATGTACTCTATACACACACCTGATATATAATTCTTATTGACAGTAAATACAGCTTACGTCCTTCTTGGATAGTTTTAAGTGTTTGCTACAAATTCCAACGGAAATGTGAAAAATATGTTAGTGCTAATGTTACTTACATCTACTATGTGTCACATTAAATTATCAGTAGCTAATGTGTCTGGTTCCCAAAAGTTCTCAAGTGTACATTTAAAAAATGGTATAAAAACATAATGGCTAAATTGAAATGAGAAGACTAATAGAAAATGTGATGATATCTTGACAGATTATTGCAACCAGTTCTTACAAAGCTAACTAAAGCACCAAGGAATTCGAGAGAAATGTGTACTTTTCAACTAGAATGACTCAAGTTGAAGTCTTTTTAAAGAGATCTTCCCAATCCTTAGTGAGCTCATAAAACTTGAAACTAAATTCTCCATTGAAACATCTTTTTCAAAAATAAATTTAAAAGCAGCAAAAAAAAAAAAGTTAGAATAATACTTTTCATCTAAAAGCAAATGTTTTATTTTTTATATTTGAATTGATTCGCTTTTGCTTACATATAGAATTACCCCAAATGTTTGACGTAACAAGCATTTTTATTTCTTTATGATTCTGTGGGGTGGATGAGCAAATCCTCTGGCCTACATCAGCTTGGCTAGCACTGAATAATCTATGATGGCTCACTCCCATGTCAGAAGTTGGGTGGCTTGTTGGTCTGGAAAGACCAGAGCTAGAACAGCTTATATCTGCTCCATGCGGTATCTCATCCTTCAATGGGATAGTCAGAGTTTCTTTACACAGCAGTCTCAAGGTTTCGATGAACAGCGAGGTAGGGTAAGCTCCAACATGCAAGTGTGCCTCAAACCTCTACTTCAAGCATGGCAAACTCTGGGACCGTGGGCCCCATGTGGCCCCCAACAAATATTTTTGTGGCCCAGCCAATATAACGGTATGTAAGAAACGTTTTAATAAAAATTTTGTAACTTAATTTTTACAATATCCTGTTATACATAATTATCAATAATGAACTACAACATTTGCTAATGACTGATCACTATAAACGTGTTGCATTCATTTCCCTTACGCACTTTATTCGCAGGTGCACCATTTCCCTCCACTAACACTAGCAGCGAATATTTTAGCAGCCGATTGCCACGTCATTAGTCTTGTACTGACTTGTTTGGTGTGTGCAACAGGAAATATTTCGCTTTCGGAGAACAAGAAAAATAGGTTTATTTGTGTTATGCTTATTAATTTGCGCAGTTTTTTTGGTGTCTGGTAAGTTAATGTTCAAGAAAAAATATTAATTTTTATTAAAGTGTTCTATTATTTTTTGTTAACAATTACTCATTTATTTCAGCCCTTTGTATTCAGCATGTCTCTATCGAAATAAACCTACGTTTCTATGAAAATTGAAACTTTTGTTTTTTTTCAGCCCACATAAACTCAAACCTTGTTTATCTGGCCCGTGTTAGTCTTTGAGTTTGATTTGCTTGCTCTACTTGAATCAAATTTCCCAGAGTTCAGTTAACCAAGATTAAGTCACATTATCAACACTAGATTCAAGGGTAAAGAAAGTAGACTCAACTTTGATGTATTTGTGACTTCTATTTTTCAACTGACTACAATATCTTCAACTTTAAGAATCAATATCTTTGTTTAGGATCTGAGGTATAGGGAAATTGTTCTTATTCCAATGTTAATGCGGGTTCTTAACTTCTGAATTGATGGAGTAATATTTCTTCTTGTTTTATAGTCTTAATTTATTCTTTGTCTCCCAACCATCCCCAGAATATATGTGTATATTTAGTGAAGAGAGCAGTTAACCAGGTAATGGGAAACATCAATATTAATGTGAGAAAAGACAAAACCAAATGTATCCCTTTATTTATATATCTCAAGCCAAAAAGCAAGAAGCACCTAAAAATATCTAATTTGCATTATGTCCCATGGATGTGACCTAAGTCCAGGGTCTGGTTTTCAGAGGGGGGAAAAAATGATACTAGTAGTTAAAATTAACAAAACAGAAAAATTTGAGATCTAGGGTAGGCAATTTATTTTTATCTCAAATAATAAAAAGTGGGCTTTTTCTTAATATTAAAAAATATGTTACCTTTAATATGGAAAACTAAGGTAATCCCATTTTTTAAAAAAATACTATTTAGAGGCAATAACTCAACGAGCTAATGCCAAACATAATTCAGCCTGCTCTGCTAACATTATTAGGGTAATGAAAGCCTCGTTTACAGAAAGAACATCGAGTATAATGGCAGCCATTTTGTTCAACACGATCTGATCAAGAACACTTCATCATGGGTAAGTGACAAGAAAGAGTTTCATTACCTCCTAATGGCAATTAAGTAACCACTGACATCATTGGTAGGAAATGTCTTTCATCACCATTTCAGGTTTCTCAAAATAGAAGGAAACGTGATTTTGTTATTGTAGTGTTAATGCAGTTAGGGTGTGTAATAGTCTCATAAAAGTAAAAACAGAGCTTGAAATTTAATGACAATCACCTTTACATTTTTGTTTAAGACAAGTAACTATATGCATTTGATCAAACCCCCAGCCAGACTTGTAAGGCATCTTTTTCTTGTCAGAAAACCATTTTTACTCCATCGTAGAATGGATTATTCTAACCTAATAATAAAGGCAGTCGGCAGTGGGATTTAAAGTAGAATTGTGCATGTGGAAGTAAGAGTAATCCATACATTTTTCCACTGGTATCTTAAGGTATCACATTTCCTACTTTTACCTTTAAACTCACTTATTTTTTTTCATCAACATATTTTATTAGCATTGTGGAACCTATATGGTTTTTGTTTCCCTAAACCCACTTTTAACCTTTTTGTTTTATTTGGTCAATACATAACAGAATCTTCATGAAATGCTTTTACCTAAAAACCAAAAATGCAAAATAACATATAATTTTGTGATATTTCATTTAACTCAATAATTGTTTCCATATTTTTGGGCTCTCTCTGGCTAGTGTCAAACTGTTTTGATTATTAGCTGATGAAAATGAAGAAATTTTTTTCCTCTCTACACTGCTGTTCAGCTTTCACTTAATAGCAGTTATTTCCTCTGATATCACAGCTTGCAAGCACTGCTTAACCATTTAATTCGTGTGCTTCACATTTGACTTTACTGCAAGGTAATCCTGTGTGGAAGCCTATCTCTACTCCCAGAAGAAATTTTATCCATTGGCAGCTAAGTCATCCTTCTCAGAATTTAAAGAAAAAGAGACCACCGTGATTGCAAATATATAATACAGTTCTCTCATTCTCTTAAAAATGCAAAAATCCATAGACAAAGGATTGTAATTATCTTCTTAATTTATGGCAGAGTAAAATGATATTTGCCATCTTGAAATTTTTTCCTTACCTGAACAATCAAATAAGTTAAATATGACCAGAAATATTTTATACCTGTGTTTATTTATTTATATTTGGTTTAGCTCCAAAAGAAACAAGCGCAGATGAGTCTATGATATCTCAGGTAGGTTTCAAATGCCTCTGCTGAAGTTAATCAAGGTGGGGAATTTTTTTAATTTCTACAAAAGCAAGATACAGACTATAATCGAAAAGTTTTGCAATACAAGAAGGAAAATGGCCAAGAAGATAATTCAGATCACATCTGGATCTAAAAGTGACTCTCAAATTTTCTCACAGAACCACCTTCATATGTGTCTATACCAGAAATTAGCCTTCTACTTCCTTTCTTCCTTTCCTCACCTCAGAAGTTAATAGCATTTAACATCATATGTGACACCTTAAACTAGAGGCCCAGTGCACGACATTCGTGCACTGGGGGGGCGGGGGCTGTCCCTCAGCCCAGCCTCAGCCCAGGTCTCGCAGTTGGGGACCCCTTGGGGGATGTTCGCCTGCTGCTCCTTAGCACTGCCTCAGAGGCAGGAGAGGCTCCCGTCACTGCTATTGCACTCGCCAGCCATGAGCCCAGCTTCTGGCTGAGCAGTGCTCCCCTTGTGGGAGTGCACTGACCACGAGGGGACAGCTCCTGTGTTGAGCGTCTGCCCCCTGGTGGTCAGTGTGCATCATAGCAACCGGTTGTTCCGTCATTTGGTTGATTTGCATATTAGGGTTTTATTTTGTTATTTTTCATCTTAATTTCTTTATTGATTGAGGTATTACATATTTGTCCTCATCCTTCCAATACCTATCCAAACCCCCCTACTCATGCCCTCATCCCCCTGTTGTCTTTGTCCAATGGTTAGGCTTTTATGCATGCATACAAGTCCTTTGGTTGATTTATTATATAGGATGAAGACTCAAGAGAAATTACTGCCACAATCCTAGCTTCTTGATTAAGTCTCCATGTACACATAGATACACACTGAGAGCTGGGGCCACTGAAGCTCACTTTGAGCAAATACCACTCCTGTCATCCAGAGCTGACTTCACAAAGGCATGGCTACAATTTGCACCTGCTTTGGCCTTAATCCGAAAGGACAATATTTAGGCTCTTGGCTGCTTCCAAAGTGATCTCCAAATTTTTGACAGATCTTTATTCCTGTTGTTGTTTTTTTCCTCACTGCAGGTATAAAATTCTGGACTCAGTAAGGCCACCACCTAAATTCCAAGGCATCCTTTAACCTGGGAATGTCCCAGGGTCAGAGCAGTCAGCCAAGGTCCAGGGAAGTCAACAATCTATGACTCACAAATTTGAGTTGCTTGTAAGGAGTCACAAATATTAGGGCAAATTCCATCCATCCACAGGGGCATATTCCATCCACAGAAGCCAAGTGGGGGTAAGGCTAGTAGAAGGAAATTAAAGGTTCTCATTCTAACTCTAAATACTTACTACACAGTTTCTAGGGGTCAACATACAATGTCATTTGGATTTATGTTGCATGTTTTAATTTCATTTTGAGTTTTGTGTTAAATTAATTCCATTATCTTTTTATTGTGGAGAAATATGACCAAATCAAATCATAAAAAAATTCATCCCTTTCCACCTACCTTATTTCCAGTACAAAGGGGAAAATAAATATCATTGTGGAGAAAGATCTGATGATAATGAAAAACAAAATGTTGTTGATATGTAGAGAATAAAAAAGATACTAGAGCATTGAATAACCCATAAAAAAAGACTTGCCTGAAAATAAAATCCACAAAGTCTGAGAAAGCCAAACTCCAACTGTTATTTCAAACATGGAACTTTTAAAATAATTTTTAAGTGAGGGGATCTTCATTCTTTTGTAATGTTTGTATGTACTCTGAAAGGAAAGTTAAATATTGTGATTTTTCAACGTTGTTTTGCAAGTGTTTTGATCCAAAGAGTTCAATTTACTGAACTTCCCCCGAAAAAGTATGTGTTGTCCCTACTTCTCTGAGCAAATTTGGTGTATGTTAGGAACTGGAAAGGATTATAGGAAAACCACAAGACATAGTTCTCTTCTGGCTATTATTATTATTTGGCACCAGAACTTGAGCCTGAAAGGTTTATTTCCGTAAAGTTCAAAACACATCTTGTGTGCACTATGTAATTATCATATTATATGTTATATTTTTTTACCTCCTTGAGGGAAATTTGCTCTTTTAGTTTGGTTACCAGATGGCACAATTCCCTAGTTCTAGTGTGTGCGCTTGTGTGTATGTGTGTGTGTGTGTGTGTGTGTGTTTACAAATATATCTGAAAGCTTACATGTGATAGATGTGGTGGTCTTCCAGACAAGCCTTCAGCTGGCTCTCAAGTAGGACAGGTCAAAAGTCATATTGCTTGCTCTGGCCGGTGTGGCTCAGTTGGTTAGACATCATTTTGTATACGAAAGGTTGCTGGTTTGATTCCTGGTCAGGACACATGTTTCACTCTCACACTGATGTTTCTCTCTCCCTCTCCCTTCTTATTTCTCTGAAAATAAATTTTAAAAATATTTTTTTAAATAGTCATATTGCTCAGCCCTCAGCAGGCTTAGTATTCATATCCAAATTTCTGTCTTTAATGGTCACATAATTTTCAGCCAGTTTCTTGCAGCTTGCCTTGTTGGGCTACATGGCAAGGCTACCACCTAGTGGAACTTGCCTAACCTTTGGTGAGCATGTTACAACTTAACCCTATCAAGGAAAGTCCCCATTTGTGGTTGGGTAAGTGGTCTTCTCCCAAGAACCTCCTTTCCAAAAATATTCTTTCCTATTGCAAGTGTGAACCTTTAATCTATTCAGAAATTCCCACATTAGGTTTACTTTTTGGAAAGTTAGCCATCAAAGAATATATCATTGTTTCTGATAGATTGCTATTTAAATATGCCTAATACCAAGGAAGGAAAATTGCAATGCCTACCATTTTCTCAAATTAACAGATTTTTGTACATCTAATTGTCAACTTAGAAGACATTTGAATGTAAAAATATAGTCATGCTCAGAGTGTAATGTGAAGAACACACACCAAAATACTGACAGTGATTCTCTCTGAAGGGCACAGATGAAAGTAAAGGGAGCAAGATGCGGTGTTTCTCTTGGTTTTTCATACTTCCTACATTGAACAAGTACTTTTGATATTAGACAAATACATGTTCATCTTTATTTACATACCAGCCATGCAGAAGGAATCAAGCTTCTAAGGAACAATATCCTTTTATTATAGACAGGAAAGCCAAGGCTCAAGAATTTACATGACTTATCTAAGGTAACTTGTGATGGTTGATTTTATGTGTGAACCCAACTGACCAAGCATGGGATGGTCAGCTGGTTAAACAGCTTTTCTGAATGTGTCTGTAAGGGTGTCTCTGGAAGAGATTAGCATTTGAATTGGTGGAATGAGTAAAGCAGGTGGCCCTCTCCAATGACGGTGGTCATCATCCAATCCATTGAGGGCTCCAAAGGAGCAAAAAGGCAGAGGAAAAGTTGAACTGGCTCTCTGCCTGACTGTTTGAGCTGAGACGTGGATCTTCCCCTGACCTTGGCTCTCAGGCTTTCAGACCTAGACTGGAATCTACATGCTCTGCTCTCCAGCTCTCTGGCCTGCAAACTACACCATCAGCTCCCCTGGGGCTCCACTTGCAGACAGCAGAGTGTGGGACTGCTCAGCCTCCATAATCACATGAGCCAACACCTCATAACATATCTTTCTAGATTTATGTATATATATCCTATTGGTTCTGTTTCTATGGAGAAACCTGACTGATGTAGCAACACAACTAGTCACTGGTGGAATCCCAGCTTCTCAGCTTCCTCTCCAGTACTTATGCCACTATATCATGAAGCCTTTCCTCCACCTCCTCTCTGGTTCGATTTCTCAAATAACCTTTTTCTACTGTGATCATCTCACGCTTATTGTGACTTTCCCTAAAAACAAAAATTCCAGTCTAGCTTTTATCAGTACTCCTTGTTATCACTTGTTGAGCACTTACTACATTCTAAGTGTTCTAGACAACATCTCTATTTCTCACAATAGACCTACAAGATAGGTAGTATTACCATTTGCTTTACTGATGCAGAAAACGAGGCTCCAAAAGCTACTTGCCGAAGTAATTCACACATTTCTACCCTGATAAAGATTTAAAAATCATAAGTAATGTTGCATTTGTGTACTTTGTATGCTAGGTGCTAACAAGTTATATCTAGAATCTTGTTTATAATTAGTCAGGTCACCAAACCATTTCAGCAGTTTACTAGGTTACCCATTTTACAAACATCTTCCTTTGCAAACAAAAGTACATAGACACAAAATTAATTATCTGTTCCCTCCTTAAAAGGCCAAATCTATTTAAGAATGCAGCCAGAGGGCTATATGAGATACTCCTCAGAAAGAGAAAATACTTAATCTGGTTCTTGCATAGAATTTCCTGAGGGGAAAGTGAAATTTCCCCGTCTCCCAGAACATCAAAAGTTCAGTTGAAAATGAGCTAATCTTTCAATCAGCTCCATTGGGCCCATTGGCAGGAGGCAAAGGAAGCTTGGACCGTCACAATCTGTTATGAGACTACGGGATTTTCGTCCTCAGAGTTATTATTCTGGCACCTCTTTCAAGCAATAAATCCTTGAAAGCCTAACAAGTAAGTGTAGAGAGATTGAAACTAAAGCTGCGATAGTTGCAAAGCTTTGAATGTGTCACTGGAGTAAACCATCGTGTTCACTATTCTAAACAGAAATGTCCTTCAGTACCACAGGGTTATTTCTCACCACCTGCTATATATCTGGCACTGTGTTAGAAGACCACAGACACATGTATACCCAAACAGCAATCCCTGTTTCAGGAAATGTAATATAGCCCTGACCCGTGTTTCTCAATGGTTACAGCTTCTGCCCACGCACCAGAGTGTCACGGGTTTAATTCCCAGTCAAGGGCACATACTGGGATGCACGTTTGATCCCTGGCCCCAGTCAGGACGTATAGAAAAGGCAACAAATTGATGTATCTCTCTCACATCGATCTCTCCCTCTCCCCTTTTGCCCCCTTCCCCACTCACTATAAAACTCAATGGAAACAATATCCTTGGGTGAGGATTAAGACAGAAGGGGAGGGAAGGGGAGGAGAAGGAATATAATTGGCAAAACATTAGGGCAATTACCACAACTTTTAAGTGCAACTTTCCTAGCACATTGACAATAGATTTACCTTTGACATATTCCAAAATTGTCAAATGCAAATATGAAATGATTTGGATTTTTATGGATCGAGGTCCTATGAGAAAACAGAATTCTCCCCAGATGGTTCCAATGAAGAGATGCTAATGAAAGGACCAAGGACAAAGGTGTGGGAAGAACTATGATAACAAACAAGGGATGATGCAGCATCCAGAGACTGGCCCTGGGAAAGCATTCCCAAACATATGGCTGAAGGGGCTTCAGGAGGAAATGGTGCAATCTGGGACCTCTGGCTCCTAACCGCTCACCTGCCTGCCTGCCTCATCGCCCCTAACCACTCACCTGCCTGCCTGATCGCCTCTAACCCCTCTGCCTGCCTGCCTGATCGCCCCTAACTGCCTCTGCCTCAGCCCCCAGCACCACGGCTTCGTCAGGAAGGACATCCAGAATGATGTCCAGCAGGTCATTCGGCTGTCTGGTCTAATTAGCATGTTATGCTTTTATTATTATAGATAGATATTAATAAGTAGTAAACACAAAGGATTTACTATGCCAGACACTGGTCTAAGTGTTTTCACATAGATCAAATAATTTAATCCTCACAATGACCTAATAAGTTAGGACTATTACTAATCCCATTTACACATGAAGAAACTGAGGCACAGGGAGGTTCAGTAACTTGCCCAAGGTCACATAGCTAGTAAGTGGTAGAGCCCAGATTGGAACCTTGCTGGTCTGGCTCCAAAGTTCATGACCTTGAAACATTATGTTCCACTGCCTATCAGACCTCAAACCCTCCCTCCACAACAGCACCCTGCAGCAGCAACTCTGGATATGAAATCAACAAAGCAAAATCAAATTTGATGCCTCAGGATTTCACCAAATATTTCTTATTAATGAACACAAAGAGTAAATGTTTAGGACATACACTTCTCTACCATACAAGAAAATAAAATGAAGTATCATTTTGATCTTGCCTTAAATTCCCATATATGCAGGGATTCCTGGACGGGTAGTGGGAAAATAATCGGAGAGCACTCCATTGCAAAGCAGAAAACCAGTGGCGGAAAGGAAAAAAGGCTTTGATTTAAAGCCCAAAGAGAGAAGTTATTTCACAAAGAGCAGCTATGGTCATTGCTTTGCCTCTAGTTCCAGCTGGGCCTGGAGAAATGTTGATGTCCTTGAACTAGTTAAATTGTAAAGCTCCTCAGAGACGCTTCTTCTTGGAGGCAGCAGAAAACTGATTAGCCATTTAACCTGAGGTAGGTAGGCAACCAGAGTTGAAAAGGAAGCAGGCATAAAGAAGGACTTATTCAAACACGTCTGCAATAGTCACCAGATTGTTGTTGCAACTCATCACATCCTTCCTGGAAAATATGGAAGAAATGCTTAAGCTTTCCCTGGCCCATAATAAATCACTCCAGAGCTGCCACTCCCAGGCTAAATCTTCCGGACCGCTCCCTACCTCTCCCTTTTTTTTTTTTTTCTTCCTATTTTTCCTCTCTCATATTTCCAGTCTCGGTTAAAGAGAATGAGAAAATAGTGGGAGTCAAGTAGACCATTTCTGCCCCTGTATTGCCCTGAGTACCAAAGGAAATAAGAGTATGACTCTTCTGCTCCTGCTTTTGCTCTAAGATTCCTGCATCGGAAATCACAGTTGACAGGTGTCCACCAGACGGGCACATCACTTTGGCTTTGCACTGAAAGAGAGCATGTCATCACTTGAAAAGATGAACGTTTTCAGATGGATCAGAGGACTCCTGTCCAAGTTTTCTCTCCCACTGTCCTGTACATAGCATCACATTGCTTGAAGACTTATTTCTTTGAACTATCAGTAAAACTATTCGTTTTAGCATATTGCAAAGCATAGTAGAAACATTACCTATTTGGTCTTCATAACAAACTTATGATTTCTCCAATGGGCTTATCTCTGTTCATGCCACACCACTGTTTATGGGGACAGTCAGGTAGAACCTCTGATGATTTGAAAATTAAATGAGGCAAAATATGGTGTGGGGAGGATAAAAAAGAGTACATCGACAGTGGAGAAGCCATACAAACACTACTTCAGCCAGGTTAAAAAGGTTAACATCAAGAATGATAAGACATATTAATAGTATTCCTGATATTATGAAAACAGTACTTTATCTCTGGTTTTCCTCCTAAAAACTCCTAAACCAAGTCTTGAGTCAAATCCCAAGTAAGGGTAATTCATATCAGTCAAATCCCAAGTAAGGGACATTCTACAAAATCTCTGATTTCAGGGTCACATCCACACCACTCTTGGCTATACAGGAAAATTCATCAAATCACATATGAACACAAGGAGATTCTCTATAAGATTCTTCTCCTAGCAACCCAGTGCTGTGGCCTGCTAGTCTCCTGCTCCATGGATGAGGACTGCAGCCTCCCTGGGCAACTAGGCAGGGAGTGAGCACGTGCCACTCTCCTCTTAGTTCACCCGGCCCTGGGGCCAAGACTGTGCCCAGGCAGGTGCAGAGAAGAGCACAGCACCCTTGCCAGGGACCACCACCAGGGTCTGAGGTCATTTCTTTCCAACGCTTTCTGCACAGCCCAAGGAATCTTGATCAAGCCTAAGAGAAGAAAAACACTTTCTTACATTATCAAGAGTTCTTGCCAATCTTCCAATCCTTTCTTTCAACTGCTGTCTCTCCCAGGAGTTTTAAACTCAAAAACAGGGATCAACTGGCTTGTTTTCAATTGTTCTGCTAGAACTTTCTTCTCTGAAATAGTGAGCTCAGACTGCCTGAAATAGAGATAAAAGCCATTAAAAAAAGAAATTACTAAAAATGAAAATACAGTTGTTAAATGTCAAAATTTTCCCCATGATGTAATTTGAACCAAGCTAAATTTCTGTAGTTGAGGTACTAAGTAAGACCAGGACCACAAAAGTATAGAATGCAGATGGAAAATATAGCTTTCCCAAGTTGCTTCCAGCACAACCTGACAAACTTCTTCACAGCCTTTTCACAATAATCTGTGAACTATCCTAGGAAATGACCAGAGCAACCAACTGAAAAGACCTACATAGTTTTCTAAGGCTAAGCCCTTAAGTGTATGGTAACCAACATGAGAGTAGGGGACAAACTTCATGCTTAGCAATTGGAGACTATTGTAATGACATAATAACTTCATCATGGGCTTTGTAACTCCAAACCACTGCAAAGATCCAGAGGACACTGTGCAGACAGAGGTTTCCAACTTCCCCCTGCGCCTGTGAAACCACTCTCATACCCCACTCAAAAATAAACATGGGAAGGGCATAGAAATCTGAAGGGACATGAGTTTAATCTAAAAGGTACTGAAACATCAAAAAAAGACAAAACAGGAAGAGAGATAAAGATTATAAATTGTTGCCCTGCCTGTGTGGGTCAGTGGTCAACCCATGAACCAAGAGGTCACCGGTTCGATTCCCAGCCAGGGCACAAACCTAGATTGCAGACTTGATCCCCAGTTAGGGGGTGTACAGGAGGTGGCTGATCAATTATTCTCTCTCATCATTGATGTTTCTAGCTCTCTCTTCCTCTCCCTTCCTCTCTGAAACCAATTTTTTAAAAAGGTTATAAATTGCAAAACATAATATTTATTTTTCTTAACTACCCAGGGACACTTTCAGCAATAGAAAAAAATATATATCCTATCTTTTCCTTGAATTTCTGAGTTTAATGAGGGTGACTGCTGCTCTGCTAGTGAATCCTCCAAAATCAATCTTTCCAACAGTAGCTCATGGCAAAATGGAATGAGGCCAGACATTAATCACTGCCCTCAGGTAGCAAATCTCAATATTCCAAATCAACTGTCACACAAAATATTACTGTTTACTACTTTGGCTAAGTTGTGGATATTGCTGTGATTAGAGAAAAAAGGAAAACATGTGGAAGGGAGGGAGGAAAGGAGGAATGGAGGAAGAGAGAGAACAAAAGAGGAAGAGGGAGGAAGAAATGGAGGGAAAGAAAGAAAAGGAAGGGGGAAAGAGAGCAACAAAAATGACTTGTATTGTACAAAATAACTTCAACCATTTCCTCAACAAGTTGTTAATGAAATAAAAGCTTTTGATAGTGCCAAATTGTTCAAACAGGTTATGCTTCAAAAATCTCTCTTCAGTACATCCCCATGAATTCAGAACAACAACAAAAAATAAAGTTTTCTTATCTCTACCCATCTTCCTGGTTTGAGTCTCTTCTCCAAAAGAACTTCAAAATTCTCTATACAGCACATATAAAATCACCTATTTATAAAATCTTATAAAATGCTGCTTTTAATAATGAATGAATGAAATAAAAAAGAGAACAGAAAAAAAACTAAAGCAACCTAAAGCCCTTGAACATCTACACATTTATTTTTTTCTCAATGTCTCCATATCTTCATGCACTTAGTTAAATCTAAAACCCAGATCCATTTACCAAATGATGCTCTGCGCTATTGCTTACAACTGGAAATGCTGCAATTGTCTCAGCAGAGCTGTAACCATTTACCAGACTTCACTGTAAATGAGCCTTCTTTCCTCTCCGCTCCTCAGAAAGGGCGTAATGGCAACGCCAGTCACTACGACTGGTCCACAAATGCCTTCACGGAGATTTGAGAAGACCCCGAAAGCCCACAAAGCTTACTGACTTGTATTAAAAAATGCACAAATGAGTTTTCTTTTCAATTGCAAATTCTTAATTTTTTTTTATTATTTTCCCTAGCACAGAGCAGGCTTTGTGCATGTGGATCTCCCTAAATGTTCATGTCTCAAAGGACAAGGAGGTGTGAAAAATGTGACTCAAGTTCTTGACAAATTCATATTACAAGACATGGCCTTGAAAATGAAAAGCAAATGAAATCCCTCTTTCCTCTAAGTTTTCTTTCATGTCAAAGGTTAGTCTTGCTTATTCAACAACTTAGACCTCAGCACTTGAAAAATAATGAGTCTATCCAAGTAGTATCAACAGCTAAGATTTTAGAAACACAAAAAGAAAGTCTTTAGAAAAATAACTCGGGGTTAGCAGTTAGGGAAGAGTTCACAGTTTTATTAGTCCAGAAATAAATTATTGCAAACTGAGTAACTGATACAACATGTTCATTTGTTAACTCCCCCATAACCCACCAGGAAAGTTTGAGAATGAGGACATTTGACAGGAACTGCCTGACTCACTCTTAGGACACACTAAAATCTAGAGTATTCATCCTATAAAATAAAACTGTCAAGAATGTAACAATCAAAAGATAAATTCATCTCTTTTCTAAGAAAAGTATAATAACTAGACCTACTTTTAAGCCAACAACAAATCTCAGCCACAAGTTACCCACTGACTAGAACATAAATTTTTGCAATAAATTTATTATATGTTCTTTCTCCCCCACCACTTGTGGGTTAATTAGAGTGATCCTCTGACAGGCCACCAGAGTTAAATGCCAGATAACTTGCAAATCAGACATACCTCATTCTATTCTAGAAAGATTGGGACTTCTTTGTGTTTAGCTTGCACGTGGAACCATATGAAGTCATGAGTGAAAACAGGAAGGTCACAAAATTTACCTGCCAACATGCCCTTACCAAAGCTGTCTATTAACATGGAATGTCTCTATAAGTTCTTGGTCTGTATTGAGGAGAAAGTAACAGCTAACACATAGTGTGCCAGGCACTGTTTAAAGCATTGACAGAAATTAACTCAAATAATATTTATAACATATTTTTCCTCCCTTGGAAGAAAAACTAAAACCAATTGGGAATATGAGAAAATGAGAACCGTCTGATTTGTCTGGAAGGCTGGATCATGAATTAATTTTTTCTTTCTTTTTGATTGTCATTAGTGTTATTATTATATTCACATAGTGAATACAAAAGTAAATTTTTTTCAAACCTCTTCCAAACATTATTTCCCACTGGAAAGTGAGGATAATAGTAATGGCTTCCTCGGAGAGCTGCTGCATTAGTTGTACATACTGCATCTTTCCAAAACACAGCGTGTCCTCGTACAATAAGACAACCGCTCATTGGATCTAATCAAACTACTTAACTGGCCATGCTGGCCACTCTCACCACTTCTGTGTACAACTCTCCATCCCAGCAGTCAGGCCCGGGCTCACATCTAAATCATTCCCAGATGCCTATCTTAAACTCCCCTTGCCTTCCCACCTCCTTACACATATTCTTACCACTCCTCTCTGCTAATCGTGCCTTCTCCACCCTTCATCTTCCAGTTCACATGTCCCTACCTCTTCGTGAGTCCTCCCCATCCTCATAGATCTAACTGCAGAGTGCCTATGATGTGCTAGGCACATTTTGTATGTTATTTAACCCTTTCAACAAATCTAAGAAAGTTAATAGTACCTCTATTAGATAAATGAGGATTGAAGAGAATTAGATATGTGTGATTTAACCAGGGTAGTTGAGCTGGGGTTCATACTCAGTTATGAGGATATATCCTGCACGGAAGAGCTTGTACCACAAAAACGGGTCCTCAGCCCTAGCTGATTTGGCTCAGTGGATAGAGCATCAGCCTGCGGACTGAAGGGTCCCAGGTTCGATTCTGGTCAAGGGCACATACCTTGGTTGCGGGCTTGATCCCCAGTAGGGGGACGTGCAGGAGGTAGCCAATCAATGATTCTCTCTCATCATTGATGTTTTTATCTCTTTTTCCCTCTCCCTTCCTCTCTGAAATCAATAAAGATAGATTTTTTTTAACTGGGTCCTCAAATTTATGTTTTCTTGTAATGTTCTCTAATTGCTTAATATATGTGTGATTCTCTAAGTTCCTTGAGGTCCCAGTCTCATACAAGGCACACCATAGTAGTTAGCTACTATTGCTGACTCGAATTGGCAGAGGAAGAAGGCCTCAAACGTAATATAAAGTTCCCATAAAAGGGTTACTCTTTAAATATTAAATCATTCCAAATTTTCCTAAAAGGACTGTGAACTACCAGATGCCTCAGACAGCCTAGGAGAAGCTTTGGGAAAGCACCATCACAGAGAAACACTCAATGGGTGTTTGAAGATGATGATGAGAAACTCTTTAGAGAATTGGACTTTTGACAGAACAGAGTGGAAGTGTCAGAGGAAGATCAGAGTTGTCCTGCAAAATGTCAAGCATCCAAACATTTAACTTTCAAAGAGCTTATGTCTTAAGACGAAGTGGGAAAGATAAATAGGGTGTTTCCTTCTGTCACTTTCATGTTCCAAAGCATTTCCTTTTCTTTTGACCCTAGAGGTCCATGTCAGCTGAAGCAAAGTTTTAGAAGACAACTAAATTGGGTTGTTTCACTACCCCTAAGTAAGTTCTGACATAATTGTTTATCCTCCATCCAGAGGCCCGGATCCAAATGGAAAGGAGATGGAGCGATGCCTGGACATGTCTCACCACCACTCACCCAGCTCTTACTCTGGCACCACCAGGGGATATCCAAATACCTGGAGATGCCCGTCTGTGTCCTTCCCACACCAGGCACTGCAACCGTTTTACAGAACTTCAGGCCCTGCCGTGTGCCTTAGGGGTGCAGCTAATCCCCAACAATCCCATCACAAAGCCATCAGGGGCAAGCAAACCTTTGACAGCAGTAGGTTTCAACCTCAGCTTATGGCTAATGACCATGTCTCTAAAAGAAAGCTCCTACCCAACACCTTTTCCAGCAGACTCCTTGGTAATCTTTAGATAGTAGTCATTTCCATCGCCATGGCTCCCAGTGCTTCTTCATAATTAGTACTTCGGAAACAATGAACAAACCTTCAGTTAAAAGCTCCTAGCTCCTCACTGCAGTCCTGCTCAGCAGCCTGTATGAGTCTCTTTGTGACTTTCATTCAGGGCATGTGGCAGATGGAGCACAGCCAACCCCATCCTTCAACAGCCTCATTCGCCTGGTTTTCAGGGTCAAAGACAACACACCAGCTGCCAGTCCCATGCCCAGTGACAGGGTGAAGGATCTTTTCCACAGAAAGGCAAGGTTAATAAACAGTCTGAATCACTGGCTTCTTATTCTTTCTACTCCCCTTTCCTCTCCTATGCCAAGGGGCCTCCCTTAGCCTTGTAATACCTTCTGTCACTAACATAATTAAGCCCACAGCCATGCACCCACTCTCAACACCCTGATTTGTAGATAATACTAATGTAACAAGACTTGGGCAGCCATGGAAAGGGGTATGATATTGTACTGAAAAAATTTCTTCACTAACCCATTCATCCTCTCAAACACTGGTTTAAATAATTCTAAAAAAATTAATGAAGCCTTATACCTCCTCAAGCCTTCAAGCACACCCGCATATAGTATATCAGCCAAGAATGTATTTTTTTAGGTTTTTTGGGGTTTTTTTAGAAATTGCTATATTACCATATGAAATATCCCCAAAATGTAAATATATGTATATTTATATTATATAATGTTATATATAAATATATAACAAAACATTTAGAAATATATATTTATATATAGCTATGTATTATTTACTGTATATGTTGAATTTATATATTATTTATATTTTTATGTACAACTAAAATATATTATGTAATATATAAAATATATTTTTATGTAGATATTTTATATAATGAGTTAACAAATTTTCAAATAACATTTATATAAAATTTATTTTACATATAAATATGAATGTTTCATATATTTCCATATTTTATATATATATATGTGTATATATATATATATATACACACACCCAAAACAAAACCTTGTAAGAGTCATTCTAGTGCAACAGTGAAATTTCTTCCACTCCTCATTTTATTGTTTGCATTAGTTACATCATGAATGGGACAGGGTGACAAGTACAGACTCACCACATCTAATAAAGTCTGGCTCGGTATCAGGTCAAATAAAAGCATCAACGGTTCCGAAGCCTTGAGATGTCCTCATTGTTTGAAAAGAGCTCCCTCGTTTTTAGAAGAAGATAAAGGGATTATAAATAAAAGTTTCACTCCTAAATATAGACTAAAATGACTATTTTTA
Source organism: Eptesicus fuscus (assembly GCF_027574615.1). NCBI lineage: Eukaryota > Metazoa > Chordata > Mammalia > Chiroptera > Vespertilionidae > Eptesicus > Eptesicus fuscus. The sequence continues at coordinate 66,326,471 of NC_072478.1, read as the reverse complement.
AATGAATTTCATAGGTCAATATAACCAATCCAAAGTAAAAACAAACACTGGGGAGAAAAAAATTTAAACAAAGCTAACACAATGCTAATATTTACTCCCACGGGCACAAATAACTACCATGGAATAATACAGCAAATCTTTGGAAAAGGGTTGTTCAGCAGTTTCAAAATGTTTATGTGCATATCTAACACAGTCTGTGAGCATTGAAGAAGATATAAATGTACAATTCATATTCATCTATTTTTTGTGTTTACTTCAGACTCAACTCATAAGAGGAGTTGAGGCCGAACTCTTTCTCAACCAGCAAAGATTGTAGTGAAAGGTGATGGCGACAGTGGGGATAATGTGGACGTGGCCGCTGCTTTCCCTGCCCTTCCCCAGACCAGGCTCTTTCACACCAGGTCACTGCTGTCCTCCCACATCCCCTGGATTCAAAGGAAAACAAATAAATACACATTTTACTATTTGGCAGTGTGTCTGACTTTTTAAAAGCCATTCCATCAAACATTAAAAGTAAACAACTGTACAGTTTATGTACACAACTTGCATTGTTTATGACAATAATGAAGGAAGAAGGGCAAAGGAAATATTTTCTTCTGGCATTTCAAAGCAGCTTCTGACATAACAAGTTATTGCATTTTAAGAATAAAAACTGCCCCAGTAAATTCTGTCCCCTCCCCACCCCCAGGAACTGCCAAAATTGCATTCTGCAAACACTAAAAAAGAAGAAAAACAATACTTCTGCCAAATACAAAGATGGTATCTATCAAAGAGTTAAGAAAATGATAGTGCCCTGTAAGATTGCCTTTTTGCTCTGAGTATGTTATAAAATATCTTAGCAGCTCAGATGGATGCATTTAGCACCTTATACCTTGAAAGCAATTTATGAATTTCACTAAAAGAGATTGTTATCAATGCCACAGCACTTTTCCTAAACATATTTTAACTACAAAGTTGTTCATCATCTACCCACTAATATCTTGTCAGATACTAACATTTCCAGAGCACAGCTTAGAAATCAATTATACCAAATTTAATATTTTATTATCCAACAATATAGATAATAGAAGTATATACATATGCTAAAGAAGAGAAGAAAAGTATTAATAGATAGATTAGAGAATGCTCCTTGGATACTCTACTTAATAGTCCTGACTCCTTCTTCCCCTATCGCCCATCCAGTCTTACTGTTTCTCTAGCTTTTTTATTAATTCCTTTCTCTTGTCCTACTTTTTGTTCTCCAAAAAAGTTCATGACTCTCTAAATCAATCTTATTCATTTTTTATTTACAGATTTTTAAAAATCCAAATATAAATAACCAAAACTACAATGAGCCTGTGTAAATAATAATTCAAATAAATATATTATTAAAATAACAAAATAATACACAGTGGGGCATAAGCAGCTTTACATTTGTATAGAAAATAATATAATAATTAATAAATAATAATACAAGAATAAACCGTGTGTTTCCCGTACTCACAACTATAAACTCACTTTTGCCATACCCGGTATATGAATTAAAACAAGATGTTCCCCTTTTTCAGAGACACTTCAGTTTTAGCTAAGTAAATACAATAGAGAAAAACTGGAGTATGTGGAAAGTAACTCGGAAGGACACACAGAACCTAATAAAATGGTTGCCTTTAGGAAAGAAAACTATAAGAGGATTTTTTTTATTGTATATTCTTTTGTAGTGTTGAAATTTTTCTTCATATGTATATATTCCTTTTTCAAAAAATAAACAAAACATATATAGTAAAATTTTAAAACAATAAAGATATTTAAAATCCACATAGCAAACATGGGACTGTGGGATTTGCCACCTACCTCATATATGGAAATTTCATCTTTAATTAAAAGAATAGATATGAAAGTTATTTGTTTAAACCTTATAATTGGCAAGTAATAATAAGCTCTCTAGAGAAAAAACAACAATTAAATAAATATCTTTCCAAAACAAAAAATAAAGCTGATGTTGGTGGGTTGTACTTGGTTTAAACATCTGATTCTTTTTCTGCATCAGTAAATTCTCAGTAATGGGCAAATTCAAATAAATATCTAATAAATTAAAATTATTGAATCCACAGTCAGTAGGTGATTTAAAAAAAAAAAAAGCTTTTCAAAATATGAGTCCTAGAAAAGGGAACATTAAACTTTCTGGGCATTAACACCATAACACAGACAGAAAATCCTCAGGGAAAGAGAAAATGATTTAGAATTAAAACAAAACTTTAGGGGGAAATGGTTATATAAGTAGTACTGAAAAATAATCCAGGAGAATAAAAACCTTATATATTATGGCATTCATCATAGTTTTATTTTACTGGGGGGGGGGGAAGGAATTGAAATAACATAAATGTACATTAATAGAGGAATTGTTTAAAGTTACAAAACATCCTCTCAATCAACATTATGAATTTTCATCATAAAAACTATAAAACAACATGGAAATTATTTTCTAATGAAATCATAATATAAAATTGCATAATTCCATCATCAAAAATATGTTTCTGTGCAGTCTTTATGGTAATTGACTACAGCAGCTCCAAAAGCATGGAGAGAGAAAAGCTGTAGGCCAGGACTCCTGATGTTCAAACACACACACACACACACACACACACACACACACACACACTGCCATGGCACCAGAGGTCCTTTCACCTCTTCCCAAAATACTGTCCCTTCCTCAGCCTTCAGGAAATTCCCCAAAATAACCCATATCCTTCCAGGATTAGAACTTCTCCACCTATTTCAACTCCAGCCTGCCTTCTAGCTCCTCCCCTTTGGGAAGTATAAGTCTAAGCTTCATCCTCCTCATTGGACCTGAAGCACAGAAGACACGGACATCCTCTCGGCCAGTTGATAGAGGAGAATATTAGGAAGAAGACAGAGAAGTTAGGAAGGGGAACCAGTTTAATTGAGGAAAATATAATTGATTTGTTCATTCATCTAACAAAAATGCACTTTGTGCACAGTATGAACCAAACAAGGAGAGCACAGCAGTAAACAAAATAAACACAGCTGTTGTTCTCATCCGGGGCAATTAACAATGCGTTCTATTTTGGACACACTGCATGTGGGTTGCCGCCAGGATAACCTAAGGGATAAGTTTTTAGATAGAAACATAGTTTTCTTTTTTTTAATATTTTTATTAATTTTTTACAGAGAGGAAGAGAGAGGGATAGAGAGTTAGAAACATCGATGAGAGAGAAACATCGATCAGCTGCCTCCTGCACACCCCCTACTGGGGATGTGCCCGCAACCAAGGTACATGCCTTTGACCGGAATCGCACCTGGGACCTTTCAGTCCACAGGCCGACGCTCTATCCACTGAGCCAAACCGGTTTGGGCAGAAACATGGTTTTCAAAAAAGTGTGGGCAAGACTCTCCACAGGGTTAGTTTGGGATGCTAAGCAGATAAGAAACTGGATCGAGAGGATTTACAGGAGTTGAGTAATTGAATGTTTCATTGAGAATACAATGCAGCCTTGTGAAATGGGCAATATGCAAGACATCATTCCCACAAAGTCTGGAAGCTGAGGTGAAAATTTACTCATGATGAAGGATGAGGTCTGGGGTAGTCACTCTAGATCAGGGTTAGGTGTGGGGACAGGATTTGGAGGCCTGGAGGAGAGCCAGGGCCATTAGGTTGAAAGAGTGGGAAAAGTTTTATTAGGCAAAGATATTTTAACATATGATAAATTTAAATCAACACAAGAGAGCTTGGAATAAATGTAAATAATATCTCAGATAATTATTCTGAAGGAGAAGAAAAGCTTATGAGATTGGCCTGCCTTATGAGAACTGAGGGGAGAAAATCCCGAGGACACAAACAATAAAATAGCCTGAATATGAGCTAAAAGAGAAGAAAATTTGAAAAGTGTAAAAGCTAAGTATAGGACTCACAAAAAGTATATTTGAGGGGGAAAGTCAGGAAAATATAAAATTAAAAGAAGATACATCCCTAGCTGTTGTGGCTTTGCTGGTTGGGTGTCATCCCATGTACTGAAAGGTTGCTGGTTCGATTCCTGGCCAGGGCACATGCTCAGGTTGCACAGACTAGATCCCCACTCGGGGGGCATGTGGGAGGCAGTCTGATGCACTCTCACATCCATGTTTCTCTCTTCTCCTTCCTCTCTCTCTAAATATCAATGAACTATTCTTGAAGAAGAAGATAAAAAAAAAAAAAAAGGAAGAGGAAGAGGAGAAACAGATTCAAAGAGCATTGAAAAACCTGAAAAGGAAGAAGAAAAAAATGGAGGTGAGGATAACACAAAAGAGCTAATAACCATATCCAATTCAACTCAAATAATAATGTTAAGAATTTTTATTAAAATAATAAATTCCATTGAGATATACTTCGTAGTCGCTGGTGACATAATCTCCCTTCTCTCATTCCTACTGAACCATAAACAATAAACTACACATATTGAAGACCATGAAATAATCAAATTAAAATAACCCACTGAGGCCCTAGCTGGTTTGGCTCAGTGGATAGAGCATCAGCCTGCAGACTAAAGGGTCCCAGGTTCGATTCTGGTGAAGGGCACACGCCTGGGGTTGCAGGCTTGATCCCCAGTAGGGGGCGTGCAGGAGGCAGCAGATCAATGATTCTCATCATTGATGTTTCTATCTCTCTCTCCCTTCCTTTCTGAAATTAATAAAAATATTTTTTTTAAAAGAACCCACTGGGAGGCAACATTGAATACTGCCTCATTCACACAAAAATGCAGCAATGAATGAGAATGAGCCACTCCAAAACTAAAAATCTTCTAATTCTCTAAATTGATAAAGAAAATATTTGGTTAATATTACCAGGGTATCTGGAGAAGCATAATTGGGCAGGGGGCTCTTTTCAGCAAATCTGATACATTTTATAGTATTTCAACATTTCCTCTCTGACATCTATAAAACTAGAAAATTCCAAAGTTGGTCAGAGAGAATTTAGTAATTATGTAATGTATTAATTTGGGGGGGGGGGAGGTAGTGTTTCATCTCAAAAGTTACCTTTTTTTAAAGATACAATGAATTGAATCTGGTGCAGCTTACCATATTTTTATGAGGAAGAAATGCTATTAAGACCTTACAAACAAAATGTATTTTTATTAAAAATGACTAATGCTTAGTGAAAAGTTCAAAGGCTGGAAAAGAAGCACTAAAAAGAGTTTTTAAAAGCAGCAGTTCAACTCGGTTACTGGAAAAGTCATTTTCATAGTTAACCTTCGGAGCTATGCAGCAGCTGGAAAAGCAGTGTGTTTTGTTGTACAGTTAATACATGTTATGTACTCTTCTTGAAAGAGTCAAAAAATGTTATCCTTAAAGACTTCAAATGACTCCATAAGAGCAGACAAGATATATAATTGAGTTAACTCACAATGCATATCATATTAAAAGACTAGAGGCCCGGTGCACGAAAATTTGTGCACTGGGGGGGGGGGGGGTTTCCCTCAGCCCGGCCTGCATCCTCCTCTCACACTCTGGGACCCTCAGGGGATGTCCTACTGACGGCTTAGGCCTGCTCCCCGGAGGATTGGGCCTATGCTGGCAGTCAGACATCCCCCTGGCTGCCCAGGAGCCCTCGGGGGATGTCTGACTAATGGCTTAGGCCTGCTCCCCGCAGGGAGTGGGCTTAGTAGGGGAGCGGGCCTAAGCTGTTAGTCAGACATCCTAAGTGTTACTGCGGAGGCGGAAGAGGCTCCCGCCACCGCCGCTACACTGGCCAGCTATGTGCCGGCTTCTGGCTGAGCAGCACTCCCCCTGTGGAAGCACACTGACCACCAGGGGGCAGCTCTTGTGTTGAGCATCTGCTCCCTGGTGGTCAGTGTGCATCATAGCAACCAGTCATTCCACCGTTAGGGTCAATTTGCATATTATCCTTTTATTATATAGGATACTTCTCAACCAGATGCAATGTATGTCCATTGATTGGCTCCTGGACCAAAACATGTAAATAAAACAAAGGCTGTGTAATTGAAAAAATTTTAATATAGAATCTATTTTCAATTAATATCATTGACTTGAAGTTAAATTTTTTGCATTTAATGATGTTTTAAATTTACAGAGAAAAATGTCGTTGGCCCTTAAAGATGCATGCTGAACTATTTAGGGGTGATATGTCTGCAACTTACTTTCATATGTATTTATTGTGTGTGTGCATGTGTGCGTTTGTGTATACATACAGATATAAAGCAAATGCCTCAAAAATTAAAAACTGGTAAATCTAGATGTAGTGTATATGGGCATTCACTGCACTATTATTTCAATTTTCTGTAGGTTTTTAATAATTATAAATAAAAAGCTGGAGAGGGAGCTAAGATATTTCAATCCAACATTGTTAGAAAATAGAATCTCTACAGAGGGACAAAGCAGAACTAGATAGGAAAATATCACCTCAAAAATAAATTTATTTAGCATCTAAATACACATCTAATTGTATTAGGTATTCCAATGAAAACTAACATAGTCTCTGGCTTCTAAGAACATCTAATCCAAGGCCAACACTGAATTTGTAGAAATTTAAACTAAAAAACAACACCTATATAAATCTAAGCAATGAAGTAAGCAAATGCCCTAATCATTGCCACTTTTCTAACCACAGGAAAAACTGCCCAGATTTGGCAAAGCTCATTCCAACCTTTAAGACCCTGTATACGTTCTATCGCTTCATCTGGCCTCATAGGATATGGAAAGTTCAACTAGTATCACACTTTCTTTCACAAAGTGAGGAGGCCGCCAAGGAGGGACTTGGTTTTGTGAGAAAAAGAAGCTCATTTGTGCTTGTAAGACTAGCTAACTTAGGCACTATAATAGAGAACTTTGTGTTAAATTACAAATTTGCCCTATTCCAACCCCTGCTTTCTTTCTTGAGTCAGTTCAAAAATTCTTTCTTAGAAGCATTTTGGTTGCCCTAAGCCAGGTTAGATGTCTCTCCATGGTCTCTTGTTTATCCCATGACATTATTAACACTGATTTTTCTTGTCCACACTGACCCAGCATTTGCTAGGTTCTTGAGATATAAAAATAAGTAAGAAATATGCTATGTCATCATAAGTCTGAAAGTGGAGACACCCGTGCAAAGAAATAATTATGTATATCATCTACTATCATGCCATCTACTAAGTTGTTCAAGTCAAAAACCTCAGATTGCTCTCGATTCCTTTTCCTTCACTGACATGTAGGCCACTGGCAAGCTGACTCTATCACCAGAAAGCATTCAATTCTCTCCACTTGCACTATCACCTGGCCCCGCTGCTCCCTTCTCTCCCCTGGATTGCTGCTATAAGACATAACTGGCCTCCTATCATTGGTCTTTCCCCCTTGACTCCCTATGATGTTTTCAACACAAGAGCCAGAATAATCTTAAAAATATAAAACAGGTCATGTCAGTCCCCTGCTTAAACCCTTCCAATGGTTTCTATGTGGAATAAAATCCAAATTCCTTATAATAAACGCCTACCAGCTTCTATATCATCTGGACCTGTCTATATCTCTGGCCTAATATCCTTCTAATCTCCCTCTCACAGGTACCCTTCAGCATGCTGGCCTTCTTTCTGCTCCTCAAATGTGCCAGCTTGTCCCCTCTTATCCTTTTCCATTAGTGATTTCCCACTGCCACCAATGCTATGGATATTTATGTGGCTGGATCTTTATTGTCATGCAGGTCCCAATTAAAGAGAGACAAATTCATAGAGAGCAGGCAGACAGCTTTGGTGAGGGGGAGAGGATTCAAGGGGGAAGGGAGAGGGAAGCAACCAATCAATGTGTCTCTTTCGCATGGATGTTTCTCTTTCTCTCTCTCCCTCCTCCACCCCCTCCTCCTCCTTCCCTCCTCCTCCTGCTGTCTCTAAAAATCAATGGAAAAAATATCCTCAGGTCCGGAGTAAAAAAACAATAATAATAATAAGACACCAAAGTAACCACCCAGAAAGTGAAAAGACAATCCAGACTGGGAGATTTTCAAATCAAACATTTGATAAAGGACTTACATCTAGCATTATAAAGAACTCTGCAACCTGGATGGAATTGGAGAACATAATGCTAAGTGAAATAAGCCAGTCAATGAAGGAAAAATACCACATGATCTCACTCATTTATGGATAGTAAAGAACATTATAAAGTGATGAACAAAAAGATAGATACAGAGACAGTAAAGCATCAAACAGACTTTCAAATTACAGGGGGAAAGTTAGGGAGAGGTGGGGGAGTTATGAAATCAAACGAAAGACTTGTATGCATGCATATAAGCATAAACAATGGACACAAAACTCTGGGGGGTGAGGGCATGTATGGGTGTGGGGTAATGGTAAGATATGTACACATATAATACCTCAATAAAAATATATATATATATAAAAAAGCAATTCAAAAATAAAAAGACAAAAAGTTCAATTTCAAAATTCACACACAATTTTCCCTTTCTTCCTTTTATCCTCCAGTTACTATGCCAGATAGCTTCACTTCCGCCTCCATCAATGGGCTCCTGTGCCCTCTGGCTTCTGGCTGCTTTACTCATTTAGAAGCAACAGCCAGAGACTGGAGGAAGGGAGGAGAGTAAGGTTGGACCATGCACTCCCCAGGCGCTCTCCCTGCCATGGTCAGACGGCCCTTTCCCACCACACTCTCCCTTTCAGGGTTCCAACTGACCTCTCCTTTCCCCTTCCTGACTACCAGCCCCAGGGGTATACATCATTCCATGTGGCTTCTTGCTGCGTTCAAATTATTAAATTTCCCTCAAATCATACCAAGTAGAATGTACCGCCTGCTTCCAACAGATCCCCTAGCTCAGTGGTCGGCAAACTCATTAGTCAACAGAGCCAAATATCAACAGTGCAACGATTGAAATTTCTTTTGAGAGCCAAATTTTTTAAACTTAAACTTCTTCTAACACCACTTCTTCAAAATAGACTCGCCCAGGCCGTGGTATTTTGTAGAAGAGCCACACTCAAGGGGCCAAAGAGCCGCATGTGGCTCGCGAGCCGCAGTTTGCTGACCACAGCCCTAGCTGATAAAGGCATCACTGGGCTTGTATTGAGGGAGTGGTCCCAGGAAGGTGTAGGCAGAAACCCTCTTGACAGAGCGTCTGATCTCTTCCTCACCCCATGAGGAGGCGGAATCCAACAGGTACAGTCTGGGGTGTCTCTAGAGGGCGTTAATTCTTTATTATATGGGAGTTGGCAGGATATTTAGCATCCTTGACTCCCACCACTAAACACTATCAGTATTCTGCGTGCATTGTTACAACAGAAACTTCTTTAGGGGAAGATAACAATTCTGGTTAAGAACCAGTGGGTTAAAAGAACAAAACTAAAACAAAACAAAAAACACGTCTTGATGTTTCCTTCCAATGTGAAGAAAAGTCCCGTTAAAGTTACATTTTTGGGCCCTTGCCCAAACTTGACTCCCCCTTCCTCAAGAGAGGCACACAGACTGACTGACTGAAAATGTCAAGAAAAATGAAGACATTTTCAACCCATTTCCCCCCACCCTTTCTCTTGGAAACAAGCTGAATACAGAAAACAAACATCCAGTGCTACCTCCCCAAGAGGAAAGCTGTATGGGGCAGTTCTGCCGCTGCTGGGCAGTGCCTGCCCAGTCCTGCGCTGTTTGGGACTGGGTGGGGAAGGCTGCCTAGCTCTGGGGTCTGTCTTGAGGAAGCCTATTGCCCCTACAGCTAAACCACAATCCCCAATATCAGCTTTATGAAACCTAAAGGTGGCACTTTTATCTCCCATCATCCCTATTTAATTTCTCAGTTCATTCAAAACATTAAAAGAGTGACATTATTTATTGAAGCTCCTCAAGCCCAAACTACTAATGCTTGTCTACTAACTTAAAGTTCCCACTAATCTAAATCACATACATCCTTCCTTAACAAAACTTTCACCACCTAATTCAAGCCCACACTTTTGAAATCCTGGTCTTCTCACCCTCTCACACTCATATGCAAAAGTCCATGGAGGCTAAGAAAATGTAGTCACTTAGAAACAGTTTGGCACTAAAAGCTTTGGGCCTTGGCCAGGGGGCTCAATCGGTTGGAACGTACGGGAGGCAACTGATCAATGCGTCTCTTTCTCCCTCCCTCTAAAATCAATCAATCAATAAAAAAGCTTTGGGAAGCATAATAACAGCAAGTATCATCTAGGAAACCCTTAATTCACAACCATTTTCCCCCAAAACATTTACTTATTTTTTTCTCTGCTCATTAAAATTGCTGAGTCAGGTCAACCTTCTTTTAAAGAATCTTCAATAAAATAGTTTTATCACTAAAACCAGACAGGTTAAATATTCATTGTTAAAGAGAAGTTTGTTATCTCTCATTCTTTCATTAGCAGTATTTTCATTGCCAGAAATATTTTCCACAAAGATATCCCAATTCAAGTCTTTTGAGCTATTCAGTTGTTCAACTACTTGGGGTTTTGAAGGAAAATAACAGACAGCATTTTTTCAGCCACTTTCTCCTCTTAATCGCTAAACATGTATACTTTAAGTGAAATTTAATCCAGCTTCTTCTGGTTTGTTTCCATTTAAATCATTAAAATGTTATTTTTTTAAGTCATTTGTTGTCCAAGAGACTTTTTAAATTAGCTTCTTTGCTTAAAAATCCAAATTGGCCATAAGAACATAAGCTCTTATGCCAAAAGTTCAGGTTTGGAACAAAAGTGTGAGCCCCAAGTTGGAAATCAGTTTTAATGCCGGCTATGACATAAAGGGACCATGTGGACTCCTTCCCCTTCCCCGCCTCACTGAGCCTTCCGTAGAAGCAAACATTACAGCTGAGGTCACCAAGAGGTCTTCCAAATAAATCCTGTGCTCGGTATAATCAGTCAGAGCTTCTGAAAATTCTAATTTATGGTCTTAATTGTCTTATGCTTGTGCTAATCTCCTGTGATTTCTCCTCCACATTGTTTAAGGGGGAAATTCTTTCGACTAAAATTTAATTCATAAAGAAAGGAATAAACGCCTTTCTTTTTTCCCATGTTTATTCTTTTCATCTTCCTTCAAATCTAAGAATTTCCCTTCAATTAGAGGAGAATGTGTCCCCCTTGAGTAACACCACTATTGGCAGTCATTTTACCTCCTTTTATCCACTAGAAAAAACTCTTTGTCCTCCTCAGAACACCATTGCCACTAGTGGTAGATTTTTGTACACTTCTGTTGCCACATCATAAACTAGGAGAAAGCAAACGCTTCCAAATGTAAAATGAGGTACCAAACTGCCATGTAACATTGAGGAAGGTATAAGAAAATCCTGGGAAAAGTTTTCTACTTTGCTGATTGGTTAGAAGAAAAATTAAAGTTTAACTTCCTTTCTGTACAAGTTTCTGGGTCTTCCTAATAAAAAGAGTGGATTTTACCGACATATTTATTACTGGCTTGTTTCCATTAGAAAGATATACAACTCACATTTGCCTACCTTCTCCTTCAAAAAAATTAATCTATAAATATATTTTTATGAATTGTGAAGATCACAGAAATGAAGGCAACAATTTTCAAAGATATCAATGGTATTTTTTTGTTTGTGTCATAACATACAGACAATTGGAAGAAACAGTTCAAAAGAAATAAGAAATGGAGAAGTCCACGAGTTCAGACTGAAGATACAGGTTGGCTAAGGGACACACTGCCTGTTTTGAGAACACTGGGTTTTAGTGAAATAAGTAAGAGGCATTCAAGAATACATGTTTTCCACATTGATTAGCACTTAACATCTCTAGCTTCTCAATTTAAAATATGTCAAAATCTCTTTTAATATGCTTAAATGACTTATACACACCTATTTATCTACTTCCTGAGGGACTAATATTCCCAAACTCATCAAATAATCCTCTATAGTATTATGATTAAACTGCCAACCTATAACCATTATTTATCAAATGATAATTTACATATAAGTTATTCACTGGAGGTTTATTTATTATAATACATTGATGAATTATGGTCAGTGGTGGCACTAAATATTTTTTTAAAAAAAACATATAAACTTGCCTAATTGAAAATTCTACAATAGCTTTACTTTGAAATTTTCATAATTTATTATTCATACATTTTTAAGCCATACAAAGTTATCCTTAGGTATTGCTGCATATGTTTATGCTTTCAAATTAATCCTCTGTTGCTTCCCTTTAATTCCAGATCCAATACTCTATCATCTTAAGTATAAATGACACAAGATACGGGAAGACAATTATTGATTAACGAGAGGCCCGGTGCATGACATTCGTGCCCTCAGGAGGTGGAGGGTCCCTCAGCCCAGCCTGTGCCTTTTTGCAGTCCAGTAGCCCTCGGGGGATGTCCAACTGATGGCTTAGGCCTGCTCCCTGCAAGGTGCGGGCCTAAGCCACAGTTGGACATTCTTAGGACTGCCGTGGAGGCATGGGCCACTGCACTCACCAGCCATCAGCCCAGCTTGTGGCTGAGCAGTGCACCCCCTGTGGGAGCACACTGACCCCCCCCCGGGGGCAGCTCCTGCATTGAGCATCTTCCCCCTGGTGGTCAGTGTGCATCATAGCAATGGGTCGTTCCCCCGTTCAGTTGATTTGCATACTACCCTTTTATTATATAGGGTTATTATATAGGACAGTGATGGCGAACCTATGACATGCGTGTCAGCACTGACACACATAGCCATTTCTGATGACACCCGCATGCCGAGGATGAAACATTTGCTGCTCCTGAGGATGAAACATTTGCGAAATAATGTTTTTTCCTCAAAGTGACACACTACCCGAGTTATGCTCAGTTTTTTGGCCAAGTTTGACACACCAAGCTCAAAAGGTTGCCCATCACTGAAGGATAATAGCAAAAAGTAGTAATTTTCAGAGTTTTTCAGGTACTCGTTAAATCATGTGCATAGCCCAATGCTGACATTTGTAGAAAGGTAGTGCATTGTTCAATAAAGGAACTGTAAGCTCTTTCTTCTTTCCCATAAACCCCCTTCAAAGGTAGAAAAGGACTACACTAACGAGTTTACTTAATGGATCTGCTACAGGCAGATGATGTGACAATTCCAAACAAGGATCATTGTATATTGTGAAACACTAAATATTCAGAAGTACTTTAGCCATCACTCATGCAATAGGTAACAAATTTTAAAGTTTATATTTTAATATCATAGCCCATATTTTAAAATGTATTTTCATCTGAGGAGTCCTAGAACTTTTCAAACATTGGAATTTTAAAGGAGGGGTAAATATAATTATACATTCATAACACATCCTCACAAACTGAGTCAAAGGAAATAAAATCACTGGTAGAGAGCCAGACCAATTATAAGAAGTGTCATGTCTCAGCTATTCTATCTACTACTATAAAGCATAAATAGTGTTACCCACGTGCCTCACTAAAATTAACATTTCCCTAACAGTAAAGTCTATGAATTTTTAGGGTTTTTCTTATCCTTTAGACTTCATCCTTTTGCGACATGAAAGGATCCAAAAAAATAATGATTATTTTCCCATTTGCATTTTTGTTCTTTTTTATCAACACTTTTGTGTTCTCACAACTGAAATGCACAGAATTCTTGCATTATGTTTGGAGGGTAGTCAATAAATCCCACTCAACATTTGGCATAGCTCACCCCAACCTATCTTTAATAAGGCAGCAATCCCTTCCCTCGGAGGTGCTGCATTATTCTGACAATCATGCACTGGTGTAATTTCCTCTGCCAACATGACATAACAGGGACCATTCTGCATTGCCTCACAAGCACCAGCCCAGAGAGACCATGAGCTCAGCTCTCACATGGCAGAATACCATTATGAGAAAATTAAAAGGTCCATGTTATGATTTTTAGGTTTTACGGACTCTCTATGAATTTTAATACTAAGAATCTCGTTTAGAAGAAAATAGAAATTAAACTATAGGAGCAATTAATTACTTTTTCCTATCGGGCTCCTCATTTCACAACAGGCTACTCTAGAAAGTCTTCTTGATTGATTCTCCAAATAAAAGTGACATGCACTAACAGGTCCAAACAAAATTTCGATTTCCAAGAAACCAGGTAAGAAAAACATACCAGAGAATTCACTTTTTTTGCTGTATGTAACTACAACAACAAGAAAGGCTGGTTAGAGCAACACTAAACTTGGCTCAATCATGAAAAGGTCTCAGCTTGGGATAGAATAGAATTTATAATGCATGACAGAAGCAACGTTGTAATGTACAATTATATAATTTACTTGAACAGTTGCTTTCCATATGGGAAGTAACAGATTGCCCAGTTGCATTTTGGCTAAGACTAATCCTACCATATTTCAGGGTAAAACAATTTTGTTGAAATCTGGAAACCTGCAGACAGCATCTCCAGGTCTCTCTGATGGCTCTTGACATTGTTTCTTTTTTTCTAGGAATAGTATACAGCTGTATCCTCCTTCCTAAATGCCCCTGACCCACATTTAGCACATAGTATTTTCTGGGAAATGTAACCATAACTGTGCTTCATAGATTTTAGTTGAGATAACCATTCAGCCAGATTTCCATGACGAAAATTAAAACAAATTAAAAATAACAATCAGAGATAAGAAGGGATATAAAACACAACAAGTCTTCCGCTGCGTATTCCTTTCTAAACATTCAATTTTACAAGGAAAACATACTTCAGAGAAAATGGGTCTTTTTCTCTCTCATTTTATATCTTAGTTGAATATGAAAGTAGAACTCCTACATGTTTAATAATATTCCCTCCCGGTTAAGTTACACTCCAAAAGTATTTTACGGACTGTGGAACATTCTTATCCATGACCTTAACATTTTAGAACAGGTTGATGGACAAGCAATGCATTTTCTATAAGGATGCATAAATGATCTGGATCCCAGAATATATCTTCAAAGTTTGAAAACACAATTGTCCAGTAAAAATCTGTCATTATCACCCTTTGAAAGGGTCTTGAAATTTCAACTATCTATGGCCAAATATCATTTTCTGAAATCTGTCCCCCTGTGCATGGATTTATGAGTCCCACAGTTAGACAAAGGGAAGTTATCCAAGGCAAAGTTGTCCAAATAGGCAATTATCCAGCAGACCGGAGCCAAGACAGTCCTCTGGAGATGACTGCTCAGGTTCATCTGCAGCTGCGTGGGAAGTATAGACACCAATCAGCTATCTGAAGAGTTTAAAATATTTGCGTATCTGTATTTCTACCTCTAAATGATTATGTTACACTGCAACATTTCTTCCTCTAAATAATTATATATATTACATTAAGTTATGTATGTTACAATATCATAAACTTATTTTCAACTCTGGAGTATTCAAACAGCAAACCAAGTAGTAGAAACCTAAGACTGGAGGTACAATGCAACAATTATCAAACATTTCCATGTAGTGCCTGCAAAGAAGAATAATAGTCTTTCATGTGAGAACTAGCTGCACATGTGGAATCTCATTTGATCCTCCAGATAACCCACGGGGTACATAGGGAAGTTATTATGATCCTTTCACAGATGAGGAAATTAAAGCTCAGAAAGCTGTGATATATTCAAAGGCACCCAGCTAGAAAGTGAGAAGTAAGGATTCAAACCAAGTGTTCTTATATGAAAACCAGCATCCTCGCCCCACGTGCCTTCTAGGGCAAGCTCCATATGTGGGAATGGGAGGTAATCACCACCCCTACATAATTAAGACACAAAAAAGGCCTTCCTCCCCATCTCCCTGAGAATGCCTACCATCTCCACTACCACCACTTCTACTAGTACTCTACTGAGAAGTAAGCTCTGTTCTCCGCTAAGTCTTACTTTTTATGAAAGCATTCCTATGAGTTTCTAACAATTTAAGTTAATACTTTTTAACATGAATTACCCACTTTTTATCATATCTTTTTCTAATGCCTCAGAATAAGAGAGACATAATTGGCAATCTCTGTGATAAAAACAAAGCAAAGAGAATGAGTGGTAAAAAAAAAAACACAGAAAAATCAAGGATGCTAAAACTGAAAATGTTTCCTAGTGCTGGCCCGTTTTTAAACTGTACAATGAGAAGAACCTAACCATGTTCCACGTTCCAGATGTCTGCAATCCAAGCATGATGTAGAAGGAAGTTGTTATTTATGCCCATGCTGCCATACATTTTGATTCACCACTTAACCAGAGAAAATGCAAACACCTGTTTATTGAATTCACTATGTGTCAGATACTGAAATAAATTCTGAGATTAAAATGAAAAATAAGACAATATCCCTGTATTCAAGAAAGTTGTAGTGAAGCAAATTAGACTAATAACATTGAACACTACACCCTTTATAAAAATTCACTCATCTGACATTGCTAATCTTCTACCTGAAACTCTCTCTTCCATTTGCTTATATGACACTGACATCAAGGTGGGGTACTTTCCCCTGTTACCTGTCTATCGGCTTTCCCTCAAATGTATTTGTATGGTACTGTTGTTCTCCTCATCTCATAAATGCCAGTGTTCCTCCGTAATCTGTCCAGATGCTTTCTTATCCTCCCATGATACAGCCTCTCCCTGGGCTCTCACATATTCAAAGACATCAAGTCAATGTTTCCAGCTCCTTTCCCTCTCCTGACACCAGTCCTATGTATTCAGTTGCTAACTAGGTATCGCCACATAAACGTTTTAGATATCTCATTCCCTTCCCCAGTAATTGTCAACATCAGTCTATTTGAACCTCAAACCAACATAGTACATTTTTTTGCCCCAAACTTTCACTCATTTTATACATTTAATCAATTAAAATTCACTCCATCCATTCACTTATGCATTCAGTCATATGTCAATTGTCTACTTAGTACCATGTAGTGTGTCCTACACTAGAGTGTCATACTCACTTAGGCACTGCCCTTAGACAAACAGGTAAATCCAATACACCATTGTAAATGCCATGATGACATAGATATAGCCGCCCTATGACCTACCCTAACTTGAGGCTGGGTAAAGACTTCCTAAAGGAAGTGATATCTAAGATGAAATCTGGAAAGTGGGAAGAAAATAGCATGTGTAATATCATGAAAGTAAGAGAACATGGCACTAAAAAATAAATGGAAAGAACTTTAGTATGTCTAGAGCTTAGAATAAAAAAGGTTGAGTGGTGAGTGGTGAGAGTAAAGAAGTAGATAAAGCCTTAAAAGCCATTCTTAAAGGTTTAGGCTGTAACAGCAACTAGAAGTCACTGGGGGGTTTTAAACAGATGAAAAATATAATATGTGCATATGAATATACTGAAAGGGAAAGAAGTGACATGGAGTAAAATAGAAGGCTCTTGTATTCATCCTGATGACAGATAGATGTCAACTTAAACTAGGAAAATACCAGTAGGGCTAGAAAAAAGTTGACAGATCAGAGAAAATATTTAGAAGGTAGAACAAATAGGATCCAATTACCTTCAGATATGGAACATGAGGGGAAAGGGCAAATGAAAAATGATTTTCAAGTTGTGTCTTGGATTAACTGCAATATGCCTCTTAATGAGAGTGGAAATAATAGATGATAATCAAGCTTGTGGGGAAAGATGGTAAGAGGTGTTGTTTTGAAATACCTGTGAGACAGTCAAGTGAAAACATCTAATAGGCAATTTTATAGACAGGAGTTTCCCCCCACCCCCCATCAGAGTTTTGCTTTCCACAGTTTCAGTTACCTTCAGTCAATCACAGTCTGAAAATATTAAATGGAAAATTCCAGAAATAAATAATTCATAAGTTTTAGATTGCTTGTCATTGTCAGTAGCATGATGAAATCTCATACCTTCCCGCTCTGTCCCACCCAGGACATGAATCCTCCCTTTGTCCAGCATATCCATGCCATATTTGCTCCCTTGTCTGTTAGTCACTTAGTAGTTGTCTTGGTTATAAGATCAACTGAGTTGGTATTGTAGTGCTTGTATTCAGGTAACCCTTGTCTTACTTATTAATGGCCTCAAATCACCAGAGTGGTGATGCTACCCATTTTGATGTACCAAAGAGTAGCTGTAATTTGCTTCCTTTTGGTGAAAATATATGTATGTATAGGAAAAACACATATAGAGTTCAGTACTATCCACAGTTTTAGGCATCCACTGGGGAGTCATGGTGGATAAGGAGGAATTATTTTATTGGTTTGGAGTTCAAAGCTGATTGGTAAGAAGAAATCAACCACTTGGGAATCATCAGCATACAATTAATCATCATCATCATGATTAGTATTTTAAGTCATGGAAATAGATGACCTAGAAAAAGAACTAGAGAGTGAAAAGAGAAGGCAGCTTGAAGAGAAACTCCTCAGGGAAAGAATCCTGCAAAGATGAGTAAGAAAGAACACCCAGAAAGGTAAAAGGAAATCTTTTCGCTAGGATATCATGGAGGTCAATTGAAGAAAGTGTGTCTAGATCAGAAGAGGGCAAATAAGGACAGAAGCATTGGCAATGCCTCTTATCTTTAGCAAGATCACCAGTGACTTTTGAGAGAGGAGTTTAGCCAAACCAAGGAACTAGTGGAGTGGTGGAAGTGAGTTAAAGAAGGAATAAGAGGTGAGAGTGGAGGCGACTAACTGTAAGCAACTCTTCAAGATGTCTGGCTACAAAGGAGTGAAAAGAGATCAAGAGGATCCAGAAAGGGATGAAAGAGCTAAATACGGCTTGTTTACAAAATGGGAGAAACTTATGCTGTATTTAAATTCTAACAGAATGTATCAGAAGGAGCAAGGGAATAATTCATTGAGCAAGGTCCCTAGGAATATAGTTGGGGATGAGATCCAGAGCTGGGGAGAGAGAGAGAGAGAGAGAGAGAGAGAGAGAGAGAGAGAGAGAGAGAGAGAGGAAGGAACGATACTTTTCTGAATTATACCAGGAGGAAATGAGGAAAATATGAGTATAGTGTAGATTTTCTTTTCTTTGTGGTATAATACATGTTTATCTGTGAAGAGAGGAGTGGTTGGGGAAAGCACAAGTAGCTAAAGTCCAAAGAGAATAGAAAAGTTTGTTTTTAAAACTTCTGCATAGAACTAAAGTAATAACATAAAAAGACTACCGAGCTATGTGAAATGTAAGGAAATTTAGGTTACTGCTTAAGAGTGATTGAAATGATGAACCATAAAAACTGAAGTAGATAAGACATAAAGTAAAGACAGGAAGAGACCAATGGAGAGAATGCAGAGTAGAGGTCCACATGAGCATCAATAAGTAAATTTATTTAGTGAAATAAATTAGTGAAATAGGACTGATGCAAGGATACAAATTAATCATAAAAGACGGGAAGGTGTAGGGTGGTTTAATTTACTATTTCTGATAAGGAAGTGTTAACTTATGACAAAGTCCAGGGCATAGTCATGGAAAAGAGTGAAGAAGTAGCAATGGAAGTCTGGAATCAAATAACTGAGAGGATGAGGTGTTGATCTGTCTATAGACATGAACATTGTAGTCTCCTTAGGTGACATCAAAACTAAAAGAAAGAACACATTGAGCCAGAAATGTGAATCTAAAGGGATTCAAATGCCATATTCAAGCAACAATTTTATCCAGTGTTTTCATTTGTTCTAGACTGTTTTGCTCTAACACATACTATATTGGATACCAAGCCTGACTGAGTTTGTAATTCAAAGTAAAACAATACAATTTCTCATCTCAAGATCTATTTAAAATCTCAAGTTAGATTTTAAATCTCCAGAAAAAAATCCAGACAATCGGGGCTATTTCCCCAATGAATTTAGGTATTTAGGTCTGTGGGTTTTTTTATCCTAAATATATATAAAAATTTTAATTTTCAGTCATCACTTTGTAAAATATTTCCAAATAACATTCTCATTTTCACAGAAGAGTGTTATTTTTCACCAAGCATGATCCTTGCAAAAAGGAGTATGGGTGAAATTGTTTAAATAATTCTTGCCTCATATTGACATTGATCCAAAAATCAGAGCTTTCCTGGTCTTAGGAGTGTTTTCAGCTGCAAGTAATGGAAGACCTGACTAGCAATAGCTAGAACAAAAAGGGGGGTGTTTTTCTCACATGAAAAAAGAGATAAAGAGGCCTGTGCTGGTGTAAATCTTCTAAGATCCAAGTTCCTATCTTTCTACTCCACTACTCTTGGTATATTGGTTGTTGTAAAATGGCTTCTATAGGCTTGCTCTAATCCAAGTGTGTCAAACTCACAGAGCCTGCAGGCCACATGCGGCCCACAACGAATATTTTTACTGCCCTGCCAATATAACGGTATGTAAGAAATGTTTTAATAAAAATTTTGTAACTTAATTTTTACAATATCCTGTTACACATAATTATTAATAATGAACTACAACGTTTGCTAATGACTGATTACTATAATCATGTTGCATTCATTTCCCTTACACACCTTACACACAGGCACACCATTTCTCTCCACTAACACTAGCAGTGAATATTTTAGCAGCCAATTGCCACGTCATTAGTCTTGTACTGACTTGTCTGATGTGGGCAACAGGAAATATTTCACTTTCAGAGAACAAGAAAAATAAGTTTATTTGCATTATGCTTATTAATTTGTGCAGTTATTTGGTGTCTGGTAAGTTAATGTTCGAGAAAAAATATTAATTTTTATTAAAATGGTCTATTATTTTATGTTAACGTTACTCATTTATTTCATCCCTTTGTATTCAGCATCTCTATCGAAATAAACCTATGTTTCTATGAAAGGTGAAGCTTTTGTCTTTTTACAGCCCACATAAACTTAAACTTTGTATATTTGGCCCGTGTTAGCCTTTGAGTCTGACATGCTTGCTCCAACCCCTCATTCAGGGCAGGAAGAGGAAACAGAGGGGCACTAACAGCGACATCCATTCTTTCAATTAAGGCCCATGAAGCCCCTGCAGTTGACCTCCTTAGGTCTCATGTTCCTAAGGGGATTGCATGATGCGGAGTCTGGGTGGTAGGAATGCCATGATCAGCTTAGACCACTGGCTCTTAATCAATGATTCTCTGCCAACTCCCAGGAACGTTTTAATATGAGAGAGAGAGAGAAACATTGATATGAGACAGAAACATTGATCGATTACCTCCCATACACGCCCTAACCAGGGATCAAACCCACAACCTTCCTGTATATGGGATGATGTTCCAACCAACTGAGCCACCCGGCCAGGACCATTTCATTGATTTTCTTTTTCTATACAAATGTGTATTTAAATGTTTACCCAAAAATTGGAGCATGTTAATATATGTAGTTTATAACCTGTGAAAAGGCATATCTTACAGGACAGTAGTGTTCCATTCATACAATATGGAAAAATGAATATACATGTTTAAATTTTTTTAAATTTCTCTACTGCAATGCAGAAAGGAGTGCCTATTACTTAACGATAGCTCATTAAATAAAATATATTAATTTTATAAAGACAGTGTATTCCTAAAATAATATCAAGAGTAGAAATTGGCTCCTTAAATAACTGCCATTAGAACAAATGGAATGTTCAGAGAAAAAAAGAAATCAAGCTCTAACTTTTGGTGTGTGTGTTTTTTTGCCCTGTTTCTTCATTAGTTAGTATGTGTTAGGTTGTTCCTAAAGCAAAATAGTAATATTCATTTTTGCATTTTTAAGACCCACAAAGTGATAAAATCCTGATATTTCCATCCACATATCTGAACAATAAAAAGAAAGAAACATAAGGAAAAGCACTTGTATTAGGAAATCATAAATTAAGTAATATGTGTGAATGGAGGTAAAGAAGGGATCTGGTTAGAAATAAGTGAGAATCAAGTATAAAAATTAAGCTTATATTTTCTGGGGGAAAATGCAGGTGGGAGAAAACTGGCTACTCAAATAACATTACCTAGTCAACCAAGATTAATTCTAGGTCAATCATGAACCCCTTATATGTCTTTAATCTTGAAATATAAAGAATAAATCCATAGTTATGAAATAATTTGTGACCCTGAGCAAGCTATTACAAATTCTGCAGTTATCTGGGCTATATTTAAGGAGTCACTCAGCCATCATCCCAGTATGTATATACTGTCCTAGATACAACAACAATTAAGTGAAGATGGTTTCCTGCCTTAAGGAATTCAAACTCTAGAGGAGAAAACCAACATGTAAACAATTAAGTGAATAAACTTTTATAGTTGAAATAACAGAAGTACTAGTATATAAAGGATCAAGTATACCCAGAGACCAAGGAACAGCTCCTTAAAGGAAATCTTAAATGGAGAATAAGAATTCAACAAGTGGGCCAGGGGAAAATGGTATCCCAAGCAGAGCAAAGAGACTAAATAAAAGGAAGAAAGCATGTTACAACCTGATACTTTTCAGGACCTTCAAATAATTCCATATGACTAAAGCACAGAACAAAAGGAAGATAATGGTAAGAGATGATACCAGAGAAAGACAGGATGCGGCGCATGGAGAACCACATTAAGAAATTTGTACCAAGTCACGTAATCAATGATAAGCCAGTGAAGGCTTCATGTTACTGTAAGTAACATAATCACATCTTAGAAAGATTTTTCTGGTAAGTATTGAGGATCAAATGGAGACTTATGAACCAAGATAAAGAAAATCAGTTTAGGCCAAGTGATGATGGGCTAAACTAGGAACAGTAAGAATCCAGCAGAGGGAGATTTCTATTAGTGATGTTAACAAAGGAGAATCAGTTGGCCTTCATTATTACATACTAGAGGCCCAGTGCACGAAATTCATGCACGGGGGGGGGGGGTGTCCCTCAGCCCAGCCTGCACCCTCTCCAACCTGGGACCCCTTGAGCAATGTCTGACCGCCCGTTTAGGCCCGATCCGGCTGGGATTGGACCTACATGGGCAGTTGGACCTCCCTCTCACAATCCAGGGCTGCTGGATCCCAACTGCTTGCCTGCCTCTGCCCGATTGCCCCTAACCACTTCTGCCTGCCAGCCTGATCACCCTCTAACCACTCCACTGCCAGCCTGATCGACGCCTAATTGCCCCCTGGCTGGCCCGATTGCCCCTAACTGTCCTCCCCTGCAGGCCTGGTCCCCCCAGCTGCCCTTCCCTGCAGGCCTGGGTCCCCCCAGTTGTCCTCCCCTGCAGGCATGGTCCCCCCAAACTGCCCTCTCCTGCAGGCCTGTTCCCCCTAACTGCCCTCCCTTGCTGCCCTGGTCTCCCACAACTGCTCACAACTGCCCTCCCTTGCCAGCCATCTTATGGTGGCCATCTTGTGTCCATATGGGGCAGCCATCTTTGACCACATGGCAGTGGCCATCTTGTGTCTTGGAGTAATGGTCAATTTACATATCACTCTTTTATTAGATAGGATGACCTTAGTTCAGACCTGGCTCTCCCAACTACTAGCTATGTGACCTAAAACATACATAATTCCCAACTCAAATTTCTCCTTGACTTTAAAATAAAAATAATAATAGTTCATAACTCACAGAGTTGTTGTGAGAATTCAATGAGTTAATAAAACAAGTTAAATGCCTATCATAGTATTAGATCAGTTATTTTTAACATCATTATCATCAACAAAGAAATCAGGAGAAAATTAGTACCCAGGTTTCTATGTTCGTTATCTGGAGATAAGCAATTACTTATGGAGATAAAATAGAAGTGACAAGTTTGGGAACATGTTAAGTGCCTAGCACACAGTAAGTCCTCAATAAACTGAGTGACAAGAAATGAATAACCAAAATGTCTACAGGAAAATGAGAAGATTTCTGCTTATATGTATCAGGAATTGACAAGGCAGCCTTAGATTACAAATATAGACCTGGGAGTGCACAGATATTCTTTGAAACTACGTTTGACTGGTTTCAAACAAGTGACACCTGTAGTAGCAAAGGCAGAAAAAAGAAATAGCAACATTTTTAAGACCAGACAGAAAAGTAGACAAAAAACCGTTCTGTAAAAATAGATTACCATTTCCCATTTGCCTTATTTATTGTTTGGCAAAGGAAACTTCTTTGTAACTTGTGATATTTATTTTAAATCATATGACACTAGTGAACATTATCATACCTTTCAAATAATAGTATGTGCCAAGATTATCAGGAGGGAAAAGATAACATAACCTGTACGACATGAGAGGCCTCTCTTCTCCATTCTTTTTACCTGAATTTTCATTTCTTATTTAAGAAGCTCTGAGAGAACACATGCCAGATATTTAGTTAAATGTAACTGACACAGGTAATAGGTGAGAGAGGTCGGACATTTCTCCTATGATTAAAAATTAGAAAGGGAGAGTGTGATTTAAAATATATTTTTTCTTTGCCCACAGTTCCTTACATATAGCTCCTAAAACCTTTGTAATTTCCTGAATGATAGGGGTGATACTTAATCTTTAACCCTGGGTCCTGACACAGAGCTCCTATGTCTCTTGGAATTTCCTAGGTAATAGGACCATCTTTTGTCCTAATGAGGCCACTCTTGGTGGGCCTCTAGATAATTTCAGGATGGGTGCTGGTCACCAGAAAGACCATGGCATGATTAGAGGGTTGTAATTTTTAGCTTCAACCCTTGACTTTTGGGGAGTGGAGAGGAGCTGGAGATTGAGTTCATCACTAATGGTCAATGATTTCATCAATCAATGAAACTTCCATAAAAACTCCTAATGATGGGTGGGGTTCAGAGACCTTCTGGGATGATGAACATATCAAAGTGCTAGGAGAGTGACATGTCCACAAAGGGCATGGGAGCTCTGTGTGTCTCTCCCACATATATTTCCCTGTGCCTGTCTTTCTTTTTCTAAGAACAGTTTATAGATTTTTGGAGGGAAAGAGAGAGAGTGAGAGAAACATCAATGTCTCCTACCAGGGACCTAGCCCAAAACCTGGGCAAGTGCCCTTGACCAGGAATCAAACTGTCAACCTCCTGGTACACAGGACGACACCCAACCAACGGAGCCAGAGCAGCCAGGGCTACCTGTGCCTTTCATTTGACTGTTCCTGGATGTATCCTTTATAATAAACCATAATAGTAAATAAAGTTCCTTGAGTTCTGTGAGCCATTCTAGCAAATATCTAACCTTAGGAGGAAGTTGTGGGAACCCCTAATATATAGCTGGCTTGTCATAAGTATAGGTAGCAACCTGGGACTTGTGATTGGCATCTGACATGGAAGCAGTCATGTAGAATTGAGCCTTTAAGTTGTGGGGTCTGTGTTAACTCTGGGTAATTAGTGTCAGAATCTAATTAAATTGTGGGACACCCAGTTGGTGTCAGAGAATTGGTTGTTGGATGAACAAAAGTTACTCAAAAGTGTTGACAATAAAAACACTTTAGAACAAGAGATTCGCTAATACAAATGCTGAATACCAAATAGAAATTTCAAGGGCTTCAGGATATTTTCTATTTGCCTGGCTAATCTATTAATGCCTAAGAGCCATATGTTCTTCAAATACTATATTTCACTTATGTAATTCCTTTCACTCAATTTTTCCTCAATCCTAGCACTATTAATAATAAAGAATAAATGCTGTATACTGACTATCTCTTGGCCTGTCAAACAGACTTTCAGTCCACTGATGGGGTAAATGTCCTCCATAAAGTGAGAGAGTGAGCCTAAAACATAATTAAATGGTAATAGAAATATGCATCATTTTTCCTCAGGCAAAACTTATACAAGACTGAATAAACCTCATTATTATTTCCTGTTCTTCACAATTTGCATCAATCTTGTGTTTAATGTAGGCTCTACCTATCAACAAGGTTCACATGGGAAAATTGTACTAGCTGAAGCCTGGCTCCAGGCAGCAGAGTTTTTTAGAACAATTCTTTTTACTGAGGAGCTGACAGAAAATCTCCAAAAATGCAACACAGAGTTCTTCTGGGGGAAAAGAACAATGGGTTGTCTAACCCAGATCCAAGCAATTCTCTTAAAACGCATGTGCAGAAATCCAATGGTATGGAAGAAACAGGACTATTTGGCCTCAGGGTGAAAGTTACTATTAACTTCCACTTTGAACCTTAACTCCCTCTTCTCACCTTATATGATTTAATTTTTGTGGAGTTTTTTCTGCATGTGGTTCTTTATATTTATAATATATTGATCCTGCGATCAATATTAATTATAGAAGAGCCTCTTTTCCCCCAATTTCTTCCCATAACCCAGCTAGCATCATAAAGTGAAGGTCATACCTTTGTACAGGAGAGCCCACAGACCAAGCATACTTTTTATTCCATGTTTGACAGGTATGGCAGTGTAGCTACTCTTTAAGCCATTATGTTTTGTACTGAATTCAGTTAAAATACATATGCTTTTTCCCTAGTATGTAAAACTTAAATTGGCATAGCCAGGGGCTCCTTATCCTAAGTCTTCTCAGCCTACCCTGAATTAATTCTCTTCCATTTCTTTCTATCCAGTACTTTCAGCCTGGGCACCTTGGCTCTACATTCCTAATTGCTGTAAAAATTTTCTTATATTGAGTTAAGCCTGGTAATATGGCTATAACAAATGACGTCCAAAATGTAATTTGTAATGTGTAAGGACTCGGTCTGATAATAATTCTGCATATTTTCATTGAACCTAATATAAATCACAACAGCATCTCTACCTTTGCCAGGGAAGGGGAAAAAAGGCGATTGCAATATGCTTAAGTTTAGGATAATGTTTCTAAAATAAACCTTTCCTGCTAGTTATTTTAAAGTTACAATTCCAGCTTTTTAGAAGATGGCGGCCAACGGGACGGCAGACTGCAAGATAGTGTGTGAATGAAAGAGCGAAAGGAGAGTGCATGGATGTGTGGGGAGTGTCTGTATTTGTGAGTGAGAGACAGTTATATTCCACAGGACTGTTGGGGACTGGTAGACCAGGCTCCCCTACCCGAGAAGCATCTACTACTGCTGAAATCTCTCCCGGAGCAGCCAGCTCTGCCACAGAGACCACACCATCTTGAAGGGGAGAGCAGCTGTGATCAGAAGCCCAGCCTTAACTTTAACTGGGGAGACCTCGGATACCCCCGGGGACCCTACAACCACAACACCCAGGGACCAGCTGCCTCAGCCGCAAACCCATAACACTGAGACTCCAGCCTCCCCGGCCACAGGCGCCTAAAAGGTTTGGCCAGGGGGAGACCAGGTGGTGGCCAAATATGTGGTCAGGTCCTGCGCCTTCTCACAGAGCAGATAGAAGGAACAGATGAATCGAATAACACCCACTGGAATTGGTGAATTAAACACAGATAGTGAGGCAATCTGTGGATGGAAAGGGCAGAGATTGCCTGGAGAGAGTCAACGCAGGAGAGAGAGAGCTACATAACCAGACCTGAGAGAAGCAAACATGGGGAGACCAAGAAACAGCCCCCATACGAAAGAAAAGGAGGAATTACTGGAAAAGGAAGTAAACGAAATGGAGACAAGCAATTCTTTCTCAAAAGAGAAAGAATTCAGAGCAATGGTCATAAGGATGCTGAAAAGGATGGAAGAAAAATTCAAAAATATATGTAAGACTCAAGAGGAAATGAAGAATGACATTGCTGCAATAAAGAACACAATAGAAAGCATCAACAATAGACTAGAAGAAGCGGAGGACCGTATCAGTGAGCTAAAATACAAGGTAGTAAAAAATACCTAAGAAGAGCAGCAAGTGGGAAAAAAAATTTATAAAACAGGAGGAGAGCCTAAGGGAACTTTGGGACAATACAAAACAACATCTGCATAATAGGGTACCAGAAGAAGAGGAAACTGAGCAAGGAATAGAAAACCTGTTTGAAGAAATGACAGAAAACTTCCCTGAAATAGGGAAGAAAAAACTCACACAAGTCCAAGAACCTCAAAGGGTCCCAAATAAGATGAACCCAAAAAGACCAACACCAAGACACATTATAATTAAATTGGCAAACATCAACAACAAAGTAAGAATCTTAAAGGCTGCCAGAGAGAGATAGAAAGTTACCTACAAGGGATCTCCCATCAGACTATCAACTGATTTCTCAACAGAAACACATAAAGTTATCATTCCATCTGCATATATCCCCAGCAAATAATCATTTTTTGTTCAAGATTCCAAACCTAAAATTATTTCTTTTTAACTGTAGAGAAATTAACAAATTTGGATTCTGCTGTGTTTGTTATGGAGAGGGTATACTTTGAGATGGGAAGGAGAAGGATATGTTTCCCTTTCCAATGCCTACTTTGTTCTTCAAAAAGTAATTTCAATACTTCTTATAAACTCTTTAGTTATTGAAATAATCCAATCTAACCTAAAACCTAGTATCTTTAAGTTTTAAAATATAAAAATAACTAACTGGAGCTTTCTTATAATTACTACTAAAACTGGCTAGGCACTCATTCATTCTAGACCCATTTCCTCATGTAGATTAAGATCAAGGTAGAAAATAAAGACCTTGGTAAAAATCACCCCAAGATTAGAAAATACCAACTACTGACATATATGGCAGCCAGAGTTGCACCTGTCTTGTTAGAGATAATGAAAATAAACCCAAATTTTTCCCAAAATATAGCAATAAACTTTTCACTTGTAAATGAAACTGCCTTCTGTATAGGTGAAGAAAGAGCAATTTTTAGGGGAGAATGTTCCTACAGTTGTGGGCATTTTCCTTGGTCATTATGTTTTAATCCCAAGTAAGCCACCCTCCTCCTTTCCATCAACATTTATTTGTGATTTGGCTGGAAGATTGGAGAATGCAGTTTGTGGTGGTTCTAGACATTTTTTTCTTGTAAGACTGTTCATATTAGTTCTCAAAAATATTCTCAATATAAGAAATTACAGGCCAGTCTTCCCCCTTGCTTCCTAATTCCAATTCAATTTGTGGATGAAGCAATGAGTCATAAATGGAACAGAATATGTACAAGGCAATAGAGTCTCTGAGTACTTAATGATGGCTGCATTATTTAAAAAGCTTCCCCACATGCAGGCATGACTGAAAAAGAGGAAGCTTGATGCACCCAGGAGAGATATAAAGGAGACATTTGTGGCAGAAAAGGGGCCGGGAGAAACACTTGAGAAAAGGGAGGAGGAAGGTGAAGAGTGCAGTCAAGTCATAGCCATTGAATATTTGGAGAATTGGGAAAACACTCAAATTAAAGCATGAAGTATAAACACTCATACAGGAAATTGTATAAATAGCATGGCCCCAATTTTCTGATACAAGTATGTGTGTTCTTGAAGAAAGCATACCAAATATTGAGGGATTGGTTTTTCCCTAGATTATACTTTTTATGTTTTTACCTTTTCATTCTACTTGTCTATATATTTTTAACGTAAATTGTGCCTTTTGAGACTGAAAAAGTACAAAGTGAAAATATGGCTCCCTTCTTTTCCATCTAACTGCTATCCTGTGGAGCTCTAGTGATCACTCTCAGTGGATCCTGGAAGCAAATGAGTGGATTAAGCCCTGACCAGTTTGGCTCAGTGGATAGAGCGTCGGCCTGAAGACTGAAGGGTCCTGGGTTCAATTCCAGTCAAGGGCATGTACCTTGGTTGCGGGCACATCCCCAGTGGGGGTGTGCAGGAGACAGCTGATTGATGTCTCTCTCTCATGGATATTTCTAACTCTCTATCCCTCTCCCTTTCTCTCTGTAAAAAATCAATAAAATATATATTTTTTAAATGAGTGGATTAAGGTTACTCCTCTTCTTCGGGTTGTAGGATGCACAGTTCCAATGTGGAACAGTCACTTCCAGGGAACTGGGGCCCCTTCCCAGCCCTCCAGCTCCCTGAGATGGCGACCCATGGAACTAAGCAGATGATGCATGCAGAGCCTGGCTGGCTATCTCCAGACCTGGGTCTCGATTTGGGGGCACCCCCTCCCATCCCTGGGACTAGCTGGGCTCACTTTTCCTCTCACTGTCCATAAAGGAACCTATAATACTTGCCACCACTATCTTTATATATAAAAGGCTAATATGCAAAGTGTCCCTGCGGGAGTTTGACCAGGAGACCAGGAGTTTGATAGCTCACTATGATGTGCACTGACCACCAGGTGATGGCACGGAATGAAGGAAGGCCCCGGCTGGCAGCCAGAAGGCCCTGACTGGCCCTGATCACCAGCCAGGCCTAGGGACCCTACCCATGCATGAATTTCATGCACCAGGCCTCTAGTTTAAAATACTTTGCCTTACAGTGAAAGGAATGGACCATATAAGCATGATTTAAACCCAAGTAAGATGCTATATTACACGATTTGGCTATTTTTAGAAAATGTCACTCTAGAAATAAATAAATAAACAAACAAACAAACTGTATACACTATTGGACATACAGAGTCCTGCATTCTATTAGACTGATTGTTGAGAAGGAAAGGGGGTAGGGGAGGTGGGAAGGGAGGAATTAAAGAATCTTGTTCACATAAACTCTAACTTGAGGGATGAAGGAGATGTGGAGGGGATAGGGCAGGTGAACTGTTGTAGAAGATGAGTTTGGTCAGGAAACAAGGAAATCAGTTTGGACAACTGATTTTTAATAGATTATCTTTTTATTTTATTCATTTTTTAAAAAGGGAAGAACCCAGCACCTGGTCATTGAAGACTTTACAAGGCCATTCCTCATTTACTAGTAATCCAGGTCCACTTCAAAAGACCAGAACAAGTACTCACATTTAATGATCTGTGGATTTTTTTTCCTAAATAACCTACTATGAGATGACAAATATATAGAAGAGAAAATATGGTAAATCATTTGCAAGTTTATCAAACCAGCAACCACTACTTCAAATGTTCTTGGGCTTTTTATGTTGTATAAATGAAATCATAGTTTAAATGTTAACAAAGATGCTTCTCGATGCACTCACTGCTCAGTACATAGTCCTTCAGGAAGGTTATTTTGACGAGCAAAGCAATGCTTCTAACCACTTCTGTTAACTCGATCCGAAGATTAGCAGTCAAGTGGGAAATATCATCATGGGTGGAAGAAGAGCTTTCTCTTTAGAAATAACACAACTAAGGATGTCATTGAAGCTATTTCAAGTAAATTCTAAAGTACCTACTAAAGGCCCAGGTCACTTGAGGGGGGGGAGGGGGCAGGGGAATGTGTTATGTAAAGGTTAAGAGTGCTTTAAAATCAATAGAATGTAAATGTGTATTTCATAAATAGTGGTTTATGTCATGTGGTGACTCAAGTAACACTCACAGCTACAACTCTAACATAAAATATTCCAGAGGGGAAAAACAGTGCAAAGCCTCAAGTCCAGAACACAGTCTCAAACTGGAAGGAAGGTAAATCAAAACATACCATTTTCATATTTTAAAAACCCCTAAAACTTATAATTTCCTGTAACCAAGAGTTTGAACTCCTGATCAGCTTATACACAGCTTTATATTAATTTATATTCACCTCCCAAACTCTTCATATTTGGTTACACTTTTCAGAATGCCAGCACAAATCTTCACTAAAATAAAAAAAAAAATTTTTTTTAAATACCTTTCAAGCAGCTTTTCTTTCCAACACTTCAAAACTTGAAGAGTCACAGTGCCCTCTAGTGACCACTGACAAGACCCACTTTTATTTGAATTTCAGAGGACAAAAGTTTAAATGAATCTTATACATTTTCAGGGAGTTTTTCCCATAAATATTTCTAAATTCCAGTTTCTATTCCTGAGGAGAAAAGGTATAAGTTACAATTGGTTAACTACATAGCACACCAGAGAATGACTTCTTTTCTGATCCTCATAGTTGCATTGCATCTGGAAGGCAGAAGGGTTTAATTCCCATCAATCCTATGAAACAAGGTATATTCAAATGTAAAATTATTTCCTTTTTAATCTTTTTTAAATTGATTTTAGAGATAGGGTAAGGGTGAGATAGAGGGGGGGTGAGAGAGAGAAACATCGATTTGTTGTTCCATTTATTTATGCATTCATTGGTTGGGTTTCATATGTGCCCTGATGGGAGATTGAACCCGCAACCTTAGAGTGTCAGGACGACACTTTAACCAACTGAGCTACTTGACCAGGGCTCAAAAATATAAAATTCTTAAACTAGAACTGTGATGAGGCCAAGTTTGTGGAGTTGTGGATTTGTATTCTAGTCCCAAATCTGTCAACGGCCGACAATAAGACCTGTACCAAGAAACTTGATCTCACTGCACCTCGCTTTGAAAAAAAGGTTGGCAATGTTGGCAAGTATGGAAGGAAATGGACTCAACACTTCCAGCGGGAGCACTGATGCTACAGCTATTCTAGAGAGAAAATTGGCAATAACATGCAAACAAACAGGGGTTTCCTAAGCACACTGGCAATAACTCTCAAGAACCAGGAGTTTCCAAATGTACATTGCCTCAGTGCCGGAATAATGGCCAACAGTTAACTCTTACCCTGTCCCATACACTGTTTTAAGTGCTTTACATATATTAGCTCATTAAATTCTCACAAATATCCTATGACGTAGTGCAATAATTAATCCCATTTTACATATGGAGAAACTGAGACACTAATACTTGCCTAAGATAACACAACCAATAATTAGCTAACCCTGAATATAAACCCAGGCTGTATGATTCATAGTCATACTGCTAACCATTACACTATACTTCCAGAACTCATCTTCTGGGAATTTATCCTAAGAAAATAGTATAAGAATTTTCAATCAGGATGTTAATCTCAGCATCATCTATATTAGGGAAAAGGAAAATAACCTAAATGACCAATTTTGTTAAACCAAACCACAGATTCTGCACCCTTAAAGAAAATCTAATGACACCAAAAATTTTCCAAAATATATAAAGTGAAAATAGCAGATTATAAGCATTATTTAAATGAGGGTACAATGTGTTCCCATTTTTTAAAGAACTATTATTTTTTAAGAGAAAGGAAGGACAATTACCAAAGCATACAGAATAGTTATACTAGGTGGTGAGAGTAAGGAGTAATGATTTTTCTTTTTTTTTATGTTCATTTTACAAATTTTCTATAATTCTAAAAAATATTTTTAATGGAAGTAGATGGCCAAATGTGCTCTGGGTTACATTCTAGTTCTAAATTACTATGTTTTTGAACATGAAAAACAGAGAATACTCATGGTATTTTAGAACGAGGGGGAAATTGGTTGGCACTGAGGCAACATGAGTTGAGGGTAGCCGGTGCTATTGGTTTGATTGCTTGAGTAACTCATCTGATAACGCTTTCCCCCAAGCAATAACTGCAAACCCTGCTTCAATTCCCTCACCTGAGCTTTCACTCTGCTTGCGTACAATCCTGGAAAATGTTCTATTCAACCCAGCAAGTATACACACAGCCCAGATGAACTATAATTAAGGTGGCAAGAAACCAAGGAAAAGAGCAGGCAGCATTAGTTCAATTGTTTCCTTTGCACAAGTAGCAGATGGACTCTACAGTTTAATAAGCCTTTTGTACCTCAGCAAACACTGACAATATATCATTATACTCAGATGGGAGCAAGAAGAGTGTGCCTAGCAACTTGAACTTGGAATGCCTGCACTTTTGTCAATTTACGTCATAATCTTAATATTAAACAGGCTTGCTCTCCTTTGCCAGTCATCACCTCATTTTATGTTTTTCAAACACAAGAAGATTAAATACTCTTTCCTGAAAGTACTTTAGCCTCTTAGATATAGAACAGTAGTAGTATTTAAGAGTCTCCCCTTATAAATCTACACATAAAACTGCCATGAGCCTTGATGGAAATTATATCAGTAAGTTGGGGGTGGGGGCCTACCATGGTAGTATTTTCATTAGCCACAGTATGCACATAAACCCAGGCTTTTTTGGGGGGAGGGTATTCAGTGGGATACCAAGGACTGTTCCTTGGACTCATTTACTTTGTGTTCATGTGCTTTGTGCATATAAGAAGTTATTAGAACTTCTATTTCTATTTAGTGTTATCTTTTCTTTTTTTAATCTCTACTTGTCTGTATTTTGTAATGCAAATAAAATGTATATTTGGGTTGTATATTATGGTGCATGCTCAGTTAATGGTTGATAAAGGAAGACAAGAAGAAAGCAATGCAGAAAGGAAGGAAAGCTGAGAATGAGTCGAAATCACCAGACCATTAGTGGACCACATGTCCTTCTCACAGCAAAGCACAGGGAGAGAATTCTACCAATAGGGGGATGGAAATGGCCACTTCTCACCAATATCCTACTGTGATGTCCCATTAGGTAAATCTAGGAGGAAGACAGAGCTTGTTAATTTTTCATTTACTCTGCAGTCAAGAGGACAAATATTGAGAAAAGTTCATTTCTATCAGGAAACCCAGAAATGCTGGCTGGGGGGTATAAATAACATAGTCCTCAGGTCCCAGGTAAACAGCTTAACATACAGCTCACATCCCACTGACTTGCTTATTGCAGGTGCCAGTGAAAAGGAAGAAAGAGATCATTATATAGACAACTAGAG
Source organism: Eptesicus fuscus (assembly GCF_027574615.1). NCBI lineage: Eukaryota > Metazoa > Chordata > Mammalia > Chiroptera > Vespertilionidae > Eptesicus > Eptesicus fuscus. The sequence goes on along the minus strand of NC_072478.1, from coordinate 66,292,290 downwards.
GCCCGGTGCATAAATTCATGCATGGGTGGGGTCCCTCAGCCTGGCCGGCGATCGGGGCTGATCGGGGCGGCCAGCTTGGGAGGGACCGCAGGAGGGCTCTAGTGCATGTCTGGCCCTCTCACCGAATCCCGATCTGCCAGAACCAGCAGCAAGCTAACCTACCAGAGCGTCTCCCTCCTGGTGGTCAGTGCATGTCATAGCGACTGGTCAAGCAGTCAACCAAATGGTTGACCGATTGGTCAGACACTTAGCATATTATGCTTTTATTATATAGGACTAGAGGCCCGGTGCATGAAATTCGTGCACGGGGCTGGGGTCCCTCAGCCCGGCCTGCAACTTCTTGCAATCCGGGACCCCTTTGGGGGATGTCCCACTACTGGTTTAGGCCCAATCTCTATGGATATCTAAACCGGCAGTCAGACATCCCTCTAGCAATCCGGGACCGCTGGCTCCTAACTGCTTACCTGCCTGCCTACCTGATCACCCCTAACCACTCTGCCTGCCTGCCTGATCACCCCTAACTGCTCACCTGCCTGCCTGATCGCCCCTAACCACTCGCCTGCCTGCCTCATTGCCCCTAACTGCCTCTGCCTGCCTGCCTGATCGCCCCTAACCACTCGCCTGCCAACCTGATTGCCCCTAACTACTCGCCTGCCTGCCTGATTGCCCCTAACCACCTCTGCCTCGGTCCCCACCACCGCGGCTTCATCCGGAAGGATGTTGGAATGACGTTCAGAAAGTCGTTCGGCTGTCCGATCTAATTAGCATATTACACTTTTATTATTATAGATGAGTCCAACTCACCACTGCCAATCTTTTGAATAACAATAAAAATAAATGGAATGAAAAGAATGTTGCCAGCAGAATATATATGGTTATATATTTTTAATTAATTATGAAAAAATATATATAAGCAAATATGTTATTCCTAACAGGATCCATCCTCCTCAGTATTCAAGGACACTAAGTGTATCAAGTGACTTCAAGAAGATGGAAAATTAGGAGATTTTATGGACCATATAGTTCCCACCAACTTAGGGGAGAGGGGAAATGTCCCAGTTCAAGCCTGACTTGGTAGACAAAACATTTCCCAACATTACATTGATGAAAACTGGTCTAATATCCTATCTTCTCTATTCTTCTCCCAGTACTATATTCCTCCCATCTGACAACCTCCAGTGAGAAAGGTTGTATCTATCACATCCTGATCTTCTTCCCTATCCCCCTATGGTATATAACCACACACTTAGAAGATCTCAAGCTAAGCAAACATTACAAAGGGTAATAAAATAATACAGAAAAGGAAAACTGAGAAAAGCAGCTGTATTGTAGAACAATTAGTGAGGCAGAGAAGAAACAAACAAAAAGGAATGGCATTGTAGCCAGGCCACTCAAGGCCTCGTCAGTGGATAATGTCATATTCCTGCTTCAAATGCCAAGGGGGGTTTGAATGTTTTCTTCCTTCGCTTTCAGAGCCATTCTGAATCTGCAGAAATGTCGTTAGACCTTTCAAAATTTGTGTTAAACTTCTGCAAGATCTAATATTTTAGAATTTCTTATGAAAAGGAATAAAAATAGCCAAAGATTCTTCTCCAAGGTCCTAGTTCAACTGGACAACTGACTTGCTGGGAAGTCTTGAGAATTTGTTTTAACCTTTTTAGGTCAAGGCCATGGCTTTCTCATTGGTAAAATGGAGCTAAATTACCTTCCTATGCTTTTCGCAGAAATTGTTTTAAAATCTTCCCCTACCCCAAAAAAATAATTGGGAAATTTTGAAACATTTCATTAATTTTTTTTCTTCCAAAGATAAAAAGGACCTTCCCTCCAATAAGGGAAACACATGAAATCTACAGGATTAAGTCATCTTTGGTGCTTAATTGTGCAGCATTCTTAAAAAGAAACCTCAGACATGCAGCCCTGGATAACCTCTCACAATTGAGCCACTGTTATAATATATTCTTATAATGCCAAGGTTTCAGAAAAGAGGGCAAAAATACCTTCTTTGGGCAATTTGTGTGCAAATGAAACAACAGCTTATTAAAGATTCCCTCAATAAGAATGTATAAACACTGGTCTTAGCCACAAAGAAACAATTTCCTGGGGCAAACTTCATGGTCTGATTTCCCAGAAATACCCTGGAAACTGAACAGAAGGAAACGCCTTATACTGCTTTTTCTGCAGCCACAAATATACACATAGGGTCCCACCCAGCCGGGATTTAACCCTGTGCCCCCCAAAAAGAACAAAAAGAACACAAGTCCCATAATGAGTCCATCATACATGCAATAATGGTATCTGCACTATCTATACATGAAGGCTAATACAATTATAGTCCAGGAAGCCGAGTTTCTTCAGAGTGGAAATGTGAACAGGTCTCCCGTCATAAGTAATAGTTCCGAGGCAAGAAACCACTTCCATTACTTATGCTCCCCCTCAGCTCTACTTAGTTTGTATTCATCCTGGGGAGGAGTAACGGGGTGGTATTTGCTAATATGCTCAATTCAAAGTATTTAATGCACCTAAGTGAACATTTACAAGAATACACGTATCACACATTAATTTGAAAAAAAAACTTATTGTAATTTTGGATGTAACAGGGGAAGGATTAGGATGAATCAGTCAGGCAGGGAAAAGTCTATTCTTGCATTGTTAACGCTATTTCTACCACCATCTGATGTCCAAAACCAGGCTTATCAATGTCTTTCTATCCTATTCCGAATCCGGCCAGTCGGGTTACTGCCGAGATTAGCTACTTCTGTTAGATTAGACGCTATAGAGTCAGCATAGACTTCTTCCTCTCCTTCTCTCCTAGTACTCACTGATCAGCATTCCTCTGAACTCTCTTGGAAATGCCTTTCCATCTCCTCTGCACTGCCATGACCCAGGCCTTCGCCATCCTGCTCTGGTTGCTTACAACCTGCCTGTCCACCACTGGCTTTCAAGCCTGGTGGCACTTTAAAATCACCGCAAATTCTTTGAAAAATACCCCAACCTTTCACCAAATATCCTTATAGGGTAAGTTCTTATTGCTTCCCTGCTTCACTCAGAATAGTAAAAATATTTAGTATAGAATCATATGGATTTTTAAATGGGAGTACTTTATAGCAATATCTGTGTTTATGTTACCAAAGGACACGCAAGTATTGCTCATCCCTCGTTGTAAAATGCATGGCCGTTGATTCTGTAGGTGCAATTTTTCTTCACCCAAAATCACCCACAGGTGATAAGTAGCTGTAACTGATTTGGGAATAGTTTATTGCTGTTGTAAGATGCACCTGAAAGTGCAAAGGACAAGGAGATTTGAATTTTAGCTCAGGTTCTTGGTTAAGTTACTCATTCTGCTGAGCTTCATTTTCTTTTTTAAAAATGGGAATAATCATATTGTCCCTGTGTACCTCATAGAATTATTGTCAAGATTAAAGGGGTAATGTATATGAAAAAGTATGAACAACTACAAAACCCAAAAGCCCTCCTCTTGAGTATATGCCTTTTATTTCTAAACTTTTAGAATAAATCAGTTTGTTATAGGTAAATGTTGTAAATTAAGCAATATCCTACAAAGCAGAAAAAGCATTTTCCAATGGAGCTATTGTCAGCGTAATCACTTGTGCTCACTGTGTACCAGAGGCAGCCCCCTCTAGGCAAAGAAACTGTAGTTCAGAGGATGCGAAACCCCTCTCAGGCTGCCAGCACTTTCTCCCTCATCTGTAATCACTCCCCACTGTCCTTGGCAACCCTCCCTAAATCTGCAAGCAATTCCCACCCCTTAATTTCAAAGACAAGAAAAAGCAGACCAGCCAGCAGGTAAGCTGCCAGCCATGTCTTGCTTCCACATTGGTTCATCAGGCCTGGTTATCCTCGAAACTCCCATGTAAAGTGCATGGGGGGGGGAACACAGACAGAGCTGCTGCTGAGGGTGAGGGAATTCACATCTGCGAGGATGCCTCCCGTGTGTTTGCCTGTGAGAAACACAAGTGTGTCTAAATGGAAAGTAGCAGGATGGGTTCGAGTGAGTGCAAGGGGAAGGTGGAGAGCCAAGACTAGTGTCAGTCCAAAGCCACACTGCAGACATTCAGTCAGATTTAAATTGGCCTCAGTGCCCTGCTGGTGTGGCTCAGTGGTTGAGTGTCAGGAGAACATGGTTATATTCCTGGTTAGGGCACATGCCTGGGCTGTGGGCTCAATCCATCATAAGGGGCGTGCAGGAGGCAGCCAATCAATTCTTCTCTCTCTCTCTCTCTCTCTCTCTCTCTCTCTCTCTCTCTCATCAGTAAAAATATATTTTTAAAATAATAATTAAAAAATAAATGGGCCTCAGATCCTAGGTCCCCACTGGAAGGTGAATCGAGGCTATCTCCTATTCAGGATCCTTAAGAATAATTCAAGAGACCAGAAGGGACATCTAATCATATCTCAGTATACCAGATAAATCCCAGTTAAGTTTATATACGGTTTTCATTTATTTTCTTATTCAGTGGATTATTTATTGGGAAAGTATTTATTATGTTAAAGATGGTATTAAATTTTCAATTAGCAAAATACATTTTTTCTATCAAAGAATTTACAATATGTTTCTCAACCATTTGGAGTTACTGAATCTTTTGAAAGTTTAATGAAAGATACAGCTGCTCTTAATAGAAGTACACAAATACATGTAAAATTTTCATCAGTTCTAAGGATTGAAGACTACCTGATACTCATTAAGATCTCTTCATGTTGAAGGAAAAATATGAATGAAAATAATACAAACACATAACATTAAAGGATAAGATCTGCTATAAGAGCTTTATCTGGGTGTAAAATGCTCTGGTAAGGATTCATGATGGAGGACACATTGGGGCTTTACCTTGAAGGATAAGTAGGACTGCAAAACAGAGGTGGGAAGGGGGGACAACATTCAAGCCTACAGGAATGGCATACGCAAAATAAGCAATCGCATCAATATACAAATATTAGGCATGTTCAAACAAGGAAATTTTTTAAGTCCCACTAGAAAGTTTGTATTTCATTCTATAAATAATGCCAAGCCATTTAGGTTTTTCAAGCAAGGAAGGGAGACGTTGAAAATGGTGCATTAGAAAGATTACCCCTGTAACCGTAAAGGATAAATTGGAGTGGGTACAGATTAAAGATAGAGAGATTCGTGCAATGGTAATAGCAACAAGTAATGAGCCAGTGGCAGTCAGCTTTGTATAACATTTCAGAGGTGGAACCACATAAAATTGATCATTGATTAAAATGTGGAGAGTGCAGGAGGAGGGATTAGAGGTAATTATAAAGATTCTCTTTTAAAATATTAAGAAATGCCCTGGCCGGTATGCTCAGTGGTTAGAGTATCGGCCCATGCACCAAAGGGTCTCAAGTTTGATTCCTGATCAAGGGAAAGTACCTGGGTTGCTCCATCTGGGCCCTGGTCAAGGTGTGTGTGGGAGGCAACCAATCAATGTGAGACTCTCATATCAATGTTTCTCTCCTTTTCTCTCTCTCTCTCTCTCTCCCCCTCTCCCTCCCTTCCACTCTCTCTAAAAATCAATGAAAAAATATATCCTCCGGTGAGAGTTAACAAAAACAAATTAAATGTTAGGAAACATGGGAAATGAAGCACATTTTGAGTGAACGACCAGTTTATTTAGGGCAGATTGAGTTTGAGCTATTAGTTATCCCAGAAAATAAAAGATTTTATTTATGAAGCTATTTGTCAGAATACTATTAAAAACTATAATATTGAAAGAAAACGGAGTAAAAAAAAAAATCATGAGACTCTATCAGAAAATTATTCAATCCTCCAAGAGAATTTTCAATCCTTATTCAAACAGGTGGGAATTCAGTGACTAGTTTGTAACACATATCACATTTCCAAGCCACAGCCTCTTTCATTTCAGACTTTGCAGCATGTGTAGAAACAGAAGGGGTGCCAATGCTCAGCAAGAAGCAGAAATAAGCAATATTGCCAACCTCACCAAAAAAGATTGCTTTATTCCGAAGAGAAAGAATCTCATCAAAAGAGTTCGGGCAACAGTTACTTGACAACAGCAGGCAGGAGAACTTGTATCAGAAACCAGCTCTCTGCCTCAGACTCGGACCTGCTGGTATAAAACATGGAGAGCTCAATGGGACCCAAGAGGTCATCCTGAGTAAGCAAAAAAGCTAATATCCAGGGACATTCAGAAGTCAGTTTGGTAATATCCGACAGAACTGGAACCGGCACCACTGTCTCCTGACTCCTACGTCAGGTGTGCTTCCCTGAGCCACGTAGATTATCTAATGTTTCTTTGAGTCAGAAATTGACACAGAGGACTTGGAGGTAACCGAATTGAGTATGGGGGTTGCTTCCAGCTGTTAAGTAGAACCTCTCAGCATCTGGCTGAGGTGAGACATGAGTGACTACATACATGTGTGTTTAGCATGGAAAAGGTGGGAAAGGTTAACAACTTCTTCATAGGTGCTCTCCTCCCTCCCTTTTCTGCATTTCTTTCCCAATTCTCTTGGCTGCCCTTCTATCTCCCTGAGCCTCATGCCCCAAAACTATCTATCACTACTCCTTCCTTGAGAGAATGCTACTGTTGAAAAATCACTATGCTACTGAACAGGCAAGTCATGAAATGAAAGTGGTCTTTGAACTTCAGAGTTTGGGAAGCTAACGTGAAATGACCCCGTCAAGACACTGTTATAGGAGCAGAAGAATAAAAAGCAAACAAACAAACAAAATGCCTGATCAAAAGTGCCTGGAAAATCAGACTCTCTGGGAGCAGAACCCAGAAATGTGACCAACGAACTCTCAGGGAATTCTAAAGCTCGGCAAGGTTAGAAAATGTCTATAGAATGTGAATGCAAACTGCTTTTTCCTGAGATTATACTGTAGATGTTCCATTTCAAAAGCTAATTTAACATGGAATAAACTGACATACCTCGATGTGGGGTTGGGGGGATGAGAAAAGATAAACTGAAGAACTTATATACTTACTAGAGGCCCAGTGCACAAAATTCGTGCACTGGGCCTCTAGTAAGTATATAGGTAGGATCCCTAGGCTTGGCCAGCGATCAGAGCCCATCGGGGCCTTCCTTCTGGCTGCCAGCTGGGGCCTCCCTTCCCTGGCTGCCAGCTGCTGGGTGGGGCCTTCCTTCATTCCGTGCCGCCCCCTGGTGGCCAGCACACATCATAGTGAGCGATAGGACTCCCAGTCTCCTGGTCAAACTCCCACGGGGACACTTTGCATATTAGCCTTTAATATATGTAGATAGGCATAGCCCATAGACACAGGCAATAGGGAAATTAAGACATGGGGAGGTGGGTAGAGGCTGGGAGGATGGAAGTAAAGGCGGGGGGAGGGAAGATATCTATAATTCTATCAACAATAAAAAGTTTATTTTTTTTAAAAGAAAACTTAATCTAAGACTCTTAAATAGGAAAAAAAGCCAACACAAACCAGCTGGAGGTGGAATGTGACAAAGCAAGTCCTGGAACTAGAAGGTATGGAGACAGCACCCAGCGCCCTGTTTCTCCTGTGGAGAATGCTGCCCGCATTGCAGACACTTCCCAAGGTGGCACATTCATGGCAAGGAAGATGGAATGTACTTGCTTATTTTTCCCATCTTTTTCTTTAAATCTCAGATAGAACGCAAAATTCCAAAAATGATACCAATTTCAACTTAACTCCTGAAGGAGAAAAAAGAAACTAAATGTGGACAACACTTGATAACCAATTTACCCTCTGTATGCTAAATCATTAACTTGTTCTCTACTTAGGTGCCAAACAAAGATTTATGTGCCCCAAAATATTCAACTCACTTGACACTTTACATAAGAAAAAGCAGCAGGCCTCTCAACTAGTGAGACTGCTTCATGGCTATTTATAATCAGAGTAGAATAACAAATCATTAGGACATGTTGGAGAGGGGGAGACATGAATAACTGCGGTTATTATATTTCATGTGTCAGTCTACTATCTCAGCATTTACAGAGCCCACAGGAGGAATTTTTTGATATTTCTTTTCAGTGAAAACCAGCTGGTAAAATTTATAGTTTTTCTGGTTCGTAGAAAACCATGGCCTTTGTACAGAAAGGGTGTTGGGCTTCTAGTAAGCAGAGAATAAATGACATTACCAAGAACTATTACTTTTCAACTTATTCTATACTGGCTCTATGTCACAGTCTAATTTCTATATTTATCCAAGACCTTCTAAAATTGCAGAAAAAGAAACCATATTGGAAAATTAGATTCATCGTATAGAATGAATAGCTCAAGGGGGGAACAGTTTTGTGCATTAGATGAAGTTTCTTTTCGATAAAGTCAGTTTGTACCTGAACATAAATATTCCTTAACAAGACATTATACAGTACTTATTTAGCTGACGTAAAGCTTACTCAACAAGATCTGTTATAGCATACTCTAACACTGAATATTGTCTACTATTTGGAATTTTTTTCCATGCAGTAGACAGCAGGAAAATACAGAGAAAAGTAGACTAATTTGGATTATTTACCAAGTGACTCACTCAGGATAAATTCCAGGATATTGGAGCACACTGAAATTATACTTAGTGTGATGGGCTGAAGATTCTTACAGAGTGAGTGTTTCATGGATGAGAGAGGGTTCTAGTGGACTGCAATGCTGTTCCTTACCCTGACTGGTTACTTTCAGTACACCATATTTTTTGTACACTTTTCTATACATTTGTTACATTTCACATGTTTTTTTAAAAAGTTAAACAAAAGAGAACATATCCCAACCATTCATTAACCTCTATTCCCTCCTGAGAACACATTAAAGTTACACTGAGAGGACTTTTTTTTTAAGTTACAAATCCACAGAACAAAAAGACTAGAATAAAATTGGAAAGAGAGATGTCAGCTAAACTTTGGAAGGTTAGAAAGTATGTGGACTTATAATAACTAACCTAGAGGACAAGAGAAAATGAAATGCCGGCAGAGAAACAAAGCAAGACCTTGAAGAACCAGGAAAAGGCTCAAGAGTTGGATCTACCAAGTACCCCTGATGTTGGGGTCCTAGCGGGGACTGACAGTGGAAGGATTGGATATCAGTCTGTATACGATAAACCCATAGATGCCCTCCACCACCCCAGCGAAAGACTAAGTTGAACCTTAGAAACTTTGGACTAGACAGTGATGGGCAACCTTTTGAGCTTGGTGTGTCAAACTTCGCCAAAAAACTGAGCATAACTCGGGTAGTGTGTCACTTTGAGGAAAAAACATTATTTCGCAAATGTTTCATCCTCAGGAGCAGCAAATGTTTCATCCTCGGCATGTGGCCGCCTCAGCGGCCGCGTGTCATCAGAAATGGCTACGCGTGTCAGTGCTGACACGCGTGTCATAGGTTTGCCATCACTGGACTAGAAGTCATCGGGTGTAGCTAAGGGCAGTGATGCCATACTGAGGGAAACTCTAGAAAACTAAACATCAAGACCCTTTAGCCTAACCCTTACCCACCCACCCACTCCCAATGCCAACTTGGTTCTTGGGATGCTGGCAGTGAGCCTTATAACCCCTAGGTAAGAAGGGCAATGGGCAGTTCTGAGTTTTCCAAAGGGACATAGGAAATTTTTTAGGGTGATGGGTATGTTCATTATCTTGATTGTGGTGATGGTTTCATCGGTGGAAACGTCAAATCTTATCAAATTTTTCATTTTAAGTATGTAAAGCTGTTTTGTAAAGCTAAAAGCAAATTGCCACGGAGCAGCCTAGGGAGGATGCCGAGCTGCCATCCTGATGGAGTGCTGGGGCTGTTTCCAGTTGTTTAGGCAGAACCTCTCCGCATCTGGCTGGGTTAGACAGGAGTGACTACATACATGTGTGCTTAGCATGGAAAAGGTGGGAAAGGGTAACAGCTTCTTCATTGGTGCCCTCCTCCCTCCTTTTCTTCATTTCTTTCCCAATTCTCTCTCCCTGAGCCTCATGCCCCAAAACTATCTATCCCTACTCCTTCCTTGAGAGAACACTACTTTTGAAAAAATCACTACGCTATGGAACCAGCAAGCAATGAAATGAAAGTGGTCTTTGAATTTCAGAGTTTAGGAAGCTACAAGAAAATCATTTCTCAATCTGTCCCTGTCCGTGAACTTTGTCGAGGGCCTTCCCCTCCTTTGCAGGCCACCTAACTTTCCCTATTCAAAACACTGGGCAGGTCACAACTTCCATTGACATTATGTGTCAACTGTTTCAACCTTACCACTCATTGCTATCCTGAAATTTAATACCGGAATAAACCACAAAATATCTTAAAGGGCCATATGGTTCATTAATATAGAAGATTCACTAATGAGGTTGCCTGGATAATAAATTTGCCCCAGCCAGAATTCCCGGAGAAATATATCCAAATTTTAGAAAACAGCAGGCTCTGTAAAGTGGTGATAACAGAAATCATGTGTTTTGTTAACCTTAGTCCACCACCCCATCCCCAACCTTTCCCTCATGCACTTATTTGTCGAAGAGTAGTAAACCTTTCAGATGTGTGCATTATTTCTAATCCCAAAGCCTCCATCTTCAACGTTATATGGAGTTGGTAACATATACTTTATAGGACCGTTTCAAGGGTGAATTATGATAATGTATCTAACTGCCTGGACCATTGTTAGCACCCAGTAAATGTAGCCATGATTACACTAAGACTGCTCTTCCCCAGCCCACTCTCCCTTTCAACCTGTCAAAAACTCTTCCCTTATCTATTAAGGCTAAGTTTAAAAGACAACTCTCCCATCAAATCAGTGCAAGCCAATTCTAGCACATCACTGCTTCAACCCCATTTTCACCTCCAAAATACTAATCACTCTATTCATTTGACTTACACGTGTCTGAGAATATTGCGATGAGCTCAACACATGGCTATTTCCCACAATAAAATGTGGACCCCCTAAAGTCAGAAATAATTACGTAGGTCACCCATTTTTAACACAACGAAGGATTTTCTTCTTAAATATTAAAACTTGCAACTAGGCTAAACACGTTATCTAGATACAAGTGATAAAGGGATCTGTCAAACAAGAGAGAAATATTTTGACTTATCATAAAGAAAACTATCTCTTAAACTCACAGAAGAAGGAGGAAGGAGTAGAAAGATGCAGGAAGAAGAGGAGAGGGAACTGGGGGGGAGAAGAAAGGTGCTGAAGAAGAAGCCGATAGAAGATTTGGAATATAGCAATGCCTTCCAATATTACTACTTCGCATAGTTCAACTGTACACATCATGTGAATTTCATCAGTGGGGTTTGCAGGAAGTGCTATATTTAAATCAATATGTATCTATCATTGATTAAAGGCAAAGTGTCAGTCCCCCTTTATTATTAATTTTATATAAAAGAAAGTTAAAGTGGGTTTTCTCAACAAGTCTTTGTGAAAACACACATAGTGAGAAACTTTACTGACATATGGAAACTTTCACTTCTTGGTGAAAATTAAGTACTTAATTAAAATGACCTTTTATGGGCCCCCTGTCTGTAACACTCATCTTTCTGAAAAGGTGAGTTTTGTAACACCTATAGTGTGAAAGCCAAATTCCCCAGTCTAAAAATATTTCAGATTTGTTTTAATGATTATTTAATTTAAAAAAGGAACATATGTATGATTTGACATTTAAATAAAATATGGTTTAAACTTTAAGCAGGTTTTTATTTTCATCTTAAATATTTTACTTCTGAAGTAAAATAAGACATATTACTTTTATGTAATATCCACATATCTGAATAATGTTTACCTTATTCCCTGGTGGTAAAATCATTTTTAAAATTAAAAATTAGTATTACTTTATACATGTTTCTTCTTTTGAATATGTTCTAGTTATCTATTTCTACAAAAAAAAATCACTCCAAATTGGGGTGGCTTAAAACAATAATGATCAGTTTCTTATTTCCCATGGTTCTATGGGCCAAGAATTTGGGGATGGCTCACCCAGGTGGTTCTGGCTTGTGACCTCATTGTATTGCAGGTATTATATGATGCCTCAGAACTTTCTGAGGCCTTATGAAGAATATTCTAGTCCTGTCTATCCCTAAGATCTTTGTCCTAAAACCCTTTTTCTAATTTAAGAATACTTTGCTATCTGAATAGGCTGCTCTGAATACTTTGCATTTTCTTTGAATCCCATTCAGAACAGAATGATAGATTCATTAGTTTATCACTCTCCTCTGTCATTGTATTATGGGCAGCAAGAAGTAACCAGATTACTGAGTTCATTAGACACACATCTATGTTCCACATCACACAGGCAAGAATTGGCTAAACTTTCTGCCACTACATAACAAGGATCTCCTTCTCCCCAACTTCCAATTATGTTTTCCTCACTTTGTTCTGAGCCCTCACAACCTTCTTGAGGCCCTGTAGGCTTCTGCTAACACTCTACTCGGGTTCCTTCCACCTTTCACTAACATCTTCCCCCGGTGCCTCAGGATTTCACTAACCGTCTCTTCCAAAAGGATTCTGTCCATTGCCCAGACCAAAATCCAATGCCACAATAGGTTTTCATGTCAGCACTCCATTTCTGCATCAAACTCTGTTCCAGTTATCTAGTGCTGCATGATAAATCTCCCAAATATGTTGTGGCTTGGGTGATCTTTCTTGATTTCTGCAGGTGGGGAATTCAGAAAGGCTCAGCTGATGGTCCTGGCTCGGAGTCACACAGTAGCTGGCCTGGAACACAGCGGAGCTGGAGCAGCTTGGGGTGGCTGACACATCTCTCCTCCAAAGCAGCTTCGGTGTTTCTCTATGTGTGCTCTCCATGTGGGCCCGTGTGGCCCGATCTGGGCTTCCTCACAGCACAGCAATATTGGGGAGTTGGCCAGCTTCCGTGGTATGACTTCGTCTGGAGCCATCGTCCCAAGAGAACCAAATAGAAGTTTATGACCTGCTCTCGGCTAATATCATAAGTCAGGCAAAGTAGTCTCAACTGCATTGTTTGTGAAGCAATTACAATCCCACCCAAATGCAAGGCAAGGGGGAGAATTAGACTCAATCTCTTTTTTTTTCCTTTTTATTTTTTTGGGGGTTTTTTTTGTTTTGTTTTTTTGTTGTTGTTGTTTTTTTTTTTGTTAATCCTCACCCAAAGATATTTTTCCATTGATTTTTAGAGAGAGTGGAAGAGAGAGGGAGAGATAGAGAGAAACATCAATGTGAGAGAGACACATCAATTGGTTGCCTCCTGCATGCACCCCAACCAGGGCCATGGAACCTGAAACAAAGGTACATGCTTTGACTGGAATCAAACCTGGGACCCTTCAGTCCACAGGCCAATGCTCTATCCACTGAGGCAAACCATCTCTTGATGGGCGAATAGCAAGGTTCTAAAAGTTATTTTGCATCCATTTTTTCAAAAATACAATCTGTTACATAATAATAGTTCTCGACTTACTCCATATGATTTTCTTTCTCTAGCTATTTTTAATCAAGAAGTAAAACAAAGCATCAGCCATTGGAACAGGATCTCAGGTGTGGCTAGAGGAAGGGGATCTCACTCAACACTAGGCAACCAACTAGTTTGGGGGTTTTGTTTTTAATCCTCACCTGAGGACATATTTTTATTGATTTTTAGAGAGAGAGGAAAGGAGAGAGAGGAAAATACCAATGTGAGAGTAAAACACCAATGGTTGGGGAATCAGAATGCAACCTGGGTATGTGCCCTGATTGGGAATTGAACCTGCGACCTTTCGGTGTATGGGACAATGTTCCAACCAAATAAGCCACACCAGCCATGGCTAACCAAGTGTATTTTTTACTGTGAATTCAAACCTGTGAATTCAAACTGATATTGATGGCCAGCACAGGACTTGCTAGAGATATTATCATGGAAGACCTGTAGTTGTGGGACTTACTTTCTATATCTATGTTTCTTTTTTTTTTTTTTTTGAAAATATATGCTTATAATACAATTGATGTTTTATTCTTCTGTGAAATGCTAGAATATATTGCTATTGTGTATCTCAGTTCCTTTATAAGGAACTAGAGGCCCGGTGCACGAAATTTGTGCATTGGGGGGGTGTCCCTCAGCCCAGCCTGCACCCTCTCCAATCTGGGACCACTCGAGGGAAGTCCGACTGCCTGGACTGCTGGCTCCTAACCGCTCACCTGCCTGCCTGCCTGATTGCCCCTAACTGCTTCTGCCTGGCAGCCTGATCACCCCCTAACCACTCCCCTGCCAGCCTGATTGATGCATAACTGCTCCCCTGCCAGCCTGGTTGCCCCTAACTGCCCTCCCCTGCCAGCCTGGTTGCCCCTAACTTCCCTCCCCTGCAGGCCTGGTTGCCCATAACTGCCCTCCCCTGCAGGCCTTGTTGCCCCCAACTGCCCTCCCCTGCAGGCCTGGTCCCCCCAACTGTCCTCCCTTGCAGGCCTGTTCACCCCTAACTGCCCTCCCCTGCAGGCCTGGTCCCCCCCCCCAACTGTCCTTCCCTGCAGGCCTGGTCACCCCTAACTTCCCTTCCCTGCTGGCCTGGTCCCCCCAACTGCCCTCCCCTGCAGGCCTGGTCACCCCCAACTGCCCTCCCCTGGTGGCCTGATCGCCCACAACTGCCCTCCCCTGCAGGCCTGATTGCCCACAATTCCCTCCCCTGCCGGCCATCTTGTGGTGACCATCTTGTGTCCACATGGGGGCGACCATCTTTGACCACATGGGGGTGGCCATCTTGTGTGTTGGAGTGATGGTCAATTTGCATATTACCTCTTTATTATATAGGATAGTGTAAAATACCAAATGTTTCTTCACTTTTTTCATCCATGCAGCAATATATCTAAAGCTTTCTTTTAAATAACATTACCAATACACCCAATAGCAGCAAGTCATATCTGCTGGGTGAGGTTGAAAGTCACTTTGATTTTTTTTCTGAACATTTTTACATTGACCAAATCTTCTATTTTTATGATTGGAAAGGAATCAAAACTCTTTACAATGTAACATTATCTCCTTGCATGGTATGTTAACATGCTGGAGAAGTTAAGAAAGATTGTCTTTTCAGTGATTCTAATACCTCCAGCATACATTTCTGGCTGTAAGCACATAATTAGGAGAAAGACAAATATATGAAATTAAAATTTAATAAGCAGTTTAATAAAACTAATACCATATATAGATATGCACATAACTCACTCCTGCTTTAAAGGAGGATTAATGAAATGATATTGTAGTCCCTAGAAAGAGGGGCCCATCTGTTATACACAGGGTGATGCTTGCTTCTGCGGCATTTTGGGGAAGGAGACCTTCCTCACTCCTCCACACACACCAATCCGCCTTTACAACCGAGCAACAGACAGAATCAGACAATGTGAATATCCTCGTCTGCCTCATTTGGAAATGAACATACTCTGGACTTTTTGAATGGTCCAGTTCCCTTGTTGTGTCTCATATGTATCTTTATATGTCTTAATTTTCGATGAAGAAAGTAAGTCCCACACCTGCAGGTCTTCCATGTTAATATCTCTAGCAAGTCCTATGCCAGCCATCAACATCAGTCCAGGTGGAAAGGTATCTTTGCAGCCTTAACATGGAAAAAGCATGGATTTTTTAAGTCAGAAAGAGCAGTGTTCAAATCCCCCAAGGGCTCACATATTATCTCTGGGATCCTTAGCAAATTCTTTCTCCCTGAGCCTTTGTTACTTTGACTGAGCGATGGTGTCATAGGTGTTTGTAAATGTTCAAACTCATCAAAAATACTCATTAAATATTTGCAGTTCTCTGCATATTAGTTATACCTCAATAAAGCTGTATATGGTATAAAAAATAGTATATGGTATAATATACCTACCTCAGAAAATAGATTTGGGGAATCTATGCAAGAATGTAAAATGCATGCTGCATGAGTAGCCTGGAAGCTATTTTTTTTTTTTTTGTAGTATTCTAAGGTGTAGGTTTATTTACTTGGATCATTACAGGATTTTAAGAAATATCAAGAGAAAAGAAGAGGAAGTGGAAGTGAAACTGGACTAGAGAGAGGGTCTTATCTTAAAATAACTTTACTTCCTTTCAAAAGCAGTAGAATTTATTTCCCGAGAAACAGAGACTGCTAAGTCAGGCTACTCAGGGAGGGTTGTCGCTTTAGCTCTTTGAGAGCAAGGCCTGGATTCCAATGCCGACCTCTGTACAGCTGACTAGTCAGGGTTCACAGCCATTCGAATGCAAACACATGAAAACAATTAAACAACCAAATTCCGGCCTGGCTTCTCAATACCATGGCTTATTTAGCTCTTGGCGGGGGACCCTGCTGTGGCCAAAAATTCTGGTTTGTTACAGAGTGATTTCTATAGAGAATGTAAAATCATATCAGCAGGTTTGTTACAAATCCCATCTTGGCAATAGAAGAAAGCCTGACTACTCATTTGGCAATGTGTATGTGCACCTCCTATGACCACATCTACCCTAAAAGATTAAAGTGGGAGATTAAAAATAGCCTAGATAACTTATAATCAAATCCGCTATGTATTCATGGAGAAAAACGGTGATGGTTCTAATATCTGAATTATATGCATGCAAACAGTTTGAACACCCAGTTCTCATTTATAATTACAGATAATTTTATTATTATATTTACAAGAAATTGTCTAATTTTCCACTGTCTTTTATCCATTTGACACAGCTCAATATTAGAGATTCGGCAGAATCAAGATTTTCTAAAGACAGTCCACTGGTTCAAACCTTCACATTTAAATCAAGCTAAAGATAGAACTAGAATTATTTCCATTTCTATAAACCAAGATAGGACTCCTTTTCTAAAGGTGCACCATTTGGAAGATCTCCAGATAATCAAAGTGGCAACTCATTTTTAATCATATAAAAACTATGCATTTCACATCTAGCAATCATGGAGAAATTGAGGTAAAGTTTAAGCCTGCAGAAATAATATGAAATATATCAAATATGAAAATATATCCTAAAGCTCTAGGTCATGTGTATGACTTTTCATTCATTATAAAAATACATGTAGTATAAGGCAATTTGTCTCCAGGTTATGAAAAAAATGTACTTAATATAAACAGAAATGGAAGGAATTGAATACTATGAAGGTTTAGAAAATCAGTAGGACATATCCCCAAACTTCTATATTTAAAAAGAAAAAAAGGAAAATTCTTTCCTTCGGAAATGTCAGATTATGATAGTTTAGCATATGCAAAACTATGGAGACCAATGTATTGTTGATTTCATTATTTTTCATGTCATGATATTTACAATTAAGTTACTTTTCAAATTATATTATTTCCTAAAATAAAATAAATAAGTTCCCATATTATTAGAGATTGTACTTGCTAAAGAGAAAAGAATGAATGAATAAGTGAATAAATTTCACAACCTATAAACATCAGGGCTTGAAAATGGAAATGAAGAAAAGAAACTTGGCCTCTCTCTCTCTCCAATTTAGTAACCTAAAAATCTTTGCTCATTAAACAGTAGCACAGAATCCTTTTCCAGGAACTTTATACAGTAGGTCCTTGGTTTACTTCGGAGATCCATTCCTACGGCGCAACGTAACGCGATTTTCGCCTTAAGTCGGAACCCACCTACATAAGCACCTACGTCACTCACGTGGAGCACATACACAGCAGTAATGAAGTGAAACAGTAAAAAAAATTTAAAAGAAATATAACAATTCCTGACCTTTACTTGTGGTAAATAAATAATAAAAACCATAAAGCACATATGTATAAACATCGAAATTACGAACATTTTTTTTACGAATAAATGGGAGATGGCAACGTAACCAAGAAATGACGTATGTCGAGTCTGACGTAACCTGAGGACTGTCTGTATAAATCTTTTCTTGTAGAGAGTCTTGCTTCTTGCTTCTGCCAACATATAAATCACTAATCCATTGACCTTCTTAAGCTTATCCAGAATTCTTATATGAAAAGATGGGCCTCCTTTTACTTTTTGGGACAAAAAATATGGTAAAATATAACATAAAATTTGCCAGTTTCACCATTATTAAGTGTACAATTCAGTGGCTTTAAATACATACACAATGTTGTGCACTATCACCACTATCTGTTTGATAGGCCAATCTTTGCACAGAGGAACATAAGACGACCCAAGATTTTTCTTAAAAATGGTTCTGTAGAAACCCGCACTGAATGTTGATGTTTTTCTTCACTTCCCAAGGCTCTCAAAGCTCTGCTGTCTGGGTTAATGACTTACCTAACTACATGTTCATAGAGTGAGGAACATCAGGCTTCCAAGACACACCAAATATCACTCCCAGTTTCAATTAAAAAGTCTGAGACATTGGGAGATCAAAAGTCTGTCTGAGTAGAGGTCAGAACTATTTTCCCCAGAAATCTTCCATTCTTTATAAAAAGAAAATGGTGATAGCAGAATATTCCTTTTTCTTAAAAAAAAAAAAAAAGGTTTGTTTTGTTAGAAGACTAAGATTATGGTGATCATGCATTCATGCAAGAAAGCTGGTTATATTTTCTCATTTTTGCAACAAAATTTCAAGCTACATTCTGCTCCTTTTTTTCCAGGAGATTTCTAAGTATATAGATCTGCTCTTAATCAAGAACACAGAACACATGAACTTAGCTTCCTTGCCAGAAAATGCAGACTCAAATTGGCTACTGACCAATTTTTATCAAAAGTCTGGTTGCAAAAAATAGCATTACTAAAAGGACATACAATCCACTCATTCCATGAGAAGTTTAAATTTTATTCCCCCACATCAATATACTATTTGGAGATATTAAACCACATTTCCATCATCCCACTATTTTCCAGCACTCTGCCTTCAACATTGAGAAAGCAGCAATAGCTTTCTATATGAACTACCCTTCAGCTAGAGCAGATTTGGAAAGAAAACTGAGTCAAATTCTTGGCTTTCAAGTTCGTAAGAGGGCATTTGCAAATCTATGGCATAGTTTTGGCTCTCAATTGCACTAGTAAGGTGCATGAAAGCAAAAGGGTGCCTTGAATTAAAAATAAAAATAGCTTCCATTAAAATATCAAAATCCAGAACCTAATATAGATAGATGATAGATAGATAGATAGATGATAGATAGATAGATAGATAGATAGATAGATAGATAGATAGATAGATAGAATGAATGAATATAGAGTATGGAAGCATGTTTGATAACATAAAATCAGATTTTTGTCACCCAAAGTGATAAGAATTCAGTGAGAGTGAGGAAGACAAAGATCAGCGAGTATGCAACCAGGTACTAGATGCTAGTGAGTCTATGAGAAAGGATTGCAGTCCTCTGCTCCCCATTCATGGTTGAATTTAGGAGCCCAGCACATCCAGTTGCTGGTAGTAGAAGGGGGCCACTGAATGGAAAAGTGTTGATTCTTTGGGGCTAACGCCTCTAGCTTACAGCAAAGCATCTGGTGGTGGGCCCAGCACTGCTGTTGGTCAGTAGGATGGGCAGCTGGGAGAGAGAGCTGGAAGTGGAGTGGAGAAGCAGGAGACAAACTGGAACCTGCTGGCATCTTGGCATCTAACCAATAAGCAACTTTCCAAGTATAATGGCTGATGCTTTCACTTACACCTCTCAAATCTCCTGCAGCTTCATTTATGGCCAACTTTAACCTGGAACCTCACAGTGAAATGTAGTTTGCAGCATAATCAAGTTCACAATAGAAGGATCTAGTACAGAGAATTAGACTACTGAAGGACAAAGTGAGAGTTAAAGAATGAGTCAAGCAAGGACACATGGAAAGGTAAAAATAAGATAAAGCAACAGAGTGACCAAAGGCAAGAGGTGGCATAAACACAGTGTGGGCAGGAGCCCAGGGCATGTAGGAGAATAGCAGTACAGAGGCTGCTGGTCACTTAGGGGAGCCATATGATAGAGGGCACAAATGTCAATTGAAGTTTACAAATAAAGCAAATGCTTACGGAAATTACTAACACTATAAAAGTTAGGGGAAGATTAACATAAACTTAGCATGCACGATCATTTAAAGTGAAAAGAGGCTCAAAGGGGTCGCCGCTGATTGCTGCTTTGAGATCATGAACACATGGACAAGGGCAGTGGCAATGTGACAGAGAAGAAAGAAAAAATTCAAAGACTCATTAATCGACAAATCAACAGAGTTTAACGCCAAACCAAAAGGCAGAGCTCCCAGGGGGTGAAACATTGGATAGCAGGTTAATAAAAACAATGCTTTCAATGATTTATTCAACTATAAAAATGATTGGGAACCATGACAACTGACTTGAGATTTATGCACTAGATGTCTTCACCACCAACTCTACTGAAATATATAAAGTAACTGAGATTAAGCAGCTTCCCAAGGTTCCAAGACTGGCCCATTGTTCAGGATGGTGTTTGCTCAGCCATACCTGCCCTAACTCAGCCTCCCATGGATACTTTCATGTACTGGTGTAGAAATAAATGAAGGTCACCCAAATGAGAACAAACAGAAACTATGTATTTAGTTTGCTGTATCAAGGGAGTCAGTCATCATCTTTTGTGTTTGGCAAAGACTCAATGGCAGACAGAGGAATGGGGAAGCTTTACAGTGAAAACAAAAGGAGATGCTTCAGGTAAGTTCTGATCAGAGATTATGAGCCCCGGGGAAGCTGGAGGTGGGGTATCTAGAAGCAGGGCATAGGATATTATTGGTTTGGAGAACATAGGTGGCTTTCTTTGATTGGTCCTGGTTTGGAAGTAGTGACAAAAAAAAAAGGGGGGGGGGGGGAATTGGCAGCCACTGACCAAGTACTGACAATTCTGGGCCAATTGCCACAGAGAGGTGTGGTTTGGCTTCCTGGGCCTCCAGGTCCAAGTTCTATTGTCATATATGGGCTGGTCAACATCCATTCACTCACTGGTACTCACCTCACAATCCATGACCAAAAAAAACCCTGAATTCATCAATTTCATCGCTGTGAAAAATATGCTTCTCCTTTCTCTCCTTTCTTATTTTCTATTTTGTTTATCCAATTACCTAAGCCTAAAATCTAGGAGTCACCTTAGTGTCTTCCCATGCCCGCGTTTACTTTATTCTGTAGGCAAAAAGAGAGCTTCTGAAAGATTTTAAACAAGGAGGAAACAAAATCAGATTTGTACTTTAGAAAGATCTATACCAGCAGTTCTCAAAGCGTAACCCAAGAAGCCCTGGGGTCCCCAAGACCTTTTTAGAAGGTTTGCAAGGTCAAAAATATTTTCATAATAATATTTCACCCTTACTTTTTATGAGTTTTTAGTGGAGGCTTACAGAGGTTACACAAAATGTGATATTGCAACAGACTGAATGTAGAAACAGATCTATGAATCCTTCTGTCCTCTATTAAACCCAACATTACAAAGACTTGCAAAAAAAATAAAAACAATGCCACTCTTTTCACTAAATTTTATTTTGTAAATTATATTTTTTCTAAAAATATTTTATTTATGTAAGCACGTAACAGGATTATTTTTATCTTTCTATTTTTAATTTAACTTTTAAATTTCTTAGTGTTAATTTCTAATACTGTAAAAACTTCCTATCACTCACATAAGCAAAAGTTTTTGGTGTCCTCAATAATTTTTGAGAGTGTAAAGGAGTCTTGAGACAGGCAGAAAGAAAGGAAGAAAGGAAGGAAGGAAGGAAGGAAGAAAGAAAGAAAGAAAGAAAGAAAGAAAGAAAGAAAGAAAGCTACTTATCTAGATGACAAGCTGCAAGGTAAATATTTTCAAAGAGTATCAGATTATAGACAAGAAGATAAATAAGAAGTGGTTGTATACTTTCAAAGTCAATGCTATGCTAACAATAAACAATGGTAATGTGGATGGACAGGAAGAGATGGATAAAAGAGTTGTTAAGGAGATAGAATCAATAAGCCACAAGGACTAAAAGTATTTGTAGAGGATAGAGGAATGGGATGCCTCTTGGGTTTCTGTCTTAGGAAATTACCCACTTGAAAAAAAGCACAACTTATCATTAAAGGCCAAGGTCTTTTCTTCTGTGAAGTCTTTATTGACTTACCCAAGCTTGACCTACCCCATGGCCTAAAATCTAACTCCACTCCTATATCTGCCCTACTGAATACGATCACCCATCTAATCTACCTGTACCCTCTAATGGGTTTGAGTTTCCTGAAGTTGGAAACTAAAAAGGATCTTTTCTTGGTCTGTTAGGTTCCCTTCTGCTTTGGACCATTAAGATGAGTTCAGTTTTGCCAGAAATTCCTAGATTTTGAGAAAGAGAGGAAGAATTGGGAAGACAAAAGAAGACACAATAAAACACATAGAAGCGGGTTTGGGAAAGAAATGTAGGAAAGAAGACCTTCTGAAGTGTCACTAAGGGTTACAAACTTGTTCATTTAATGTTCTTAAAGAAGCCCAAATAAATGCGGGAATTACTTTTTAATTACTTCTGGTTGCTAGACTGTTTCTTTAATGTGGTACTGTGCCAAGACTGGACCATATGGGGCCTAGGAATTTATTTGGATTAGAAATGAAGTATGCAAGCATGAACCAAGTTAGTATGAGGCATTTTCCATTAAAAGACTATGTTTCATAGTATTTTGTGTGCATTTTTGCTAAGCATGTACAGGGACTTTGGTTTCAGCCAAAGTTATTGCCTCTGCTGGGATTCAGACACGTCTGAGCATGTCTGCTGAGGTAGTGGCAGCCCACAGGTGTCTGTTATACAAATTGATCTGCCCAGGGGTGTAGGGTGGCTGCAGGGTGTAGGGCTTTTCAAGGCACACCGTGGGAGACACCTGGGATTGGAAGGGAACATGTTGACTATCCTGCTCAGGACCCATGGACTCAGGTTTGAGCTCTAAGGAGAGGTGCTACAGGCCAAAATGGAAAGAAGAAAAAAAACAAACAAACAAAAACTGTTTTCCCAAAGGAAATTAGGAGACACAGGCTAAGACCCTCTTTCTATGCCTGCTGACAAAATGCATTCTGTGTGGAGCACAGCTTGTTTCTGAGTCAGGGCCAACTGCAGGACATACGACTGCCCTTGGTCCCCCAAGCTTGTAGCTTTGGGAGCTCTAGGGGTGTAGGGACAGCAGGCACTAACCACTCTCAGAGATTTTCTCAGGTAAGGGGACACCACTGAGCAGAGGACTATTTAGGAGTACAGAGGAGATACCCTAAAAATAGACTTGGTAGGGAGTTTTCAGGAGGTGAAGGCTCTCACCAGTTGGTAAAATCTGAATTGTTAGAGTGAGTGTGACCTCACAAATGATGGCAGAAGCCTTGCCCAGGGCTCTGATATAGCCATGGCAAGTACAAATATTTGTTGCATTGATAAGTAGATCTCTTGATCTTATTTAATGAGTAAATCCTACCTCATTTTAGGAAGGATTTGGACAGTTGGATAGTTTATTTAATAGCAAGTTACAACCTGAAGCTATTCAATTGAAATAAATAGTGGGGAGGGGGGCTTCTTTCTAAAAATCTAAGAGGCACCATGATCAGAGCCTATTTGTTGAGCATTTACTCACTGTGTTGTTACACTAAAGCTCTTCACCAAAAAAAGCTTCACAAACATGACCCGTGTTGTTTGAAATTCTGCAGTCTGAAATGGCCTGAGAACTCGTTTCAGGAACGGAATGCTGAAATTTGAAGATTCTACTGATACAGAATGAGAAAAAGGAAAAATTAGCAGCCTGGCACAGAAGCAGATGTGTCGCATCACGAATGCTGTGTGGAACCCATGTTTTTGTTTTATTTCAAAAAGGGACCCTATAAGCCCTGGCTGGTGGCTCAGTTGGTTAGAGCATTGTCCAGATATGTCAAGGTTGCAGGTTCAATGTCTGGTCAGGGCACATACAGGAAGTAACCAGTGAATGCATGAATAAGTGGAACACAAATTGATGAATCTCTCTCTTTCTCTCTCTCTCTCTCTCCCCCAAAAAACAATTCTTTCTTCATTTTTAGGAAACCCAAAAAAACAATTCTTTCTTCATTTTTAGGAAACCCAACAAAAAATCTATAAAGCTATTGGTTTTACTTTTTCTTTAGAATTCCTGTACACCCTAATAAAAGATTTACCTTGACTCTAATGCCAGCAAAGGGGATCTGAAATTTGATCAGTTTCTGGTAGTAAATTAAATAAAGATTTTTAGACACTGATCAAATCTCATTCTGCTTCACAGATGTTGCAATGAGAAAGTCAAAACTTGTTACAATTTCCAACTAGAAAACAGCTCCTTCTCATTGCCCACCTCGCAGCTAAACACAGGTACCATGATAAATGTAGAGATACGGAGCGTTAGGCCATGGTCAGACATTACACAGGTGTCCTTCATAAACGTCAGAGGCAAAATCAAGTATTCCTTGGAGACTGGAGTTTTCAGGGCTAAAGCTCTAGACACATCCATCACAGGAGCCGGCAGGATGCCATTGCCCCAAAGCAGGGCCAAGCCAAGCGTGCTCAGTTACATTAAGATCTCCCAGCACATTCAGTAATCAGGGGCCCTCAAATGGAAACCCAAGCACTAGAGCAGAAAAGTCATCATGGGGAGTAAAATCACAGACATTCAGTTTCAACTTGTAGAAGCTCACGGTAGAATTGCAGTCATTTGCTCTGGACTTTCTACAGCAAAAGGAAATCAAATTAGTCCAGGAGGAAAGTATGCTGTGGTTTTCTTTTCCGAGGAAAACACAATTTGCTCTCTCCTATTATGTTTGACTGAGGTCAGAAATGACATTGTTGCCAGTGTGTCTGCCATTAAACGTCTTGAATAGGCCTTTAAATAATGGTAAGTAAAATACTGAGCAGACACAGAAAAACCCCAAAGGTTTTCTTTTTGAAGCCAATATGAATCATTCATTTATTTCAGTAGCTTGAGACACTTACGTATAAACACACTTAGGAGAATTAGTGATACTATACACAACATGAGTCATTTAAAACCTCATCTTCTTTCATTAGGAAGTCCAGTCTTGAACCGGGCTCAGTTTGAGCAAATGTTTCTTGATTTGACTGTACATTATTTTAATCTTAAGTCAACAACTTAGCTTCAGTCTGAATGTTATTTGACCTAAAATTTTAGCTTCCTTTAAAGCATTTGGGAATTTCTCATTAGAAACATTTATTCAGAAAAGCCAATAGAATTCAGGAAGTTTATGCTAACCGAAGCATAAAATTCTTAAGAGAAATCTAGGACAGTGATTAGTGACAGTTTAGGTTAAGCAGCAGCTATAACAAAGACTCCCAAAATGCAATAATTCAAACAAGATGGGATTTTATTTCTCTTCCATGAAACAATTCAGAGATAGATGGCTAGTCCACAAAGCCATCCATGACCCAGATTCTTCGTATCCTTTTACTCTGCATCCCCTAAAGCAGTGATGGCGAACCTATGACCCGCGTGCCAGCACTGACACGCACAGCCATTTCTGATGACACGCGGCCGCTGAGGTGGCCACATGCCAAGGATGAAACATTTGCTGCTCCTGAGGATGAAACATTTGCGAAATAATGTTTTTTCCTCAAAGTGACACACTACCCGAGTTATGCTCAGTTTTTTGTCGAAGTTTGACACACCACGCTCAAAAGGTTGCCCATCACTGCCCTAAAGTGTTGTCCTGGCTATGTGGTCAAAACTGAGTCACCAGCTAGAAGGGGAAAATATAGAAAGTAGAGAGCAAGCCACTTCCTTTAAAGAACTAACACAGAAGCTACCCACATCACTGCTGCTCACATTCTACTGGCAAAAACTTATTCACGCAGCCACGTCTGGTTACAAAGGAGATGGAAACTGTAGTCTTTAGCTGGAAAGCTATGTGCCTAACTGAAATTCAGAGGTTCTCTTACTAAAATAAAAAAGAGGATGGATACTGGGGGACAACTGCAGTCTCTACCACAGACAGTGTACCCTGAGGTGGATTAAGGAAACACTAGTTCCATGAGATGTCGGCAGGCTTACTAGAACTCAAGTTCTTTACAGCTGGACTTCTCAGAGCCTAAAGTTCAAATTCTTTGAGGAAGGAACAGCCTTGCTACATTTCCTAGATTGATTTGACCATGGGACCCGTTTTTTCAAAGGTCAACTCTTAGAGCTAATACTTGGTGGAACACATTTTGGGAACTGCCACGCTACAAGGTGCCACTCGGTAATGCTGGTGACCTATCACAGTTTACCCCAGTGAAAAATGAAAACATTGAAAGGGCTAAGTATACCAAAGCCTGCGTATTTGCATTCTCACAGTGAACTCACTAAAATTATTCTGTGAAACCATCTTGCTTTTTCCTTAAAAGGGGAGAAAGGGTATTTCTTTATGAAAGACAAAATGTATATATGAAAATAGCTCAAAGGTGTCATATGCAGCCACAGTTATTAACTGTTTTTTAACTGATTTAATGACATTCTGCCATTATTACATGTTTTCTCTTCTTATAATTCTTTTTTTATTATAATTCTTCTTGGTATAAAATTTCAATTACCCTTTATTTACAGGCAAAATGTTGTAGTGGTTAATATCAGAAACTCTGGAACCAGACTGCTTAGGTGCAAGCAGCTGCTCAGACACTGCTGGGTGTGTGCTGTGGGGCCTCAGTTTTCTCAGCTCTCAAATGGGAACAGTAAAAATGATTTCCTCACTGGGCTGGTAGGACTATAAACTGACTCGATACATGTCAAGTGGTCAGACATGTTCTTGGTACACAACGACTAGAGAGACATTGTTTCTACATAATCAGAATCCTTTTGTCCCTTGCTCAGCCTCATCATCTGGAATCACTTCCCAGTGCCAGTGATGGAGCACGTCACTAAAGCTACAGTTCTCGCCTTTGGCTGCATGCTGGAATCACCTGGAAGCTTTAGAAAATTCTGATGCCCCAGCCCAACACCAGAGCAATCAAACCAGCATCGTCAGGTGTGAGGCCCAGGCATCAGTAGTTTTTAAGTCTTTTTAGGTCATTTCAATTTTAGCCAAGACTCTGAGAATCACTGCTCTAAAACTTCCTAACAACCAGGGATGCAATCTCAAAGATCGTCTACTTAACCTTATTGACTGAAGGCATCAATTTTATGGACTTCCTTTGCAAAACCCTGATAGGGACACTTTCTCAAATAAACAAGCTATTTTTCTTGTTTGAACTCTGTGAAGCCAGAATGATGCCTACCCTGTCTACTGTTGTACCCCTGCCCCTTATGACAGTATCAATGTATTGGTATGTAGTAGGTCCTGATAGATATCTAATAAGTGAATGCATGAATTAAATTACAAACTTAGACTGTAGTGAGAAGGACTTTGGAACCTACCAGCCCTGGGTTCAAATCCTGCCTTCAGCACTTCCCAGCTATGTGACTTCAAACTAACTAACATGAGTCTCAGTTTCCTTGTCTATAATATAAAGACTATAATATCTACCTCATTAAGTTTTTTTTGTGAGGATAAAATTAGGAGTTGTATTTAAAGTACCCAGCACAGTGGCTGCTATATAATAGAGGTCCTAAAAATATTAGTTTTCTTCCATTCTTACCACTCTTTCCCAGGATAGTGATTATGATAATGGGTGGTGGAGACATTAATAACTAAATTTTAGTCACACTCTGCCTCTTAGTAGCTATGTTACCTTGAGCCAGTTATTGAATTCCTCCAAATCTCTGTTTCCTCCTCCATAAACTGAATATTAATAGTTCTTACCTTACTGTATTATAAAGGATGAAATGTAATATGAAGAAATTGGTACAGTGGCTAGAATACACTGTATTTCACCTAAGACTTCATCAATTTTAAGGTGCATCCTGATTTTAGAGATGTTTACATATGGATGAAAAATATGTACATCTTGGAATTGATCAAATATGGTAGTGAGTACTTAATACATTTTTGGTGTTGTTATCACATATAAATCATTATTTAGGAGTCTCGTGTGGAGACCCTGGAGTTGAGCTGGCAGAGATTGGGAAGGTCAACTTTACTCCTATAAAGCCAAAGGAAATTAGGAGAGTTAACCTTATGGCCACAATATAGTATGGTTAAGGTAATAATAGAGGTATATCCATGGTGTGGAGATACTAGAGAAGCTGCAAAAAACTCTGACCTAGGAGCTGGAGCAAGGAATGGGGAAGCGAAGATGGAAAGCAAAAGCTTCACAGAGAACTGATTCAGAAGTAAGGTTTGAAGAATGAACTAAGTGTTCAATAGCTTGGAGGGGACATCCGAGACAGAGGGGACCGCAACTAAAACCTACCAAATATTGGAGAAACACAAGACAGCTCAGCATTACTGGAAGGTAAACTGCTTTCCTGTTGGATGAGAGAGTTCACACGAGTGCACGAGGCCCACGAAAATAAGCCCTCTTCATTCCCTGAAGGGATGGGTGGCTTTTAAGTAAAAGAATTTAAATCCATTCTGAGAGGAAACCTAATTAAATAAATGTAGCTAATCACCTAACCCTGCAGGATAATACAAGAAAGATGAGTGAAATCTCCAGGGCAAAAAGATAAACAGACTTGGAGTTTCTATTTCCTAAGAAAAGTATGTACTGATCAAAGAACAAATGATGACAAATTTGAGTAGCCTTCATGTTTCCAAGAGACTAGTCCCAAACAAGCCCATTAGAAAATAGGTCATTCCTTAAAAAAATAAAAAAAAAAACATAACAAAAACACTCATTTAAGCACATTTTATGTCCATTCTAAATTTTAAAATGTACCCTTAGTACAATGACCCCCTCTTTTTGGTATTAAAGCGCACCGAGTCTTATTCCAGTTTTCGTGCTAATAACAGTTTTTAAAGAACAACAATTGGATTTTGTAGATATTTGGAGGTACTACATCTTTTACAAAGGTGTAGAAGATAAACTCTGACTGCCACATTATTTGGAATCAGTAGATAGTTGATATTCGATACAAAAATTCCCATCAGAAAGGTCAAGATAAGAACATATTCTTATATGAAGAAAACAAATAATCCTCATGCAGCTATTTACTGTAAAGGATATGAAACCAACCTCCATGAGTTTCTGCTGCACTCTTGAAATATTACACGTTCAGTCTCTTACATATATTCATTTCTGACCACTTTGCATATATAATGAAATTCTGAAGGACTAGGCAGAAAATAGAAATTACTAATCTTATGCATATTGACAAATGCTTTTGGTTTTCAAATACTTTGTTTGGTGCTGTGTAATAAAGGATATACTGCGATCCTCCCTGAGATACGGCCAAAGGCCACATGTATGTATACACAGCATGTGTTACAACTTAGCGGGGCTCCATAAAATCTTGCTGTCAGGAAGCATATGTAGACTAAGTCAAACAATAAAAACTAAAAGCAACAAGCCATGAGAATGAACCCCACACTACGGGGTTTATTCCCCACTTACAGGTAGGTCCTTCCAGAGGAGACAGAATTTGAGATGCTCCCAATGGAGCCTCCCTGACCTCAAAAGTATTGACTCCAAAGGTTGTACATAATCAGTGTCAGAGTTTGGACCTACCAGTCTGTTCCTTTCATCCTCTCTCCCCAGACATGAAATATAAATACCCAAAGGGACCAACACTATTTTAAACTGCAGTTGCCTATCAAAACTTAGCTGGGATTATTTGATCAGTCAGACTCAGGGAGGGTCAGAAAGGAAGAACAGGAGATGCACAACAAGGAAGACCCTGGACCAGCTCAGCTAAAGCTCAAGTACTTTCCACTCTGGACTTCTTTTGTTAGTATCATGACTCCTTTGGAGACTTTCTCAAAATAGTCATTCTCCTTTAAAAAGCAACATCTGCCCCTTGGTTCCCTAATCCCCAATCACCGGTTAAGGTTTTTCTACTTTAGTTCTATCCCCTGTTCTTCTCTGAAAGAATTTTCTCAAATTCCCAACACCCTCCTCTGTTGTGTTTAGGTTCCTTAGCAATCAGTAGGGGGCAACAGCTAATGACTTACAGCTTTTCTGCTTTCTTTGCAGACTATTTTAAGATAGAGAGGGAGATTTTCATGCCACAGAATTGAGCTGTAACAGAAATAGCACAAGGGAAAGAATTTAACACCTTCCCTTACACTCTTGCAGCTCTGGCTCCCTGAGCATGGGGTGGCAGTTGTCCTGGGCTCTCTCTCCTTAGAGTAACCCACAGCTCTGGACCTGAGGCCTGGGCATGAGGAATTAGCAGGGGATGAGTAATAACTTTCTCCCTTGCCTCAACCATGCTTTGCCTTCTAAGGGCACATACATGGCTTAGAAAAATGTTTTCTAGAAACAGTGATTGTGCATTCAAAGTTCAGAGAGAGAGAGAGAGAGAGAGAGAGAGAGAGAGAGAGAGAGAGAGAAAGGAAAGAAATGACATCTTTTAAAATTTTATATTCCAAAGGGGTAGTAAGCATGCACAAAGGAGGTAACAATGAATAAGCACTGAGGAGAGGAGATGGAGCAAGGGGTGAAATGCAGTGGAGACAACTTTGCTAGAGCAGGTCTTTGAAATTGGAACAGAAGACTGCTGATCTCCTGACAGACACTTCCCTTGGGAGAAAAATTATCTTCTTTAGTATGCATGTCCTTTTCTTGTTTCCTGATGCCCTTAAAATACAATTACTCTCTCACAATCTGAGCCTGCATCTCAATCTTGCTCTCAGTGGCTGACAAAATAATTCTGGCTAAATTTTAAAACTGATAGTCAAGAGCAGTTTAAATAGGGGAAATGCTGACATAAGAAAACTGAAAGTGTATTTGTATTTCCAGAATCCCTCAGCCCTTTAATTTGTGGTGTAAGGGGTGGAGTAAATAGGAATACATTGCAGTGTTTCCTAAATTCTTTCTGCATGGACCACTTTATCTAAGCACCTTTTATCTCCCTGTAGAAGATGAACACATATCAGGAAATATTGGGTCCTTTGATAAAGCACAATATTTTGGTCTCAGGACCCCCTTTGCATTCTTAAAAATTATTGAGGACACTAAAGAGCTTATGATTTTTTTAAAAAGGAGGTTTTGGTTATTTATATTTACCATACTGGCAATTAAAACTAAGAAAATGTAGATTTGGGGGAGGAACCAAGAGGGCAGTGTAGGTAAACACCTGTACTTGCTGCCTCCCACAACCATATCAAAATTACAACTAAAATACAGAACAACCATAATCCAGAACCACTGGAAAGCTGGCTGAACGCAAGTCCTACAATTAGAGAACTAAAGAAGAAAGCACACTGAGGCTGGTAGGAGGTGCCAAGGCACGGAATGGGCTGGTCTGGCACCCACAGGTGCTGCTTTTTTAATTGTAGGGAGATCGTCTATGGGGAGGCTGCCTGGAGGAGCAAGGAGTCCCAGTCCCACACCAGAGCCCAGGGTCCCAAAGCCGGGAAAAGAAGACCCCATAACTATGGGCTGTAAAAACCAGTGCAGATTGGGGCTCAGTGACACAGAGGCTGCTGGAGACCCAGCTGTTCCTCTTAAAAGGCCAGCAAATAAACTGAACTTACAAGGTCCTGCTTCCTCTGAGCTGCAGCACCAGAGCAAGGCTCTGGGGAACACAGACACATATGAGGAGGAACTGGACTATCTGCCATGAGGTCAGGAACTCAGGGGCAGCTTTCTCCCAGACGAAGGTGCTCTCAGGGATCATCATTTCTGTGCTGGGACCTCCTGGTTGCAGGGATGACTGGCAGCCATTTCTGTTTGCTCCACCCTGGTGATTCCCTAAGACCCCTCCTCATCCAATTTATAACCCCATCCAAGCTGCATGCAGCAGCTTTTGCATATGAATGGCCTGTCCTTGCTCAGGCTAAAATATCTCAAACAAGCGTCAGCTGGGAAAGGAAACCCCAAACCTATCAATAAAAGGCCCAAAATCTGGCACCAGCACCAGCCTACCTTGCTTCATAGCTGTGTCTCATCCAGGTACTTCCAATCCCAGATACAAAGAGGAGTAATCTGCAGATCTCTGTGTAGCTCCTGCTGGGTGGCCCCAGACAGTGGTTGACTTTGCACCTCCCTGGAGACCCAAGAGCCAGTGTACCCAGTGGTCAGTGTCAGACCATACCAGATTACAACTCTACACATCCATAAGTGACACACTCAAGGGGCAGACTTAGTGATCACCAAAGCAAGTCCTACTCCATAGGGATGTCTCCTGCATAGCAGCTCTCCCACTGTAGTCACAGCTGGTCCTCACAGCCAATTGACCTGGAGGTCAATTTCTCCCAGTGATACCAACAGCAATCAAGGCTCAACTACAACAAGACTGTGCTCACAGCCCACAAAGGGGTGCACCAAGAGTGTCCACCTCAGGTGATTGGGGAGGCTGAGCCACTGGGCCCTATAGGAAAAAAACTACACAAGGCCACTCTACCAACTCAAGAAGACATAGCAGCTCTACTCAATACATAGAAACAAACACAGGGAAGCAGCCAAAATGTGAAGACAAAGAAACATGTCAGGAATGAAAGAAAGCAAACTATTGGATATAGAGTTCAAAACAATGGTTATAAGGTTACTCAAGAATAGTCTAGAAACCTCCAAGGGACATAATGAGACTTTCAAGGATCTTAGTGAAAAAGCCAAAAAAAAAAAAAATGGATAAGGATCAGTCAGAAATGAAGCATACACTGACTGACATAAAATGAAGCATACACTGACTGGGATTCAACAGTAGATTAGAGGATCCCAAGAATCAAATCAATGATTTGAAATACAAAGAAGCAAAAAACACCCAACCAGAAGAGCAAAAAGAAATAAGATTTTAAAAAATATGAAGATAGTATAAGGAGCCTCTGAGAAAACTTCAAGCATACCAACATTCGCATTATGGGGGTGCCAGAAGAAGAGAAAGAGCAAGATATTAAAAAACACTTTGAAGAAATAATGACTGAAAACTTCCCCTACCTGGTGAAAGAAATATACTTACAAGTCCAGGAAGCACAGAGAACCCCAAGCAAGAGGAACCCAGAGAGGACCACACCAAGACATCATAATTAAAATTCCAAGGGCTAAACACAAAGAGAGAATCTTAAACACAGCAAGAGAAAATCAGTCCCTACAAGGGAATGCCCAATCAACTATCAGCTGATTTCTCAACAAAAAGTATGCAGGCCAGAAGGGAGTGGCAAGAAATATTCAAAATGATGAATAGCAAGGACCTATAACCAAGATTACTCTACCCAGCAAAGCTATCATTTAGAATTGAAGGTCGGATAAAGAGCTTCACAGACAAGAAAAAGCTAAAGGAGTTCATCACTACCAAACCAGTATTATATGAAATGATGAAGGGTATTCTTTAAGAAGAGGAAGAAGAAAAAGATAAAAAATATGAACAAAATGGCAACAAATACATACCTATCAACAACTGAATCTAAAAACCAAAATAAACAAATAAAAAATCTAATGAACGTAATAAACTGGTGACTAAAATAGAATCAGAGGCATGAAAATGGAGCAGACTGATGATTCTCAGAGAGAAGCGGGTGGGGTGGGAAGAGATTAAACAAAAATCTTATATGCATATATGCATTACCTATGGGCAATAGGGTGGTGAAGGCCTGGGGTGGGGCGGGAACTGGGTGGAGGGGGACAATGGGGGGAAAAGAGGAACATCTTTAATAAAGATTTTAAAAAGAAAAGAAAATGTAGATTTTTATTAATTCACTTTAAAATAAATATAATAAACGTTTTACATGTTAACATAAGTAATACTTTTCTTTTTAAGGATAACTATATTTTCCAAAACAAAAATACCTTGTGGAAATATGGGAATTTCTCTTTAATTTTTTGCAAATTTATTTGCATGTTTCTTTAATGTCTTGATTAATAGAAGACAATGAGGTTATTATGTCTACTTTTTCATCCTATTATGATAAGGTATATAGTTTCTGGATAACTCATGAAAGAATAAGAGTGGAAATGCCAATATCATCTTAGTATCATTATAAAGATAGTTAGACCTCAGACCATACATTGGAAACAGCTGGACTGGACCATGAGTGGCTTGTGGATAGAGAAAGGAAAGGAGAGAATAAACCACTTATGAGTGTCTACCACCTGGTAAGAATTTATTAATATTAAATCACTTCACCTAGAAACAATTTAAGGAGTTTGTCATTATTTCCTTTGTCTATGCAGGTGAGGAAACAGACTCAGAAGGATGCCAAGTTCAGACAGCTGGTGAGAGGCAGAGCCAGTCTGAAGCTGATTTATGGACATCAAGCTATTGTAAGGAAAGAGTTATCAATATTATGTCACTGTATTAATTTTCTATTGCTACATAATAACTTACCACAAATTTAGCAGCTTAAAAACACCCACTTATCCCCATAGTCATGAGTTATATAATTTGAAGTCCGAGAGCTTCTCAGAAGGATTCTCTGCTCTAGGTTTCACGTTCAAGCTTTAGCCCACCTGAGTTCCCATCTGGAGGTTCTGGGCATCAAAGTGCTTCCAACCTCATTGGAGCCATTGGCCAAATTCATTTCCTCACAGTTATAGGACTGAGGTTTCCGTTTTCCTGCTGGGTGCTGGCCTGGGGTCACTCTTGTCCTATAAGTTATTCTCAGGTCCTGGACACCTGGCTCTTTCCATCTTCAAGCCAGCAATGGGAAATCTCCTTTACATATAAGAACCTTGCCATCTACTCACCTCTTTTTTCATTTCCCCACTTCTCCAAAGCTGAAATATGTGTACTGGCCTCTCTCTGTTCCAAGAGGAATGCACCATCTGGGGTCAGTTGTTTGGTCCTGTCCCAGGGCCAGCCCCCCGGTGTACTTCATGGAGCCAGGCAGACAAAACCCAGTTTCACAACATCTGGGTGTATCTCCTTGCACCGTCTAGATCAACGGTTCTTAACCTTTCTAATGCCGCAACCCTTTAATACAGTTCCTCATGTTGTGGTGACCCCCAACCATAAAATTATTTTCGTTGCTACTTCATAACTCTAATTTTGCTACTGTTAATGAATCGTAATGTAAATATCTGTGTTTTCCAATGGTCTTAGGTGACCCTGCTAGCGGTTCTCAACCTGTGGGTCCTGACCATTGGAAAACACAGATATTTACATTACGATTCATTAACAGTAGCAAAATTACAGTTATGAAGTAGCAACGAAAATAATTTTATGGTTGGGGGTCACCACAACATGAGGAACTGTATTAAAGGGTCGAGGCATTAGAGAGGTTGAGAACCACTGGTCTAGATTCAAAAACCAGGCAGCCTTGGCTTCTCCCCCAGGTCCATGGTTCCATGTCCCCAGTTTTCTATGAGAAGGGGAATTCATTCCTGCAGGTCACAATGCCAACCCTCTTTCACCTCTTCTCAAAATGTCTTTTCTCCTCTGTCCTTTTCTTCTCATAAAGATAATTTCAGACATTCTGATGTCACTCTTCCCACCTGGTACTAAATTTAGAAATCAGCTCTATAAAATACTGCTACAAAACAGCTTCATTAAGTGCACAGTAATATGCTTTTAGGATTAAAGGCTTTGGAATTCTACAAATTCTGGTCAAAACACTATTAAATATTAAACAGAATTAAAATATTTCTTTTGTTTAGAGAAATTTATAAGAACATTGCAAAATCCTTTAGAATAACTGAAAATCAACTCCCTCTCCTCCTTTCCCTGCTGGGTTGCTGTAAAATTAATGCCATCCAAAAAGCATGGCACGCTTCATAAGCAAACATTTGTTTTTTGTTTTATTTTTGGTTATGTCGTTTTTCACTTATAAATATTTAAAAAGAAAACATTCCGAGAATAATAGCACTCATTGCTTTCCACATGCAGCTATCTATTGTAATATCTGCAGAACGCCATGGAATTAGCACAGGGATTTATGAATTGCTATAATAGTAATGACAGAGAGTGGCAGGGACAAGGAGGGAGAAAAGAGGAGATGGGAGGAGAGAGGAGGGAAAGGGAAGACAAGGCAATAAGAGCCATGGAGAAGAGGAACAGACAGACAGACAGAACACGATCATGCCATTAAAGAGAGGCAAAGATATCAGAATCCGTTATGCCTTGGCTAATCAATTAATATTTGTTGGGCAGTTTTAGGATCTTCGGTTTGTGTATCCAGGGATATGCACAAGAAGTAAATACAACTGTAAATCTACCAGTCAGAGCTTCCAGAAATCCACATATTCAGGCCTGAGTCACTGGTCTACGTCCCATGATTTTCGCCTGAGGATCCAAGAGTAAATGCAATAAAAGGAAATGTCTGAATCCACAGTCAACGTGGAGCTGCCTTTTTTGATTTATATCCATGTGTAGGTAACAGAGTAATATTCTAAAGAATAGAAAAGCATGTTCTTTTAAGACACAAAAAAAGAATCTGTATGGTTTGCTCACATGGTAATGTGATTATGGTTCCTGAAGAATGAAAATTACACCAGGTCAATGCCATCTTTTTGACAGCCCTGTACCCTGACTATTCTCAGAAGCTAAAAGTATAGACACTTTCTTTAGTATTGTTCTTTCTTTTTCCAATCACTCATAGGTCTCTCATTTTTCACAAGCCTCCTGCATCCTTTTGGTGTAGGTTTTTGGAATTAAGTTTGCTGGGTTGCCATTACAAAGTACTGCAGACTGGATGGCTTAAACAACAGAAGTATATTTCCTCACAGTTCTGGAAGCCAGAAGTCCAAGATTAAGATAATGACAGTGTTGAGTTCTTCTGGAGGCCTCTATCTTTGACTTGTAGATGTTGTCCTCTCGCTGTGCCTTTATGTGGTCCTCTCTGGATGTCTGTGTCCTAATCTTCTCTTCTTATAGAGATATGAGTCAGCCCTGGCCAGTGTGGCTCAGTTGGTTGGAGCGTCATCCTGTATATCAAAAGTTTGTGGGTTTGATTCCCAGTAAGAGCATATACCCAGGTTGTGGGTTTGATTCCCAGTCCCAAGCAACCGATCAATGTTTTTCTCCCTCTCTCTCTGCCATCCCCTCTTTCTAAAATCAATTTAAAAATTGTCCTTGTGCCCTAACTGGTTTGGCTCAGTGGATAGAGTGTTGGCCTGTGAACTCAAGGGTCCCAGGTTCAATTCTGGTCAGGAAGGACATGTACCTTGGTTGCAGGCTCATACCCAGTAGGGAGTGTGCAGGAGGCAGCTGATCGATGTTTCTAACTCTCTTTCCCTCTCCCTTCCTCTCTGTAAAAAAATCAATAAAATATCTTTTTAATTATCCTCGGGTAAGGATTTTTTTTAAAAAAAAGAAGAGATATCAGTCATATTGGGTTAGGACCCATCCTAATGATTACATTTTATGACAATTACCTCTTTGAAGAACTCAACTCCAAATGCAGCCACATTCTGAGTATTGAGGGTTAGGACTTCAACATATGAATTGGGGGGAAGAGATACAATTCAGCCCATAACCCTGATGTTTGAGAAACTTTGCTTTTATAAAAGTGTTATAAGTCATCTTCATCAATTGCTGCTGCCATCTTTAAGGCATCTTTTCAATTCAAAAAGGAAAATAAAACCCACCAAGGTTTCCACAAGTAAAAACTCTGAATGGAAGATCAACCAAAGGACTTGTATGCATGCATATAAGCCTAACCAATGGACACAGACACCAGGGGGGTGAGGGCATGAGTGGGGGGGGCGGGGGTAAGGGGTCAATGGGGTGATAAGGACACATATGTAATACCTTAATCAATAAAGAAAAAATTTTTTAAAAAACTCTGAATGGAGGTTTTTCAGAACAAGGGATGGACAAGCAAAGCCTCATTTCTTCCCTTGAGTTTTATCTCCTATTTGTGACTTTCTCCCATTAATTCTAACTACCACCATGCCATACATGAAGTAAACATCTTGTTTTCATTTGGTTGTTTGTTTAAAGTTTTATTTATAACTTCAATAAAAGGGGGTCGTAAAACATTGAAAAATTGTGGAAATCCTAGCTATAAACTCAGGCAAGCCCTAAAAAGTCTGAAGTGATGGATCACTGAAACTAGTGTTTAAATCATACCTCTTCCATTCATGTAATGCTAGGCCACCTACTATTTATTTTACTTTGGGCCTCAATTTCTTAATCTCTGCAATAGGACCTGTAATTGCTCTGTGGGGACATTGTCTGAAAAGAACATCCAAACCTGGCTGGTTCCCATCGCTGACATTGGCCCACTCCTGCCCTCTGGTGGCAATTTTTAGAAATGTGTGGGCAGTGACAAGGGCAAAAATAAAATATGGAAACTGAGACAGAAACCTTGCATGCCTTCCTTGAAATGCACACTAGCTTTGTAATTGTTCATTTTCTTGCCTATTCAGTGCTTTTTCTTTCCTATAAGTAGTCCCAAAAAAAACAATGCACAAAATTTCAAGAGTCATTCACTTATCCCAGAGAAATTATAGTATACTTTTTATCTTTATTTTTCCTTTGTCCTCTAAATCACAGGGATTTTTAGGGGATATCCATTCTTATATCATTAATGAGGCCTCTTTTACTGTGATACAATGCACATAACATAAAATTGACCATCTTAACCCTTTTTAAAAAGAGGACAGTTCATTGGTATTAAGTACATTGACATGGTTGTGCTAGCTGAAAATAAAATAATTTTATAGTGTCTTCCTAATTCAGAAAATAATTATGATAATTGTAAATAGTTCACAGGGATTTTAAAAACAGAAGTAAATTCCACCAGCAAAAAAAAAAAAAAGAAGCTTTTTTATTTTATTTTAATTACCATCTTCCATGCATATCTATGCAACTTCCATGCAATCCCTGTGACTTGTGATAATCACATGTTTGGACTCTGACCCTGAGTGGCCTCCTTCTCCACCTCCATTCTGTGTTTTTCTAATTAGTGACTGTGCTGGCCCCTGCCTTACCCCTTCATTATGCAATCTACTTCCTAATGAAGATAATGTGTGTAGCAGAAATGACTGTTGCTTAAGACAACAGTGGGGGCAGCAAAGAAAAGACATCAATGTAAATTTTCACCTTATACATCCTGTTCTTTTTAAAAAGTCTCTCAACTATTCCTGCTCCAAGGAAATTTTCACTTACTACGTCTTCCATTCATACCCTGCTTCTATACAACCCCCTTGCACCTCCCTTCACCACCCTCACCTAGCATCTAATCCCAAAATGCCACTCAATTTCTTATGCGGCAAAATTCAGCTTTCTCTTTATCCCTCCCCTGCCCATCCCAGGTATCTCTAAAGAGCCTCATCTTTATAGCAAGCATGCCCATCTAGCACAACCACTGTTTTCTCCCAGACAATTCTGATGTCATCATATATATATATATAGACTAGGGACCCAATGTACGAATTCGTGCATCTTGAAAGGAACTGTGGGCCCGAGGCTGTGGTGGGCACAGGGGCAGGTCTCAGCCTATCCTCTGTGCCCCTGCCCGGCCCCTCCCACTGCAGCCCCCGATCCCCTGTCTGCTGGCAGCCCCGCTCCCGCCGCTGCCACTCACACCAGCTGATGGCGCCAAGCAATCAGGACCAGCGCCAGGCGCCGGCAGCGGGTGCGAGCTGTGGCTCCGGTGCCGGCAGCAGATCAGCGGGTGTGAGCAGGGCCGGTGCCAGCAGCAGGTGCAAGCGCCGGGCGGGACCACAGTGCATGGGAGCAAAGAATTTTCAGTAACCACCAGCGGCTCACCCCAATGACAGTGACCGGCACCCCGCCTTGGTCTGGCACCCCCACTCACCTACTCCACCATCCTACTGCAGCCAATGGCCACCATTCTGCCGCCTGCTGCTGACACCTGCCTTGTTCCGCACGCACCCGCTGGTGGTCAGTGCACGTCATAGCGACCGGTTGTTCGGTTGCTCAGTTTTTCCACCTTTCGGTCTATTTGCATATTAGGGTTCTTATAGAGAATTTTTACAAAAAAAAAAAAAAGTTTCACACTATTAGGGCTGCTACACTGCAGAATTCATTCACATCCCAGTCTATGTGGATGGGACCCTGAGGTTATATATCTCTCTGTGTACAAAGAGACACTCAATACTATACTTGTATTCTGTAATTCCACAGTGCCATGGATATTTTCCCCATCACTAAAGATGATTATATATCACTACTTTTAATAGCTGTGTAGTATCCCACACTATATAATACTCCATTGTCAGCAGCCAAAATACTTAACCAACCCCTTATTTCTCATTATTATAAACTAGAGGCCCGGTGCATGAATTCGTGCACCAGTGGGGTCCCTCAGCCTGGCCTGCTGGGATTGGGCTGAAACTGGCTCTCCAACATCCCCCGAGGGGTCCCAGATTGCAAGAGGGCACAGGCCAGGCAGAGGGACCCCACCAGTGCACCATCAGGGCCAGGGAGGGACGCGGGAGGTTGGCCAGCCAGGGAGGGACCGTGGGAGGGCTCCAGGGCATAACAGCCCATCTCACTCAGTCCCGATCATCCAGACCCCAGCAGCAAGCTAACCTACCAGTCGGAGTGTCTGCCCCCTAGTGGTCAGTGTACGTCATAGCAACTGGTCAACCAGTTGACTGTCTACCCCCTGGTGGTCAGTGCACATCATAGTGTTGAGCGGCCTTAGCATATCATTAGCATATTATGCTTTGATTGGTTGAACGGCCAACCAGTAGACTGGACACTTAGCATACTAGGCTTTTATTATATAGGACTAGAGTTCTGGTGCAAGAATTCATGCACAGGTGGGGTCTGGCGGGAGGCCCCATCAGCTGGGGGAGGGTTACAGGGGGTTGGCCCCTGCCTGGCCCCTGATCAGGGTGATGAACTCCTTTAGCTTTTTCTTGTCTGTGAAGCTCTTTATCTGGCTTTCAATTCCAAATGAGCTTTGCTGGGTAGAGAAGGGTGTGGCAAGAAATATTCAAAGTGACAAAGAGCAAGGACCTGCAGCCAGGGTGACCTTCCTTTTGAAAAGACATGTCTGCTCCGGGCCAAGGGTTTGGTCTCCATGAAACCTGGGTCAGTCTTTGCATCGGGCAAGTGGAATCGCTGAGGCCTATTTGAGAGTCACCAAGGCTGGGAGCGTGATCTCAGAACAGTTTAAAAGCACGTTCATGAAGGGATGTTATGGGTTCTCATCAAAAAGCCCACACGTGTCTGTGCTACACCAACAGGGTTGCTTTAACACAGAAGCCTCCATCCCAAGCCCACCCGGCTCCTGGAGCTGGTGGGAGGTTGGAAGTGGCCGTGGGTAGATGAGGCCGGTGCCAGGCGACCAGGCAGGTGTCGGCGGCTCAGCCGTCCTAACCACAGACGCGGGGAGAGAGGCTCTGACATCACCACCGCGTAGAGGATTTGACGGCAGCGGCAGCGGCTTCAGAGCTTGTTGCTGTTTTGTTTTATTTTTATCTCCTTTCGCCTTTAAACCTCTCCAGGTTGCGTTCCTTCGAGAGAGGAGCAGCCTTTGCAGCCTCCTCGGTGGAGAGCAGGCCTTCGATCTGGTTCACATGCAGCCGGACAGAGTCCTGTTTAGAAACACGTGTAGGTCTTGCATTATTTGCTCTATTACCGATAAAGAGGGTTTCAGATTCTGGCACGTAAATATGTTTCCTGCTTATCCACGAGGGCAGGAGGCCGAGCAGCCACAGGCACAGCCGCAGTTCTTCCCTCCCTTACAGGCCTCCGTCCAAGGGAGGCGATGCAGGCGCTTCACACGTGGAGGGGGACAGGGAGCAGGGTCAGGCCCTGCTTTTCCCAGACCTTCTGTCTCAGTCCCCATCTTCCCGCTCCGGGTCTGTAGCGTCTTCCTTTTGAGGCGGATTCAGGCGTCTGGGGGACATGATGTCTATCACACGTTGTTTTCCGTGTGGGTGGTCAGCATCGGGGTGTTCCTGAATCAGGCTTCCTTCGGCATTGTGGTGGGGGGCGGGGTGGGGGGGGGCAGCATGAAGGTGCAATCACAACCCGTGGGGACTCCTCGCTGAGCGCCTTCTGTATACCTGGTAGCCGTCTCCCCTCAGAAGGGGTGCTCGCTGTGTCTGCGACCAGCAGGTGGAGGGAGGGGGGACGGATCAGGCTGGTTGGCTGCCGCAGTGCCCTCATAGCCGCAGTATCAGTGGGTAGGGTAGAGTACCTCGGGCCCTGGATTCCCTCTGGGGTTTGCAGAACCGCCCCCTCCCTTTGTTCTCCCATTCTCCACAGAGGTGGCTGTTGGCAGATGGCAGGACGGATGGATCCACGATCAGACCTAAGGCCCAACCTCCAGGGAGGTTTCCTGACCCCTCTGCATCCCCTGCTCACCTGAAGCCCCTAAAATAGTCGGGGTGCCCAGTGCTCAGAGGCTCCTGTGAGCTCATGGAGGCGGGCCCTCGGTCATCGGTTTTTATTTTTTTACTACATTTCTTCCATGTGCAGTGATCACACTTCGTCTGGAGCGGGGCGGGCTCAAGTGACCTTGTGGAGTGTCTAGGGAGGGGAAGCAGCTGCAGTGCCCAAGGCCAAGTTTCAGTAGGCCAGCAGCGCTGGTCTGTTGGTGCCTGGCCTGTCCTCTTGAGATTG
This sequence comes from Eptesicus fuscus, assembly GCF_027574615.1. Classification (NCBI taxonomy): domain Eukaryota; kingdom Metazoa; phylum Chordata; class Mammalia; order Chiroptera; family Vespertilionidae; genus Eptesicus; species Eptesicus fuscus. The sequence goes on along the minus strand of NC_072478.1, from coordinate 66,250,048 downwards.
AACCTGAAGGACTTCTCAGGGAGCCAGTCCAAGGGAGGGAAAGCGGCTTCAGTGCCCGAGGCTGAGTTCCAGGAGGTCAGCAGCACTGTCGGGATCATGCTGGCAGCACTGGTCGTTGGTGCCTGGCCTATCCTCTTGAGATTAAACCTGAAGGACTACTAAGGGAGCCAGTCCCCAGTTCGGCCCCGCCTCCACCACCGACTGATTGGAGTCTGAGGGCCAGGAGGAGGGACCAAGAGGTCTGCCTTCCAGCTGCTCTCCAGTCACCACTGCCACTGATTGATCAGCTCCCGCTCCCTCAGCTCCCTAGCCTGGCGTTGGGTCGAGCCTTCGGTAGTTTTGGACGTTATGGACCCTGGGTTTTTATATATTAGGACTAGAGGCCTGGTGCATGAAATTCGTGCATGAGGGAGGGGTATCCCTCAGCCCAGCCTGCACCCTCTCCAATCTGGGACCCCTTGAGTGGTGGGATCGGGCCTAAACAGGCAGTCGGACATCCCTCTCACAATCCCGGACTGCAGGCTCCCAACCGCTCGCCTGCCTCTGCCTGATTTCCCCTAACTGTTTCTGCCTGCAAGCCTGATCAACCTCTAACCACTCCTCTGCCAGCCTGATCAACGCCTAACTGTTCCCCGGCTGCCCAATTGCCCCTAACTGCCCTCCCCTGCCATCCTGGTCCCCCCAACTGCCCTCCCCTGCAGGCCTGGTGGCCCCCCCCCCCCCAACTCTCCTCCCCTGCAGTCCTGGTCCCCCCCAACTGCCCTCCCATGCTGACCTAGTCTCCCCCAACTGCCCTCCTCTGCTGGCCCAGTCACCCCTACTGCCCTCCCTGCTTACCTGATCACCCACCACTGCCCTCCCCTGCAGGCCTGGGTCCCCGCCAACTGCCCTTCCTGGCTGGCCTGGTCACCCCCAACTGCCCTCCTCTGCTGGCCTGGTCACTCCCTAACTGCCCACAACTGCCCTCCCCTGCAGCCCATCTTGTGGCAGCCATCTTGTGTCCACATGGGGGCAGCCATCTTTGACCACATGGGGGCGGCCATCTTGTGTCTTGGAGTGATGGTCAATTTTATTAGATAGGATAGTGCTGTAATTAACTCCTTGAACAAATATTTGTGAAGATAGCAAATTCTAGACTTAGAATAAATTCCTAGATATAAAATAAAAGATACGTACATTATACATTTTTTACACATGTTCTAAACTGCCCTCTTAAGTAGTGCCAGTTTTTACTACAAGGAATTGTTTTTTCCTACACCAATTTCTAACCATGAGCATCATTACATTCTTTCTACTTTTTTAATATAATATGTAAAATGACATTGTAATAAGTTTTTCTTTTCTCTGATTACAAGCAAAGTTGAACATCTGTTTTATATATTTACTAGTGGCCCCAGTGCATGGATTCGTGCACATTGAAAGGAAGCGGGGCCACACTCCCTCCTCTCTGGTTCTGGCGTGCGTCACCCAAGAACCACCACTGTGAAGTCACTGCAGCTTGGCAGCTCCTGCGTTGAACGTCTGGCCCCTGGTGGTCAGTGCACATCATATGTACCAGCTGGTTGGATGGTCGGATGGTCACTTAGCCTTTTATATATATAGATTGGCCACTTTCACTTCTCCATCTGTGAATAACATCTTCATTTTTTGGTCCATTTTTGTATTGATGGATTTATCTTTTTCTTATCAATTTATAAAAGTTATTTAAAAATTAGTAACTTGCTTATCTAATGCTGGTTTGTACTTTAAATTTTGGAAATTCCCTTTTACCTCAAGGACATTCCACTATTAAAAGGAGGCCATGAGAACAAAATATTGCTTCAATAGAGTGATAAATAGGAAGACAAAAAAATTCAAATTCTTGACTTTGAGTTCCAAAATAAGCACATGACATCTATGGTAAAGGAGGCAATCTCATAAGTTAAAGCCTTTAACTGCAAAAATAAAGATAAATTTCCTGGTCAACATCTGTCATATATGTTGCAATGTTTTTCCTAGGTAATTTACCTTTCAGCCTTACGGGGGTTTGTTTTGGTTTGCTCTGTTGTTGTTGTTGTATTATAGATCTTTGTTTTCTAAATTAGATATCATGCTTTTGAAAGGTTTCCACAGGCCCCACATCATAAAATATTCAACTATATTTTTTCCATTATTCTTATGGCTTCACTTTTTGTAATTAAATATTTGATGCATCTATATTCATTTAAATGCAGGGACTAAAAGAAGAAATCCAGCCATTTTTTTCCAAATTATCATCAGTTTTTCCCTACATGATTCATTAAATAGTTTATATTTTCCTTATTATATTTAATGAAAGCTTTATCATACATTTATTATTTATATGTACAAAAGTTTATATCTGAATTCTACTTCATTAACCCATATAGATTATTTTATACCAGACTATATCAACTGCTAAAGCTTCAGTATATTTTAATATGTGAGTGACCAAGTATCCCCTCATTAACATTTATTTTAAGAAATGTCCTGGATATTCTCACATATTTCTCCTTTCAGATAAAATTTAATTTTGTCAAGCCTTACCCAAAATATTCAATATAATTTTATATTCAATAAAATTATAGATTATTACACTATTGTGATGTCCTATTTTAAAAAATTATGAATTAACATATGGAAATAATAGCCTTCATAATTATTAATAATCAATAATCAATTAGAGGATGTAAGTGGGGAAAGCCCATTTAAAATACCAATAAAGAAATTAAAATACTTGGGAAAATTTACGAAGAAATATGGAAACCCTGCATTAGAAAAACTTTAAATCACTCCTAAAAGACATAAAGTAGACCTGAATAAAAAGGAAGTCATACTTTGTTCTTACATAGGAAGACTTGACATCTTAAAGATGTCAGTTGTCCCTAAGTTGATTTATGAATTTAATAAAATCTCTCAATGAAAGTACCAACAAGCTTCTTAATGGAAACAGACTAGGTTGATACTAAAAATGGCATTTCAGTTCACTTCAGCAAAAATGGACTTTTTCATAAGTGGACCTGGAACAACTGTTTAGCCATTTGAAAAAAAAAAAGATAAAATTAGATCCATACCTCGCAGTACACACACATGCACACGTGCATACACATACACACACACACACTCCTCCAAGTGGAATAGAGAGCTAAATGTAACAAATAAAACTATGCAGGTACTAGATGAAAACATGGTTGAGTTCTTTATTATTAACCTGGTGTAGGAAACAATTTCCTAATCATAACTAAAAACACAGAAGCAATTTTTTAAAGATTGACAAATTGACTCCATAAATTTAACAACTTTATTGAAGGAAAAAAAGGCAAAGTGAAAAAACAACTGACAAACTGAGAAAAAATATTTGCATTATATATCACAGATAAAGGGCTAGTACCCCTAATGTATGAAGAACTCTTTAAAATTGAAGGGTAGGAGATCAAAAACATGATAGAAAAATGGGGAAAAGACTTGAACAGATAATTCATTCAAAAAAGATATTAAAAATGGCCCTTAACTATATGAAAAGATGTCCAACCTCACACAAGATAAGAGAAACGGAAAGGAACACAATCAGTCTCCTGGCAAGGCATACAGTCGCTCTCATCCAGTGCAGGTCAGAAAGCAAACACAACATAACAGATAGGAGAATAGTTCAGTGTTGAGCCCTAGCAATAAAAAAGAATAAGACCAAAAAAATTTTTTTAATGAATAAGACACACTCATCCTGGGAGGAGGAGGGTAAAGGGAGGGTGGGGGGAGAACTGGGAAACATCTGTCAACAATAAGAAATTTTTTTACAAGACACACTCCCTGTCCTTGTATGCACAATCTCTGTCCCCTGTCTTTGAGAAGAAAACAGTGCAGGAGAGTTAGACACAAAAAATATATATAATTTCAGTATACTCTGCCAAGTGCCAGTCATGACAGCAAAGAGAAGGGCACTTGACAGATGAGGAGGGGCGGGCTTCCTGGAGGAAATGGTGCCTAAACCAGTGCAAGTGAGTCCGAAGGAAGGTGTGAGAGAAGGGCAAGGGCAAAAAACTTACACTTCATCACATCAGCAAGATAGAGCCACTGTGGTACCTTGGGAAAAGCGGCAATGCTTCCTTCCCCGGCAGATAGAATCCTGCCAATGGGACCAGAATCCGAGGGCCAAGAGGCCATCTCTCCTGGACCCTACAAAAACTGACCTGTCACTCGCCTTTTCTAGCTTCCAGGACTGTCTAGCATTTTCCCTGAGTGAGTGGATACATTTAATCAGGTTGCAGTGAAGTCTGGCTCTCCTGGGGGCCATATGGATTTTTACAATCTGATCTTTCGGTGTTGGTATTAGAGTCTCCCTCCTAAAGTGTAATCTGATTCCCCATCTCTTGGGTAACACCTCACCACAGAGCCCATCTCAGGGAATAAATGGTCAGGTGTGCATTCCAAATACATATATCATTTTCTCTGTAATGCACATAACAGATTGCAGAGAGCTATCACTGCCCAATATGGAAGCCACGTAGTAGAACATAGAAACAGTCTAGCAGAGAAAGGATGAGGGTCCAATGAGGGCAATCCTAATGGGGATGGAAAGAAGGTGCCAGAGTTACCTGAAGTCACAATCCTTCTCCCACATACAGAGGAATTAATTACTTCATTATAATGCTGAAGCCTAAAAATATCTTAATCTAGTATTTAATTAATATAATCAAAAATCACCTATACAGTAGGAAGGCTTTATAACTTCTTTTTTATTGATCAATAAAGAATTTGAGCACCGATTTAGTATTTTTCTTTTTTTTCTTTTTTTTAAATATATTTTATTGATTTTTTACAGAGAGGAAGAGAGAGGGATAGAGAGTTAGAAACATCGATGAGAGAAACATCGATCAGCTGCCTCTTGCACACCCCCTACTGGGGATGTGCCCGCAACCAAGGTACATGCCCTTGACCGGAATCGAACCTGGGACCCTTGAGTCCGCAGGCTGACTCTCTATCCACTGAGCCAAACCGGTTTCGGCAAGATTTAGTATTTTTCTTTAAAAAAAAATTAAAAAGTAGTATTTGTGATAATGTTTATTGAGGTGGAATTTACCTGGCATCATACCTGTACAGACCTCATGTCGGTCTTGTAATTGTAGCAATGGAAACACAATCACAAAAGTAGCAGAATTAAAATAATAATCAGATTTCTTATTATGAATGAGCCTCGTGAAATGAAATTAGCCACTTCTCCAAAAATGGCTTTTAGCACTTGTTACAGAGAAATTGGAAGAGCAGAGAACAGCACAGAGCTAAATCAAGCATTTTTTGTTTGTTTCCTGTCAACTGTGCTGTTTTCCGAAAAAGAATTTTCTCTTTTATTTATTTCTTTTTCTTGACAGTAACCTATCAACATTACTTACTGTAACAAATTTTAACTGCTTTATATTTATACTAGAGACCCAGTGCACGACATTCATGCACTTGAAGTTGGGGGTTCCCCTCAGCCTGGCCTGGGCCCTCTCCTAGTCTGGAACCCCCTCAGGGGATGTCTGCCTACCGCCTTAGCGAGGAGCGGGCCTAAGCTGGCAGGAGGACATCTCCCAAGGGGTCCTTAGCACTGCTGCGGAGGCAGGAGAGCTGCCGCCACCGCTGCTGCACTCGCCAGCCATGAGTCCGGCTTCTGGCTGAGCGGTTCTCCCCCTGTGGGAGCACATTGACCACCAGGGGACATCTCCTGCATTGAGCATCTGCCCCCTGGTGGTCAGTGCATGTCATAATAACCAGTCGTTCTGCCGTTCGGTTGATTTGCATATTAGCCTTTTATTATATAGGACTAGAGGCGGGGTGCATGAAAATTCATGCACTGAAGGGGGTGTCCCTCAGCCCAATCTTTCCCTGCTCACAGTCCGGGAGCCCTCAGGGGCAGGAGGTAACCTGGCAATCAGGGGAAGGCGACGCCCCCATCACACCTCTGCTGCTGCCACTGCCAACAGTGCAAGCCTCTGCCGGCCCTGGTTACCTGAGCCTTGGGCGGTCCTGGGCGGCTGGGCAGCCGCCATCCGAGGCTTACCTACACCTCAGGCATTGGCTGGGCAGCCGACATCTGAGGCTTGCCTGTGCTTTGGGCCAGCCCTAGGCGGCTGGGGAGCTGAGGGCGGGTTCGGCCGCACCATGCACCTGCCGCCTCACTGGCTGGGCTGAAAGGACTGTGGGACTCTGGCAGGGCTGAGGGGACTGGGCCCTGCCATCTTGTGGCTTTGGGTGTCGCCATCTTTGTGATGGCATGATGGCCAATTTGCATATTCCCTCTTTATTAGATAGGATACTGCTTAAATTAGTTCCATTAGTTCTTTTTAGATGAGATTTTTCTCTTTCACATCATGCTGTTCTCCACACAAATGTGTGTCTACATACATATATGCACGTACACAAGTACATATCATATACAATATGTTTTTCAGTGCAACTTCAGTTATTACATAATATAGGCACATCACAAAAAAAGAAATCTTTTTTTCTATGACTGTCTAGCAGCTTAGGGAGGTGATCTTTGCAAATACTTGCTACTGAGTTATAGAATCAATAGTTAGGTGTTGATTGCAGTATCATTAGCTTACTTCAACAGCAAAGTAAGATGAGAATCTGATTAAATTTGCAAAAGTTTTCCTTTTAGAAGAGATGTGCATTTAAAAAACTTAGCTATCTGGTGTTTTACAACTTGCTTGAGAATTGCTTAAAGTCCTACACCACACAGGCCTTTAAGTTTAACATATCTGCCTCTTACCTAATGCCATCTGGTGTAGATCAGCTTATTATATATAGCATCATCCCCAAAGAATTCTCTGTATTATATATAAATATTATAATATGGGTTGTAATAAGTTATGAAAAAAATGCAAACACATCTGGAGGTCATTTAACAAAAATCAATAAACCCTTTATGAATTGAAGCATTATTCATATGTTAATCTGATTGGCTCTCTAAACATTTCCATTGTTTCACTAAACATTGCCAGTTTGTGCAAACAAGCCTTAGAGTCGATCAAAAGACTCAGTGGCTACATAAACACTAAGTTCTTCATAACACTATTCCTTAGAAAGCTATAATCCTCTCACATTGGAGAATCTCTATTTAGGCAACAGAAATTCGAACACTTCCAGCTATACCAGCAAGGGAAATATAGTCATAGAGAATTGCAACTGTCTATCATCTAGGGAGTCTATATATGAGAAACTACTCATTAAAGATTACTTTGCTCTAATTTTCTAAATCATTACTTCAAACCTCAATGTTCCTTTGTCTATGCCAATAAAACTATTAGATATTCCCATAAAAGGAGTCCTTATACATTTTCAGACCACCAAAACCACAGTCACACATATTTATAATCCCAATGGACTTGCCCTTGCAAAATTCCTACTGATTTCAGCGTGACACACCCATACCCCAGAGTACAGTTAGTTTCTCATCTACTCTAATGAGAGAAAACATGTTATTAATAAAGCAGGTGGCAACCATTACAAATGTCTTTTTAAATATTAAATAGTGGAGGATTTCTCTGAGCCAAGAAACAGTAATAGGCAATATCCATTATGTGCACTGTACTGGCAAAGTTCCTCTTTTATAGACTCTTACCAGGATTGAGTGGTTTAACATCTCACCCTAAAAGACAGAAAGGTCACTGTTTCTGACAGCCTACCTTGTGCCAAGCACAGTACTGGGCATGTTATATGCATTATTATTTTTACAACGTATAAATAGACAAGTAACTGAGGTTCTTACAGGTCACAACAAATTACCTACCAAAGGACACACGATTTTGAAGAGTCAGACTGACTTCAAAGCCCAAGCCCTTCCCAGTGTACCACACTGTACACAACCCTAACTATGGGCCTAAAACACTAAAATGGAAAGGTGTTCTCAGTTAACTCACAGATCAGCCCAACTGTACAGAGAGAAAGTAGCTCTCCCACTTTGAAGTTAATATGGTTTTCTCATGAGTCCCTACCCTCTCCCTCTGATAGTAGGAGCAAAATTAGTACTAAATGTCAAATCTGGTTCATCCAGGAGTTTGTACTGTCTCCACAGGTGGCATCCCCCTGTATGAGGTCCCTTTACTACAGAGAAGCAAGCCTCATATTCTAGATGGCCGGGCAGTGGCACTCACCCCACAAGTAAAAGGCTCTCAATTTGCTCCCTCATATGGGAAAGGGGGTAAACTCAGGATTTTACAAAACCCTTTCTTGCCAACAGCCTGGTTTGCAAGACTATGATGTTGGAGCACATTTGAACTCATGAGCTACATTCCTGCCACACCTTCCTTCTCTCCATCCCCACCCCAAGAAAATGGGTTTCTAGACTGGACAAAGCTATATATATATTCAGAAGGGGAAAATAGAAAAGCATGTTAATAAATTTTAACTAGTTTTATCAATCAGATAAGCATAGCTGGATGCAGCTAGTACAATAGAATCCAAACTTTGAGAAATTATTTTACATTTGAAAATATAAACTTTTATTATTAATACTAGAGGCCTGGTGCATGGATTCCTGCACTGGTGGGGTCCCTCGGCCTGGCCTGCGCCCTCTAGCAATCTGAGACCCCTCGGGGGATGTCAGAGAGCTGGCTTTGGCCCAATCCCCGCAGGCCCTCTAGTAGCATATAAGAGCTTTGGTCAATCTCTTCCTGCCCTTCCTCTTCCCCCTTTCCTTCTGAGATTCATCAGTCTGTTCCATGTTTCCATGCCTATGCATTGAGCGTCTGCCACCTGGTGGTCAGTGAGCATCATAGCGATCGGTAGAATGGTCAGTCGAGTGGTGGAATGGTCGAACATTCGCTTTGGCTTTTATATAGATAGATAGATATTGTAAACATTTTTTATTATACATATTATGGAAATAAGTGATGGATGATAAATCGTTGCAGAACCTTTTAAAAGGGTTTCCCCCCTCAATATTATTTAACTATTAAAAATTAATGCACAAGCCCTAACCGGTTTGGCTCAGTGGATAGAGCAAAAGCCTGCAGACTGAAAGGTCCCAGGTTCAATTCCAGTCAAGGGCAGGTACCTTGGTTGCAAGCACATCCCCAGTAGGAGGTGTGCAGGAGGCATCTGATCTATGTTTCTCTCCCATCGATGTTTCTAACTCTGTATCCTTCCCCCTTCCTCTCCGTAAAAAATCAATAAAATATTTTTTAATTAATGCACAAAATAAATAAAAATATATAAAATCATAATTATTTTCCTTGCACTCCACTCCCCAAGGTAACAGGAGTAATGTTACCTGGGATCAGTGTGCACTTTTCCACATCTGCGCCCATGCTCATACAAACATATACAGACAGACAGACATATGAATAGGGAATTTTGTATCATTATGTAAGTAATCTACACACATTATTCTGTACTTGCTTTTCTTACTTAACACAATTGTTAAAATCTAATCCTCAAAATAGTTAAAACTAAGTTCCACACAAATATAATGGCCACATGTCAAATTTTTATTTGACTCATTAACAGGGAACTCAGCAGAAAGACAATATTGATTCAATTTGGATATGAGAAACTTGGACTTATATAAACAGTGAAAAAAGGAATGCTATAAATAAGGCTGCTAGATTAAATATAAAACTGGTCATTGTCCTACAGGGAAATAAAACCATGACCTTTGGGGTTATCTCCTTCACAATACAGAGAAAAAAAAATCATTACACCTTATTAGATTTCTTCAAGTTAAACTTTAACATTACTGAGATGTAAAATGCTGGGCCCTAATCAGTTGTGATCACTAAGTCAAGCCAAGACTCTCTAACTGACCCTCAGACTGTTTTGTTAGAAAATGCTATAGCAGAATATAAAGATCATAGAATCATCTTTTTTGCTTTATTTCCAAGTTTTGGAAGTTTATATCGCTCCGGATTAATACATATGCCTTCAATTCATTTTTTAATAACTGTATAATCAATCCACAGCATAAATGTTCTACAAATAACACAACAATCCTCCTATTGATGGACATACAAGTTTGTTTTCAACATTTTGACCACTACAAATAATGCTACTTTAATATCTTTGTGTATGTTCTTTGATATGGATGCTTCTATTCCTAAAATAGAGTCCCAATAACAGGGGCATCGAAATCAGAGAAAACAGGTATTTTAATTGAATAGCTATTGCCACACTCCTTCATGAGTTTTGAAGTTCACAATATAGCCTCCAAAGTATTTTGTGGCTGGCCATCAGCATGTAATTACAGCTGCCCTTACAGCCTACATGAGAGGAACCAGGAGGAAGAGGTTGTGTCAGGCCAGTTGGTGTTGCTCAGTGGTTAAGCATCGATCTATGAACCAAGAGGTCATAGTTTGATTCCCGGTCAGGGCACATGCCTGGGTTGCAAGCTCGATCCTCAGTGTGGGGTGTGAAGGAGGCAGCCGATCAATGATAATCTCTCATCATTGATGTTTCTCTCTCTCTCTCCCTTCCTCTCTGAAATCAATAAAAATATCTTTTTTTTAAAAAAAAAAAAAAAGGTTGCATCAGGGACATGTGTCTTTGCAGCTTCCTTCACTTAACTCTACCCTTTCTTTAACCCAGCTCTCATCCATCCATCTCCCTAAATACACATCCGCAATTATTGCATTTATAAGTACACATTTATTTTGGTTACACATTAGTTTAACCTGTGGAACTATAAACTCCTCCAGGCCAGAGCTTTGGGGTTTTTTTCACATACACTTCCCACACTCAGTGGTATAAGCCTTGAGTTCTCACCAAGTACTTTCTGATTGAACATCTAATGAAGCTCTAGCTCTGGTTTTAGGGAAATAGTTCCAAACTGAGGAAACAAAACCTCCGCCAGCACAGTGGCAACACCCTGCCTAAGTAAACAGAGAGACTGTAATCACTCCTCTGATTTCTTCTGGTTTTGATTTTTTTAACAAGAGCACCACTTCAAAAAAAAAAAAAAATCCTAGTGTGGCTCCACTCAAATAACTCCAATAGGAGGTGGTAGCCTCCCTCCATGAAAACCAACCCAGCACTCAATCCTTTTGTTCCTGGGTCACAGATAAGATCCAAAATCTACCCCGAGTGATACAGGCCAGAAATATAAGTCAAACACAATGCCTTCCCTCAAGACTTCTTCCTAAGTGTGCTTCCTACTGTTAAAAAAAAAAAAAAAAAGATAAACTGAGGCATATTTTTAAAATGTTTAACAGTTTATTTGAGCAAAACTGTATTCAAATTGGGCAGCATCAAACCAGAAGTGGTTATGAGTTCTTCACCAACAGCAGCCAAAGCCAGACTTTCTATAAAAGATGGAAGCACTGTAAGGAAATTACTGATTGGCTATAGCTTCAGGCCCGGTTGGCTATTTGTGATTGACTGTCCTTAGGTTTTAATTTTGTAACTTTGAGGCGTTTACAGGCTTAGATTTTGGGTTGCTTATGTAGGCCATGATACCATTAGAGCCTCCTCAGTGAATGGTCTCCTTGTTTAATTGTGGCTTTGAGAGAAGAGGCCTGAATATCTAAATGGGAGGTTCTAACAGTAGAGTAACTGCTCAGTAGTAGTCTTGAAAGACTTTTTACAAACTCTCATCTGATTTCAAATACTGGCCTATAGGTTACAACAATGTCCTCAATATATATGGATACTGAATACTAATTTGAGGGAAATGTATGCTTCTGCTCACAGCCATAAATCTGCACTGGGCTGGTCAAGAGGAATTCCCCTCCTGCTTCACTAAGTGGATGACATTGCCATTCTGCATTTAAAGTGGGAATGATCAAGATTCATGTATACTATGCAATTGAAGAAACAATTATATATATATGGGTAATATGCTAATTAGACTGGATAGAACAAAAGTCTTCCAGATGTCATTCCAGATGTCCTTCCTGACAAAGCCGGGGGCGTGGCCAGCATGCAAATCACCCAAGGCCCCTCGACCAGGCTGGCCTCACCCTCAGCAGGGACACCCCCCACCCTGATCCAGGGCCCCCTTCAAGGCAGGCCAGCCAGCCCCCACCAGTGCACCAGGCCTCTTTCCTATATAATCCTATCTAATAAAAGAGTAATATGCAAATTGACCATACCTCCACTACACCCACAAGTCACACCCACCAGCCAATCAGGAGTGAGTATGCATATTAACCCAAACAAGATGGCTGCAGCCACGGAGAGAGCAGGAGGCTTGGGTTGCCCCCGGCGATGGAGGAAGCCAAGCTTTCTGCCTGCCCTGGCCTGCCTTGGTCTCCGCTCAAGGCTACAAAGTTTCAATTATAGAAGATAAATAAATCCCAACAAAAATGGCTGTGGCCACAGAGTGAGCAGGAGGCTTGGTTTTCCCATGAAATGGAGGAAGCCAAGCTTTCCACACACCCTGGCGGGGCCAGGCCTCCACTCAAGGCTACAGAGTTTCAATTATAGAAGATAACTAAATCCCAAGATACCAGGGCCTCCGCTTGGGTTGCCAGGGGGCGTGGCTGGCCTGCAAACCACCACAGGCCCCTCGCCCAGGTCGCCCCACACCCCAAGGGAACCCCCACCCTGATCCGGGACACCCTTCAGGGCAAACCAGCCGGCCCCCACCAGTGCACCAGGCCTCTATCCTATCTAATAAAAGAATAATATGCAAATTGACCATCACTCCAAGACATAAGATGGCCGCCCCCATGTTGTCAAAGATGGCTGCCCCATGTGGACACAAGATGGCCACCACAAGATGGCCAGCAGGGGAGGGCAGTTGGGAGGGACTAGACCTGCAAGGGAGGGCAGTTGGGGGCGATCAAGCCTGCAGGGGATGGCAGTTAGGGGTGACCAGGCTGGCAGAGGAGGGAAGTTGGGGGCAACCAGGCCTGCAGGGAAGGGAAGTTGGGGGGACCAGGCCTGCAGGGGAGGGCAGTTAGGGGTGACCAGGCCTGCAGGGGAGGGCAGTTAGGGGCAAACAGGCTGGCAGGGGAGCAGTTAGGCATCAATCAGGCTGGCAGGGAAGTGGTTAGGGGGTGATCAGGCTGGCAAGCAGAAGCAGTTAGGGAAAATCAGGAAAGCAGGCAGGCGAGCAGTTGGGAGCCAGCAGTCCTGGATTGTGAGAGGGATGTCTGACTGCCCGTTTAGGCCCGATCCAGGTAGGATGGACATCTAAATGGGCAATCGGACATCCCTTGAGAGGTCCCAGATTGGAGAGGGTGCAGACTGGTGTGAGGGACACACACCCCCATGCACAAATTTCGTGTACCGGGCCTCTAGTAAAAGGATAATATGCAAATTGACCCTAACAGCAGAACGACCACTGGACCACAGTCACTATGAGGCGCACTGACCACCTCTTGGTCCCTTTCCCCAACCAGCAGGCTCCGATCGCCTGATGGCCACCTGTGGCGAACTGGCGGGAACAGCTGACCTCTCAGTCCCTTACCCTGGCCGTCAGGCACCAATCACCCAATGGCAAATGGGGAACCAGGGTTGGGTGGCGGCAGAGGGCAGGGCCGGCTGTGGGCAGCTGGGGTAGATGGCCCTGATCGCAGGCCAGGCCTAGGGACTGTACCCGCACATGAATTTCATGCACCAGGCCTCTAGTATACATATATAATGAAAGAAAGAGAGGGGGGAAGGAAGGAGGGAGGGAAAGGAGGAAGGAAGGAAGAAAAGGAAGGAAGGAAGGAAGGAAGGAAGGAAGGAAGGAAGGAAGGAAGGAAGCCCAATAGAAGAGAGGCCTTGAATAGCCAATAAAGATATCCATGTGGGCATGGAGCAATTGCACTGTCACACACTCATCTCTTCTACTTCCTCTACTACTTTCTCCAAGCTAACAGAAACTACTGCTCTCTCGCTTTAAGCTATATTTAACCAATTTTCTGAGTAGTCAACACATACAGGAACCCAATTTAGAATATTGGGCAGATGAAATACTATGGAGTAGTAAAAGCCATCTGTGCCCTTCCCATATGCCCTCAGGCTGGGCTTTATCATTTCTGTGCCCTTGGCCTGACCTCCAAATGCTAGTGTCTGCATCTCTTTGCCTGGAGGCTTTCTCACACTCAGAAAGGAAGTATTAGGGAATTAACATCCTCTGGGAAAAGTCTATGCAATGATGGATAAGAGTTGATGTATAAATACCCAGTCCCTTTGCCCCTGGGGTGAGATCACTGTTCTCCATTGGGATGAAGCTCTAGTTTTCCAGGAAGGTAACTTGCCTTTTACTGGCCACCTTCCCTTCCCTGTATCACATCCTCACTTCCTTAGTGGTATTTACTGAGATCGTGAGAGCCAAAGACATCTGAAAACCACCCAGATGTCTTTCAATGAATTAATGCTTAAATATCTATACATGGAATACTACTCAGTAATAAAAAGGAATGAACTATTAACACACACAACAATGGATAACTCTCTAGGGATTTATGCTGAGTAAAACAGCTAATCCCCAAAGAATATATAGTGTATGATTCAATTTATATAACACTGTTGAAATGACAAAATTGTATAGGTAAACAGATTTGTGGTTGCCAAAGTTTAGGAATGGGGGATACACAAACCTACACATGTGATAATAAATTTCAGAGAACTAGATACACAACACACACACACACACACACACACGAGTACAAGTAAATCTAAATAAAATCTGTGGATTTCTTGTAATATTAACTATAGGTTTGCAAAATGTTGCCATTAGGGAAAACTGAGTAAAGGATGTATAGCATTCTCTGTATTATTTCTTACAACTGCATCCAAATCTACAATTATCTCAAAATAAGAAGCATCCTCTTTAAAAATGATCTCTAGATTTTAATCATCAAAATAATGCAATCTACTGGAACTAACTCTTAACCCATAAAAAGCTTTCATGAGGTTGGGACAAAGACCCCAGGTGTAATTCACTTTGCTCAGTCTTGATTGCTACATTAAGCAGCATTTTATTATACGGTTACAATCAAAAGAATTTGAATCACCTTCGTTGGGATGTATGCTGCTGAGTAGGGAGTGTGATGAACAGAAGGGCAAAAGGGAAATTGGCAGCTTCTCACAAGAGAAGCATGTGTTCGATGCCTCAGCAATCCTCCACAAGCAAGTCAATAATTAGAAGGCAGAGGAGGTCATTGTCTGCAGATGAACAATGGCCTATTCACAGAAGAAACCAACACTGAAGAAAACAATTGGGTTGGGCCTGTTGTTCACCGTAATGAAAAGCCACCCGTAGTTTGAATGACCTGGGCAAGGACACTGTTCTGCTCCTGATGCCCACGCAGCAATGTGTATGCAAAACTGGCAGTTCCCTCTTTAGAACAAGGCCCATAAAATCATCATTTTATCCATCCAGAAACCTAAGGGCAGAAGTGGGAAGTGAATTGCCAACAACATCTCAGAGTTAGTAAATGACAAGGCCAGGATTCAAAACCAAGTTTCCTAATTCCAAGGCCAGGATTCCTTCCAAGGCCAGCACAGCTGCTCCGGCTTTAGACGGTTTTAGCTAATAACCCTACTGAACATTTCAACTGGTGCAGGAAGAGCTGCCTGATTCAACTGAACATTATTACCTTTCATCATGTGGATTGTGAATGTTAGTCGGAGAGATAAACCTTTGGGTTCATATGCAGACAATACTGTGTTGCATGTGAATACTGCATTTCATTAGTTGCATATTAAATGTGTTCAAGTACACTTGATCCTCACACAATCCTATAAAATAGGTAGGGCTGGATTTGTTATAACCATTTATTAAAGGGAGAAAAATGAGGCTTAGGGAAGCTGACTTGCCAATGATGACATAGTTTACTATTAGAGGTGGAGTTGGAACAAAACACATTCTCTATCCGCAGGGGTTTTTTTTTACACTTTTTTCTATTTCATTTTATTTTATGTACACAAGGATATATATTATGATCAAGCACTCCGCTTAAGAACCTGAACCTTGCCAATGATGTTGAAGCCACTGTAATCTCCCCCCGAAGGGCCACTGTTTTTCACAAGTCCGGGTCTCATCATTCCCATACAATTTATAATGGGAAGCGTGCCGCTGGAGTTGAGTGCCTGGCGGCCCTGCCCCCATCTCATCTCGCCCTTTGGTCCTGAACTGTGTTTATCATTACCTTACTTTCTTGGTAATTCACCATATATCTGTATTGCTCTAAAAATGTGGTGTTGAAACAAACAAAATAGAAACAGACTCATAGATACACTGAACAGACTGACAGTCTTCAGAGGAAAGGGGTGGGGTGAGGAGCTGAGTGAAAAAGGTAATGGAATTAAGAAATACAAACAGGTAGTTGTAGAATAGTCACAGGGATGTAAATTCCAGCATAGGGAATATAGTCGATAATATTGTAATAATGATGTATGGTGCCAGATGGGTACTTGAAACATCATGGGGACCACTCTGTAAAGTACATGGCTTTTTAACCACTATTCTATACCTCTGAAACTAAATACAGAGTAATATCAAATGTAAACTGTAATTGAAAAATAAAATATATATAAATGTATTGTTGAATGTTGCTTATTTTTTTAAATATTTTAAATGAATTCATACTGTTCATAGTCATCTACAACTTGCTCTTTTACTCCATGTTCTGTGTCTGAGCTGTAGCTGTACCAATGTAAGTGACTATACTTCATTCATTTTCCCCTGCAGTATAGTATTCCACAATATGAATTTGACACATTGTGTTCATCTAGTCTCCTGCCATCGAACCTTTGGGTTGCTTCCAGATTGGGGCTATCATAAACAGTGCAGCTATGAATATTCTTATACATGTCTCCTCATCCACACACAAGTGCAAGAGTTTCTCCTAGGAGAGTCAATGCTGATTGTAAGATTTACACATCTTCAACATTCCTAGATAATTCCAAAATCTTTCCCAGAATTTTATACGCATTTATACTTTAATCATCAGTGTGTAAGAACTTCTGCTTTATCCACATCCTCACCAATCCTTGGTATTATGCATCTTTTATATCTATTTTTATTAATAAGATTAGTCAGCAATTTCATTTTCTCCTTTTCTTTGTTTGGTTTGGATATCAATATTGTACCATCCTTATGAAATACATTAGACAGTATTTGAAAGATTGGAACATGTCTTCCTTGCATGCTTGCTAGATCTCAGCAGAAAAACTCTCTGGCCTGGTGCTTTCTTTGTGAAAAGATAGGAAACCACTAAATCTATTACTTCAATGATTATAGGATGATTCGGGTATTTAAAATCTTCCTAAGTCGATTAAAACAAACATTTTTCTAGGAATTTGTCCACTTTGCTTTTTTTTTTTTTTTAGAGAGAGGAAGGGAGAGAGATAGTTAGAAACATCGATCAGCCGCCTCCTGCACACCCCCCACTGGGGATGTGCCCGCAACCAAGGTACATGCTCTTGACCAGAATCGAACCTGGGATCTTTCAGTCCGCAGGCTGATGCTCTCTCCACTGAGCCAAACCCGTTTCGACTCCACTTTGCTTTTAAATATTTTTTAAATATTTTTATTGACTTCAGGGAGGAAGGGATAAAATAGACATTTTTAGAGAGTTTTAGGAATAAAGAGGATCCATGGGGGAGGAAGGCTTGGAGCCGCTAGGAGGCATACTAGTACATTCGCAGAGAATAAAAAAGGTGCCACAGTATAAGGGGAGAGGAAGACACCCATTCACAGAAGATAAGAAAAAGCCATAGAGTATGGGGAAAAAGGGAACAAACTTTCACAGAAGTTAGAGAAATGCCAACAAATAGCAGAAAGAGGAAAGCAGATTTTCACAGGAGATAGAGAAATGTTACAAGATAAGGGGGAGAGAACGGGGGAACACCATGTGGGGTTTGGGCTTGAAGTTGATATTCTGCAAAAAGAGTGACCAGTTAGAAGAGCATAGGATCATAAAGTGAGGAAGGGGTCCAATTAGAAGGGAGCATGAAGAGACAAAGAAATACAGCATTTATAAAGCTTAGAAAAAGGGGCTTTATGTGTTACCCTCTTGGGACCTTCTCCCTACATGGGATTTTGTATCTACCACCTTTTGTCCCTGGCTTCATTCTTTGAATCCATCTGGACAAGGACCCAGGAAAGAAATCACCTTTACATCCTGCTCAGGAAAACAACCCGAATCAGAAACATCAATGATGAAAACATTGATTGGCTGCCTCCTGTACACCCAACACTGGGGATCAAGCCCACAACTCAAGCATATGGCCTGACAGGGAATCAAACCTTGACCTCCTGGTTAACAGGTCGACGTTCAACCAGTGAGCCACACTGGCTGGGCCTGCTTTTAAATTTATTAGCATAAAGTTCTTTTATGCTTTTAATCTCTGCTGTATCTTACTTAGTCATTTTTACATTCCTCATTGTTTATCTGTGAACTTCATCTTTTTTATATAAATCTTACTATGTATTTGATAATTTTACAAGTATTTCAGAGTCAACTTTTGACTTCTTGATTCCCTTTATTTTTTTTTAATTTTTATTTATTTATTGTCTAAAGTTTTACATATGTCTCCTTTTTCCCCAATTCCCCCCCTCCCAGCCACTCCTACTCTGGGCAAGCCCCTACCGCCCCAGTGTCTGGGTCCATTGGTTATGCTTATATGCATGCATACAAGTCCTTTGCTGCTCTCTAACTACCCCCATCTCCCCTGCCATTTGTCTCTGCACCCCTATAGCAGCACAATTTACCATAACTAAGATTTGGAAACAGCCTAAGTGCCCATCAGCAGATGAGTGGATTAAAAAACTGTGGTCCGTCTATACAATGGAATACTACACTGCTGTAGAAAAGAAAGAACTCTTACCATTCACCACAGCATGCATGGATGGACCTGGAGAGCGTTATGCTAAGTGAAATAAGCCAGTCAGAGAAGGATAAGTATCACATGATCTCACTCATTTGTGGAATATAATGAGCAATGTAAACTGATGAACAAAAATAGATCCAGAGACATAGAAACATCAAACAGACCATCAAACCTCAGAGGGAAGGTAAGGGGGAAGGAGGGTAAGGTATCAACCAAAGTACTTGTATGCATGCATATAAGCATAACCAATGGACACAGACAGTAGCGGGGGAGGGGTGAGGGCATGTGATGGGAAGTCGGAGAGGTCAATGCGGAGGGAGGAGATATGTGTAATACTTTCAGCAATAAAGAATTTAAATTTTTAAAAAAAGAAAATTTCAAATAAATTACTGAAATCTAAAAAAAAAAATTAGGCATCTCTAACCACTTTACAAACAAATTTATTGGCAAAAAAGTTTAGAAAATCAACTGGCTTAATAGAAATAAAATGTCCTTGATTCAGAATATTTTGAAAATTCAAAGCAATCATTTTTAGAATGCTAATTTTTCCTATTATAAAAGTAATACATCCTTCTTAGAGATAACTTTAACAAAGTTAGCAAATAGTGTTACCACACCAAGGTGTCTTCCTGGGTGTACATTTTTTTCCATTCAAATTATTACCTATATATATAAAAAGGCAGCGACCAGAACACCATAATGACCAGAATGACTGGTTGCTATGACACTCACTGCGGCCAGTGAACTGGCCCTATCAGGGGGCGGGGCCAGCTGGCCAACCTCCTGCAGCCCCTCCCCCCAGATGGCCCCACTCCCAATGGGCCCCCACCACCCCATACAGCCCGCAACCCCTCCCCCCAGCCAGCCCCGCCCATGATTGCCCCCCTACCCCAATAGGGGACAGGGCCGGCCAGCCAACCTCCTGCAGCCTTTCCCCCTGGTTGGCCCCACCCCAGACCGGGCCCCCCACCCTGATCAGGGGCAGGGCCAACCAGCCAAATTCCTTCAGCCCCTCCCACTGGCCAGCCCTGCCCCCTATGGGTCCCCACCACCCCAATCAGCCTGCAACCCCTCCCCCCTGGCAACTCCGCCCCCAATTGGCCCCCCCACTTCAATCAGGGGCAGGGCGGCCAACCTCCCATGACCCCTCCCCTGGCCACTGACCCCCAATCGGCCCTCCCACCCCAATTGGGAGAGTGGCCTGCCAGCCAATCACCCACAGCCCCTCCCTCCAGCTGGCCCGGCCCAGATCGAGCCCTGATTGGGGCAAGCCAGCCGGACCCCACCCATGCATGAATTATTGCACTGGGCCTCTAGTTAAGTCATAATCACATGTTTCTTAATTTTCTAACTATAAAAATTTTAAAATACACATAATTTTAAAACATCAGTTTAATAACATAATATCCCTCATGTAAATGTATCATAATTTAACCATTTGCCTGTTACTCAATATTTTTACTTTTCCAGGTTTTATTGTGAAAGTGAACAGATCTGCACTTTAAGCTTTTCTGTATTTAGGCTTATTTCCCCTCATTAATGTGAACCAGGGGAAATAAGCCTATATCAACCGAGCTAGTTATTTGATCAAACATTAACCAATCTAGGTGTCGCTGTGAAGGCACTTTGTAGATGTGATGAAGTCATAACCTATAGATTTAAAGGAAGGGAAATTATCCTGGACAATCTGGGTGGACCTCATTCAACCAGTTAGAAGGCCTTAAAAGCAGAGCCGAGGCTTCCCCCGAGAAGGGCCACCTGTGGATGGCAGCTTCAGCTCAAGTGTGCCCAAACATCCCAGTTGGCCCTTACTGATAGCCGGCCCTACACATTTCACACTTGCCCATCCAGTCCCACACACCCATAAGCCAATTACTTGCAATAAATCTCTTAATAGATCTCTCCTGCTAATTCTGTTTCTTTTGACACTATGACAAAAGGCTCACCTGTTAAAAAGTCCACAACAGTGTTACTGTTGCTTCTTTCTCATGATTTTTTTAAATATTAAGATGATGTCCTGCTTGCTGACTAATCTTACATAGCCTAAAATTGAGCAAGTAGCTGCAATCATGTTTGACTGAAGACCTGTTTTGTGGCTAAGAAAAATAACACTCAGCATCAGCAAGATCGGTGTCATTTGTTCAAGTAGTGTGCTCAACAAAGCGTAACTAAGACTTGGTCCAAATCTTTCCCCGACAGAATTGCCATTTATTTAGTGTCTCAGCTAACACTTCATTATCCAGGCAATCTAAAGACTTCTGTGATACCACTCTCTCCATCAGACTGGTCTTCAAAATGGACTATTTCTTTTTATAATGTAATAAATTGTGCCAATCAAAAACATTTCACACAATAAAACCAAGAGCTGGTTCTTTGAAAGGATAAACAAGATTGATTAACCTCTAGCCAGGCTCACCAAGAAGCAAAGAGAGAGGGACCCAATAAACAAAATCAGAAATGAGAGGTGAAGTAACAACCGATCCCACAGAAATGCAAAGGATTATGAAAAAATACTATGAACAACTCTATTCCAACAAAATGGACAACTTAGACAAAATTGATTTTTTTTTTAGAAAAATACAAGCTCCCAAAACTCAATCAGGAAGAATCAAAAAACCTGAATAGGCTGATAACCACTGAAGAAATTGAAGCAGTGATCAAAAATCTTCTGTCCGGACAGCTTTACAGGGAAGTTCTACCAAGCATTCAAAGAAGAACTAAAACCTCTCCTCCTCAAGGCCACGGGGGCATAGGCTACCAAGGAGACAAAACTGAACCTCACGTCACCCTGCTTGGCCCTGGAGGATGGCTGGTTAGCCAGAGACGGGTAAGATTCCTCAAGGAAGGAACAACCTAAGACAGGCACAGTCGCAGAGGGGCCATCAGGAGAGAATTTGGGGATCAACAGAGGTGGGGCGCAGACCCTCACCCCCCCAACATTGCAGGGGCCTGAACCCTAGCCCCTTCTGAGGGAGGTCTCCTGCCCCCATGGCTACTTCGTGCTTCCCATGCCCAGCTCAGATCAGGACCCAGGTGACCGACAGAGACTTGGCCGACAGCAGCTGCCCTCTCACTCCAACAAGAATTATTTGAGTTGTCTTGTACCCATGGTGTGGGGAAGTGGGTTTACGATATCAAAATCCAGCCTACCACCAGGAATGCTCAGGACCTACTCAAGAAGGCAAATAATCCCTTCCCCCAATATTTACAGGGTAAAATAAGATTGTTGTTAGAGTAATAAATTTGACAGTAAAATAGTTGTCAAGTTTTCAGGCAAATTTAAATTGGCTAGTTGAAACAAGCGAATATTCTAGAAAAATTAATTGTACTGGACAAAAAGGTGTTCCTAAAGTGTTAACTAAAATTTTTATTGGTACTTCATCTCATGATAAAATTGTGCACCATGTAGTGAACCTAAAACAGTAATATTATAGTGTAAAAAATTAAAATTTAAAAGCCATCAAGACTACATTATAAAATTTTCAAAAGCCTCCTAATATTTAAATCAAAAAAGGAGGGGATAGTAGAGGAATATCATGTAAGGAAAAATGTCCTGTAAGTAAATTACATCTAGAAAATTAATACTTTAGAAAATTAATTGTAAGGCTAAAAGCACCCATGAAAAACACACAAGGTGTCAAAACAAGCCAGAGGAAAATCATTTGGGCAAAAAATGAAATAGGATCCCAAGTCAAATTTATAGAAAATATTCCTTTATTAACTTTTGGTGGAGAATATGTTTGTATATTTTTAGAAAACAACTCCGAAACCATGTGGATTCCAGCAACAGAGAGGAATCGACAGGACTACTCCAGCCATGAAGACAGAAGAGAAGCAGTCCAGAGATGGAAGACGCTGATGTGGCCTTCCCATACTAGCAGTTAGCAGCTGTGCATCACTGCAGATTGCCCAGGACCAAACCAGAGAGAGTCAGACCTGCATTACCACCATTTGTCCACCATCCAGAACTGTAATGACAGTGCTGACATGTACACATAAGGAACTGTGTGACATTGAAATTGGGTCTCAAAAGAACTGTTGGCCCAGAAAGAAACTCACTACAGACCGATTCATTTGCCTGTCACCATAACCATTATTGCTTGTCTCATTTTTGGTTCTTATAAGTGTATTTCTAATAGCACATGATCTCACTCATCTAGGGGAAATAATGAACAACATAGACGGATGAACAAGAACAGACCCAGAAACAAGGAGGCATGGATCAGGTGATTTCATTATTCTAAATGCATGGGAGATGACCCAGTAGAAGTTCATGGATAGATTTGGGAGTTAACCTCAATTCAACAAATACTTGTTGAGCACCTACCATGTGTCCAGCCCCATTTTGAACACTGCTTAAAAAGATAAAACTATGGATAAGATACTCCTCCTGTCCTCAAGGGATGACCAAATGACTGAACAGCAGGCTGCATGGGGCGACCAGGCCGGCAGGGGGGTTAGAGAGGGACGACCAAATGACTGAACAGCAGGCTGTGTTATAAAACAAATAGTATATATAGTATAAAACAAGTATGGTAAAAATAACCATAATATGAAACAGGTCACAAGACCTGGAAAAGAGATAAGCTAAATGTATAAATCTGAAAAAGGGGATGTCACATTCAAACAAGAAATGGGTCAGGGGTGGGGACAGTAAATAAAGGATTTGGGTGTATCTTAAAGATGACAGAATTTTGGAAGATGGAAATAGAAAGAGAGTATCCCTACTAAATGGAATAAATGTGTGAAAGTGAGAAAATATGGCACAATTTTAGGGGGGGGGGAAGCAAATTAATGGGTTTGACTGAAGTGTAGAGAATGGAATGAAAACACCTGAGAAGTTATATTGGTCAAGTATATTATGGAGGACCCTAAATACCAGGTGAAGAATATGTACCTGATTTCAAATACACTGGTGTGTCACTGAAGGTTTTGGTCAGGGGTAAGAAGCAGGCTGAGGGTGAGAGAGGTTCAACATAATGTTGGTAGTTTAAGAAGACAAAATGCTAAGGATTCTGGGAAAAGCTGCAGTGTTGGCCCCAGGCTGTTACCCTAAATGCCTCATTTTCTCTGGTAGTTGCCCAGCATATTTCCAAGGTTGAAAAAAATAGTTGCAGATATGCCTCATTTCCAAAGTAGATACAGTTCCTCCCAAAAGGTGGATAAATAAAATTTTAAAAGATCAAATTGTATTCTGTTTGCCCAGGAATCCTGCAGTGCTACCATTTTCAAAACAAAAGATCATTTGTGCTAAGAAAGCAATCCATGATTTATTTCTCAACCTTTTTTAAAACCTAGTACCCCCCTCCCCCTTGCCAAAACCGGTTTGGCTCAGTGGATAGAGCGTCGGCCTGCGGACTGAAAGGTCCCAGGTTCGATTCTGGTCAAGGGCATGTACCTTGGTTTTGGGCACATCCCCAGTGGGGGTGTGCAGGAGGCAGCTGATCGATGTTTCTCTCTCATCGATGTTTCTAGCTCTCTATTCCTTCCCCTTCCTCTTTGTAAAAAATCAATAAAATATATTTTTTTAAAAAAACCTAGTACCCCTTTATAAGAAACCTAAAAAGTCTCAGCCCCTTTTTAAATGTTATTTGAAATTTCTATGTAAAATAATGAATAAGAATACTTCAAAGTTATTATACATTTAGACATGTTTTTTTAAACTAAATATGCTTGTTTGGATTCTGATGTCCCACCAGCTACCTCCCAGAATACACTCCTCCATACCACACCAAACACATCTATAATATTTGAACAAAAACACTGACTCTAAAACAGAACTATTGTTTAAAAAACAGTGCTTTGCTGTCTCAGAGAGAATTCCACACTAAAAAAAAAGGGGGGGGGGTCTTATTAAACTTCCTAAATATCTAAAGGCAAGGAAAAAGTGAATAATTCAAATAGTCAAATATGTTTTACTTTGGAATACTAACTAATATACTTTCTAATTATGTTTAACTTAATTTCTTATTGCATTTCCTAATCCCACATTAATTTATAACAAGGAGACAGATTAGAAATAGCGCTTATTGGAAGAAGCTATGAAAGTTCCAAATCATGTTGGAATCCCATATAATAAAGAGGTAATATGCAAATTAACCCTCACACCCTCACAAGATGGCTGCCCACAACCAGGCCGGCAATGGGGTTAGTGAGGGACGACCAAATGACTGAACAGCAGGTTGTGTGGGGCAACCAGGCCGGTTGGAGGGGGCTATGAGGGGTGACCAGGCTGTCAGGGGGAGACAGTTGAGGACAACCAGACCAGCAGGGGAGCTGTTGGGGGTGACCAGGTTCGCAGGGGGTTAAGTTAGGGGCAACCAGGATGGCAGAGGGGGGCAGTTGGGGGTGACCTGGCCAGCAGCAGGGAGCAGTTAGAGGCAACCAGACTGGCAGAGGGGGGGCAGCTAGGGGTGACCAGGCAGGCAGACAGGTGAGCGATTAGGAGCCAGCAGTCCAGGATTGTGATAGGGATGTCTGACTGCCGGATGTCCTAAACTGGCAGTTGGACATCCCCCAAGGTGTCCCTGATTGGAGAGGGTGCAGGCTGGGCTAAAGGGACCCCTACCTCATGCACGAATTTCGTGCACCGGGCCTCTAGTAATCTATAAAATAGATAATCCACACACAGAAATTTGACAACCAAGATATTGTAAGATTAGTGACTCAAAAGAGATGCAATTGTCCCTTTGTAATTTTCTTATATTTTAGGTTGGTAGGTTTACATTACAATTGAAAAACATCATTGTCTCGGTTCTATCATTTTCCCTTATTTGACAAAAATTTCCCTTGCTTTTATCTTTCTTGTTCCTCCGGTGATATACCTAGACACTATCCATCAACTAGACTGTCATTTCTCAGGAAAGTACCGAAGCAAAAAGGGAGGAGGAGTCACAAATGAGCTGTTAACCCCATTTTTACAGATGAAAACACTAAGCTTGTAAATATCAAAGTCAGAATTAAAACCCCCAAATGACAACTTCTTACAGATAAATAGTACTTATAAAGGATTTCATACATATCATTTCAATTTATTTAACTTTCATTAGATTCTTTCTTGATCTGAAAAAATGAGTTCCTAAAGGCAGGGTAGGATATGTTAAGATTTATATTTATGACATTTGGATTTAAAAAAGATGTTTTTCACAT
Organism: Eptesicus fuscus; assembly: GCF_027574615.1. Taxonomy (NCBI): domain Eukaryota; kingdom Metazoa; phylum Chordata; class Mammalia; order Chiroptera; family Vespertilionidae; genus Eptesicus; species Eptesicus fuscus. The sequence continues at coordinate 66,224,155 of NC_072478.1, read as the reverse complement.
TAAATATATGAAGATTGAGGGTAAAAAATGCTTAAAAAAATGTTTTCTTGGATTTTCTGTTAAGCCATGTGGTTTTATAAAGTTACCTATTAATAAAATTGTTACTATGATTTTATATATTGTGTTATAAAATCAAGCAAATAAATATTTAACCATATGTGCAGTCTAAAATAAACTTACCCAAAAGAAATTGAGGCTAAAACAAAGTGCTGCCTTTTTCAGTCATCTTCAGAGTAAAAGTTCATGAGAATTTGCATTTAGTCTCCATTCTTTGGGAACATTTTGTTGTGGCATACACAAAATACTGTGAGAATCCAATACCAACTCAATACCTTGTACATGGAGAATGTGCCCAATAAAAGAGTTGATTTCATAAATGAATAAGTTAAATTATACAGACAACAAAGAAAGTATAATAAGAAAGATTGTGAATGGAAATAAAAGTGAGGCTTTTTTGGAGGTATTTCATAACAAAATTATAATGTGTAATGTATAGATTCCTTTAACACATTGATTTTACTTCCACATCATAATTTATTTTCATATTTTTAAATTCTGTGTGCATTAAATAAAGGTCTATAGTTATGTAGTTTGTTTTTCTATCTATGCTAGAAATTCTAAACCCTTGATATTTTGTATTATTTGTTGACATATTTTAAGAGAAATTAAGTCACATTAAAAATTATTTCAGGATGTGTTTCCATTATAACCTCAGTGTATATTGGCTATTCTTGTGCCCCATGGCCCACTTGTTCATTTTTTGTTTGTTTATTTTTTAAGTATTCAGTGACATATTTTAGAAAATGAAAATTTTCATATTTTATTTCTGAAGCATATAAGCAAGTTGCATTGGAAAGTATAAAAATAAAATGTACAAATGTCTTTCAACAGAGCAATGAATGCCCTCTAGTGTTTATTGCTAGAATATCAGTTTTAATAACAAAGATAAATTGAATATGTAAATTATATTTTCATAACCATTTAAAAAATAAACTTCTAAACAATGAAATCTGAATGTGAATAGTGCTTTAAATGTTACCCAAAAGTTGAGTGGCAAGACATTTGGTTAAGTGTCATCCTATCTAAATAATAGATATTATTGTGATGTACACACAAAGGGGATAGAAATCAGAGATGTTCTGAGTTTTTCAGACATGGGGCAGTTGAACCCCTGAAATACACCTTCTACCTTTTAGTATTACCACCCTCCTTGCTAACTCCAAACTAAAGTAATTACAGGAGTCATTCTTAAAGCATCAATATACAGAAATTAGTCCCCAAAGCCATACTTGTGTCCTGCCCATGAGCTTGCATATACAGATACAGAGCTTCTATCTCTGGAAGACAGAACCCTATTCCATTGGCGTCCTCTGCCTTTGCTCGAGTACCCTTGTTGGTAATGCCATGGTGAGAACAGAACACAGTAAAGCAACACAGTTTATCTGGACACATGATAAACAGCAGTGTTCCCATGTGCCTTAACTTTATTATTATATTTTTGTTAATCCTCAACTGAGGATACTTTTTCCACTGATTTTTTGAGAGAGTGAAAGGGAAGGGTAGAGACAGAGAGAGAGAAACAACGATGTGAGAGACAAGACCCATGGATTGGTTGCTTCCCACACATGCCCCAACCTGGACTGGGGATCGAGCCTGCAACTGAAGTACATGCTCTAACCACTGAGCAAACTAGCTGGGGCAAGAAGTTACATTTTAATGTACTTTCATAACAACCTCCAGTAGAGTACAATAATAAAAATATTAGAACAAAAATATTTTATTGATATTCTGTACAAATTAATGAAACTGTCTTCTTTAACTCTTTGCTTTGTCAGGTAGGTATACTAGTAGATAGGTCTCTTTTCTGCCACTACCAGACAAAATCAAAGGAGAGATTTACTTCTCTATCTCATCCAAATCCTTCTATTTAAATTGATACTACTTTTGTTTTCATTTTTAATCTTTCATAGGATATATGATAAAATCTTTTTCTTTCTTAGTAAAGTAGTTCACATATTTTATGTGAAGAAAGCAAAGTAAAATAAGATCAATTGTGTTTATTTAAATTGTTTCCAAACATTTTTATTTAAGAAATCTCTTAGTATGGATTCTGTAATCCATAACTCCTATGTAAGGTCAGAATACCTGCTTGCCTACTTTAGCAAGTAATGTCATTAAGAAAACAACTAAACAATGACAAAGTACCCTCCATATGCTGTGTGCTTTCGCTCACCCAGTGTTTCCATGTGAACTATTTCATTTTAACCTAATGACTGTAAAGAGTCAAAGATTTGTAGCCCCATCTTACAATGAAACTGAGGCTAAAAGAGGGTGATCATGTAGTGAATCCAACTCAGACACAGATATTCCATCTTCCAGGCCGTGGTTCTTTCCACTCTACCACACACACCGCAGTGTGAAGTTTTGTTTTCCTAGCGTCGTATTACCTCTTAGAGTCACTATCAGTGAAACGGAAGTAAACCAAGAACATGCCCTGACACAGAACCCCAGGGGCACGTTCCAGGGGCTGCAAATTGGTGCTCACTGCCTTTCTATCAGGAACTGAAAAATATTCCAGATTATTTTCTAGAATATTCCAATAATGTATATCCCTTTTCAATGACACAGTCAAACAAATCTGCATTTAACACCAGCACTTAATACTGAAATGTAATACTGAATATAATTTATTCTGTGTATACAAAGATGACACTAAAGTCCCTCCCTCTGTGTATTAAAAAAAAAAATTCATTAAGGTATTTTTTTAGAAGAGGTGTTGGACTTGGCCTGATTCATATCAGCCTTGCCTAAATGCCCTACTGACTGGTGTAAAACAAGATGGCTGGCTAATTTAGGAGGCCCTCTTTGCATGCAGCATCTAATAGCCAAGCGACCTCAGAAGACATATGTCCTTTTCCACACATGCACTAGTCAGCCGAGCTATGAGAGACACAGACCTGAGTTTAGTATCTCAAAATCTACTTCAATGCATAAGAGCCATATATTAGACAACCCAGATGTCAGAAAGTGAGACAGAGGACTCCCCTTCCAAATTTTCCCTGAAAGTTCCAGAACGGATATTGTGTTAGTCTGGGATCTCTCAGAAGCAAGTACCAAGACAGGATTTTACAACAAGGAAATGCCTAGGTAAAAAGAAATACGGAGGGGGCTGGGAAAGGCTGGTTGAGTTGTCAGAGTACATACAAATACAATTTGAGAGAATGAGAGGTTGAGAGACGATTTAACAGACAGATCCATGCTGCTGCACAATCAAAAAAAAGTTTGGCAAGACCCTTGGGGCAGGCCTGGAGCCCAAGTGGGCCCACAAAGGAGTCCCACGTCTCCCAGGTCCTGGTCTGCCTCCGTCATTGGGGGGAGCAGCTGATGGGAGGTGGCCTGCCTAAAAAACCAAGGGGTGGATGGATTTTAAAATCCATCCAGCGGCAGACCAGGGTCTGTGAGGAGGCTTCTTACTGCTCCACTGCAGAGAGAGACTTTCTAAAACCCTTTAAAACATTAAAAGGGAAGGCCTGTTTTTGTCAGAAATGCATTCGTTCATAAAAGAACGACTTTCACATTGTTTGGGAACAGTATCAAGAGCATTAGTGTAAGTGGAATAGAATACTGACAAAAGCATTCTGAATTACAATTTTTAGAAGATGCACAAGTCTAACTCATCAAATAAATTTATTCAGTTTTGTTCAACACCAGGTGGAGCTCTTTTGCTTTTTAAAACAGTGAAAGAGAATGTGTTTTTTTCTTAATTTAATACAGGCGTAGGCTAATTATTTCATAGCTCTTAAGTCTTCTTTTTAAAATAATTTAGAGTTTTCACACCGTATTTGTCACCATTGTAAACCTGATATTTTTTCCCAAAGACCACGGACTAAATCAAACTGCAATAGTAATAAAATAAAAGCCCAAGACTAAAAATACTGTTAAATCTCTAACATAAAATTGTAAATAATACCTCCTTAAACATATGCATCCTTTCAAAGGAAAGAATTAAGAACTCCCTTTAAACCTCACAGTAAATCCTTACACAAATCAACAACTCCTGGAAATGCTCTCCCAAACCTCTCATTTACTCCACAAACCTTCTGTTTTATCCTATAGGAAAGATACTGCTTTGAAAAGGGGTTTTAGGTTTTAAAGGTAAAGTGTAACATTTTAACGACTTTTCTATGCCAGTTCTCAAAAGAAGCTAGAGGATTAAGTTAACTTTATAAGGTAGCCGTGCTTTTTACAAGTAAACTGGGACAGCCGGGAGGCACTATTGATTCTGTGCTTATGCCTCGGAATTCTTTCATTCTCATTGCAGGGAGATGAATACACATGCAAATAAATAAATTTTTGTATCAAAAAAACATTTTTTTAATGACATGGTTGACATACCTTTAAAGAACACACAGTCAGCCTTCCGTGTCCTCGCTCTCACAGCCAGGGATTCCACGGACTACAATCAGAAATGGGCGGGGGGGGAGGGGGGGGGGGGGGCGGCGGCAGAAAAAAAACAAACCTCACCTGTCACTGACCTATACCAAGCAGTCAGGCCTACTGGCCTACTGATGGTTGCTTGTGTCTTTACTGAACATGTAGACTTTTATTTCTTGTCATTATTCAACAAACAATACAGTATAACAACTATTTATATAGCATTTACATTGTATTGGGTATTATAAGGAATCTAGAGATGATGTAGGTAGGAATTATACAAATAATATGCCATTTACATAAGGGACTGGGGCATCCCCACATTGTGTGTGTGTGTGTGTGTGTGTGTGTGTGTGTTGTGTCTGTGTGTGTCCCAGAACCAATCTCCCGCAGATACCGAGAGACAGCTGTATTTAATGGAATAGTTTGTGTACCTATTTATCCTTTCATGCATTCAAAAAAATAGCTACAGAGCATTGGTGGTTCAGTGGTAGAATTCTCGCCTGCCAAAAAACAGCTACAGAGAGCTTGCTATATGCTGAAAGGAGAGGAATGAGTACTACGAACAGTGCCTTTTGAGCTTGAGAGATCAGAACGCATACAATGAAGCAAGCAATTATAATAAAGGCTAATGTAATTAAGGAAATACAGAACTATGGGAATACACAGCAAAGAGACCTGGTGGCTGACCTAATGCAGGAGACAGAGAAGACCTTCCCAAAGAATGAAAGTTAAGCTGATATTCCTCGGTAGGAGAGAATAAGGTGAAAAACTGCTTAAGGTGAAGAAACAGCTTTTTAAAAAGCCCAGGGCGTAATCACCTTGTGATATAAATGTTGTACACCTGAAACTAATGTAATATTGTACGTCAACTGTAATTGAAAAAAAAATTTTTTTAAGGGCAGAGGGTTAGACAAAGTAGGTCCAATTCTCAAAGGTCAAAACATTTCCACATAGCTAAGCATGAGGTGCTGGGAGAAGGGGGGAAAAAATAAAAGATTGGAGATATTTGTGAAAGTCAGAATGTGGAGGATCTTTTGACTGAATTAGGACATTTGAATTTTACCCAAGAGCCATGGGAACTATAAGTCCAGAATGATTTAAACATGAAAGGATGAGTTTAAACTTGAAAGGATGTGATAACCAGCCTAAGAAACGTTCAGCGTCACAGTGGGAGCCCTGCGGGACTTCCACTCCACCCGACAGGTGTCGCCACTGCGGCCGCCTGGATGGAGACCGCAGCCTCGCCGCCTGTGGATCTGCCAGTGACCAAGTCTCCACACCAGATGCTCACGCTGCTTGCTTCTATCGCGGAAGCCTCCCCTCTCTGTGTGTGACCTGTGTTTGTATCTATTGGCTTATGGAGGAGGTCTCCCCTAATGAGCCTGGCATTGTGGACAGACACAAACGTATGTGAGTGACTCCTTTCAGAAGTGCTCCCTTGTCAGGACACCTGCCCACTGCCCCTCACTTCCCTTGGGGAGTTTCCAGGGGGGTGGTGTTTACACCTGGAGAAACATCAAACCAAGAGGCCTACACTCCCTTTTGGGCCGCCTTTATATTTCCTCCTTTTACTCCGAGCTGTGACTATTTCTAACCCTATACATACAGCCAGCTCTTCTAATGCAAAGACTATTATATCGGTTGGTGCCCAGCCCCGTAGGGTGATTCTCCGTGGGTGCTTCCAGACTCAGGCTCTGATAGACCAAATGAAAAATTTTTTTGTTTGGCAAAATAAATAAATAATCATGTTAAAATAAACCAGGACACTGAACAGTAAGAGCAATAAGGAGAGCAGAAGCTGAAATACAGTAGAAAGCTCTGGAAGGGAAAGCGCGTAGTGCCAGTGACAGGTACAACAGTGGAACAGGCCAGAAGTCCCAGAAACAGACACAGGTGCATACGGAAGTTACTCTGTTACCGCAACAAAGGTGGCATCCCAAAGCACTAGGAAAGAATGAGATTTTAAACAAATGGTGTCCTGCATAGTCATTTGGAAGAAGGTAAAATTAGATCCACACTTCTCACCATACACCAAGATAAACTTCGAGTGGATAAAAGGTCAAATCAAAAAAGAAACAAACAGACGAAGAAACCATACAAGAAGTCGAAAAATACAGATAAATGCCTTTGTAATCTGAGTGTGCTTTCTAAAACACATGAAAGATGGTTGTCACACACTGCACCACAGGCAGCACAGGGCATGAGCCCCGAGAGAAGCAAAACAAATGAAGTCATGTCTTTGATGGTCCCAATTTACTGCCTGAAGCGAGTTTCCAGGCCACAGCAAAGAAAAGGGAACCACACAAAGCCAGGCTGTCTCCACTGAGTTGAGGAGGCAGAGTTAGAATTTGGGGAGGTTGAGGTGGGGCGGAGATGGAGGGGGCGGGTGGAGTAAAAGCAGAGGAGAAGGCTGAGCAGCTAGAGAACTCCAGAGACTGGAGAGGATTCCCCTTAAGTCTTCAGCTAAGTACCGATAACAACATGCATGTGAGGAAACCTGCAGAGGCCAGAGAAAGAACCACGGGCAAGGAGCAGATGAAGCAATCTTCAGAGTTTATGCAGCACTGGGAACAGCTTAGGTCCCCACCAGCAGAGTAGAGGAATCCTGGAAATAAACAGGATATAAATCTGTGGACAGAAAGGAGGAAACTAGGGATGGCAATGAGGGGGAAGAAAGGGATGGATTATAGATGGCATGAGGAGACTTTAACATACACATATGTTAAAGCTCAACAAATGGTATATTTTAAATGGGTGCCATTTATTGTATGTTGATTATACACTGGTAAAAATATAAGGGAAAAACGTTTTTAAAAAATTAAGAGGGACAGAAAAGAGACCAAAACCCCAAATAGAAAAATAGAAAGACAGGAGCAGACAATTTAAAAACAAAACAACAAAAAAAGATAAACATATTAAAAGACACATAATTTCACTTCTAATAAGAGAAATGCAAAATACTTATGCTATTTTTAGCCTTTCATGTTGGCAAGAAATTCAGGAGCTTTTCAATACACATGTGAAGCGATGGAGATACAGACATTCTCACACTTCCCAGGTGGTAGTATACAATGGTACAATCCATTGGGTGGGATTATCAATATCTACCCAAACTGTATATGCATGTATTCTTTGTTCCAGCATTCTCTCTTCTAGGGATTTACACTAAAGATATATCTCCAAAAAGAAAACCAACAAACAAAACAAAACAGAAGTTTACTCAATGTGGCAATACTGGTCACAGCAAAATATAAGGAACTAGTGGCCTGGTGCACGAAATTTGTGCATAGCAGGGTGCAATGCTGGCCTGCACCCTCTCCAATCTGGGACCCCTCAGAGGATGTCCAACTGCCAGTTTAGGCCCAATCCCCATGCCAGCCTTCTCGCCCCCAACTACCCCCCCACCAACCTGCTCGCCTCCCCGCTGGCCTGATCACCTCCAACTGCCCTCCCCTCCTGGCCTGATCACCCCTACCCGCCTCTGCCTCGGCCCCACCACCATGACTTTGTCTGGAAGGATGTCCAGAAGGTTTCCCGGAAGGTCTCCCAGTCTAATTGGCATATTACCCTTTTATTAGTATAGATAATTGAAATGCCCATCCATAGGAGCCTGGTTGAGTAAACTACTGAACATGCACACAATTGAATATTATGTAGTGCTAAAGTTGAATTTTAATATAAACAAAAGAAACCAACTACCTATTGATTTGATAACATAATCACAGGAAAAGAGAATTGAAGTATCTTTAAAGTACTACAGTAGTCTGGCTGTGCCCTTAGTGTGACATACTCTTAACAAAAAGAACTGCTTAGAAGATTTGGCTTTGGTAGTGGACTTGGCATAATAATTCTAATCTTTATATGAATTATAGGAGAGAGCACAGAAGTATGTATATTGATATTTTGGGAACTGAGGTTCTCTCTGTGGGGAAGAGAGATATATGGATTAGGAGAATGAGAGGAAGAACCTTATGGCACTGCTTTGGAATAAGAGGTATTAGTACATTGACTCATGCTTTTTTAAAAATATATATGTATTTCCCAGGGTTTTCTCCCATAGGGAGGCATAGAAGCAAGAACACACTAGTAGCAGTGAACACACCTAGTCCCATGTCAACAGCTGTACAGGGTCTGAGATTTTATCCTAGCTGCAACCTAATAAGCTCGCTTGACATAGTTTCATGAATGCTAGCAAAACACAAGGAACTCATGGATCAGCAACAAAGGACTTTCTTATTCTCAGTAATAGCAGTTGCCAGAGTATCAGCATTTGTGCCAGCTCCTGCCCCAGTCCTACAGGGCAACGTGAAGAGGGCCAGGTGATGTCTGGACAAACAATGGGTTTTGTTACAGGACCCTGCACCCAGGGAAAATCAGCACCTTGTAGAATGGGAGGGCTGTCTTAGATTTGCCCCCAAAGGGAGACATTATCTTTGATATACTGGACAGTACACAAACCTGTCCTTTGCTCTGAAGGGAAATAATATGTGTATTTTCTAAGGCTATTCACTACCCAAACGTCCTTGAGAAAACAGTTCAGAACAAAGGGCAGTTACTGCGTCACCCACAAGATATACTGAAACATGAGAGAACCATGGAGAATTGTCTCCCAACACCCAGATCCTGGTGTCTAAATACCATACCCCACTTAAGAAAACACAGAGAGGGAGAGAGATTGGTTGCCTCCTGTACACAACTCGACTGGAGCCAAGGATGAAACCTGCAATCCAGGTACATGCCCTTGACTGGGAATCAAACCCTTGATCATCGGGTGCGCAGGCCAACGCTCTAACCACTTAACAACATCGACCAGGGATTTTCACACCTTTTAAATTGTCTACCCTCTTTACCTGATCCCATGATAGCATTGGGAAATTTCATGAAAGGCTCTTTGAATGTAAAAAAGTATGTACTGTTTCTGTGTGTCCTCATTCATACATGTCCTCACAACATAAACATAAGCCAGATATGAAAACTACTCACTTTCTGTGCAGCCATTACCTTATTTCCTTTTAGGTTTTTCCTCTTAGGTTTTTTTCTCATTTCCTTCATTTTCAGGACACAAAATCCTTATTTTTACCACGTCACCATGCCAGTACTTACATTTGTACCATGGCAGACTAAAAGGTACTTATCAAAGGCACAGGGGCTTGGTAGCACTTCTCTGTCTGTTCCCACTTCCCACACAGGTTCTCACACATTCCTACGGCTAACCTCACCTCCGTCAGTGTGATGCCCTTTAAGGTAGAGTGAAGGGTGGTGCAGTCAGCAGTTCACACAAACACACAGAAGAACACGTTCAAAACACAGCCCTGCATTCTAAGCCTGAGATGTATCTTCCAAGTCAAGAAGGTAGGGGTGTCATTCGTGGTCTCTATGCCACTTGACTGATCCCCAGATCCTGAAGATGGGGGGTACATGCCAGGCCCTAGGGAGAGGAGTATGTGGAAGAAAGAGTCCTTGTTGCTTATTTTGTTCTAAGGATTTGCACACAGAAGGGATTTGTATCCAAGAAAATCCAGCTTAATCCACCTATTAGTGTTATCGCCCCATACATTTATTAAAATGTTTAGGATGAAAATAAAACCTGAATGGGGGTTCAGTGGGAAATGGCAAGGGTGTGTGGATAGGACATCCGACAGTGGAGACATATATGTTCCTGCTCTGTTCCAGTGGAAGAACATTGGGAACCCCCTGAGACAGGGCAGAGCCCAGCTGGTCAGAGCGAAGAGCCAATTCCTGAGAGAGTGACCAGGATCCCTGGCCCTGTGGGAGGCTGAGCTTCAAATAAGATACCTTCACTCATTAGGAAGATGGAACTGGAACCAAGAGATAGAGGGCTTTTAAAATCATTTCTAAATGATAGCACAGTGATGTGCATTTAAGAGAAGTCATTAAATACTTCTTAAATAAATTAGAAAAAAAAGTCAGAAATGCTAAATTGTTATACCAGTAAGCTTGTCATTACGCCCCCTCGGTGTATCAAAGAGCATAGATTATCAGCAGAAAGAACACAAAGTGACCAGAATTCAATCACGAACACAGATTCCAGAGGGTACACACTTCTTCACATTCCATAGGCTGATGTGTACCCAAAGCCCTGTTGTTCGTTATTCCTCCTCAGCCTCCTCCTCACCTGCCTCTCCCTCCATCCTGCCTCTGTCAGGGGACCTTCTGGTGTCTTTTGTGGTCAAAGAGTTTTGAGATCTATTTTTGTTCCATTTTCTAGTGCAATGGATGGATCCTCAAATTCTTCATAAATGAGCACCTACTCAACAAGTAAACTCTCCTGATAAGTGATCGTAATTTCAATCTATCTTTAAGCTGTAAACTAAAAGACCCCTCCTCACTGATGAGGTGTAAACGAAATAGAGAAGCCTGTTCTGCCTATTGTAAAACAAATGAAAGCTAATCTCTTTAAAAGAGTAAAGACCAGATCAAGATACTTCTGTAATTTAAAAAATTTAGCCATCCTATGTATGTATTGTCTGGAGGGTAGAAATAAGACACTAGTCCATGTTGTATCTTCGTATTATTTTTTTAAAGTAGATTTTTATTGATTTCAGAGAGAGAGGAAGAGGGAGAGGGAGAAATAGAAACATCAATGATGAGAGAGAATTATTGATTAGTTGTCTCCTACATGCCCCCCTACTGGGGATCAGCCCAGGACATGTGCCCTGACTGGAAATCCAACCATAATCTCCTGATTCATAGGTCCACGCTCAACCACTGAGCCACACTGGCCAGACTTCTTTTTATTTTGACTGAATCTGTTTGCACAGCGCAAGTTTTTAATTTTAATTAAGTCCTGTTTAATTAAGTCAATTTGTTTTTCATGAATCGTGCGTTTGGTGTTGTATTTACAAAGTCATTATCACACCCAAAGTCATCCAGATTTTCTTCTATACTATCTTGTACAGGGTCAACTATATTTTTAAAGCAAATATATCTGCAGAAGAGAATGTAGGGTCCACAGAGACAGGTCAGTGACCACTTTTTCTCATCCTTTAATCCACAAAGACTAATACTCAGCGTGGCACATAGTAGGTAATCAAAATGTTTACCTGGATGGATGGATGGATGGATGGATGGATGGATGGATGGATGGATGTGGTGTCTTTTACGCAGAATTTAAACTCCCACCAAGAACCAATACCTAACTTGCCTCTCTTTCCCACTCACTTTCCAGTCTTCGTTGGAGCCAGCCCCTTCAACCTCGGTGGCCCTCCAGGCTGCAGGTGGAAGCTTCCTTTGCTGGGGGCGGTGCCTGGACACCAGTGTCCCTGGGCCAGCACTAGGCGGCGAGAGAGAGCAGCTCTGGGTAGCTGGGCCACTGTGCTAGGTCCTTTCCAAGCGGAGGAACAGTGAAGAGGGAGGACCCAACAGAGTGCCCACCTGCCCCCGGGCTCCGGCGTCGGAGTGGCCGCGCGCCCACCGGGGCTCCACGCTCCTCGTGTGGGTTACTGTGTGGGTTACCAAGACAGCTAACGGAGGAGCACTGCCGCTGCCAGTCAGTCCCAGGTTGTCGCGCATCTGCGCTTCTGGAGCTGATCGGCTTTTCCTTCAGCTCCCGGTTTCCCAGGCACAGACCAAGCTGCGCCCCAGGCAGGGCTGAGAGCTGGGCGCCCCCTCGCCTTCCTCCCAGGACCTGCTGTGCGCCTTCGCAGAGCGTGTCCAGCGGGCATGTTTCAGGTGGGCAGGTCCAGCGTCCCCAAACCTGCGCCCCGGAGCCTGGAGGACCTGGACTCGGTGCAGCGCGTCCTCCTGCACAGGTCAGTGCCGGCCGTCCTGCGTTCCGGTCTGGGCACCGGAGGGGCAACGTTCCCCAGGCTCTCCTTGGGATGAATTCTCCTTGGGATGCTCCCTGGTGCGGGGAGAGGCGGCGGGACCCGCACACACATTCCAGAATCCGTTACTCCGGGTCCTCCGAGTCTGGCTGTGGGGAGGCTCGCCCCAGCATAACCACCCCCTCCAAAAAACACTACTTCCTAAAGAAGCGAAAAAAAAAATAATTAAGCAAAACTGTTCTTTAGACACCTTCAGACTTTCTCCAGGAAAAAAAAAGAACCAGGCAGGAGTTTTGTTTGGAGTTTGGTTGTGATTGGAGTTAGAACGAGCCACTTTTTAAGAAATCTAAATGTAACGTCCTCACCGTCCCCCCGCCCCAATCACCACTACCACCACACATACCACACAGGCACACACGCATCCACACACTTAACTACACAAAAGAAATTAGAGGGATGAGAACCCCAACTCTCCATAGACTGCTAGCGTATTAATTTACTGTCCAACCTTATACTTTATGCAAAATAGGCGGGCATATTAAACTCCATGGTAACGGTGATGAGTGTATAGAAAAGAAAGAAATCAGAATCCACCTGGTAAGCAAATTCTCTCTCCATTTTAAGATTGAGAGGAGGGATGAAGTGCCAAGGAAGTTAATGCTGCTTTAACCCTAGCAAAGCCTGGCCTTCTAAAGACATTATATGGGGGAAAAAACTCTTCTAGAAATGTAGCGAAAGTATCTCTTGAATACATTTGTGGTGAGAAAGAGTAAGTGGCGCTTAGTAACTGTCAGGGGGAGGTTTATGTGAGTTCTCTCAGCTGTAAACGTTTCAAGTGACCCTTTTAAGTCTTTGTACAAAACCATATGAGCTGTAGAAACCCTGTACTGTTGGAAGAATGAGTAAAAAAGAAAGACATTGTGCAAGGAAGGAATTGGGGCTCTTATTTTTAAAAGCTGTCTTCTGAAACCCACAATTTTCCACAGTTGGTTTCCTTCCTCCCTCTCCCCAAGAGAACCCCTGCCATATATAATAAAATATTATCAAGTGGGCAGCTAAAAGAGGATTCTGCTAAATTCCCAAAGACAGTTTCCCCTGCATTTGATAAAATGACAGTACAGAAATAATCCCCCTAAGTATTAACTAGCAACTCATTCACAGTGTGACTTTGATAAAGCTGGAAAGGCTGTTGGTTTTAGAAGCTTAAAACCCGCCTGCAACATAATTTCTTCATGTTTTAAATGTCAAGTGCCAAAAAAATTCTGAACTGATTAACACTACAGTGTTTCAGATCCAAGGCACAAACCTGTCTGAATGAACCAGGGCAAACATATTGTTGTTTAAACTGAAGTAATCAAGACTGAGATGATTATTTCAGAAGTAGTGGAGCATTTCTGGAATAAACCTGCTCAGTAGATGAAGTTACTTTATCTGATTTACAAATAACTGCTCCCACATGCTATAGGAACCCATGGAATCTGAAATCATAAAAGTGTTTGTTGGTATCATAGCTAGCAGTGCTTTATTTTTAACAGTACATGAAAACTTTTTTGCAATGCATTATTTTTATCAGTGGTTATTTATATTATTTAATGTTTTCAAGCACAGTTAAAATTTTTGATACAGCAATAGACATTTCTCTTTCATTTAATGAAGCTATATTTTCACACAAGTTCAAATATGTTTTGCTTGTTGTATATAAATTTAAACATAACATAATAGAAATTAGAGATATTATATAACCTTTAAGCCATATTCATCTATTCACCATAGTTCTCATTGTCTAGTCCAGTGCATGGCCTATTTTTTTTCCAGATCAGTTTTACAAACGTTTTTCCTTTAAAACATCCCTTACAAGAATATCCACAAAATGTTGGGAATTGCATTGAAGAGATCAGTAGCCTTGAGTCATAAAAAATTTATAGACAAGAGAAACTAGCAGACTATTCTACTTGATTTTTACATCTTATTTGAAGGATGTCTTCTGAGTGTTTACTTTTTCATTTCTTGTGTATTTTCTGTTACAAATACGGTTTTTAAAATGTAAAGGATTAAATTACTGTGCTTTTGAAAAAGATATTTCAGCCAAACCAAAATTGAAGTAAAGTTGCATGTGGTGTTAGCTTCAAAATATGTCAATACTAAAATAACAGTAGCTTGGCAAAAACATGTCCAGCTATCCTGCTTTTTGATAAAAAAAAAATTACATATACGTTGTCTTAGTCAGGAAAAATTGCATTTCTCAGTTACTTTTACTTATGTAAATTAACATATATCTGTCATATTGATTATAAGAAGTACCCAAATAACATTAGCACTCAGTATTTTGCAAAGATTTGAAAAAGTATGCACAAGGCTATTGCAATTTAATCATTCCCTTGGAGTCGTGTTTCAAACTAGTTGTGTGACTTGGCAAGATATTTAACTTGTCTATATTTCCTTTTCTTTCAGTAATATGAAGAGAGAATATCCACCTTACAGGGTGGTAGTGTGAATTTCTGGTGATATATAAGTGCTCTAAAAAATTAAAGTCCTGTGAAAATAAGGGATTATGTTAACTGTTCTAAAATATTAAAACAAAGCACAAAAAGATAGCTATTCCTAAAGGCTCTAAGAAAATTCAGTTAAGGGCCCTAGCTGGTTTGGCTCAGTGGATAGAACGTCAGCCCAAGGACTGAAAGGTCTCGGATTCGATCCCGGGTCAAGGGCACATACCTTGGTTGCAAGTTTCCTGGCCCTGGTCGGGGTTCATGCAGGAGGCAACCAACTGATGTGTCTCTTTCATATCAAAGTTTCTCCCTATCTCTCCCTCTCCCTTCCACTCTCTCTAAATTTCAATGGAAAAATATCCTCGGGTGAGGATTAACAAAACAAACAAACAAACAAAAATTCAGATAAGGGACTTTGCCCAAAGCCTAATGACTAAGGAATGGTGCTTGTCCAGGCTGCAGTGCTGGTGTATTCTGATGCCTAAACTGGCAGGGAAAGGGAGCTAGAGGTGAGCCTATGAAAATGTTTGATGATCCTAAATGTCATACTTGGGTCAACAACAAAATGTGCATATTTAAGATCTCTCAATTATCTAGAACTCTCGGGGTTAAAAGTGTACCCCACTAGGCAATATTTCTGATGAATAAAATGTCCTTTTAAATTCAAAAAGTAAAAACTAAAATAAATAGAATCAAAACTTTTTAAATATATAACATGTAGCATACGTGTAAGGCATGAGACTCCAAGGGGTGTCCCATTTGGTTCTTAGCAATGCTGCATAGTCGGTGGGGATTCTCTTCCCTGTCTTCAGGTGAGGAAACTGTCCATGTTCACTTGGTTCAGTAACCAGAATCAGGATGAGAACCTGGCTCCTCTGACTGGGGAATGCAGGGCACTTGCAGATTGGCAAGCATTTTCACAGTTGTTATCAAATTACTGTAAGGTTCCACAATGCAGTGACTTTTTTATTTATTTATTTATTTATTTTGGTGCTACTGAGGGCACTTGGCACTCATTTATCAGCTATGACTTTTTTTTTTTTTTTAATTCTTGTGTCAGCTTTGGTTTTTTACTTTCCTTTTCATTGGCAGGTTATCAGCCATTAACAATTTCTGCTACTGTTGTATTCCTGTTTGAAGGAGGCCTCCCTTCCTTCTGGTTGGTAGCTACTGATGTCTGACAGCACAACATTTCACTGAATTTATTATAATTTGTAAAGGAAAATATCAAATAAGTATACATAGGAGTAAATGAAGGGCTTGGGGCTTGAGCTTTGTGCCATCTACTTTAGTTACTTTTCTGTGTACTCCTGGATTCTCATCTGTATTCTGTTATTATTCAAATGGAGAATGCATGATCTTAAAACATTTTTACAGGTAATTCCATTTTTATGTAGGCAAATGAGAATTTCTGATCATAATGCAGCTCTATAAACATCGGATTGCCAAAATGTTATTTTTACATGTTATGGCTCTATCCCAGATTTTTTTAAATTCCACATTGTAAATCTCAGTTTGTAAAATGCTAATTTGCTGACCCATCAAGTTATTCATTCAAGATTTTCAAAATGGCCATGGTTGTCAGTATTACCACATAGTTCATGAATTATTATTTCCATGTTCACAAGTAAGGCAGTAATAATTAGTTTCCAAGAACGTTTAAAAAAGGTTAATGGACATGACCTTTGGCCCTGTTTTCATTTACTTCTCAATGCTAGCTTCTATTACTCCTAGGGAATGAGCTCTTGAACCTACTAAAGACACTAAATATTTAATTATGTTCTTATCTGGTGTATTTTATGTCAGAATTGTATTGTTTGCCCAGTGGAGATGATAATCTATGGAAATAAGGACTTTAAGTCTCATATTTATTAAGCTAAATATTTTTGGGCCTCAGAAGATAGCTGGTCATTTGAAAAGTGGAAAATAGAAAATGAAAATATAACCCAGTCTAACTCTTTTTTTAAAAAGTCTTCCTGCAATTGCTAATTATGAAACAGACAAAAATAGTATTGTTTAAAAGGCCCTGAAAATGGCATCTTATTCTTTTCCTTTCTTCATCCTCTCCAACACACCTAAAGTTGCTAAATATTAATTTAGTTACTACAAATATGATACAGACTAACTAATACCATGCCCTGAAAATTTAAATAAGAATTTTAAATGATTGCTATTTATTTCTTCTTTTGTAAAAAATCAAGGAAAGTGGTAACTTCGGGTGTGGGGGGCATTTTGTCTATTAAACTAATATGTAGAAATAAATTAGCCAAGGAAGTTGACATACCTCAAACATATCTAGTGTGAAGGAACATTTCTTAAAACTTATTCTTTTATGTGGCAATTCTTGCTTCAGCTCAGCCTTGTAAAAGAGAAAAAATTTTTTAAAAAAAGTAGTCATTTCTCCTTTATGTGAAGCACCAGTCTACAATATCTGCTTGAGAAAACTGTAAAAATATTTGCAAATGCGAAACAATAAGACACCCAAAGAAACGAGGGTGCGTCTTTACACTAACACCTGGAGGGACTTGCTTAGCTTCCATTCCCTGATTGGATGCCGAGGCCCTGAGGAAAGGCAGAAGGTGGTTTCCTTTACCTCAAGGGAGACGCAGGCTGAACGTCTCTGAAGCTTCGGCGCAGAAACAAAGGGCAAACTGGACGAAACGGGGTGGGGGTCGGGGGGTACCCGAGTGGCTCTCCACCTGTTTTAGTAAGTTAATCAGATTCACAGCAGTGCGCCCGGGAGAGCCTCGCGCCGTGAAGTTTTAGCTACTTCCCGTCCCCCGACACGCCCTCCCAGAAATTTCAGCTCATTGGCTCCTCTCAGTCTTCGTAGTTCTCCCGGGGAAGCTTCCCCGTCTCCCTGGCAACCGGAGCTCCCGCCAATGGCAGCCGAGGGTTGGCGGTCACGTGGCCTCTGCCGCGTCTCCCGCGGAGGAAACATGGCGGCCCTGGTGAGCGCTGGCTGCGGGATTTGAATTACTCTGCTCTCAGCGGCAGCATCCCTGCCGATGGCGTCTTCGGCTTTGTGCGGCTCGTGTCGGAGCCCGGAAGGGCTCCCTGGGGACCCCTCTTCGCAAAAAGAAGAAGAGGATTGTTATCTTGAAGATAGGGCCAGCGACTCAAGTTCCTATTCGTCTGCGAGTAGCGATTACGAGTAAGGTTCTGGAAGAGGGACAATGAAATCCACCCCTTCAGTGCCCGGAGTGTGCACGTGGGCTGGGGGACTGCACAGTGTTGACTGGTTGGGGTTGAGTTACCTTCTAGAGCAGCGGCTTTCAGCAGTTTTCATCTCATGAGCCCATTACTAAAATTCTGTGGCGCTCCAAAAAATTTATTTTTGCCAGTCTGACCAAAAAAAAATAGGTATAATTTTTATTCATTCACACTGGATGGCTATTGTTGTGTTGGCTGTTGTCATTTTTTTATTTAACAATCTAAGGGAAAAGCAGCCAGTGACTTTGACTAAATAGTCAGTTATATGTTTTAAATTTTTTCAGGCACACCGGTGAAAATCGATGTCCTAATGGACTGCCATGTATGGTCAGTTTTAGGGTGATATTTTATATGTACTTAGGAATAACAGTTACTAGTATTTACTATATATTCAGGAGTGACAATTATTTTCACCTATAGGTATGTAAAACATTTTTATCATTGTCTTTAGAAGCATGGAGAAAGCTGTCACTTTATGGCTGCTTAATATACTCTATAGGCTTAATGAGGACAGATTACATTCTTCAAGGCTTGAACAATTTTAAGAATATCACATATTTTGCATAATCTTCTGCTGTGGTCATTTAAAAATAATGAGAAAATTTATGGTTGTCAATCGAGGCTGCTGGAGGGAAGTATGGATTATACAGAGCCCATTTGGTCTTGCTATAGAAGCCATAGACAGTGTGAAACCTCAAAGTCTTGCTTTGTCTGCATCTTAAAATCACACTTTTAGCCTAGAGAGAATTTGTAACTTGTTCATAACTATACAACTGTGAATTGTCAGTGCAGTAATTTAGGAGACCTTATTTCAAATGGGACGCCCTGATTTTGGTGGAATGAAGATAAATGAGTTAATCTGTTTCCTATGAAACAAACTATCTGAGGACCTTGTGTTAGGAAAAAATCGTTACTTCAAAACATTTCACAGTTCAGAATACATGTATATATGTGTTATATTTTAATTTTTTTTAAAATGGTTGTTAAGCTTTCTATAGCAGTCGTTCAGTGATCACTCCCATGTTCCAGTGTCTTTATTCTCCTAATCATAAAAGGACAGTAAATCCCTATATTGTAAAATGTTTTGCTGGTCTGTATTTTGAGTCCAACCAAGACTCAGACTTTATGGCTGCCCATTCTTGGTGTGTAGGATGTGAGAGGTGATTTGTTGACCTGACCAGATTGGCAGTTTTGTTCCTTCCATGTGACATTATCTATTTACCTCCCTAAGCTACAGAGTCACCAAAGCAAGAAGTGGCCTTCCCAACTTGGACAGGACAACTTTTTGATCAAAGGAATAGGGGGTGAACCTAATCTTTCTCATCAAAGCTAAGAGATATTGTCTTTCATTGCCTACATGAAGGTTTTTAGGCAGTTATGCTGCTTATTGATTCACATAAAGTATCCTGAACTTTCAGGGTTCTAATTAATTATTTTCATACTAGAGGCCCGGTGCATGAATTCATGCATTAGTGGACCCCCTCAGCCTGGCCTGTGGGATCGGGCCAAAACTGGCTCTCCAACATCCCCTGAGGGGTCCCGGATTGCGAGAGGGTGCAGGCCAGGCCAAGGGACACCACCAGTGCACGATTGGGGCCTGGGAGGGACATGGGAGGTTGGCCAGCTGGGGAGGGACCACGGGAGGGCTCCAGGGTGTGTTTGGCCCATCTCACCCAGTCTGGATCGGCTGGACCCCAGCAGCAAGCTAACCTACGGGTCAGAGCATCTGCCCCCTAGTGGTCAGTGCACATCATAGCGACTGGTCAACCAGTTGACTGTCTGCCCACTGGTGGTCAGTGCATGTCATAGTGAGCGGTTGAGCAGCCTTAGCATATCATTAGCATATTATGCTTTGATTGGTTGAACGGTTGACTGGACACTTAGCATATTAGGCTTTTACTATATAGGATTCTTTCTGGAAATTATCATTGTTTCATACATGCTTTGTAACTGAAAACCAGTTTGAACTGCATGAGATTGTCAATACAAAATAAGTTTAATTTGGGTACTTTTTATTGACATACTTTTAGTAGATTTGTTTAAGACATTGTATAAGAGGAAAATTTTAGATTATTGCAGTATATCTTAACCTGGCACATTGGCAAGTCCCTCGGGACGCTTCTGAGGTAACACTGGTGGGTAGGTTGGGTTGAGGAAACCAGTGCCTAGTTTCAGTATTGAAATAACAGAAATCATACATTTACTTGCAAGGCCACATTTCTTTGTTTTGGTTTACAATTATCCAACTAATTGAAGCAACATTTGTTAGTTCATTGTGGCCAAAGTTAACAATTTTATGACTTAGATCTTTGATTTTTCAAGGTGACTGTTTGTTATTGTTAGGTTTAAAGCCTTGACTGACAGAGAAACTGGGATCCTTTTTAAAAATAATTTAGCTATAAAAAGCTAAGGAACTTCCATTGAAAATAAAAATGACTGGAGCCCTGGCCTGTGTGGCTCAGTTGGTTGGAGCATCATCCTGTATACTGAAAGTTCGATTCCTGATCAGGGCACATACCTAGGTTTTGGGTGGATATCCGGTTGGGGGTTTGTATGGAAGGCAACCAATAGATGTTCTCTCTCACATTGATGTTTCTCTCTCTCCCCCCTTCCCCTCCCCTCCTTCTCTCCCTCTCTCTCTCTGAAAATCAATGGGAAAAATATCCTCAGGTAAGGATTAACAACAACAACAAAAAGTTTCCCCATGTGCTTCCCTAAGACTACTCATGTCCCCCACTCCTTACAACCACTTACCTGCTTTTTGTCATTAGAGATGAGTTTGTCTTTTCTAGAGTTCCATAAAAATTGAATCATACAGTATGGACAATTATATCTTTTTGTCTTCTTTACTCGGCATAATTATTTTGAAACTTACCCCTGTTGTTGCCTATATGTGACCCGCGTATTACAAAAATCTGAATTAAAACTGCTAGACTTAATTCCTGTTTAAAAGTAAACCTTTTATTTTGGAGTAAGTTTAGATTTACAGCTAAGTTGCAAAGACAGTACAGAGTTCCTGTATATCCTTCAGTGGGTCCCCTGAGTTGATAACATCTCGCACAGCTGCGGCACATTACTCAGCACATAGGAAATTAGTATTGGTACTGTACTATTAAGTAAACTCCAGACTTTCTTCAGATTTCACCATTCCTCTACTGCGTCCTTTTCCTGTCCCAGGATCTAATCCAAGATATCGTGTTGCATTTAGTCAGCAGGTCTCCTCAGTGCCCTGTGTTCTGTGGCAGTCCTCAGTCCTCCCGTGTTTCTCATAGCCTGCATCTCTTGGTTAAGGTCACGTCAGCCAGGCTTCTTTGCTGTGGTTACTGGTTTTCACTTCCCACACACTGGTCTTTGGAAGCGTGGCATTAAGTCCATCTCCTGGAATGGGGAGATCCAAGGTCTCTGTGTCTTCTCGGTTAATTTTGTTTTCACTTTACACATCACTTTCTTTTGCAGTCTCTTAAGTTCATTTCCTGTCTTTTTTTTTTTTTTTGTCTCGCTTATCTCCCTTTTTATATATATATATTTTTAATTTCTTCTTCCTCTTAAAGGGAAGTATTTTTTTTTTAATCTAAAGGTTAAGAAAATGGGTTGTATTCATTGTTGTTGGACATGGGAATTGGTCTTTTGGGTAAAGATCTGTATATTCACATAAAGACAGTTACTATATTGTTGCGGGGAGGGAACCGAACACAAAGCTTATCGGTAGGTGAATAACCAAATGTGTTACATCTCTAATATGGACAATTAATGCAGCCATTAGGGGTTTCTAAATTGTATTGTTAAGTGATACATGAAAAAATATATATACATACATATATATATACACACAGGTATATAGATACACCCATTCCACTTATTATTTATTTTTAGATATATTTTTATTGATTTCAGAGAGGAAGAAAGAGGGAGAGAGATAGACAGAAACATCAATGATGAGAGAGAATTATTGATTGGCTGCCTCCTGCACACCCCCCATTGGGGAGCCTGCAACCTGGGCATGTGCCCTGACCAGAATCGAACCGGTGAGCTCTTGGTTCATAGGTCGATGCTCAACCACTGAACCATACCAGCTGGGCTCCACTTTTTAAAAACAATAACAGAATAACCCTATGTGTTTTTATATACGAACATAGATTTTTAACATTGTTTATGTCAGTGAAAGGGAAGAAGGGAAGATGATGTGTATGGTAATTATGTCCCCATTTGTGTAGAATGAGTCTATGCATATCTATAATAATAAAAGCGTAATATGCTAATTAGACCACACATCCTTCCGTCCTTGCAGACGAAGCTGCAGCTGTGAGGGCCGAGCCCTTTGCACGTATTTTGTGCATTGGGCCTCTAGTGTACACATAAAAGGATGCATGTGAGGCTCAGTGGTTAAGCATCGACCTATGAACCAGGAGGCCATGGTTTGATTCCAGGTCAAAGCACATGCCTGGGTCGCGGGTTCCATCTCCAGTGTGGGGCATGCCGGGGCAGCCGATCAATGATTCTCTCTCATCATTGATGTTTCTATCTCTCTCTCCTTCTCCCTTCCTCTCTGAAATCAATAAAAATATATATTTAAAAATAAAAATAAAAGGATGCATGAAAGTATAGACACCAACTAGAAATCTATTCAACATTTATCATTTCCTCTCTGTCATCCGCTCATCTAATCAAGCTCATAGTCCTGGTGATTTTCAAGCATTTCTTAAATGTTTTTCCAATTTTCATTTTTTCTACTATTGCCTTCATTATCATCTCTGCCTGGATGATGGAAAAAGCCCCCTACCTGGTTTCGTTTCTTGAGTCCACCTCAAATCCTTCTTTCATTTTCTTGTCAAAGTAGACCTATCCAAGGATATCTGACATGTAAAGGTAAACTCTTTATCAATGCCCTACACTACAAAATCCAAAACCTTTCCCGTGGACCAAAGGCCTCAAAAAATTAGCACTTGACTACTCTTTCTGTCACTCCCCATCTCACGAATTAAACTCTGGCCACCACAGCCTAGCTTTAACTATCCACACAGGCCATGGATATCACTCAAGGCTTTTGCTTATACTGTTCCTTCTCTTTAGAAATCTCTTAGTGCCCCAGGCTCCCCTTCCTATTCTTTCAAAACTCATTTCTGGAGTCTCAGCCACCAGAAGGTTTCCCCTGACCACAGTCTCAACCTTCGGCTAAGTTTGATGACTCCTCTCTAGTTCTTAGCATGTGCATTTTCATGAATTCTTTCTCAGTTCCTCTTCCCCACCAGAAAACGGAAGGAAATGATGTTTCCATCATTGTAGTTCCAGATTTTGCTGCAGTGCCTGGAACTGTTTATTTGCTTTACAATTGAATACCACTCACAGAAGGTCCCCCCCCCCCCCCCCCGCCGGCCCCCGCCATTCCCTCCTGCATGGCTCTTAAAATAATAATTAAAAGTGGTTTCACATTTAGATTTTAGAGATTAAGATAAAACTATCTTCACATTTAACAAATGTTTCTTTTGGGTCATATATCTAATACAAATAACATGTCAAATTGAAGGGTGAGATTTGAGATTGTAAAACAAATTTATTCATTGTTTAAATTGATATGTATCTTCATAAGTGATTGTGTATAATCATGGTATTTACATTTTAAATGTAAATTTAGATTCTCCCTTCAGAGCAGGACTGGGGTTGTGAAATACTGATTTCTGTGGGTACAGGTAGAGATGGTTGAAACAGCTAATATATGATTAATAACCTGCAGTAAGTGGTGGGTGCTAAAATGATGCCATAGTGGGAACCAACAAGTGCCAATGAAATACTAGTTTTGATATTTGGGGCTAGTTATGCCTTTTTCCACTCTTCACATATAGTTAAAAATTCTGTGTTAATTACCACCCACAGACCAAGGCAGTCGTTAGTTTCAGAGTTGAACAACAAACGGAAGTGTTGTTTTTTTATTGATTTTCATAGTATTTAAAAAGATTTTTTTTTCTTTTTAAAAAAATATATTTTATTGATTTTTTTACAGAGAGGAAGGGAGAGTGATAGAGAGTTAGAAACATCGATCAGCTGCCTCCTGCACACCCCCTACTGGGGATGTGCCCGCAACCAAGGTACATGCCCTTGACCGGAATCGAACCTGGGACCTTTCAGTCCACAGGCCGATGCTCTATCCACTGAGCCAAACCAGTTAGGACTAAAAAGAGATTTTTAAGTAAAAAGAATGAGAGTTGCTAATACTGCAGAAAACCAAACTGTCTTCTATCTGATGGAATGATTAGGACACAAATTATACCCTTTCATGCCAGGATATTACAGCTCATGTTTCTAAAAAGACTCTTTCCACTAGTTAGTTTTTCCACTGGAATGAGTTCTGCTTTAAAGAATCGCAGTTCGAAAGGTAAATGTTCATAACATTGAATAGGGTACAGTTTGTAATTAGGTGTGTTACCTTAAGGTAAGTATTTTTTGTTTTTTAATGCTATTTTAGTCATTTTTAATATCAATAATTTTGTTTCTTTCAATGGCTTGCTTCCCAGTTAAAAGTTCTTTTACAGTCACATGATGAACTATGTAATATGTGGTTTACTTTTCCTACTACTGTTATTCATAAAAAGGGATTTTACAGAAATTATAGGCTATAGAAGTGATCATTATTAACTATGGTTAATAACCCCCATTCTTGATAATCATAAATGGTTTTCAGCAATGATTTTTATTCATGGTGAAGGGAATGTTTCTGTTTTGAAAATTTACTCTATAAATAACATCTATTAATACTGGTCTTTAACTTTCATTTTAACATAACAGCCATGCTGCAAATTTTCTATGCAAATAGGATATTTTTATGTACAATTTCCAAATGGCTTACATCTGTGGATACAATGCATGATCAACTAGTAATGTAAATTATTGTCCAGTGAAATTGTCTAATGTGAACAATAACCACACAGGGGCTGAACTTAATTTCTTTTTTTAAAAAAAACACAAACTCAGATTCTAGAAGGGGGCCATCTCATTTTTTATTTGTTTTTTCAATCACTATGTCTTTTGGATTTCTTCTTCTCCAATCCCTGTTCTTCAAGGCTCTACAAAAAGAATCCTCCAGAAAAAAGCTCTTGGTACTCACTTACTAGAAATAATGAGATTCTGATAATCAAATAACTTTTCTATCTCCCATTTCCCTGCCCCTACCCTCACCTCTGTGCTAAAAAGGCATAACTTTTTCTTATGTTTAGCTGCTATTCATATTACCTTTTTTTTTTCATAGTGACCTTGAGCCTGAATGGCTGGACAGTGTGCAGAAAAATGGACAGCTATTTTATTTGGAACTGAGTGAGGGCGAAGAAGAGAGCCTCCTTCCTGAGACACCTGTTGTGAATCATGTCAGGTTCAGTGAAAATGAGATTATTATTGAAGAGGATGATTACAAAGAAGGAAAAAAGTATGAACCCAAACTCAAGCGGTTTACCAAAATTTTAAGAAGCAGAAAACTTTTACCCAAGCGCCATAATAAAAAAAAGAGCAATGATAGTGGGCCAGTCTCCATTCTAAAGCATCAGTCCAATCAGAAAACAGGAGTCATTGTTCAGCAGAGGTACAAAGATGTGACTGTCTATGTAAACCCCAAAAAGCTAACAGTCACCAAAGCCAAGGAGCAGCTCAGGCTTCTGGAAGTGCTGGTTGGGATCATCCATCAGACCAAGTGGAGCTGGAGAAGAACCGGGAAGCAGGCGGGTGGAGAGAGGCTGGTGGTCCATGGCCTGCTGCCCGGAGGATCGGCCATGAAGAGTGGCCAGGTGTTAATTGGTAAGTGCTGTGGCTAGACAGCAGGTCTTGTCTGCGGAGACCCGGGATTAAAGATGCCTGTGAGGAACGCGATCAAAACAGAGTGACCGGTATAGCCAGGGTCTTCCCAGACTAAGGGCTCCTTGACGCTATTTGGGACAGTAGTGAAATTGTCAAAGGCGGTGTACTGCCAGGCACAGTGTTCTGAAAACAGACGCTGTAGTGCCTGGAATATGTTTGTGTGCCTTGCTTAGGCCAGGGGACAGCTTAACTAATTTCTGAGTTATGAATGATATAACTTTGTCATCTTGGTTATATTTACTGAAAAGTAAAAGAAAATAAGTTGGTTGTACAGTGATAATTTAGGGTTGAATGACATGTCCAATAACATTATACAAAAATATATAATTTTATGAATAAAAGAACTTTAAAATTGCATGTTTGCACTTGAATGCACTGAGATCTTGGAAGGGTTTTAACTGTTTCATTTGGCATGTTTAACAACAGTGGTGCTATACATAAATTTCCCTTTAAGGGTGCTTGCCATAAAACATCCCACCAATTTGCAGGGGGAAAAATAAACCCACAAGTTTTTCTGAATATATACTACGATGAGCATTTTGTGTTAGTGATACATTTTAAGCTGTTGCAGATAATGTTTGAGTTAGTAGTAATTTTATTACTTATAAATAAATTAGACACAGATGAGAATATGTTATTAGTAAAACTTAACAGTATTAACAATGCTAAAAGCTGGCAGTCTTAAGTTGATCTAGCCTAAGAGATTTAGATAAAGGAACTTTTATTGATACTTTAAAAATATACTTTTACTTTGTCTAAATTTGACTTGACAAATAATTATTTGGGCATCTGCTAGGTGCCAGGACTACAAAGATTAATGGCCCAAATGCTCCTCTTGTGGAGGTCCTACTGTATTGGAAGAGATGGGCCAGAAATAGGCCGACAGTTTCACACAGTGTGGTAAGCGCCATGAAAGGGGTTTGCAAGGAGGACCTGAGTAGGAAGGGCATCCGTACCACGTGTGTGTTACAAAGGGTTGCAACAAGATCCCCACATTCTCCCCTTACAATGTCACACTGATCCTTGTCCCATAGAGAGTTATAGTCTGGGTGTCTCTCCCCGCCCAGCCCTCTGAATCTAGGTGGGCCTGTGACTACAGCGTATGTGGTACTATGTGATTTACTTAAAAGGTGGGATCATAATGATTCAACATTTGTATATATTGCAAAGTGACGACCATAGTAAATTATTACCACACATAGTTAAACATCATTGTTGCTTTAAGCTACCGGGTTTTGGGGTGATTTGTTATGCAGCAAATAGGTAACTAGAACAGAAGCTAATGCATACTTACATTCTCTCAGATCCTCAACTTTCTTTTTTGTAAAATGATGAGATTGGACTAAAATATTTATAAGGTTAGGTCTTTTGATTCTGTCAGAGGAGTCCAGAATTCCTGCTTATGAAACCCTGCCTTGTTGTTGCTGACCCTCACAATTTTAGGATCCCACATGATGGGAAATTCCAGCTAATGCATTCTCTTTATACATTCGACCCTTCATGTCCATGGGTTACACATCTGTGGATTCAACCACCCTCACATGGGAAATACTCTGAAGAAAACTGTTACTTTGTTTGACGTGTACTATGTAGTTAGGCCCTGGATAGTTGTATCTATACTGAACATTCTTGTCATTATTCCAGAAATAATATAGGATAGCAACTCTTTACATAGCATTTACATTGTATTAGGTATGATAAGTAATCTAGTGATGACTTAAAGCATATGGGATGAGGTGTGTAGGTTTATGCAAATAATGCGCCATTTATATGAGGAACTTGAGCATCCACTAATATTGGTATCTGCAGGGAGTCCTAGAATCAGTCTTCCGTGGGTCCTGAAGGATAAGTGTAGTTACCTGGGGCTTCTGCTCTGAATACCTGTTTGGACTGGTTTATAGACAAATCTCTAAAAATCTTTCTACCCTTTTCTCTTAAAGCTTAGTGGAGAGGGCTTATAACCAGTGAGCCTCCTAATTCCATATGTCCTTTCCCCTGATCCTCACTCTGATCTGCCGAACCTCCTAGGAATGCCAGTTACCTCCAGACCTGATCTTTTTGTGCCATCTGTATAGGAGGAAAGAAAATAAACTGTAGAGAGAAAGAGATTACTACCATGGTGGTCCTACTGTTTATTTTTAACATAAAGATACGCAGGATGCCAGTAGTCTACTTTTTGACCTTAGTGGTTACATGGATGTGTTCACTTTTTGATAATTCACTGTATTGTATTATAATGTGTGCACTTTTCTGCATGTATATTAGCTAGCAATAAAATGCCAGAAAAATAAGGCTCATGATTTCAGTTTTATGATGGAAAAGCTGATATTCTAATAAGTAAAGAAAGAGAGAGAGAGAGAGAGGTGTGTCAGAAAAACATGACTATTTCATCCTTGGTGTATAGCAAAATGCTTGCCTCAAAATAAGCCCTGAAAAACATGTATTGGTTGCATGGATAAAATATGTAAAAAGAAAATGTACAGGGAGAATAATTAGAAGTCAGTATAAATACAACAAAGTGCTAATAGTGTTGGGTTAGATTAGGGAGAGTATGGGTGATTGTTTTCTCTGCTTTTTCAAAAGGTTTTGTTATGATTATGTTCTATGCTTTTAAAGTTATATATTTTAGGAATAAAGAACAGACTATTTTAATGTCATAGAGGGTTTGCTAGTCCCACAAAGTGCTGCTGGGATGGAAATTTGTCATAGTTCCCTTCACAGTGCGGTCTGTGGTTGAACTGTGAGGTAACCCACAGGACGGAGGATCCTGAAAACTGCCCTGGTGATGGAGCTGCTGGCGGCGCTGCCTTTGTCTAACAGGAGAGGGACCCTCCTTTGAGTGAAGTGCTTGGTTAGCACAGTGAGGCTGGTGGCTTCCTTCTTTCCTTTCAAGACAGCAGATCTCTATTCTGATGCTTCTTTGCTGGGGTCTTGGAAGTTTTGCTGCCTTTTTAGGTGCCATTTTGCTGTTCCTTCTGCCAAGGACTTGCACTTTATTTTTTAAATTTCTACTCCTGAGTTTTTCTTCAAGTTTGACAGTCAGCTGGTAGCTCCTGGACTCCTGTAGCCAAACCCCACCCCCAGACCAGAGCAAATGGAAGTCCAGCCAGTGCTGCTCAGTGGTTAAGCCCCCGTCTATGAACCAGGAGGTGGCGGCCCAATTCCCAGCGCAGGCTGCCAGTGCTGTGCGGTCCAGGAAGCCTCTGAGTCACTTCATGGAAGTGCTCGGAAAAACTTGAGGAAAACAAATATCTGGGAGAATAAGAAGTAGATGTAACACTTTTTTATAGAAAGAAATTTTTCTAAACATTTAAAAAGATTTTACTACACTTGCTCTAAAATTTATTTTCATATATTTTATGATGATACATGTCTCCCACTTTTAGAGGTTTCTTAAGTGTGATGCTTTCAGGTGACACTCCCTAAAACACTCAACTGCAGAACTGTATCCGTTAGGGTTTAGAGAAAAAAGTTATTTGGGACATTTTCCAGTGGAGTTTGAATTTAAAGGAACAAGTTTTAAATGGGGCCATCATTTAGGTGTTCTGATCATCTTATGGACAACAGAACACCTGGATAGAATGGTCCAGAAGTGGGTTTCTTTTGCATCAATACTCTGATATTATTCATTGTTCCTTTTCTTTAAAAAAAAAATCACTGCAGCTATAAATAATTTGATATAGTACAATTATTTAATCTTCTGTTTTAAAAAAAAGGGAGGGCTATGTTGCTTTTTTCTCCCCCAGGTTGAACTGAAGTTGGAAGTTTATTTTAGTTTACAAGTTCTTACTTTTAAGAAAAGTTACCAGGTTGCTCAAAGTGCTACAGTAATTAATCATCATAGTGACTCGATGCCCACACCTTCAGAGCTGTGAAGTGAATAGCATCTAAACCTATTACAGGCCATTGAAAACCATCGCATAATGACCTAAGAAATTCCACCTGCTCACTCTGCACTTAACCCCTTCCCCATGTGTTAGAAGGTCTAGGAGAGCAAGGGAGGAAGCAGAAAGGGGGGAGAGAGGAGTAACAGTAGCTAAAGGAGCAGCATTTTCACCTGTTCCCCAATCCTCATTCCCAGGGTGACATGAAGAGGGCCAGGTGACACCTAAACACATACCTGTAGTGAGTTGCAGTAAAGGAAGAGGAACTTTGACCTTAGGGAACATGAATCTTCTATAAAGAACAATTATTAATAATAAGATATTGAGGGAGACACTATCTCCGTCACCCAAGGCTATTCACTATACAAACATCTTTGAAAAGATAATCTAGAACAAAGACTTTCAATGCCTTGGGTTGCAAGATGAACAAAACATGGGAGACCGATAGAAAATTGTCTATCAACACTATTTTATCCATATATATGTTTATTATCCATTTTCCCCAAAGAGTATTAAGCTCTGTTTAGAGATTTTGGTGTGTTTAATTCAGTTCTCTATCTGTAGTGCCTGGCACAAGTAGGTGCTCAGTAAATATCCGTTGGATTAGTTAATGGATGAATATGAATTAATGATCAGTTTCATAATGATATATTTAAATATGATGAGAAATAACCTTATTATGTATATATTTCTATTATATAACTTACTGGTGTTTTGATATTACCTTTAATTATGTTGTGATTGTAAATTTCCATTTTAAGATCAATCTTTATTATATTAAACCCCCCAGATTTATAAACATACACATTTAAAGAAAAGCCACGGCAAAGGAAATTTTTACCAGAACATGTGATGGTTTTTTTTGTGTGTTTTTTTTTTAAATATGTTTTATTGATTTTTTACAGAGAGGAAGGGAGAGGGATAGAGAGTTAGAAACATCGATGAGAGAGAAACATCGATCAGCTGCCTCCTGCACACTCCCCACTGGGGATGTGCCCGCAACCAAGGTGCATGCCCTTGACCGGAATCGAACCTGGGACCTTTCAGTCCGCAGGCTGATGCTCTATCCACTGAGCCAAACCGGTTCCGGCCATGCGATGGGTTTTGATATGGTGGGGCCTTTGAAACAAAGAGCTATGTGTAGACACAGATCAACAACAGTGAATTCCACAGCATATTGAGTTATGACATACCACATGTATTTAATTAAAATTTCAGCTGAATATTTTCACTGTGGGTATAAGTGGTTAGATTCAATTTTGTTAAGTGCAATACTTGGTTTATGCTGCAAATTTTCCATTTGGCCTTTGGCTTTACATAATTCTCCCAATGGTATCAAAAATGAGAATATTCATCTCTACAATATTCATGGGTTGTATTCAGTCACGGTACAATATTGGTCTGTATTGTAGTTTAAGAAAGAGGGGAATGGAAGATGAGCTCTGCCACTAGTGAGCTTTTTCACCTTGGACAAGCCCTTGAATGTCTGGACCATATTTTCCACTGTACTTTAAAGAGGTCAGAATGGATGGTTTTTAATGTTCCAATTCTAGGTCTTTCTGGTTTGGGGATAGTCCCACGACTGTCTTTCATTGTTATTCTTTTCTCAGGTGATGTCCTTGTTGCTGTGAACGATGTTGATGTGACCTCTGAGAACATAGAGAGGGTTCTGTCCTGCATTCCTGGGCCTATGCAGGTATGGACGTTCTTTGTCTGGGTGTTATGATGAATTAACATAAAATAAGTGCATCTTGTGCTATTTTCTTTTTTTTTTTTAAGATTCTGGAAATTATCGTGTATAATGGAGGAGTTCTTACATACTTGGGTATTTAAAATATTTAAGATCTTGTTAACATTTTTAGCTTTTGGAGATTGTTCTTAAAAAGAGAGAATCATATATACAAATAAAACTCATCCTCAGTAAAGCAGGAAGAATAATAATAATGAAAACATATATAATGACCAGTCTGCCATTATAATTACCCTATGTGCTGATGGAACTCCCGTTCCTGGAAAAGTCATTCTAAACAGTCCTGGAACTTTCTCTTCTCTGACTTACCAAAGTCATTATTGCTATCAAGTTTTTCCTGTGCTATTTATTTATTTATTTATTTATTTATTTTAAACCATACTATTTTCTTGGCTTTTCTGTTATCTAGTTTAGCCTTATTCCTGAATTTTTGTTTAGCTAAATAATGAATTACCTTCCATTCCTTATAGGTAAAAATAAAACTCTTTTGTAATGTTATTTTGATACTCAAAATAACAGAGATGACATTTTCAGGTCATTAGATATATTTTGAAAGTGCTATACCTCATATTTATGAATGCTCTGCTCTTGTTAGCATCAGGAATTCGTTTTCTCTCTTTTGAGGGCTAGGGAGGATGATGTGCTTCAGGTAGGTTAGAGACTCCGTTAGGTGAGTGAGAGCATGAAGCAGTTTTGGGATTGATGGGGATGAGCAGAATCCCTGATAAACCAATCTTATCTGCATCTAACTTGAGACTCTGACATAAAAGAACCCATGATGGAAATCCCTTGTTTTCTAAAAAAATGAGATTTCTCTATGTTCACTGCCTTCTCTTAAAACTCTCTCCCTCCCTCCCACTTTATCTCTATATAAATTTAGCTATCTTTGGAAATGTAAAATGGAAGTGCTAGAAGTTTAGCAGATTTGCATTTTAGGAATGTATCGCTCTGGATGGGACTGGAGGTTGGGAAACCAGGTGGTCAGCTTCAGAGTAGTCCAGAAGAGAGGTGATTAAGGCCTGAGGTGAGGCGTTGGCTGGGATATGGAAGAAGAGGAGACTAGCTTTAAGTCTTGTAGGAGGGCAGTACTTCCTGCAGGACAAAGAGGAGTCCAAGATGCCTTCCATGTTTTGTATTCAGTAATTCAGTGAGATTGCCCAAAAGAACATGATCAAGGAGGAGAGAGTTTGCTTGTTAAATGGAGTGAGTTGGAGATAGAAGTAGAGAGAGTGGATCATTAAAGCAACAAGATTTGGGAAGTGAAGAGTTACAGTGAGCATGTCCTTAGACCTGAGGAAAGGCACATCCTCTCCTGAACTGGGAGAGATGGAGGAAAGGAAGGATGGGCAAATTGCACCAATCAGAAACGGTTTTGAGGGAGACAGGAAATGAGGAAACCATGAAATGTGTCATAGGTTAATGTCTATGAAAGAACAACAGAAATCCTTTTTTATGAGAAGCTTCATATAAACTATCTTATATTAAGTGTTTCTTAATAAAAGTTTTTTTTCCTATAAAACACATAACGTATAATAATAAAAGCATAATATGCTAATTAGACCAGACATCCTTCCAGATGTCCTTCCAGACAAAGCCGCAGCAGGCGGGGACCATGGCCAAGGCCCTTGCACGAATTTCGTGTATCGGGCCTCTGGTATCCTCATATTTACATATATCAACCCTCTTTTTAAAAATAGCACTTAATTCTTCACTTGGTTATCTATCTCACCCTTTATTATTTCATCAAGGCAACCAGGTTTCCTGACATTTATAACTACTTAACATGTAAGCTTTTTCAAAATGGCTTGCTAAAGTGAAATTATCTTTGAAATATAGAGCCAACTTTACTTAAATCGGAAGAATGCTGGCTAAAATAGTTCCTTAAAGAATTTTAATGGATGGTTCTGTGGTGTGTGTATTGGTTTAAGTTTTTGTCATGGTAAGGGGGAAAGGTCTGCGTACCACAGAAAAGAAGTGCTGGTGTGTGCCAAGTATAACATTAACGTTGGTTTTCAAGTATCTTGTTCTTCATGAAGCATAGCAAACCAGCCTTAAATTTTAGGTTGCTGTTGCTGCCTAAAGTAAAATGGGTGAATTGTTATTTTAAGTCATTTCCTTTTGTCATTTCTGGGGAATCATGCCCTATCTTTGGACCTCTCCACCCACAAGAATCTCAGCTAGAAAAGACGTACAGCTCTCACTGACGTTCCAGCCCATCTGGCCTGTCCCTGTGATGGCTGCTTCCCTAGGATGTCACTCATCTCGTGCTCCTGCAACCAGCTTTTCCCCCCTCCCAGCCACTCCTCCCCAAACCCAGTGTCCGGGAACAGTCTTCAAAGCTCCCATCTAGTTTGTCACAAATTCTGTGCTCAGGATTTCCCCAAATTCTAGATTTCTTGCATTTCCAAGGAACATCATCAAAAGCTCGCATGTATTCTGTTTTGGATACTCCTAAATTCTCAATCTCAGATAAAAGAACCTCCTGACCCCCAAGCCATTCGCTTCATCAGATCCTTACTCAAGGATTTCATGTTTATGCTTATGTTTATATTTTTATTCATGCATACAGATATTGAGAGCATTACCCACTGGAACAGATGCCACCCTCATAAAAGAGTTTTTCAGGCCATATAATGCTTACATGTTGCTTGCTTAGGTCAAAACCTCATACCAAACACTGTTTTTCATATCCTTATAAGATCATTCCTTAAAAAAATGTCTCTTCATCTCTTCCTTACCTTAACCATATATTAATTTCCATCAGATAAATCTTTTGTTCCCATGTAGGATCTGTAAGTTTTTATATTTTTATTTAGTTTGCTTAATATTCCCCCCCACCCCAGATATACTAATTTTATACTCAGCCTTTTTTGATACAGTGTTATAATACCCAGGGTCCATTTCTCAATATCAGATTTACAGAAAACAAAAAGTTTAATAAAGTTTGATCTTTTCCATTTGAATGATATTAAATGTTTTGTAAAGAAAGATATCACCAGGTCTCAGAAAAATTTCATGAGGGATTTCTCCCCTCCTGCTCTCTATACAGATTGCTGCTAATTGTGAACTAGTTTATCTTTATTCTGAATGTACACATATTGATGAATTTAAACTTCATGTCTCTTTTCTTTTCTACTTGTTACTAAAATAAACTCTGAGACTTATTTTAGAAAAGATGCTTATGTGACTCAATTCACTTTATGTAGACAGAGATAACCGAGTGCCCCTGAAATGTCACAGATAGCTATAAATAGCAAAATTTAACACAGTCATAGTCACTCCTTGCCAACAAAAAAGAAGACACCTAGATATTTTTCTTTTGGAAGGTTTTATTCATTGGGGATTTATTTTATAGTATAATGCAAACAGTTGTTGGATGGGCTGGTGGGATTGATTATGAATGAATTTTTTAAAATAACATGCTTCACTTTTTTAATAAAAATATATAAATAGATAAAGCTCATTATTAAAAAGAGTTCCTAATGTGTTAGTATTTATCATATATTTAAAGTTGGCCTTGAAAATAGTACCTCTTGTAATACATTTTTAAAAATAGAGATTATTACTGTCTTGATAATAGTTTTTAGATATTTTATCCCTAAATGCAACTTACTATGTACAAACATTTTATCTGTTTTTAAATATTGAGCAGACTTCTTCCCCGCCCCCAGCTTTACTGAGGTATGCTTGACAAATAAAAATTGTATATATCTAAGTTATATAATGTAATTTTTTAAAGTATACAATATACTTAATATACACATATTGAGCAGACTTTTTTTCTTGATAAGCATGAATTTATTTTTTTACTTTTAAAATGTAATCTAATTTTAAAATAATCATTGTATGTTAGTGTTTAAAGTTAAAATGTTATGGATTATTACAGCTAGAATGTTCGCTTTACTCATCTGTAGTCTGGTCAATTTTAAACAATAGGGATATTTTGTGCCTCTCTAGCTTATGATGATGTCCCTGCTACATAAAATTAAGTATCCTATATAATAAAAGCCTAATATGCTAAGTGTCCAGTCTTCCAGTCGTCTGTTCAACCAATCAAAGCGCAATAAGCTGCTGATATGCTAAGGCCACTCAACAGCTTGCTACGACGTGCACCGACCACCAGGGGGCAGTCAACCAGTCGACCAGTCACTATGATGTGCACTGACCACCAGGGGGCAGACAGTCGAAGGGTTGGCCAGTCGCTATGACATGCACTGACCACCAGGTGGCAGACAGTCAAAGGGTTGACCAGTCACTATGACATGTACTGACCACCAGGGGGCAGACTCTCCAACTGGTAGGTTAGCTTGCTGCTGGGGTCCGGCTGATCGGGACTGAGCGAGATGGGCCAGACATGCCCTGGAGCCCTCCCACGGTCCCTCCCAGCTGGCCAACCTCCCATGTCCCTCCCTGGCCCCGATCGTGCACCGGTGGGGTCCCTCGGCCTGGCCTGTGCCCTCTCACAATCCAGGACCCCTCAGGGGATGTCGGAGAGCCGGTTTCAGCCCGATCCCCACAAGGCAGGCCAGGGGACCCCACCGGTGCACAAATCCAGTATTTAAATATTCTTTAACTTCTTTTAGTCAAGATACACACTGATGCTTTAAAATGAATGAGTTATCTTTGGCCAGCAGGCATCTAGACACTTAGCTCCTTTGTCAAGGAAAGGTAACTGAGGAATGGAAGCTTCTTTCAACAACTGGAAAAAGGCTATGTCCTGGACGCTTACCAAACTGGTTGGACATCAGGCCATGAAATGAAAACTGCATGATAAAACTGATAGATGATCTTATTTAGGCCATGATCCAAGACCCTGCACGTTGATTGTTCTTTACTCTCCTGAGCCTTTAAAGGACCACAAAGAATGTCTGAGAGAACATTTGAACCTCACCTCACTTGAAAGGACCGCTAACTCTGGAGGTTGCTTTTTTGTTTTTTTTGTTAAGCCTCACCAGAGGATATTTTTTCCACTGATTTTTAGAGAAAGTAGAAGAGAGGGAGGGATGGAGAGAGAGAGACATCAATGTGAGAGAGACACATTGGTTGCCTCCCACACTTGCCCAGGACCAGGAATGGAACCTGCGACCCTTCGGTACACAGGCCGACACTCTAACCACTGACTCACACTGGCCAGAGCTGGAGGTTGCTTTTCATCCAGAATCTCCTTTACTTTCCCCGGAGGAGTCAGTGCTCATAATGTGGTATTAGTCTTTATTACACTGTCAGATCACACTAATTTTTGTTTTGGGGGGCACTTCTTGTTTTTGTTGTCAATACTTACAATACAATTATTAAGTTTAAACAAATGAATTTTTGTACAGAGAATTATACATTCTTGCTCAATAAATATTTGCATTACTGTGTGCCAGACACTGGGCTAGGAACCGAGGAGCCCATGCTGTAGGAAGATGTCCCTGCATGTTGTGTGTACCTGAGTGTATGTGCAGGAACAGAGCCTCCTTTGCGAAAGCTGCAGCTGATTTTCCCTTGTTGAACCATCATTGCGTTGTTTTAATTTTTAAAGGTGAAACTGACATTAGAAAATGCATATGCTGTGAAAAAGGAATCGACTCAACCAAGACAGAAAAACGCACAATCGAAAACAGAAGGTGATTTAGTCAAACTTCTATGGGGAGAAGAGATTGGAGGTAACCAGCAGAATGTGCTAAACACCCCTCACATGGTTATGTATCTCACACTAGAGCTGGACTCCGAGACCTCAAAGGAGGAGGTGAGTCTTCTCAAAAGTGCAGGGAAAACAGAAGGACCTTGTACTAGTATAGTCTTCTCAGTGAAGAATAAGCACTTTTCTCAGTCATTCTGTCTTTATGTTTTTGGTATGTCTCTTGCTTCTCCTAATTGAAGCATTTTAACTGACAAGCTCAATGAGTCCATTTGTAGAGATTAGTAAAATACTTGAATTTGTTTCTGCTGTCTTCTTTAAAAATTCTGTTAGAACTGATTTTCCATAATATATATTTGGAAATGTATATTGATTTCAGAGAGGAAGGGGGAGAGAGATAGAAACATCAATGATGAGAGAGAATCATTGATCAGCTGCCTCCTGAACACCCTCTACTGGGGATGTGCCCTGACTGGGAATCAAACCGTGACCTGACATGTGCCCTGACTGGGAATCAAACCGTGACCTCTAGTTCATAGGTGGATACTCAACCACTGAGCCACACTTCTATGATATTTCCTTACCTATTTTGGGTTGCTTATATCATTATTATTCTTGTTCTCTTTTTATGTGTGATTACTCTTAAATTTTTATCACATTTGTCTTACAAGATTCTAAAGATAAACACTATCTGTATCGCTTTTTAAAATAATTCAAGGCTTTAGTATGCCTTAATTTCAATCATCCCCCTCTTCACCTACATGCTATTGTCATCAATATCTTAATGCCATCATTTTTTTAATTCCACAAATTGGCATAATTATAATATTATTACTAATAATTGTTATATTTTATACTTTATGAAAATATGTAAATTATATATTATAAAATTACATATTTCAGAGATGAACCTTCTTTAAATTTACATATATGCTTAGCAATTTCTTTACTTACCATTCTTTCTTACATCTTAGACTGTCCT
Source organism: Eptesicus fuscus (assembly GCF_027574615.1). NCBI lineage: Eukaryota > Metazoa > Chordata > Mammalia > Chiroptera > Vespertilionidae > Eptesicus > Eptesicus fuscus. The sequence continues at coordinate 66,186,151 of NC_072478.1, read as the reverse complement.
TACATGGTATTTTTTTTCTTCTTCCTAAAACATATACGTTAGAAATTTCTTTTTAGTGAAAGTCTATTCCTGATAAATTGTTTTTGTTATTTACCTGTTATGTGTTTTTCACCCCTTCTTGAAAGGTAGTTTTATAATTCTACTTTGTATTAGTCAGAATAGGCAGTCGCTATTAACAAACAACCCTCTTGTCTCAGTGATAACATAATGGAAGTTTATTTCTCATTTCAATGTAAATGTTCCTGTCTGTGTGGCTCTGTGATCCGAGCCCTTCATCTAGTGGTTCCATTATTACCAAGAGCTTCCCAGTTCTCTGTTGCATCTGTTTGAAGGTAGTATTCCTTTGTCTTCAGACTTCCGTAATTGCTGCTAAGTCTACTGTCAGTCATTCCTCTGTAAGACATGTCTTTTATTTTCTTTCTTCATTATAGCTTCTGCTATGTCCATAGTGTTTTTTAACCGCTCCATTGTGTTTAATGTTCACAGTTTTATTTTTAGGAGTTTCTGAAAATTTTCTAACTATATGCATACAGATCTACAATGCTGTTCCTGGAAGTCTCTTGTTGCTTGCTCATCTTAGTGATTCCGTATTTTACTTCTCTAAGCATTTCATACAGAGTTCTTCTCTGCTCTGAATCTGCCCATCCCACTATCTCTAAGTCCTGAGGGGACTCTGACTTGTGGTGACTTGTCTTCTTAAGTCTTTGGAGATCATTGGTGAAACGTACTGCTTGGTTTTATCTCTGGGAGCCCTAAGGTTCTAAAGTGGGAATGTGTTCCTCCAGAGAGAATTTGCTGCTTCTGCCACTGACCAGTGTGTGGTTTAACACACGGGTCTCAGGCTTAGCTCATCTACTGAGCCACTAGCCCCGTGCTCCGTGTCCGGATCAAATGTGGTAGGCATCAGCCCTCAGGACAGCCCTGCCCCTGCCTTTCTGCCCACCACTCCCCACTCCCAGCTGAGGCCCCAGCTTGCTTTGCAGTGGTGGGGCAGGGGGTGTGGAAAGGTATGGAGAGGGTATCCTTGGAAACCTCTCTACTTCTTACATATCCAACAGTTCAAACACGTATGTTTTGGTCATGGATCTAGTTGTTTTATAACACAAAAGTCTCTTAGAGCATCTAGTTTACCATAATGCTTGGAGCAAAAGTGGGATCTAAAATTAGGTTTTACCTAATTTGCATTTCTTTGCTTTTGAAAGCTTTGCAGTCTGTAGTCTCAGTGCCAATGCCATTTTACACCAGGGGTGTATTTCCTTGTGTTGCTTCTTCATATATCAAAATTTAGTCACTGATTTAAATGGAAAAGAAGGGATTTACTTATACATATTTTTATTATTTTCTCTGTTCTGAAATGCCTAGAGACCTAGAGTTAATAATTCTAATTTCTTGCATATGTGATTAGTCCTTTATATCTTTAAAACAAATGAGAAGTTTAACCATCTATTGTGTAAAACACACAATAAATTTCTGGGATGGTAGCACTCTGACTCTTTCCAGCTTGTCTTAGAGTAGGATGCTGCTGAGGCCTTTTGTCATCCTTGCCTTTCTTTCCATGGGAAAGTGTGTAGATGTTTCCCTGTCTGTTGACAGCCCTGTATCAACACTGTGATCAGGAGAGGCTTTTTATTCTCATTGAATAGAGTGGGAGTTGCTGCAAATGCATGCTGCTAGCAAGTGCTTAAAAACACAGCTAATTAAGTTGGTGGGGAATTGTAGAGCTTGCCGGGCCTTTAGTAGGGAGGCTTTCCAGGCTGGTTGCTGCAGCAGTTGGCATAGAGGTTTTTCTCAAAGGACCTTTATTTACTGGTATGACTTATTTTACAACGAGATGTCATAAGGTCATTTTGTTTTCCTGTGAATTACATATCTGAGAAAAGCTTGTTTTCTTTGAATTAGATGATTTGGAAATTTCACAAAATGAATAAAAGGAAATATGGTTATTTGTTTAAAGTGGTATTTGTTATTTGGCTAGCAAAGTTTTAAATAGACATAACAGAAGATCTTAACTGATGTTTGACTTAATTTCTAGAGATAAAGTGTTTAACTGTTTTTACACTAAAAATATTGCAAGAAGATTTGAGTTGTTAGGAAGAGTGTATATGGCCAACACATTCCATAGCAATTTGCATATATCAAATGTGTTTATTAATAAGCATAAAAAGCAGATGTGTATAGTTTGTCATTATTTATATTTGTCCTAATGTAAAAGTTGCCAAGATATACATACCATGTCACATAATTACTTCTTGTAAAAAGAGACCAAAGCAAGAAGTAGAACAGTCTTAGAGAGAGAACCAAGGAAAATATCTGATAATATTATAAGAGTTTGGGCTTTCAATAGTGGCTATATTAATATTTATACATTTTGCCATTAAACAGTATTAGTGGAAACTACTCTGAATTCTCCAAGGTTTCTATCTGGATATTTGTAATTTTCCTGCTTTTTATTTGCCTTGTAAGAAAAATGTCATGTTGCTTTAAGTAACAGCAAAAAAGGGAGGTCCAGAATGATTCATCCCTTTGTGTAAAAGTACTAGCACAGTGCACATCCTGATTTTGAAATTTGTTATTTTGTTAAAACTTCATGTTTCCTGGGAATAGGCTCTTCTTGAAAATTGAAAAGTAGTAAGCATTCTGAGATTTATCCTATAGATCTAGTATTTTACATAATTTAAAATGTGCTGCTTTTTAAAGACTTCATTCAGATTAATTTGTGGTAGGAAAACCCTTTCAAATTTTATAATATTATAATGTTTCTTCCTATCTGCACTACTCTAATGTAGTTTTGTGTTCTCACTTTTTAATTTCACTATTGTTTTGGGTTTAAATAAAGATTTAATAATTTAACAAATTCACCAAAAATGACAAAGATGATCCTTTTAAAGTCAGTATGAAAGTAATTAAATTTAAGGATTCCTAAAAGTTACATATGATATCTACACAGATACCATATGTGTAAAAATATTTGTATAATGAAATATAATAAAATATTAATATTAGAATTTATTGTAAAGGAGATTAAAGTTTAAAACATTGTTTGAAATTATTCCAACTAATTAGTTTCCTATTCAGTATATGTATATTTTGACATCATCACCAATTTTGACAGTCTCTAACTTATATTTTCAACTGTGTTAAAATCTAAGCATATATCTCTTCTTATGTTTGAGTAAAACTCCTACTGAAGCTGAAAAGATTCTTTTTATTGTTGTTCTTTTCTAAATACAAACTGAACTTTCCATGACAAAAAATAATGGCTGGAAAAATTGAGGAGTGTGATCATTTTTGTTTGTTTGTTTTCATTTAACAGCAGGAAATTCTTTATCATTATCCAGTGTCTGATGCATCTCAGAAACTTAAAAGTGTGAGAGGGATATTTCTCACGCTGTGTGACATGCTGGAAAATGTAACTGGGACACAAGTTACTAGGTAATAATTGATTTTAACTTAGCTTTAATTACTTTTCTTTCAAGTTCTTTACCTTGATTCTGACAAAATGCTAATAGAAATATCTATTATACAAATATATTTGTGTCTATAATGTAGATATATCTGCAGATACTTTGCTTCTCACCTAAGTTATTTCTACCAGTCATCTACTTAAAGTATAGGTTCTCAATATGGCTGTAGATCTGGGTGTTCTGGTACACTTCAAATCACAAAGTTGGACCAGTGACCTATACTTTAGAACTTATTTTATGAAGGTGGTATCTCTTAAGCATGGTATTATGATGAGTCTTGGCTTTTTCATGATTTTATCTTGATTATTAACTTGCTGGGTGGGTAATACTTTGTGGTTGGTAAGAATGACTAAATGCTCATTTTTCTTATGATTCTTACAACAGTGATAGAAAAAGACAGACTACACTTCAGGAGGCATATTTGGAATGCAGTATCACCTGTGCAGATTTTTTCAGTGATGGATAAGCAAGAGTGATATCAAATAATTTTTGGAAAAATAAAATACATCATATAGTCAATTATACAGCAAAGTATACCAGTATACACTGACTTAACCAGCCCTGACTTTGAGATGCCATAGTTAACTTATGGGAAGAAGAGGCTCAAAAGCTTTTAAGTTTTGTTTTGAAGTTGGTTTTTCTTTTCATACAATAAATCTCTGAAGTATAAGCTATTTTCTTCTTTAATATTCCAACAATCTTTGACTTTACAAAAATAGTTTATCTCAAATTTTAAGAGGCCTCAAATACTGATAAAATGTCAAGTTGGATTTTCTAGGCTTTAACGTTTCTTTTTCCATCTTCCAGTAAAAATGACATCACTCCAACAGTTTCCTTGAGAAACATTTTAAATCTGACTTACATTTTGTTTATTTGTTTATGTAGCTGTGTCCCATATTGAATTATCACCTTATAAGCTGGGACCATGTCTTCCTTTTTTTGTAATCACTTTAGTAAAGCAAGTTTATACTTGCTTTAGGCAATCAGACCTGATGTATTAAATTAACACACTGGAATGGAAGCTTTCTTCTTCTTCTTCTTCTTCTTCTTCTTCTTCTTCTTCTTCTTCTTCTTCTTCTTCTCTTCTTCTTCTTCTTCTTCTTCTTCTTCTTCTTCTTCTTCTTTTACTGTTATGGGTATACTTTTGTTTGAGTTTCTGTGGGGTCTTTAAAAACTACTTCAGAATATATTTTTGTTATTGTACAATTACCTTTTCTATTTGGCAGTTAGGGATATGCCAAGAAGTGTGCTTATTAGGTATGCAGTTCTTAAATCATTTCATATGCAATCTTTTCTGAATGACTGTTTATAATTTTACTAGAGGCCTGGTGCACGAAATTCGTGCACAGGGGGGTGGGGGTCCCCTCAGCCCAGCCTGCACCCTCTCCAATCCGGGATCCCTCTCACAATCCTGGACCGCTGGCTCCTAATCGCTCACCTGCCTGCCTGCCTGGTCGCCCCGAACTGCCCCCCCCTGCTGGCCTAATTGCCCCCTAACTGCCCACCCTGCTGGCCTAGTTGCCCCTAACTGCCCCCGCTGCCAGCCATGTCACCCCCAACTGCCCCCCCACCCCCGCCGGCCTGGTCGCCCCACACTGCCTGCTGTTCAGTCATTTGGTCATCCCTCACTAACCCCCCTGCCAGCCTGGTCGCCCCACGTAGCCTGCTTGTTCAGTCATTTGGTCATTTCTCACTAACTCCCCTGCCAGCCTCGTCACCCCACGCAGCCTGCTTGCTGTTCAGTTGTTTGGTCGTCCCTCACTAACCTCCCTGATGGCCTGGTCGTATGCAGCCATCTTATGAGGGTGTGAGGGTTAATTTGTATATTACTTCTTTATGATATAGGATAACATTTAAAGATATTCTAACTTTATTTTTTCTTAGCTCGTCCCTTCTTTTAAATGGAAAACAAATTCATGTGGCTTATTGGAAAGAATCTGACAAGTTGTTGTTAATTGGCCTGCCTGCTGAAGAGTAAGTTGAGGGTTTTATTGACCTTAAAATCATTTCTCAAATACTGCTAACATAGTTTGTTTCATTAAAATTATGCCATTTTCGTCAAAAGGCAAACTCCTTAAACAGCTTTACGATTTAAAGGTCCATTGTACTAGTACAATAACTGTGTGTTCATGTGATGTCAATTTTTGTACACCCATACTTGCAAAACAACCCAGCTTTTCAAAATCCAACCCACTGGCTTTGGGCAGTCTCCTATGCTATCTACACTAATAAAAGAGTAAGATGCAAATTGACTGTACCTTCGTGATGCCCACCAGCCAAACAGGAGTGGGTATGCAAATTGACCCAACAAAGATGGCGGGTTAATTTGCATATGTAGGCGCTGAGCGGCTGGGGGCAGGGCGGGACACTTGCATCGTCACCATGGCGACAACGCAGGCGTTGCACACTGCCCCAACCACTCCGGGCCTCTGGGCAATGTGGGAAGGTGGAAAGGCGGCTCCGGGCTGGAGCGAAAAGGCGGCTCCAGCTGGAGCGAAGGCGGTGCCAACAGCCAGGGGAAGGAAGGCCCATTCTTGCACGAATCTTCATGCATCGGGCCTCTAGTTTTATATAAGGGACTTGAGCATCTGTGGATTTTGATATCCATGAAGGGTCCTAGAACCAAAACCTACAGATAGCTTGAGCATCTGGGCTTACCCCAGAGCAAGATCCAAAATAGAGAAAGGGGGAAGCCACAAGACCTTTTATAACTTAGTTTTAGAATAGAGATGCTATCATTTCCACTATATATACTCTTTGTTGGAATGAGTTACCTAGTCCAGCCCCCACTCAAGGGGAAGGAATTAAGCTCCATCTCGAGAGGAAGAGTATCAGACAATTTATGGGCATGTTTAACATCATAAACAGGAATTCCAAAGTAGGCTACAGTGAAAAATATTAAATGGATTATGTTTTAAAGGTGACTTCAGTTTTCAACAGAGATATGATCTATCATAAATGTGGGGTTCAAAATTTTAACACCATGGAATAACGGTATGATAAACGCTAAATGATGGCTCTCTTTAACAAACTAATGTGTGTTTTTCTATCTAAAAGTGGATGATAGTCGTCCCTTGCTATCTGCAGAGTTTTGGTTTTAGGACCCTACATGGATAACAAAATCCGCAGATGCTCAAGTAGCTTGTGTAAAAGAGCACAGGACTCTGCTAGGAGACTGCCCAAGGCCAGTGGGCTGGATTATGAAAAGCTGGGTTGTTTTGCAAGTGTGGGTTTATAAAAATTGTGGAACATCCATAAGATACTTTAGGATAAATCATTTGTCTTTATTTTTTTAGTATCCCAGAAGGCAAAATAAAGACAAAATACAAAGTAAAGATAAAGGCAGCGTAGGCCATGAGGGAGGGGAGAGGAAGCCCAGCTAAGGAACTGAGCAGAGGCTACAAACTTGGTCTGCTTCTTTCAGATATGCATCGTTTGGTTATGCTACAAATAAACAAATGTTTTTACCTTTTTTAGAGTTCCTCTTCCTCAGCTAAGGAGTATGATAGAAAATGTTGCCCAAACCTTAAAATTTATGTATGGTTCGTTAGATGGGTAAGTACTTCTTTGAATTGAATCTCAAGTTTTAAGTGTCTGAGCCTAATCACCTCTTGCACTTACTACTATTCCTTCCTTGGCAAGTTAGTTGTTTGAGGTTGTTTTTTCCCCTCCTTCTTATTTTATCATCCTTTACTACTGGCTTTTAATTATAGCTCTAAGCAGTTTTTCATTTCATCCCTTGCTTTTTCTTTTATTGGTCTCATATGTTACTTTAGTGAAATAGTAATGAACCACAATTATATTTTGATTTGATATATTTCTGTAGGGGTAAATGTAAGAGCATTTCTTCATAACAGAAGATTTTACGTGTTGTTGTTTTTTTATGTGTGTTTTTCTGATTATAATACCAGTGTCAAATTTACTATCCTAAAATGTGATACTTCCTTCTAAAAATTTTTTCAACTAAAAATGAACGCACTATTAAAATAAAAAAAATCACAATAGACTGTTTAGTTTTCGGTGTATCCTTCTGTGTATTTTCTATGTAATGTGAATACTCTATTTTTGAACACATATGGGCTCATACTTTATATTTTATACTGCCTCTTGCTTTTTTACCTGACCCCATAATGTGATGCATCTTTCTTGATCTGAAGAAGTATAGTTGAGGTAACTGTTCAACATTTTAAGAGGTAAAATTATGATGGAAAATAGATTTTTCTCTTTGTGGGATTTTTGTAAGTCCCAGTACCTAAAGAGCTAAAATGATACCTTTGCTTTCAATGTCTTCAGCGTATATATGTATATAAATCAATCCATTTATACACTTTTCCAAACCATAGTAGTATCAGCTCTCTGCTTCTCTACGTAGATTTCTGCTCTCCCTGTTCTCAAAGCAGTCTTAGGGATTTTCTGTGATTGTGCCATCTGGGAAAATTGTCTAGTTTGCAGTGTTCTCCAACAGCTGCTTAGGAGACACATTCCTCTCAATTACTTACTTGTTAGCATTTTCCAAATGTGTGAACTGCAAAAGGCCAGGCAGCCACAAACAAGGCTTTTACCGTTTACCAATGAAGACATTTTTAACCAATGAAATGTAAGGATGTGGTTATAAACTATCTCCTTAAATTTATACTAGATGAGCAAAGCTTGCTGTGTTTTACCCTAATTGAAGCTTTCTGTTTTCATAAAACCAGAGATAATCAAAGAATAATCTCCTGCAATAAATCCTATTCATGAAGATAACCAGTTGGAGTTGTTCTGCAGATTTCAATGGTGTGGTTTGGGGGCAGAGGTACTCTTACTTTCTCTGAAGTTCATCTTGAAATTTAGCTTCCATTGATTTGGAAGTATTTCCAAGATGGCAACCAACTGAACTAGTTACTTCTTGTGCAAGTGAGAATTTGAAAGGCAAACAATAAATGTGAAGATCCACTGAGTTCTTAAAACCGAAAGGCAGTATGGATCCAATATGTTGTTAATAGTCGTTTTGCAATAATTTTTAATAACAATATTTTTTCTGATTATGAAAGATATGAAAGGTGCATTGAGCCACAGAAAACTGATTGTATATGAACAAAGTTTAGTGTTGTGATCAAATTAAAGATATAACAGTTTCCCTCACTATTCCCAGCCAGTCCATCAGCAAGTCCATATCAGCCAATCCATCCATTTTTCTCCATCTTCACTATTACCCTCTCTAGCCATAGCCATTTCTCACTACTACAGTAAACTCCTAACTGGTTTCCTTGCCTCCATTGTTGCCACCTTAATTAGTTTCACTTTTTTTTTTTTTTTCAAATTTAATTTTTTATTGAATTTATTGGAGTGATATCTTCTATAATAATAAAAGTGTAATATGCTAATTAGACCAGACGTCCTTCCAGACATCCTCCGGATGAAGCCAGGGCTGCTAGGGAAGCCCAGGTCCCAGATGCCTGCCTGCTGCCGGAGGGAAGCCCAGGTCCAGGGTGCCAGAGGGAGGCCGGTGCTGGCAGCAGGGGTGGGGGTGGAGCAGGGAGGGAGGAAAGCCTACTCTTGCATGAATTTTGTGCATCGGGCCTCTAGTAGGTTAATAAAATTAGATAGGTTTCAGGTGTACAGTCCTATAATATATCATCTATATATTGTATTGTGTATTCACAACCCCAAGTCAAGTCCACTTTAATTAATTTCCAAATGCAGTTAGAGTGATCTTTCTACATTATCTGGCTCCTACCTACCCTTTCTGACTTTGGATCTCAAACCACACCCACCCCTCTGCACCGTTCTGTAGGCACCTGGCCAACCTTGTTTCCCCCTTTGGCTTTTGCACTCTGCTCCCACTGGACCTTCTTGACATTGGGATCTCAGCTTAAATGCCCCATTCTAAGAGACTCTTCCCCAACCATTTGATCTAAAATAGACAACCAGTTACATCACACATTCACAAGGCCCTGTTCTCTGCACAGTCCTTTGTAAGTGTTCATGTTTTTACTGTTTGTTCACTTGTCTTTCTCCACTAGAATGTGACCTCCATAGGAGCAGAGACCTTGTCTTTTGTCTTGATATTTTTACTGCTGTACAGTAGTAAAAATATCAAGACAAAAGACAAGAATAAAATATCAAGAACACACTAGGCACGCAAGTAATTTGTTGAATGAATCAGTGGGTGGTATTCTGCTAATATTACCAATTATATTATCCAGTGAGCTACTCCAATGAATGTTGCAGGCAAGGTTGTATTATTTTACATGGCTAAAACCAAGTTTCTCTCTCTCCTTCTTTTGAATTTTTCAATAGTTATGCTTTCATTAAAGAGGGGAAGAAATAACTTAGGTTAATTTATGTGCTTACTAAGTAATGAGCTTTATATGTGCTTATACTAATTATATACTAGATAGTTTGAATGCGAATTAGATTGTACTATCCCTATTTTTACAGAGTTGGAAACAAAGCTCAGAGAAAGGTTAGGTTATTTTCCTGTGATATCTACCTAGTAAGTGTAGTGATAAGATTCAAAGCCATATCTGTTCTATTACAAATCTCAAAATCTCTTTATTTTCCCATATTGCCTGAAAGATATTGAGAGTTGTAAATGGTTGATAGTTAGAGGTAAAAACAACTCACATTTTTTACAAAAAGGGGACCTGAGCCCATTCTTCTGTAGATATACCACTTGTATTAACATGTGGTTCTTCCATAGTACCACTACTCAGTGCATTTGAGAGTAGGTTTTAGGGTAAAAAATATTGACAGGGTAAATTTCTTAACACATTCCATCAGTAACATTATAGCAGTAACTCTTACTAAGAGACAGGAGTAAGGAAGAGAGCTATATGGTTGGGAAAGATCCAGTCCCCTTATTTCCATATGTTTTTCTAACTTAGAGCTCTTGGTTCTTCAGTGCCTTTTGCCAGGTTGAGAATGTTCCTCGGTTGGATCATTTTTTTGAACTGTTCTTTCAAAGAGCCCTCCAGCCTGCCACGCTGCATGGCAGGGCCAGTCCCAGTGCCCAGCAGTACGAGGCCTCCAGTGCAGTTCTTTTAGACAATCTCCCTGGAGTGCGGTGGCTCACACTTCCACAGGAAATCAAGGTAATCTTAGGTGTCATAAAGTAAGAATCAGAACCAGCTGTTTTTTTTGTTTTGCTTTATTGTCTAAAGTTTTACATATATCTCCTTTTTCCCCAATCGATGCCCCCACCCCAGCCATTCCCACCCCGGGCAACCCCCACCGCCCCAGTGTCTGTGTCCATTGATTATGCCCATATGCATGCATGTAAGTCCTTTGGTTGCTCTCTAACCTCCCCTCCCCTACCATTTGTCTCTAGATTGATCTATTCTTGTTCATCAAATTACATTGATCATAGAACCAGCTGCTTTATAATTCTCTATCTTCTCTTCTCCTTTCTCCCCGCTAAAGCTTTTTGTTATTTTCAGGATTGTGGGTAAGACTGAAAAAGGTGATTGGTTGATGAAGCAGGAGGTCCAGTGCAGTGAACTTAGACAAATTTTCCTTTCTAAAGAAAAGTTAGCTCTTTCATTTTACAATATTTAAGCTTTGTCCAAACTTGAATTACTTTTCAGAAATCATAATTATATGTTGTATTCTTATTTGTGAATTTCGTGACTTTGATTTTATAATGTAAGGTTATGTTAGGGTTATGTTTCTAGTATGTAAAATAATGGTAAATGAAATGATTGTCTAACAAACAATATTCTTAGTTAAGTATAGATCTCCACTAATCATAACAAAATCTTTCCTTACATGAACATATGTAATTAGCTTTTGCCTTGTCCCCTATATAGCTTACCAAGGGTAAGGCTTCATGATGGTTAAGTATAATCAAAGTGATTTTAATCATATCTGCAGACCTAGAATAACTTTACTGCTGAATAACTGGAAAGATCATTTCAGAAATTTTCATCACCAACAATGTATTCAGCCACAGCATTTGGATTAGTATTAAACAAGGAACTATGCCATAGCCAGTTCCCTGCTCATGAAGAAACCCAGCCTGATGTAGTAAAAACCCAATTAAGGGTTCCACTCTTCATGAAACTCCTTAATGTCCAATCAAATAAATACTTTTTTGACAGTTGAATAATAATTTAAACTGATATATCAGTTGCTTTGCTGAATTTTCTTATCTTTAAAATGGGGACAATAATAGTAGGTACTTCTTAGAGGAGTTATGTGCTGTTACATGTAAAGTGCTTAGAATCAAGCCTGGCCCATCCTATCAAATAAAGAGGTAATATGCAAATTGACCATCACTCCAACACACAAGATGGCCACCCCCATGTGGACACAAGATGGCTGCCACAAGATGGCCGGCAGGGGAGGTCAGTTGTGGGCTATCAGGCCAGCAGGGGAGAGCAGTTGGGAGGGACCAGGCCTGCAGGGGAGGGCAGTTGGGGGGGAAAGGGCTGCAGGGGAGGGCAGCTGGGGGTGACCAGGCCTTCAGGGGAGGGCAGTTAGGGGTGACCAGGCTGGCTAGGGAGGGTAGTTAGGGGTGACTGGGCCAGCAGGGGAGAGCAGTTGGGGGTGACCAGGCCTGCAGGGGAGGGCAGTTAGGGGTGACCGGGCCAGCAGGGGAGAGCAGTTGGGGGGAACCCAGACCTGCAGGGGAGGGCAGTTGGTGGTGACCAGGCCTACAGAGGGCAGTTGGGGGCGACCAGACCGGCAGGGGAGGGCAGTTAGGGGCAACCAGGCTGGCAAGGGAGGGCAGTTAGGGGTGACCAGGCCTGCATGGGAGGACAGTTAGGGGGAATCGTGCTGGCAGGGGAGCAGTTAGGCGTCAATCAGGCTGGCAGGGGAGTGGTTAGGGGGTGATCAGGCTGGCAGGCAAAAGTGGTTAGGGGCAATCAGGCAGGCAGGCAGGTGAGTGGTTGGGAGCCAGCAGTCCTGGATTATGAGAGGGATGTCCCAGTTTGGAGAGGGTGCAGGCTGAGCTGAGGGACACACACCCCATCCCGTGCACAAAATTCATGCACCGGGCCTCTAGTTGTAGTCATAATTGTAGTGATTAGAGTATTAGTGTATAATTTTTATTTGGAAGGAGGTTAGAGCATATTTAGAGGAAACTTTTACTTCTTTTTAATTTTTTTCTTTATTAATTAAGGTATTAAATATGGGTCCTTAGCCCCCCATTGCATGCATATAAGTCCTTTGGTTGATCTCTCCCCCTTACTCCTGCCCTCCCCTACCTTATTCTGAGGTTTGATGGTCTGATTGATGCTTCTCTGTCTCTGGATCTGTATTTGTTCATCAGTTTATGTTGTTCATAATATTCCACAAATGAGTGAGATCATGTGATATTTATCTTTCTCTGCCTGGCTTATTTCGCTTAGCATAATGCTCTCCAGTTCCATCCATGCTGTTGCAAATGGTAAGAATTCCTTCTTTTTTACCACAGTGTAGTATAATCCATTGTGTAGATGTACCACAGTTTTTTAATCCACTCATCTGCTGATGGGCACTTAGGCTGTTTCCAAATCTTAGCTATGGTAAATTGTGCCACTATGAACATAGGGGTGAATATATCCTTTCTGATTGATGTGTCTAGTTTCTTGGGATATATACCTAAAAGGGGGATCACTGGATCAAATGGAAGTTCCGTTTTTTGTTTTTTGAGGAAACTCCATACTGTTCTCCACAGTGGCTGCTCCAGTCTGCATTCGCACCAGCAGTGCACGAGGGTTCCTTTTTCTCCACATCCTCGCCAGCACTTGTCATTTGTTGATTTGTTAATGATAGCCATTCTGACAGGTGTGAGATGGTACTGCATTGTCATTTTGATTTGCATCTCTCGGATAATTAGTGACTTTGAGCATGTTTTCATATGTCTCTTGGCCTTCTGTATGTCCTCTTTCAAAAAGTATCTATTTAGGCCCGTTGCCCATTTTTTGATTGGGTTGTTTATCTTCCTTTTGTTAAGTTGTATGAGTTCCCTGTAAATGTTGGAGATTAAACTCTTATTGGTGATTACATTGGCAAATATGTTCTCCCATTCAGTGGGCTTTCTTATTGTTTTATTGATGGTTCTTTTGCTGTACAGAAGCTTTTTATTTTGATGTAGTCCCATTTGTTTATTTTCTCTTTAGTTTCCATTGCCTGAGGAACTGTATCGGTGAAGATATTGATTGCTTCAGCATATGTCTGAGATTTTGCTGCCTGTGGATTCCTCTAGTATTTTTATGGTTTCTCATCTTATGTTTAAGTCCTTTATCCATTTTGAGTTTACTTTTGTGTGTGGTATAAGTTGGTGGTCTAGTTTCTTTTTTCTTTTCTTTTTTTTTTTTGCAGGTATCTGTCCAATTTTCTCAACACCATTTATTGAAGAGACTGCCTTGACTCCAATGTATATTCTTGCCTCCTTAGTCAAATATTAATTGAGCATAGTGGTTTGGGTCAATTTCTGGATTCTCTATTCTATTCCATTGGTCAATATGTCTGTTCTTGTGCCAGTACCAGGCAGTTTTGAGAACAGTGACTTTGTAATACAGCTTGATATCTGGTATTGAGATCCCTCCTACTTTGTTCTTCTTTCTCAGGATTGCTTCAGCTATTTGGGGTCTTTTTTAATTCCAGATGAATTTTTGGAGAGTTCGTTCTAGGTCTCTGAAATATGCCATTGGTATTTTGGAGAGTTCGTTCTAGGTCTCTGAAATATGCCATTGGTATTCAATGCACTTCCCATTGGTATTCAATGGGAAGTGCATTGAATCTGTAGATTGCTTTAGGTAGTATGGACATTTTAATGATGTTGATTCTACCAATCCATGAACATGGTATGTTCTTCCATCTGTTTATGTCTTCCTCTATCTCTTCTTTCAGTGTCCTGTAGTTTTCCGAGTACAAGTCTTTTACCTCCTTAGTTAAGTTTATTCCTAGGTATCTTAATTTTTTTGGTGCGATAATAAATGGCATTGTTTTTTTAGTCTCTCTTTCTGTAAGTTCACTATTGGTGTATAAAAATGCCATAGATTTCTTGGCATTAATTTTATATCCTGCTACCTTGCCGAATTCATTTATTAAGTTTAACAATTTTTTAATGGAGTCTTTAGGGTTTTCTATGTACAGTATCATGTCATCTGTGAATAATGACAGTTCTACATCTTCTTTTCCAATTTGGATACCTTTTATTTCTTCTTGTTTAATTGCTATAGCTAGCACTTCTAGACCTATGTCAAACAGGAGTGGTGAAAGTGGGCATCCCTGTCTCATTCCTGTTCTTAGGTGAAATGGTTTTAGTTTTTGCCCATTGAGTATGATGTTGCTGTAGGTTTGTCATATAAGGCTTTTATTATGTTGAGGTATGATGCCTCTATTCCCATTTTGCTGAGAGTTTTTATCAAGAAAGGGTGTTAGATTTTGTCAAATGCTTTTTCTGCATCGATTGATATGACTGTTATTTTTATTTCTCAATTTGTTTATGTGATGTATCACTTTAATTCATTTGTGTATATTGTACCATCCTTGCATCCCTGGGATAAATGCTACTTGGTCATGGTGTATGATCTTTCTGATGTAATGCTGGATCCAATTTGCTAAAATTTTGTTGAGGATTTTGGCATCTATGTTCATGAGAGATATTGGCCTGTGATTCTCTTTCATTGTGTTGTCTTTATCTGGTTTTGGTATTAGGGTGATACTGGCTTCATAGAATGAGCTTGGAAGTGTGCCTTCCTCTTGAATTTTTTGGAATAGTCTGAGGAGGATAGGTTTTAGTTCTTCCTTGAATCTTTGGTAAAACTCCCCTGTGAAGCTGTCTAGCCCCGGTGTTACAGAAAACCGGAGAAGAACCAAGCAATACTTAGAGAGATGGAGTTACATTTATTACGCACGGGTCCAGAGGAAAATGTCTCTCAAATTCTGGGCCCCAACATGGAGGAATTTTCCCTATTTATATGTTTTTACCTTCTTTGTCTCCCAAATATGGGGTGTTTCCGGCCTCTGCAAGTTCTTAAGGAGCCCCTATGTGCTGGGGCCTTGAGACCTCAACCAAAGGCTTGGCCTGGTGCCAGCACTGATAATTTTGTCTGGGGAAGGTTTAATGGCCTCTCTGAAGTGGGAGTAGTCTTATTTTCCTTATTATTTAAGCAAGCAAGCAAGCATTTACAGAAGCCAAATAGCAGGATTAAAATTTCAAAAAGCCGTTTTTATATAAGATGGATGCTTCACCGGGATTTTTGTTTGCTGGAAGCTTTTTGATGACTGCTTCAATTTCTTCCATAGTTATCGGCCTATTGAGATATTTAGATTCTTCCTGATCAAGTTTTGGAAGGTTGTATTTTTCAAGGAATATGTCCATTTCCTATAGGTTGTCTAGATTGTTGGAATAGAGTTGTTCATAGTATTTTTTAACAAGCCTTTGTATTTCTGTGGGGGTCTGTTGTTATTTTGCCTCTTTCATTTCTGATTTTGTTTATTTGAGTCCTCTCTCTTTGCTTCTCGGCGAGCCTGGCATTTTTTTTTTTTTAATTTAGCACACATTTATTAAAAGGACTGTATGCTTTTATTTATCTCAACCTAAAAGAATATTGAACTGAGATCTCACTCTGTGAATTCTGGTGTATATTTTTTAATTTGTGGCCTCAAGTCATACCAATTGCTTGTCTTTAGTTGCTTCTATCCTTGTTAAGTCTAACACTACTGTCTGGAGATCCATCTTCATTGTGCCAGGTACTCAGATTTGTGTTATGTTTTGGGGAATACAGAAAAGTCTCCTCTGGAAGCTCACAGTTCAGTTGGGTAGGTGAGATTAATACACAGAAAACACTGAGGACATAGCTTAGACTTTTTCTATATTTTGTAGTCTGGTTAAGAAAAGTAAGAACAAAATTTCTGGAAAATGAGATAGACATCTTCTATAAAGTGATCTAAAGGTCTCTAGTGAATATAAAGTTTTAAAAACTAGTAACCCTTGAAATTACCAGCAAACTCAAAGAATTTACACACTTCTCTTTGAAATTGCTTACTGTGTTAAAAAATAGTAGTGTTTAGTGACTATATATTTTCTAATGAAAAATATTAAGGATTTTTATGCCGTGGTCAAAAAATCTAGCCCTGGCCAGTATGACTCAGCTGGTTGGGGCTTCGTCCCGTACACCAAGAGGTGTCAGTTTTGATTTCTGATCAGGGAACAAACCCAGGTTGCAGGTTCAATTCCCAGTCGGGGAGCATGCAGGAGGCAGCTGATCAATGTTTCTGTCTCACAGAGATGTTTTTCTCTCTCTCCCCTCTTCTCTCTGAAATCAATTTTAAAAATATATAGTTAAAAACATATGCATGTGAAGTTACTTATACCTAATAAATTTAGGTGGAAAGTTATTTTAACATAGAAAAAAACTTAACTTGTTCTCAGTTTAGTATACAGTGAGGTCTTCAGTGTTCTTCCCAGGTGCTTGTAATTTTCCTTATTTTGTTTTTTGTCAGTTCTTCTGTTTTTTTGTTAAATCATTTTTTCCTAAGGTACATTGGAATAATTAAGAGAAAAGATACTTTACCTTTTCTCTTAAGGAATATGAGGAAACAATTATAATAACCTTGTACATTAGCCTATATATTGAGTTCTATAGCAGGAACAGCAACCCATTAAACAGTAACATTTCTGAAATAAAAAATCACAAGTGAGTAACTTTCTTTTTGTCCTGTAGTTTTTCCCAAGAAAAACTATAGCTGCAGAAAGGAGAGCATGAAGTATTTGCTAGATGCAGAAAAATGTAGGTCACAAATGAGTAATAAGTCATACCGTGTGAAAAGCAATGAAAAGCATGACTAATGTTTCCAAAGCTTTTGTCATCTCAATAAGACACAGTTTGTGAAACAGTCCTGCAGAGAGTGCCTTGGACTTTTTTTTTAGAGGATTATTTTTCTCAAATAGCATATATGCTACAAACTTTCATTGCCAATGGTTTTTAATTCATGTGTATGCATTACAGATTAAACTGCTGACTAAGTTTATTGTTTTTAAATTGTGAATGCTTTAGGGAGAAAAAGAAATGCATGAAGGAGTTTAGGCAATTTCCATAGAAACAAAAGCTAAATCCTAAGTAAAAGATTTTTCTAATAACTCTGTAGGGTAGATAAGCTGTGCCAGATTTCAAGGGAACACCTGCCTTCATGTTTTAATCCATGAATAATTATTAACAGTCCTTTTATACAAAACAGTAGAGGCCTGGTGCATGGATTCATGCACATTGAAAGGAAATTAATTAGAAGGTGGCTGGTGGGGTAGGACAGGGCAAGACAGGCCAGACATGCCCTGGAGCCAACCTCCCAAGGCTGGGGCTGTGGCTCAAAAGGCGTCTGCGGAGTGAGTGGGGTCCCTCTGGCCTGTGGGGATAGGGCCAAAACTGGCTCTCCAACATCCCCTGAGGGGTCCCGGATTGTGAGAGGGCGGTTCTCAGGTGATTCACCCAAGAATCAGGCATACTCTTTCTGTTTCAGGGTATGTTACTCGAGAACTTCAGCTGCCAAGTCACTGCAGCTCCTGCGTGGTCAGTGCGCGTCATAGCTACTGATCAGCAAATCTGTCCCTTGGTGGTCATTGTGCATCATAGCTACCGGCCAGTCACTTAGGCTTTTATAGAGATAGATAGATGGGAGAGAGACAGGGAAGAATGTTGATATTTTCTAAGAATCCCTCTGTTGAGAAATATATAGGAAACAGAAAAATAAAAACAACTCAAAATAGATTAGCTACATTGTGATTGATTTTTTCCTCTTAAGAATTTTAATATGTTAAAAAATTTTTCTAACTTAAAACAAAGCAATTTTTAAATCTCATAAATTATCTTATATTGAATTCAGAGGGAAGCCTCGTTTTCAATTGTGATTTAATTGAAAAATGCCTATATGTTAAATTAATTTTTTTGTAATTGCAAAGCTTAAAAACAAGATGTTCTATTTGGGGACTGTTGTTTGTTTTTTAACATGTTTTTATTGATTTCAGAGAGAGGAAGGGAGAGGGAGAGAGATATAAAAACATCAATGATGAGAGAATCATCGATTGGCTACCTCCATCACACCCCTTACTGGGGATCGAGCCTGCAACCCAGGCATGTTCCCTGACTGGGAATCGAACCAGTGACCTCCTGGTTCACAGGTTGATGCTCAACCACTGAACCATGGCGGTTGGGAGGGACAGTTCTTAAATAATACAAAGGAGAAAGATACTTATTCAATTCTTTAAGTAATTATTAAACACTTTTATATGGCCATGATTTCAAAGTAATTATGAGTTAATTGTGTTACTCTTTTTTTTCCACACACACAGATGGAATTAGACACAGCATTGAGTGACTTGGAGGCTGCAGATTTTGCAGAACTGGTAAGAGAAGCAGTGAGTTTTAGGAAAGACAATGTTGATTTCTCATTTTGTAAATCAGTCATTCTAAAAATATTGCAAGTGGGCATGCAATAATCTTGAAATACATAACATTAGGTCTCTATTTTGACAAGGGCAAGTCTATTTTGCTCACCTTAAGATTTTCTACTCAGTTGAACATATTTGTGCCTGGCTGGTTGAACATCGATCTATGAATGGGTTTGATTCCTGGTCAGGGCACATGCCCAGGTTGCAGGCTCAATCCCCAGTGTGGGGGGTGCAGGAGGCAGCTGATCAATGATTCTCTCTCATCACTGATGTTTCTCTCTCTCTCTCTCTCTCTCTCTCTCTCTCTCTCTCTCTCTCTCTCTCCTCCCCCCCCTCTCTCTGTCTGTCTCTTCCTCTCTGAAATCACTAAAAATATTTTCTAAAAAAATATTTGTATATAACATATATGTAAAGATTAATTACATCAGTATCATTAAGAACTGGACTTTGTGAGACAGGATATACATATAATGTTGATTAAATTAAGTAAAAATCCTGTAGATCTGGATTTACATTGAAAGTACAAGTATGGCTTTTAATCTTTAAAAAAAAAAAGTGTGTTTCCTAGTTCTGTCCAGGGAAAAGGCTTAGAAACCATGACCATCCCCAGGGGTAAGGAAGACCACCAGCACCCAGGCCATGGTGCATAAGTAATATTTCTTGCTACAAGGAACCATGACTCCTGAGGGAAATGACTGGATCCAGAGTAGGGCCTGAAAATAAACACGTGTACCATCAGGAGTGCCGTTTTAACAAAAACTAGATCATTGTGGTATTTTGTTCTGTAGCTTGCATTCTTTGCAGCACAGTATATTCTAAAACATTTTGTGACTGCTCAGGTATGATACTGTGTTATGACCATATCTAATTTTGTTAACCATTCTCTATTGCTAAAAATCACTTCCAATTTTTACATATTACAAATAATTCTATTAAAAAGTGTATGTTTTTAAATTTTTTTTACATACCACTCAGTGGCCCCCAAATAGGTTATATCAATTTGTACTTTCAAAAATAATATATGTTAATATATCATAAATATCATATGATGTGTAGGTAGATGCTTTTTGTCTTGATACGCTTATTTTAATCCCTTGTGGTGTCACAAATCTTAGGTTTATTTTTAGATTCTCTAATCAATAGTTTCTTATAAGAATTAAAAATAAAACTGTTTTAAATCAAAATACTTATTTTGCACACTATCTTTCACCCTAATATCCTAGTATATTGATTTCTAATAAAGACACTGTGAAAAGTTCAGTTACTAAAGAATGTAATTGCCATTTTAACTGTTATTGCTTAACTAGAATTTTTTAATCCACTGTGGTTTTCTCGCCCCCAGTCTGAGGATTACTATGACATGAGGCGGCTGTATACGATTTTAGGGTCTTCTTTGTTTTACAAGGTAAGCTGAAGCTTGAATCTTTATAAATGTCCAACTGCTATATGACCTAAATTTTCTCAAACTTTTACAGACATGAAAAATGTTTCTATTTTCCTCTGAATGTAGGTACCCTAAAATTAAGATCTTAAAATAAAACTTGTACCTAGACATTAAATATTCCTGGTTTCATTGTATTCTAAAGCATTTGTAAATTTGTAAAGAAGAAACTATACTCAAAGAACCAAATGTGTAAGAGAGGAGAGAGTGCTTTCTGGATTTCCTTTTGCAGTAGTATGCTTGTTTATCTTCAGACTCACTATGCATCTTTTTAATAAATCTTTTAACATTAACTAGTTACTTCCATGTAAAGAAAGTTAAATATCCAGAGGCATGGATACATGGAATAGACTAACAGCTGTCAGGGGGCACAGGGGCAGGGCTGGATGAATAAATGTAAAGGGATTAACCAAAGAACATATATGCATAACCCATAGACACAGTACAGTGATGGTCAGAGGAAAGGGAGGCTGAGTAGAGGTGGGTGGGGGTCGAGGAGGAATGGGAACATCTGTAATAGTGTCAGCAATAAAAATAACGTATTTTTAGAAAGAAAGTTAAGTGTCAAATGAATTTAAGTGTTTTCATTTTTCAACTCCTCATTCTCTGCTTTCCATCCTCAGAATTCAGTTCTATTCCAATTTTGCCATTCAGGCTTATATTCAGAGATGATCTTGTTTTGTGCTACCATCTACCTGTTGTAGACTTAAGTTATCATAAATATTTGATCTCTAGTTGACCTCAGTGAGTGGAGGGACTTATTTTTACTTTGTCTTAAAACTGGAATATTTTAAGCCAACTGAAGAAGTACCTATAAAACTCTTAGAAATATATTATGGGATTATTGCTTCATACCACTAGTTGACTTTTGTTCTTTGTGGTTAAATTCAAGGGTTATTTGATATGCAGTCATTTGCCTAAGGATGATCTTATTGATATTGCTGTATACTGTCGCCACTATGGCCTACTGCCTTTAGCAGCAAAACAAAGAATTGGTCAGTTGATAATATGGAGAGAAGTGTTTCCTCGACATCATCTCCAACCTTCTACAGATGCAAACACTGAAGTCTTTCAGGAACCTGAAGGGAGATATTTTTTGCTAATTGTGGGCTGGGTGAGTTTGCCTTGGTTTCTTTCTTGATTTTTTGTTTTGTTTTGTTTTTGCCATTTATTATGTAAATAAATACACAAATATCACTTAAAATTATGAACATATCAAATATCAGTATTCAAGAAAATGTTACATGCCCCTTATTCCTTTTTTTTTTTTTAGCATCCATTTAATACCCATGGAGAAATATTAATGAAACCCAGGATAAGATTTTAGCAGATTTTTGAGATCTTTTGTTCCCATTTTTTCAATATATATTTTTATTGATTTCAGAGAGGAAGGGAGAGGGAGAGAGAGATAGAAACATCAATGATGAGAGAGAATCATTGATCAGCTGCCTTCTGCGTACCCCACACTGGGGACCACACACCCCACACTGAGATCGAGCCCGCAACCCAGGCTTGTGCCCTGACCCAGAATCAAACTGTGAACTTCTGGTTCATAGGTCGACCTCAACCACTGAGCCATGCTGGCTGGGCTTGTTCCCATTTTTATAGTGGTTTTATCCTCTGATTTGTTTTGGAAAATAGAGGGAAACATAAAAAGAATATAGAATCAGAATAAATATGTGATTATAAATTAAAGGACTTCTAGTAATTGAGGCTCTTAGAAAACTGCCTTAGGGAATTCCATGTGCCTAAGGTAGCGACTGGTGGTATATCAGGATAAGGCACTATGAGATTTGTTTTCAAGGGTGGTCAAGAAGCACCCAGCATATCTAAGAAGGAAAGGGGAGGGAGGAGTTTTTAATAATCATCACATGGTTATGCCATATGCCTGTATGTCTTCAGTATTCATAAATTGATACATGCATATTGCATATAAATATCTTCATGTGGCTAAATCTGTACTAATAACTTTTTTTCTTATAGAGGCATTATATGTTGTGTGTACTATTAGAAGCTGGAGGCTGCTCATCCAAAGCTATTGGGAACCCTGGACCAGACTGTATATACGTGGATCAGGTCAAAACAACTCTTCACCAGCTGGAAGGAGTAGGTTGCCGCATAAATGAACGGCTGGCATCTTCTCCAAGCCCCTGCTTATCTTGCGCTGACTGGTTCCTTGCTGGATCACATGAAAAATTAGATTGTTTGACAACCTCTCCTATCCTCAGTAGGCTGCAAGGTATTTCCAAAGCAGCAACCTCTCCAACCTGCAGAAGAACTCTTTTTGGTGACTATTCCTTAAAAACACGTAAGCCCAGTCCTTCCCGAAGCAGCGGAGGATCTGACAGTGGTTGTGAAGGTGGAGAAGGTGTTGGCCCGAGCCCCCACACTACACCAGATGCAGTACGGAGGCAAAGAGAATCTGATGGCTTGGAAGAAAGTGGGGCCTTGCTGAAGGTGTGTGCGCGTTCAAGTGTGTACATTCTGGGAGCTAAGCTATCTTTCCAGTCCTTATTTTATAACTGGGATAGAATTTTTTAAATATATTTTTATTGATTTCAGAGAGAGAGACAGAGAAACATCAATGATGAGAGAGAATCATTGATCGGCTGCCTTCTGTGAGAGAGAGAGAGAGAGAGAAACATCAATGATGAGAGAGAATCATTTATCGGCTGCCTTCTGCATGCCCCACACTGGGGAGTGAGCCTGCAACCCAGGCATGTGCCCTGACCAGGAATCAAACCATGATCGCCTGGTTATAGGTCGACACTCAACCACTAAGCCATGCCGGCTGGGCTGGAAGATTTTTATTTTTTTTTATTATTTATTTATTTTAATAGAAATTTTAATGTCAGATCATTCTTCATTTGAACTGGTGGTTGTTTTAGTCACTGTTGGAAAACCAATGATTTAGAACCCAAAAGAATAAGAAATAATAAGTAATATCCAGGACATCTGCTTTGACACTACTGACAAGAAGGGAAACCTTAACCCTGCTTTCCCTATTCATCTCACTTTTCTCTGTTTACAATATTAATAAGGAACAGCCTAGTTATGGGGCATTTAGGGGGCTGATCTGACTAAATAGCCAATAAAATGTTCAGAAAAAAAAATCAGTAACTTAAAATATGGTGTGTCTTGTTCTATGTTTTTGTAAATTTTTAAAAATCTGCACCTGTGAAGGTCTGGTCTCCATATCAAGAATTGAAATGAGACTATTAAGCAAAGAGAATGTTCATTTTTCAGACTGCTTATCATATTTTATGCATTTTTTCCATGAAAATACCATATTATATCTAAATGATTATCAAAATAATCACCATGGGAGGCTTTCTACATATTCTAATGATGTTGCTTTTTTGAAACATTTTTGAAAGTTGTCATTTAAGTGGATGGAAGTGATGAAGCATGACAAAGGAGGAGTCTAAGAAGGGGCAGGAATAAAATGAGACTCTGTGTGTCATGGCACAAATAGTCATAGATCTTTATCTCCTAATTCCAAATAATAGAGCACTCTTGGAGCTCTAAGTGGATATGTTTAGGAAGTGTTCACATATGTACTGTACTTATTATCATAGTCAGTGAAAATGGTAGGAAATAAAGTTTAAGGCTATTTGGAAAGAATTAAGAAGCCATGAACAACTCCTAAAAAAAAACTGAATTAATCTCTAAGATTTAGCTATTCAACAACTGTTGATTGAACACCTACTATCTGCCCAGGGCTGTGCTACACAGAAGAGATAGAAACAATGATGAATAACATACAGCCGCTGCCTTTGAGGAGTGCGGTTTGGAGAGGGAGACAAATACACATACATATAAATTATAACAAAACTTGGTAAAGGCTCCATAATGGCTGTGGTAGAAGGTTTTGGGGGAGAACTTTCATTTCCTCCTATGACATGGCTCTGGGGTCTCTGACAGCAAAGCATAAGCCAAGAGGCACAAGTTAGCATTGACAATATATAAAGGTAACATCGCAAAATAGTCAATAGTTCTCTTAGAAGGATATTTAGATTTTACATTATTTCTGCTATTTCATTCCATTCTTAGGCATAAACTGATCTACTGAACTGTATTTTTCAGGTCACTAAAAAGAAGTCTACTCTTCCAAATCCATTTCATTTGGGAAACTTGAAAAAGGAACTTTCAGAAAAAGAATTGGAAACATATAACACATTGAAGTAAGAAACTTCCTTGTAATATTCTTTTTCACTTAAACTCTTGACTTCAAGGACATTTTACAATGAGAATGTACAAGTCCATACCATGTAGAGATTTTATTCAACAATTGTAATTACCAGTATATCTTAAATACCAAAGGTATGCTATTTCTCTAATGTTCTTCATTACACAATAGGAAACATACTCATATTATCCTATATAATAAAAGCCTAATATGCTAAGTGTCCAGTTGTTCATTCAACCAATCAAAGTGTAATATGATAATGATATGCTAAGGCTGCTCAACTGCTCGCTATGACATGCATTGACCACCAGGGGGCAGACAGCCAACCTGTCAACCAACTGCTATGACGTGCACTGACCACCAGGGATCAGTTGACTGGTAGACAGTCACTATGATGTGCACTGACCACCAGGGGGCAGACGCTCCGACCAGTAGGTTAACTTGCTGCTGGGGTCTGGCCAATCAGGACTGAGCAAGATGGGCCGGACACACCCTGGAGCCCTCCCTCGGCCCCTCCCCCTGGCCAGCCCCATCTCCAATTGGCCCCCAACACCCTGATCAGGGGCGGGGCTGGCCGGCCAACTGCCCATGGCCCCTCCCCCAGCCAGCCCCGCCCTCAATGGGCACCCATCAGGGTAGGCCAGCCAGACCCCACCCATGCACAAATTCATGCACCAGGCCTCTACTAAGAGATAAAACACATACAACCCAAGCTTTTTTGCTCAGTGGTTGGAGCATCAGCTGCCAACTGAAGGGTCACGGTTTCAATTCCAGTCAAGAGCACATACTTTGGTTGCAGACTTGATACCCAGCCCTGGTCCCAGGTGTATGCGAGGGCAGCCAGTCAGTGTTTCTCTGTCTCTCTCCCTTCCTTCCATTCTCACTGAAAAATCAATGGAAAAAGTATCCTCAGGTGAGGATTTTTAAAAGACACATACAAAATAATAGTTCAAAATGTGAAAGCCACCCTTTATCTCTCTTCGACAGGTAACCTCCCTTTTGTGTGTCTAATTTTTAAAATAGAGTTTACTATTTTTAGGCTCTGGTATACTGTGGTATGCTGCTCAGATACTCCTTATCCCAGAGTGCTCATTCCCAGTACCTCACAGAGACAATGGAGGCAGTATCTAGGCTAAGAGCTGAAATATGCCTTTTCCTTGCCTCTGTGCTCATGGCTGGGGGGGAAAAAAATCAACTGAAGAAATATTTTACTAAAGATATCAGAATTAGAATGGGGCAGCCTGAATATTTGAGATGCTGATGAGGAACTGCTGCCTATATATTTAAAGATTGCCAATCAGAAGTCAGCAGTGGAGCGAAAGAAAGCAAGGTATAGTAGATCAAGTTACAGAGTCAGCTGAGCTCTGCCACTTAGCTATGTGACTTCAAGAAAGTTAATCCAAGTCCTCTGAACATTGATTTCTTCATGGCTAAAACAAGGATAGTAATATTTACTACCCTGCAGGGTCATTATGAGAATTAAGACTAAGATACTTTTAAGCATCTACCCTGGCACAAGGAGGGTATTCAGTATATTATTAGTATAGGTTCTGCTGGCCTATTTGAGGCCTAAATATGGGATGAAAGGATAGAGAAGAAGAAGAAAGGAGAAATGAAAATACTAAGAGAATACAGAAGAGAAGTAAGACTATTAATGAGAAATATAATACAACTAGTAATTGCCATGGTATTCTAGAATATTAACCCAACTCTGCAGTTGGTAATAATTTTATTTTTCTTCAAGATCACCAATTTAACTACCATGGTAAAAGGCTTTAACGCTGCTAACTTAAATGTATTTAGTTTGTTGGAAGATATTTTTATATGTGATCCACCCTTGACTGATAGCATGTTTATGGCTTGTAGAGATCTGGGCCAGTCATGGGCTAAGTTATTTATTACCAACCATGGAAAAAAAAGGGGATTGGCCAATTTGGGTTGTGTAGTAAAGAGGTGAATTAAGTTACTTGCAAGTGAATTGGTGTTTGTTTATCCTTGCATAACATGTAATACTTTCCTCCATTAGGGAATTGATAATAATGCTAGTCTGTACTTCAGTTAAAGAGGAAGATGGAATTAAATAAGGGAATGAAATGTTTGGCCTAGTTTTCCTTCCCTGATTAGACTCCTAATATTATCTATATATATAGATAGATAGATAGATAGATAGATAGATAGATAGATAGAGATAGAGATATATATAGATATATATATATAAATAAAAGGCTAAGTGACCATCCGACCTGTAGCTATGACATGGAATGACCACCAGGGGGCAGATGCTCTGACTGGTAGCTATGATGTGCACTGACCGCCAGGGGGCAGACACACTCAATGCAGGAGCTGCTGAGCTGTGGAGGGAGCCCAATTCCGGGGTGCGTCACCCAAGAACCACCCTCTCGCAATCTGGGACCCCTCGGGGGATGTCGGAGAGCCAGTTTCAGCCCGATTCCTGCAGGCCAGGCTGAGGGACCCCACCTGCCAGAGGGACCCTGCTCACTCTGCAGACACCCTTCGAGCTGCAGTGCTGCCCCCCAGGTGTGGCCGGCCAGGGAGGGACCGCAGGAGGTTGGCTCCAGGGCGTGTCCGGCCTATCTTGCCCAGTCCCACCCTGCCGGCCACCTTCTAATTAATTTCCTTTCAATGTGCATGAATCCGTGCACTGGGGCACCAGCATTGTGGATACTAGTTAGGAATCTACTGATTAGGAAAATACTTATTAGGAATCTACATAATTCAAAATAAAGCAATACTTCTACATTCACTTAAATACCTTTCTTTTTTTTTTTCAAGATTGACATCTGGGCCTGAGAACACACTTTTCCACTATGTTGCTTTAGAAACAGTGCAAGGGATCTTTATTACTCCTACCCATGAAGAAGTGGCCCAGCTGAGCGGCTCTATCCACCCTCAGCTAATAAAGAATTTCCATCAGTGTTGTCTCTCCATTCATGCAGCTTTTCAACAGACCTTGATGGAAGAGGTAAGGCACTGCTATAAATATAGTTTTATGCCAGTTTCGTTTCTATATCTCTAAATATTCTCTCTAAAAGCTCTTTAATTAATATATCCAGCTATGGAAATTCTCAAAGCAAGAAACATAGTGGCTTCTGGATTCTGGAGGGTAAGCCAGAAGGTTTTGTTGATAGATTAAATAAGGATTATGAGAGAAAGAAAAACCAAGGATCACTCCACTATTTTGACCTGAGCCTCACAAAAAAATATTTATATTTCACATAAGTCATTGTTTTGCTAATGATTTTATCAATGGGAAAATTAGAGAGATACATCTGTTTTAAGTTTAATGTGTTTTAAGTATATTACAAAATCATCTGTTTATTTATTAATTACTCAATAATGTACTCATTATTAATATATTCATTAAGTACCTACTATGTACCAACAACTTTAAAAAAAAATACTACAGCTCTGGCTGGTTTAGCTCAGTGGATAGAGCTTCAACCTGCAGACTGAAGGGTCCTGGGTTCTGTTCCAGTCAAGGGCATGTACCTCAGTTGCAGAATCCTCCCTGGCCTAGTCCCTGGTCAGAGCATGTGCAAGAGGCAACCAATCGATGTGTTTCTCTCACATTGATGTTTCTCTTTGTCTTTCCCTCTCTCTCCCACTCTCCCTAAAAACCAATGGAAAAATATCCTTGGGTGAGGATTATTTAAAAGAAAAAATATATACTACAAAGATGCCCTGGCCAGCTGCTAGTGGTTAAAGCTTCGGCCTGTGGGCTGAAGGGTCTTGGGTTTGATTACCGGTCAAGAGCATGTACCTGGGTTGCAATTAAATCCCCACCCAGTCAGAGTGCATGTGGAAGGCAGCCAACCGATGTCTCTCTCTTACATCTGATGTTTCTCTCTCCCCTCTCTCTTTCTCTCCCTCCCTTCCCCTCTCTCTAAAATAAATAAATAAATAAATGAGGAAAAAATATCCTTGGGTGAGGATTAACAACAACAACAAAAAATACAAAGATGAGTAGTATATTGTCTCTGCCTGGAAAAGAAGCTTATCCTGTACTGGGGAAGAAAGACCTACAAACTGCTAATATAATATAACATAAATTCTAATACAGGACTCTGAACAAAATGTTCCCTGCAAAAGTCAAGGGATACTTTATCTATGAAGTCTTTTATAGGAGATGGTATTTAAAGTATGAGAAAGAGTAGAAATTTTCCTGCAGTTAAGAAGAATGTTATTGCAGGCTCTTAAGTGCTAGGATCAGCACTATTAATACCAGTTAATGCTAATAATACCTATTAATTTTCAGAAAAAGAAAGCACTAAACACTGCAGATCATTCAGGTTCTACAAATTCAGTGTCTTCTCTAAACCCTGTGAAAGAACATGGGGTGTTGTTTGAATGCTCACCTGAAAACTGGACCGACCAGAGAAAAGCACCACCAGTTATGGCTTATTGGGTAGTAGGGTAAGTGGAAAAAAGTATTTGAAAGTGAAGTAAAATGTTAGAAAAGTGAAAGAAATGTGATAAAGGAGATAAAGTTTTAGGATATAGGCATGAAATTATTAATCTAACTATAATATTTTAATATATTTTAGAACTTTATTTTATTTGCTAAGTATCTCCTTTAAATTCCTCCCAAGTCTTTTCTATTAAAAACAAATAGCTTGCCCTGGCTGGTTTTGCTCAGTGGATAGAGCGTTGACCTGTGGACTAAAGGGTCCCGTGTTCAATTCTAGTCAAGGGCACATGCCTGAGTTGCAGGCTCTATCCCCAGTGGGGGGCATGCAGGAGCAGCCGATCAATGGTTCTCTCTCATCATTGATGGTTCTATCTCTCTCCCTTCCTCTCTGAAATCAATAAAAATATATTTTTAAAAAAACAAATAGCTTATTTAGTTATCTTACAAAATTATATTAGTAATAAACTAAAAAAAAAAACAATGATTTCACAATTTTATATCTATTTCCTTCTACCTCTACTTCCTCCTTTTCTTCAATCCTTCTTTCTTGCCCTCTTCCCTTTGCTCTCCTCCTCCTCATCCCCCACCAACTACAAGTCCTTGCCTGACCTGGCCCCTGCCCACCTCTCTGATTCCACCTTCTGTCACTCTCCTCTATCCCATGTGCATAGCCACATTGGCAACCATTAGTCAAATGTTTTTGCTATTCCTTGTGTATTGGCTGTTCTGGCTCTTAACCTTTGCATGTCCAGTACCTACTATGTTTGTAGATTAGACCAGTGCTAAGATGTCATCTCCTCAAAGAGAGGATCCATAATCTATTTCCTGCATTAACAGGGCTACTCAGTTATGCTCTATTATATAACCCCTTTATTATTTATTTTCTTACTTATTTACGGTCTTTCTCCCCCTTGCTAGAATGTTAGCTCTATGAGGTCAGGAATCATATCTGTCTTGACCACTGGCACCTAACACATACGTTGATAAATATATAACAACTAGAGGTCCGGTGCATGAAAATCGTGCACTAGGTGGGGGTGGTCCCTCAGCCCGGCCGGCACCCTCTCCAATCCAGGACCCCCCCAGCAGTCAGACATCCCTCTCGCAATCCAGGACCGCTGGCTCCTAACCACTCACCTGCCTGCCTGCCTGCCTGCCTGCCTGATCGCCCCTAACCATTTGCCTGCCTGCCTGCCTGATTGCCCCTAACCGTTCTCCCCTGCCAGCCTGATTGCCCCTAACAGCTCTCCCCTGCTGGCCAGATCGCCCCTAACCATCTCTGCCTCAGCCTCTACCACCGTGGCTTTGTCTGCAAGGACGTCCAGAAGGACGTCTGTCCAGTCTATCTGATCTAATTAGCATATTACCCTTTTATTAGTATAGATTTAGTAAATGGAACTGTGCTTGGCAAACTGGTGGTGGGTGGGTGGTATGGCAAACAGAAAGATAAAGTCACACTCATTGTATCTAGCAGTCTTACATCTAGCAGAAAATGAACTGGGCTCATAGATCTATATATTTATGAATATACTAGAGGCCTAATGCATGACATTCATGCAAGAGTAGGCCTTCCTTCCCCTGGCTGCTGGCACCAGCTTCCCTCTGGCACCTGGGACCCGGGCTTCCCTCCAGCCACAGGCAGGCACCCTGGACCCAGGCTTTCCTCCGGCCACCAGCAGGCACCCGGGACATTGGCTTCTCTTGCAGCCCTGGCTTTATCTGGAAGGATGTCTGAAGGGATGTCCGATCTAATTAGCACATTACTCTTTTATTATTATAAATATGGAGAGAGATTAGATAGGTAGGTAGGTAGGTAGGTAGGTAGGTAGGTAGGTAGGTAGGTAGATAGATAAATAGATAAATTAATTGATACAACCAAATGCTACGGAAATCTCTAGGATTACAAAGAAAGGCTTAGAGATTCCATTTGGTCTGGTTTAGAAAATTAATTGGATTTGGATAAAACATTTTAGGAAAAAGAAGGGATGAACAAATCATAAGGCATAGCAATGAGGAGACTGGTTTGCCAGAATGGTAAAGGAATGCCACATACAAAGAGAAAGTGAAAAAGACCAAGCTGGAAAGCAGAGAGCCTTCAATTCTGACTAAGGAATTAAATTTTCAGGGAAATACTGAGCTAATGAAGGGTCTCTGAGTTGGGGGTAAAGACTTGGTGGAGGAAGGGGCAGGAAGTTAGGTGACACCAAGTGGATACCTACCATGTAGTACTAAATTGTATGACAAACAGTTTACAAACATTATCCAAAGCAGTAATTCCCGTGTGCTGGTCCATGGGATTAGAATCACTTGAAACATTTTTTAAAATCAGAGATGCCTGCACCCTACCCCAGTAAGCTCCCTTGTGATTCTGATGTATAACCAGCCAAGCTTGGGAGCACCAGTTCAGTTCTGTAGTGTGATCAGAGCTGTGCTATTGGATGAGTAAGCTAGGAGCAGCAAATGGAATGGTGTGGATACACGAGAGAATAGAGATAGGAACAGTTAGGCACATACACAGTGTACAGTGGAACAGTTAAGTGTATTCACAACAATTGGAATAGAAAGAATCAAGAGGTGTTGAATTCTGATGATGCAGATCTATGTAGAATAGAGACATTTAAGGAAGTCAGGCAAAACTACTGCTGATTTAAATAGTTTGATTTATATAGTATTGATTAAATAGATTTTAAATCTTTAAGAAAATCAAACAGCCTGGCCAGTGTTGCTCAGTGGTTGGGTGTTGATCCAGGAACCAAGATGTTCGATTCCAGGTCATGGCACATGACCAGGTTGTGGGCTGTATCCCCAGTATCGAGTGTGCAGGAGGCAGCTGATAGATAGTCTCTCTCATTAATGTTTCTATCTCTCTATCCCTCTTCCTTCCTCTCTCTAAAATCAATAAAAACATATTTAAATTAACAAAGAAAACCAGGTAAAATTTCATTGTTAATCCCAATTTAATACTATCTGCAAAAAGAACTATCATATATTTAATATTTTAATAATAATTAACTTTTAGAAAGTAAATGGCAATGTTTAATAACTAGTACTTAAATGATGGTATCACCATTGGCTTTATCATATTAATAATGACTAAATTTAATATTTAAAAACAGGGAAATGGTAAAACATATTGGTAAAATAGGCTTTTTATACTAGAAAAATAAAAATAATTTACCTAAGGCACATATTATTTATTTAAAAGTAAATCTAGCTGCATTTCCCTCTACTATAGATTAGGATTAGTGTTTTACTTTATTACTGGTATTTTCAGAAACAAAATATAAAATAAAATGAATGGAAATTTTTAACTTTTCTTTGTTATTTAATAAATTTTTCTTTTCCTCTACAGGAGACTCTTTCTTCATCCCAAAGTTCAAGAACTTTATGTCTGTTTTCATGACTCAGTTACAGAAATTGCCATTGAAATGGCTTTTAAGTTGTTCTTTGGATTGACCTTGTAACTGTTTTCTTGCTACACAACAACACTGCACAATAAGAAGCACTGAGCAGTTTTAGGATTGCTGAAATGCATACACAGAAGATACTGTTTAGTTTCTTTTCACTGAACATAATATTGTTAAATATTGAGATCATATGTTGTTGGATTTGTTGCACTAAATCTTAATTAGTATTGTGAGACTTTTGAAAAGATACTTGATCAAAATATGAAGAAGAAGTTGTTAACTTATTTCCATTTTGGTATATAACATTAATTTATTGACTAGTTTGAAATAATGTGAAGTGTTTTATATAAAATTAATATAGAAATATTTATCTTGAAAAAATACTCCGTTCGTTGTGTATTTATCTCAAGACTAATATTGAATCTGGTGAAAGAATCAGGAAATTGGGAGAACATGACCAGTCCTGTAACAATTAGGGCTGTAACCATGAGCAAGTCTTTGTACTTCTCTGAACTCAGGGCATTAAGGTATCATGGGTATTAAGGCACTGTGTTTAAAAGTATTTATTAAATGTCTTAAATTTCTTTATATTTTCAAAATAAAACCTATGATCTTCTTTTAATACTGAGAATTATTAATAAATGCAGCTACTTATCACCTCAGATTTTCAAACAGACTGAAAACTTGGGGTTTTAATATAGAAGACTTTTTTGTTTTCATTTAATAAAATTTTAGTCTATTGAACTGCTTTCCTGGTATCAAAGAAGCATATTGACCACCACTCAAGAACTGAAACAAAAAGATAAAGCAAACTACAGATCTTAATAAGGATAAATAATTTGCTATGTTATAGATGTATACCGTAATGTCCACGTTATAAAGATATTACATTTTTTAAAAATGAAATAAAACATCATCTTGGTTTTATCTCTAAATGGATATTAAAGTAAACATTGCAAATAAACCTAGTATATCATTTTTCCAAATACATTCTAAGTCACATCTGAAAATAGATTAGTTTGTTTACTGGACAATAAATACTTATCTGCCACTTTATTAAATAAAGGGGACAAAGTGACAGTGCAGATGCCACTTTGGCAGGTATAGAAACTAAGTTGGGTTTTGTTAGCATCCTGTAAATGGGCCCTTTCACCAAAGTCTATTGATGCAAAAGATTATATAATTGCCATTTTAAAAAATATCAAGTACTGTCTTATCACCATCATATATAAGGTGGGGCAAATATAAGAATAAGCTGTTTTCTGCATACTCACAACTATAAACCTACTTTTGTCCCACCCTGTATTTTTAACTCCCCACAATTCCATTCTAGAGTCTACTGCCTTTCCTCCCTCCCTTTTCTTTAGCTATTATTGATTTATTTTTGTGGGGTTAGAGAACTATACTCAGCAAGGGAAAGTTTATTTGTGCCAAGGGACTTTAGTGATGATGCCTACAGGCAAGATAGTAAATTTGCAGTGCCTGCTTTTTTATATTTCTAACAAAAATGGGAAAACCTGTGAAACCAACTTAGTAGGTTTGTCTGCTTTGAGCATTCTTGAGAATATTGTGAATAATTGTTTGTTGTGTGTGTGAGTTCCCTCTAAATAGTGCTGGCACATGTTATGTGCTATAAAAGTGTTAGCTGCTGCTACTACTATTATCAAATATCCATTGGTTGAAAACCAAGGAGTCAGCTAAATCATACCTGCTACTGGACAAAATGTCGGAAAGAAGCTGAGGAAAAGTATTCATTACTAAGCATTTTTGAGAATAGGATTTACACTTTGGCTGTTTTTTAAAATATTATTAAATGTTACTAAAACTTTAGGAACTAAAGTTTAGTCTATACACTAAATTGTGTGAAAATAATTTAATTTTGTAGAGCTATATTTCTATATTCTATATAATTGAAGCTATTTTTATACTGTATTGATAGTTTTTAATAAAGATGGGTTTGGAGTTTGTGGTTGTGTTGCCTTTTCATGCATTGGTCTAAAAAATGTTTATTGAATTTTTACTCTATGCCAAGCGCAGCTGTGGATGCTGGGGATGCAGCAGTGGGGAAAAAAACAGATAAAAATCCCCACCCTCATGGGAGTGAGGAGCACAAAGGCCATGAGACTCTATACTTTCAATATTAACATATAAATCACCAGAACTGAGTCTCTAAATCAGTAAATAAAATGCAATGCAGCAAGTTAAACTTTTTCAGCTCAGTCTGATCTAAAGTTCTTAATTTTTAAAAAAAGCCATGTTTCTAAGTACTTTCAGCTTTGCTGTCTTCTATCAGTGAATATATACCATAAATAAATGAGTTTGAGGATATCATAAAGGAATCTATACTAATAAAAGGGTAATATGCTAATTAGACCAGAGAGACCAGACGTCCTTCCAGACAAAGCTGCGGTGGCTGCGAGGGCCGAGGGCAGGCAGCAGCTGCAGCAGCTGCAAGGACCAAGGGCAGGTGGCCAGCAGTGGCGGCAGCAGTCGGGTGATGGGGGCAGCGCCTTCCCCTGATCACCCCCATCGCCTCTCACAGAGGGAGGCCAGACTGTGGCTTAGGCCTGCTACCTGCGGAGTGGGCCTAAGTGGTCAGTAGGACATCCCCTGAGGGCTCCTGGAATGTGAGAGGGGGCAGGCTGGGCTGAGGGACCCCTGCACCAGTGCATGAATTTTCGTGCACCGGGCCTCTAGTATGTTATAAACACTATTGAGTCAAATGCAGGGGTAAGCTAGAAAGGAAGGAAGAGAGCACTGCCCCAGGGAGCAGCTGAGCATTTGCTTTTCTGTCCTCCGAGATACTCCTGTTCCCTGTAACCAGAGATGTTTCCTTTGACTGCTCTTGGCACCTTGGAGTGTGATTCAGGTAATCAATCACCCCTTAAATTTCTCCCAGAGTGCTTGTTAATGCTGCAAATTCCCTGTAAGGAGATTGAAACATTCATTTTTCAGAGTTTTGCAAATAAGACACCAATCACTTATTTCTTGATTTCACAAAGGATCTTATTAAAGTCAATGTAATGAGAAGACTAAAGTTTTTAAACCTATGAATAATGACTAGTCCAATTTTTCTCAGAAAGATTGATCTGGCAACAACATGTAAAATGGAGAGAGACTTGCGCTGAAAAACCAGTTAAGAGCTGAATAAGTAGCTATGGAAAGGAAAGTAGCATGAAACACCAGACCAGTAGGACTTGCCAACTTTTTATGTGAAATAATCAAAATATTAACAAAACTAGAGGCCCGGTGCATGAAATTCAAGCATAGGTAGGGCCCCTAGGCCTGGCCGGCAATCGGCCAGTCAGGGCCTTCCGGCTGCCGTCTGAGGCCTCCCTTCCCCAGCTGCCGGCTGCCAGCCAGGACCTTCCTTCATTCCATGCCACCCCGTGGTGGTCAGCACACGTCATAGCGAGCAATCGAACACCCGAGAGGACACTTTGCGTATTAGCCTTTTATATATATAGATTCCTATTCTGGAATCCTTTTGGCCTACATATTTGGTTTTTTACTAGTGACAAGTAGCATGAAAAGTGTTAAAACACACTTAAGATAATGAAGAAAAACTTAGAACATAAGTTCAAAATTGTCAACTCATCTTGGGTTTCCTGGGTGTGTTTCAAGGCTGCAGGTCCTACGGGGTAAGAGCTAACATAGTGTCTCCATGTATGAGAAACTATCAAACAGGCTATCAAAAGGAATCAGGAATCTATTATAGAGGGATCTCTAGGATATACAATTTTTTTTAAAAAGGGAGGTGGAATTAAATAGAGCCAGACATGATGTACTGAGTGAGTATTCTTGCCCAAAGAAGTCAAACCTGAGTCTGGTCAGCCTCAGAGAAATTCTCAAAGTGTGGGAGGGAAGAAGTATAGGTGTCACCAAGACGTCTGGGCCTCCATTGAGGTCAACACTAAGACAATATCTGCCAGTGTCACTATCATTCTCTCATTTGAGTAAGTGGTCTAGCAGCCACATGAGGTGTGACACTGCCATAGGCTGAAGAGCAGTTATGTAAATCCAGCTGTCTTTCCTTCAGACATGAGCTTTCCAAAAATATAAAACAAGGCTATTCTCACTACATTTTTTTTTGTTTTGAAAAAATATTTTTAATATTATTTGTGTTGAGTATTATTTTAAATGAACTAATAGTTTTACATTTTGTTTCAATTTCTGAAATGGTACATATCAATTTATGTCCCACAAAAACAGAAGCTTCTTTGGGCTCCTAATTTTTAACAGTGAAAAGGGGGTCCTATCATAAAAAATGTTTGGTCCTGACAGGTGTGTTCAGTGGTTAGGGCATTGGCCTGTGCACCATGGGGTGGAGGGTTCAATTTCCCCTCAAAGGCTCCTACAGGGGTTGCAGGTTCCATCCCCAAGGGCCCTGGTCGGGGTGTGTGGGAAGGGAACCAATCAATGTGTGTCTCTCACATCAATATTTCTGTTTCTCTGTCTCTCTCTGTTTCTCCCCATTCCTCCCTCCCTCCTTTCCATTCTCTCTGGGAAGCAATGGAAAAAAGATATCCTGGAGTGAGGATTAACAAAAACAAACAAAAAGTTTGTGAACCTCTGTTCTAGAATAGGTCACTGGTAACCTGCACATTCGCATTGCCTAAACCCAAGCTTTACAATTAAAAGCCAGTCCATCTCCTTTGAATGGGCAGTTTGGACTGAGAGAAGCACTGCTCAAGATGGAATTGGCCAATTTCAGTAAAATAAAGGAGAAAGAAGAACATGTTGACTTACGCTTCCAGGGTACAATCAGCAAAAGCAGTGACAACGTGACTAAATGACCCCTGCAAAATTAAAGGAGCAGAAATTAAAGCGATTTCTAAGAGAAAAATGGAGAGTAACCTGGGAACTAAAACTAAACACTGCTCTGCTCTAATTTGCACACTATCTTTACAGAGAAATAGCTCTTCAAGGCCCCTTCCTGCACCCTGCGAGCCTCAGAAGCCACGGGTTCTACACTTCGCCGGCAGCAAGAAAAAAACTCGGGCACTGACACTTACCCAGACAGCACCGCGCGCTGGTAGCTACGTGTGGGGAGTCACGTGGCCCGCACCAGGTGGCGGGAGGCGGTTGGAAGCGCATGCGCAGCTCCCCAGCTCCGCCCCACGTGGTGAGCAGATCTCCCAGCATCCTCAGCGCCGCTTTCCCGCCAGGACAACGCTCAAGCGGTTTTCTGCTTCCCTTCGCCTCTTCCGAGCACGTTTTAGCCTGCTGCTGTTGGGTTTTTTCCGTCCGTCATCCCACCATGCAGCGTGACCCTCCAAAGAAGAAGCCGGAGAAGAAGCCGGAAAAGCGGTTCTTTGACGTCGTGTCCTTCGGGAAGGACCTGCTGGCCGGCGGGGTGGCGGCGGCTGTGTCCAAGACCGCCGTGGCGCCCATAGAGCGGGTGAAGCTTCTGCTGCAGGTGCAGGCGTCGTCCAAGCAGATCTCCCCCGAGGCGCAGTACAAAGGCATGGTGGACTGTCTGGTGCGGATTCCCCGCGAGCAGGGTGCGTAGGGGCGGCCGCCATGCCTTCCTCTCCCCTGGGTGGGTCAGGAGGGGACCACTGCAGGAGCCATGGCCGTGTCAGCGGGGGGGTGATGGGCTTGTTTCTTAGACTTGAAAAATTCAGTAATGGTAACCAGTCTAAGAGGCTCTGCTTTCCCAGGGCCTGCACACGACCAGTCCTAGTGCAGGGGAGACCACCATCTTCTCTTTCTCTAAATTTCTCCTTCGCAGCAGGATTTACATACACCTCGGCGCCTCAGGGCCTGGCTCAGAAGGCAGTGTTTGACTCCCAACATGAGAGGAGATGCTATTAAGCATTTTGCTGTGTGTGAACATGTGCCCAAATTGCTTAAATACTTGTTGAAATACTATATTCTCCAAATATGGGACCATTGGGGCCTCCCAGTACTCTGAGCCTTATTCCGTGAAAAGAGGTTCTGTTTATTCTTGAAAACTGTTGAAGAGGCAGTCACCTCTGCACAGATTTGAGGGGGGAGCAAAATAACATAATAAAAACAAATAATATTTTAATGCAGTATTTTTTTAAGTCCAAGATGAGCAAAATAAAATTTTAAAGACAGGATCAGTATTACCAATTTTTCTTTTGCATCAGATCCTGTCTTTATTTAAAATTTTAATGTTTTGTGGAGTCCCCTCCCCCATTAATATTGAAAGAAAGATTCCAAGGGCTAAATAATGCAAGTGCTTTGTTAGCCATGAAATGCCTTCCGGTTGCAGAATGGCTCCTAATTTAGCTCAGAGAATGTCAGGATAAATTTATCAGAAGTTTTCTATAATCCATCCATATAGTTGGATTCAATTGAAAACTCTGTATGAACTTTATTTTCTTAAATATATTTTTATTGATTTCAGAGAGGAAGAGAGAGAGACAAACATCAATGATGAGAGGGAATCATTGATTGGCTGCCTCCTGCACGTTGGACCGAGCTGGCAACCCAGGCATGTGCCCTTGACCAGAATGGAGCCTGGGACCCTTCAGTCCACAGGCGGACGCTCTATCCATCAGTTAGGGCTCTGTACTAATTTTAAAAAGGAAATAGGCCTATTAACTGTGTGTTCAGAACAAGAAGTGAAGTGGCTTCAACTCCAGTGCAGTTCTCTCTTCCACTCCTAAGTCTAGGTCAGGATATACTCTCCCATAAAAAAGCATTCTCTTCCTAGGGATAAATCTGTTGGGCACAATATGTAGGGCCCAAAGTAGACTCTTAAGGCATCATCTAAATTATGAATTTTAAATGCCCATCTGAGAGCTGAACCCAGAAAGCATAAGAGTGGTTCACATTCTCCACACCCCATTTCTTTTATTAGAGCAAGCTCCCCATTTCCTTTAAGGTTTTTACGGGAAAAGTAGGAACTTCTTTCTCCTTAGTTTATATTTATGATTATCTAAACCACTAACCTAACTCTAAAACTTCTTCAGAGAAGTAGGGGGTGCTATATTATTAGCTAATCTACTTTACATATTTAGTCTGGTGAAGTTAAATATTGTGGTCAGATTGTGCTGACCAGTGCTGATTTATTTTATATTTTAAATGTTCTTGGTAATATTTAAACCTGAACATATTCAATATGGCTCTTAAAAATTGCGATCATTCTGAATAGTATTCCAGTTTCTGATTTCTATACCTTCAAAGATGAGATGATAAAAGCAGAACTTGAAGATGTTTCCTATTCTTATATACAGGGCCTTCTTATGAATATACTATGGTATATATCCTATGATAAGAGGTTAGTAATTCACAACAGGGTTAATATTGCCATCTAGGGGCTTTTTTTGAAAATTCTGGGGAATTTTTTTTTTTGTTAGCACAAAGATGGAATTTTTTTTTTGTTAGCACAAAGATGGGTGTAATCTTAAATTGTAATAACGTGAAAGAAAAAATCCAGGGAGGCTAAGCATCTTGCTGCTATACATGGCCAGCCCTGCACAAGGAAGGCCATCCCTATCCTGAAAAACTTAGAGCTCCTCCTACTGGATATTCATGTAGCAGTAAAACCTGTTTATGATTATCTAAGCCTCTAACCTAACTCTGATTTAATCTAAATACAAACTATCTGGGCATAGTTCTAGTAAAACTTATCTCTGCTTTCTTTCTAGCCCAAGGATAGATTTCTTTATTCTTGCTCTGAACATAGCTTTAAACATCTCTCTGGATGTCTTTGATACTTTTTATAAGCTTTCCTTGGATTATGAAAGCTTCTGGATTTATCCTGACTAATGCTGTTCTAAAAGATTTATTCTTCAGTTGGTTTTATGATCTTCAACTTTGTGGGATTTTTGTTTTGTTTTGTTAATCCTCATCTGAGGATATTTTCCCCATTGATTTTTAGGGAGAGTGGGAAGGGGGGAGGGAGCAGTGGGAGGAGAGAGAGAGAGAGAGAAACATCGACGTGAGAGGGACACATCAATTGGTCGCCTCCCATACGCATCTCGACTGGGCCTGGGATCGAACTTGGAACCCAGATATGTGCCCCCCCTGACAAGGAATCGAAACCAAGACACTTCATTTCTCTGGTCAGCTCTCTCCAGGGCTGATCTTCAACTTTGTATGTGCAATTTTATTTAATACTGTTTAAATTTTTATTACACAAGTAATGCATGTTTATTATAGACATTAGAAAAAATAGAGAAGCAAAAAGTAAAAACAAATAACTGCTTAAAATCACCACAGTTAACATTTTGGTGTCTGTGCTATGATGTTTCACTGCACAAAATATGCATACATAAATATATTCTTAATTAAAGTAATTGTTGTATTTAATATATTATAAAATAGCTTTTTAAAAATCTGAACTGTGCAGTCTCATTTTTAAGACCCTACCAGAACTCTTCTCATTTAAGTGTTCCTGGCCAAGAGTTCATCAGCTATCTTTAAACTTTTCCAAACTTATTTTTTTGAAAGCTAGAGCAGTGAGGTTTTTATTTGAAGAATGTTTTGGGACATGCAAAACAACATATTAGATATTTACTTTATTTAAAATAAAATGGGAAAATAAGCTTTTCTGATATTTAGTATGTGAAGTGGCACTGGCACTTAAAATTGGGCCAAAAGTCAATTAGATATCACGGGACACTAAGGCATTCTAAAAGAGGAGTAGGGGTTAGTTCCACAGTGTAGAGGGAATGACAGGCACTAGTCCTCAGTAATCTATCTAATAAAAGAGTAATTGCAAATTGACCATCACTCCAACACACAAGATGGCTGCTCCCATGTGGACACAAGATGGCCACCACAAGATGGCCAGCAGGGGAGGGCAGTTGGGAGGGACCAGGCCTGTAAGGGAGGACAGTTGGGGGCAATCAAGCCTGCAGGGGAGGGCAGTTAGGGGTGACCAGGCCAGCAGAAGAGGCAATTTGGGGGCGACCGGGCCTGCAGGGGAGGGCATTTAGGGGTGACCAGGCCTGCAGGGGAGGGCAGTAAGGGGCAATCAGACTGGCAGGGGAGCAGTTAGGCATCAATCAGGCTGTCAGGGGAGTGGTTAGGGGGTGATCAGGCTGGCAGGCAGAAGCAGTTAGGGGTAATCAGGAAGGCAGGCAGGCGAGCAGTTGGGAGCCAGCAGTCCTGGATTGTGAGAGGGGTCCCAGATTGGAGAGGGTGCAGACTGGTCTGAGGGACACACACCCCTGTGCACGAATTTCGTGCCCCAGGCCTCTAGTTACATAATAAACATGTTATCGTTTATGTTTGCTCAGCTAAATGGATTTATAGAGACAAGAAGAATATTTGAATATTTTAAATTATCAACAAGAATATTTGAATTATAGATTAATGTACACTATTCTTAAAAAGTAACCTAACTCTAAAGATGCCTTAAGATAGTAGGAAATGATGGCATAAAAACATCAAGTGGCTCAGTAGTTGAGTAAATCTATAAATCTATAAAGTTTGGTTCCTGATCAGGGCACACACCCAGGTTGTGGGCTCGATCCTCAGTAGGGGGCATGCAGGAAGCAGCCGATCAATGATTGTCATCATTGATGTTTCTATCTCTCTCTTCCTCTCCCTTCCTCTCTGAAATCAATAAGAAATATGTTTTTTTAAAAAAACATCATAATTAGCCGAAACCGGTTTGGCTCAGTGGATAGAGCGTCGGCTTGCGGACTCAAGGGTCCCAGGTTCGATTCCGGTCAAGGGCATGTACCTTGGTTGCGGGCACATCCCCAGTAGGGGGTGTGCAAGAGGCAGCTGATTGATGTTTCTCTCTCATCGATGTTTCTAACTCTCTATCCCTCTCTCTTCCTCTCTGTAAAAAAAAAAAAAATAAAATAAAAAACATCATAATTAGCAAGATATCTGAAACTATTATGTTCTAATGGTTCAAATAAGTGCACATTTATATTCGAATACCTCCTAGCTATAAGTTTTCCCCAAGCAACCTATTTAAGTAGCTCTTTGTCATTCTCCATCTCCATATACTATTTTTGTTCTTATGACCACCTGACATATTTATATAATTCTTATGGCCACCTGACATGTTGATTAGTTCATTTTCTCTCTCCCTGGCTCCTCACCCTCTAAATGTAAGCACCATAAGTCCAAGAACTTTGTTTCTAGTGCTTTTCCCAGCAGTTCTGCTTTGCAGTAGGTACCAAATAACATTTTTTTAAGTGAGGAATCTTTTTCTCATTCTTTAATTTCTATTTTTGGTGTATTACATAATAGGTATACTAGCAAAGGCAAATGACTTTAAAATGTATATATATTTATGATAGGCTACATATATTTGTACTGATGGGCATTCTGCAAAAACATACTGGGGCCCACTAGTCTAGAATATATTTTAACTGTGCTTAGCATTCCCATTCTTGGCTGTAAATTGACCAGTAAATGGCCCAGTAACTGCTTCCATTTCCCATCAGTTCTATTTTATTTCTTAATTATTTTCTCAGAATTAAGTTCAGAGTATGTTTTTTCTTGCCCTTAAGTTTTGAAGAGATTATTTTCTTAGCAATTAAGATACTGCTATTATCAAAGATACCACAGTTGCTATGTTTTTCTCTACCAATTTTGTGATTATACAGGGTGTCCCAAAAAATGTATACACACTTTAACAGCTGATACCTCAATTTTGAAAATGAAATGTATTTTAATAAATACTGCCTTTATAATTATTCAAACTGTGGTTTACATTTTTTTGGGACACTATATATTAGGAAATTGTTCTTTTAATCTATATGACTGCTTTTCCCTTTTTCTATTCTGACCTAAAAAAAGACTATTGTTTTTTATTGAGAAATGATTTTTAAAGAGAGGCAGTAGAGATTTAATAGCTCTAGGTTGGAGTCGGAGCTGGAATCAAGTCCAAGCCCTTCCCTTACCTTGTGACCTTGAACCATTTTTATTTAACCTCTCAGCCTCAATTTTCTCAGTTGTGTGCTACATACCTGATGATATGGTAGTTGTGATGGTTAAACAAGATACTGCCGATAAAATATTCAACTATGTGTCTATTGCATAGTTAGTGCTCAATAAATTTTAACTCTTTAAATCATTATGTATGCATTCATAAATTTGTAAACATGTATTTCTGATGTTCATTTGTAAGTAAGTACATCTGGGATAAACTTGTGTAGGGGAGAAAAAATTTTCCTTCTACCTTTCTAGCATCTTTGAATACTCTGATAATTAAATTAACAGAAGACATTTTCACAGGAGAAAAGCAAATTTAATTGGGTACGTACATGGCCCTATAAAAATCTGAGAACCACAGGCAGACAGTTGAGGCTTAGTCCATTCCGAGCTAAGAAGAATGGGGTAGGAGCCTGGGTCTTCCAATGGAAAGAAGAAAATTTACAGGAAGATAGGAAAAGCAAGTATTTTGTAAACAAATGTTTGTTGTGTTTTGCTGAGATAATGGGGCACTGAAGAGACTTTGAACAAACAGATCCTGCCCAGCTACCACTAGTTTATCATACCTAGCCCATACTCTTTGATAATTCTCTTCCTGGACCAAGCCCTCTCTCTAAACTTGTGCTGGTAATTAAGGAGAAGATTAAAGTACATTTAAAAAGCCTTCTAGTTTTTTTCTTAAAAACAATCAGCCCAAAATAATCCTTACTCCAGAGACACATTTGGGGTGGCAAATTTTATTCCTCTATGCTTGCATTACACAGAGAGTAGATTTTTTTTTTTTTAGTCTGTTTGAGGGAATTCATTTTTCATCTTTAAAATGAAGAGACTAATAGTACCTGCCTCATGAGAGATTATGTGCAACTGCTTTATATTCAGCTTAGGATTCACCAAGATTCTGGGGAATTTTCCCCACTAAATATACTTACTTATTTAGCAAATAAATATCTTTCCCTCTGTGTACTACACTAATTTCACTTGCAGATTCTGAGGACCAGCCTAGTAAGCTGAAATTATTTTATTTTTTCCATCACCATTTATCCCCTCTGTGCCCTCTTCCACCAGCACCACCACCCCCTACCTCCCTCCTCACACCCAGCAATCACCACACTGTTATCCATGTCCATGAGTTCTCTCTTTTTTTCTTTTTTGCTCAATCCCCCAATTCCCCCTCCCTTCCCAGAGCTATCTGCCTGCTCTCTATG
This sequence comes from Eptesicus fuscus, assembly GCF_027574615.1. NCBI lineage: Eukaryota > Metazoa > Chordata > Mammalia > Chiroptera > Vespertilionidae > Eptesicus > Eptesicus fuscus. The sequence continues at coordinate 66,141,777 of NC_072478.1, read as the reverse complement.
AGTGCATCTTAATTTTCATTTGAATTTTCATCTTTAGAAGAATGATTCTGGATGTTCTCCAAGCTAGGTGGAAAGGTATCTTATTCAGAATAGCAAGATGAAACCATTTGACAATTTGCAATCTAGTAAAAACAATTATGGCTACTAAAGAGCAAGCCTGTTGCATTCTAGGGCAGCTCTGGATTATAAGGGTAACACATATTAGGATTGGTCAATCCATTGAGATTTGAAGTGGGAAGATTATTAATCTCTAAAGTTTCCTCCAGTCTCTCTATCAGGCCTTGAATTATAAATTGTTCCATTTTCTGTCTGGGTTCCAAAACATAAAGATAAGGATGCTTTAGACTTGTCACTTTCTCCTTCTCATAAGTATGTATACAAACCAATTCTGTTCTAGCAGCCTTACTACTATAGGAATTGTATATCATGATTTGGAAATGATGCTAAGGGTTACTAACTTCTCTGACAAATACTCCTGAACTGTTTTTCTACTAGTGAAGAACCCTATATTCAACTGATAATGGTTTTCCAGAGGTTGTTAGGTATTCAAGGCTTTTCATTGGATATTAATAAAATTGGAATGGAAGTACATGGAGTTAATACTACTTTTTTTCTTCAGTGGAGAGACATATAAACTATTTTTTTTTTCATGAGAAAGGGATTTGCTTTTAAATAGTTCAAATAACTAAGTTTGTTAAAGCTATGGGAATTATTTAATGACTAGAGGCCTGGTGCACGAAATTCGTGCATGGGGGGTGGGTCGCTCAGCCCGACCTGCACCCTCTCCAATCTGGGAGCCCTCAGGGGAGCCCTCTCCAATCCGGGAGCCGTGATGGCTTAGGCCCACTCCCCGTGGTTCTCTGCTCTCTGCGGGGCCTGGCCGCTCCACGCCCACTGCCCAGAGGCCCTCCGCGGCCGGGGTAGGATGCTTGCCTCGTCACCACAGTGACAAAGCAAGCATTCCGCTAGGCCGCTTACACTGCCCGCTCTCAGCAGCCGCCGCCCCCCAGGACTGGGGGACTCCAGCGGGGCTGAGGGGACTGGGCGCCACCATCTTGTGGCTATGGGCACCGCCATCTTTGTGACAGAGTGACAGTTAATTTGCATATTACCCTTTTATTAGGTTAATACAGTATATGTTTATATGTAGTATGTTTTCTTTTGTAGGTTTCTTCAGTTATTGGCGTGGCAATTTTGCAAATGTTATTCGGTATTTTCCAACACAAGCTCTAAATTTTGCTTTTAAGGACAAATACAAACAACTTTTCATGTCTGGAGTTAATAAAGAAAAACAGGCAAGTATAGATAATATCTCTAAAATTTTCTAAGAAATGGTTGGTTCGTCTTACGTATGATGGGAGGATGTGCTCAAGTGGTAGAAAAAATAGTTAAAATAGTAACTGTTAATGCAATATGTGTTAAGTTATAGAAATTATATGTGAAAAACACAACTTTTATAGGTTTCTTTGAACACAGTTTTAATATTTAAGGCATATTTTGTCTCAAAGCAGTATTTCTCTGAATAAATATTAATTTTAATGTCATTATGTTTTATAATTACTACGTTACTACACTAGAAAAATTTAGCATTTTGTCTGCTTTTATTTAGCAAAAAAGAAAAAGCAGTCAAGATGCATGTATTTCTGCCCTAGCTGGTTTGGCTCAGTGGATAGAGTGTTGACCTATGGACTGAAGGGTCCCGTTTAAGGGCACATGCCCGGGTTGTGGGCTCAATCACTAGTAGGGAGCGTGCAGGAGGCAGCCGACCAATGATTCTCTCTCATCATTGATGTTTATCCCTCTCCCTTCCTCTCTTATTTAAAAAAAAAAAAGAGTTATGTATTTCTAACTCTGAGGTCATTTATTCCCTAAAAAAGCAAGTTGTTTCTTTATTACTAAGAACCTATTTAGCTGAGATTTTTTTTAATCCCCACCTGAGGATATTTTCCCATTGATTTTTAGAGAGAGTGGATGAGAGAGGGAAAGACAGAGAAATATCGATGTGAGAGAAACACATCGATCGGTTGCCTCCTGCACCAGCCCCACCAGGACCTGGGCTGGGAAGGAGAGGAACCTGCGACAGGGGTCCAAAATTGAACTTGGGACCCTTCGGTCCCCAGGCCAATGCTCTATCCACTGAGCCAAACCAGCTAGGGTTAGCTGAGATTTAAAGTTCATGGCATATATAATCTAAAGACATGATTACCTTATGTGCCCACTTTTGCTAATTTGGGCTACTTTTGCTGGAGGCCATTAAAGTATTTTGCAATTTCAGTATGTCAGCATCTAAACTGTACCTCCTAGACTGCCTGGTAAGAAACAAAGGACACGAAGTATTCTGGATAGTATGATATGTGTTATTACAGATGTTTACTTTAGAAAATCAGTTTGTAAATCTGGCCTTTTAGCCTTTAGAAAAATAAGGATTTCACACAGTCAGGTTCTGTAGTTTAATAACCACGTTTTAATTTAATATGTTTCAGTTCTGGAGATGGTTTTTGGCAAACCTGGCTTCTGGTGGAGCAGCTGGGGCAACATCCTTATGTGTAGTATATCCACTAGATTTTGCTCGAACCCGAATAGGTGTTGATATTGGAAAAGGTATGGGATTTTTAGAAATACTGACTCTTCCTCCTTTGTGTTTTGAATAATGTACTATTTATTCTAAAGTTATGCTGTAACAACAGTATTAGTTACAGTCTAAAAATTGTATTCTCAACCAAATGGTAAGGTCATAAGGCCTAAAGATTACTACTTTTTTCTTTTCCCTTAAAAGAGGGGAGGGGAAGGCCAACACTGTAGTAACAAAAGAGCAAACAAAGACTGTTTATAACTTAATTCCTCTTTTATTTTCCTGGAGAACCACCTCCTAGATCCCTCATACACTTACTCCTGCCTCAACTATGATTCCTCTCTAGGTTAGATGTACAGCTCTCATGCTAGAGATTCCCTTTCCCTCTGTTCCTACTTATTTTATTTACCATATCTTCTATATTTTTGTTATGCAACTGTTTTGGTAGATTATGTTCTTCGGTAGCTTTCTGAGCTTTCTGAAAAGAGTAGAACAGGAGATAAGTTGAAATCTTGCTTGTTTAAAAATGTCTCTGTTTTACCCTCTTAATTCTTGGCCAAATAAAAAATTCTGGATTTAAATTTAATTTCTTTCACAATTTTAAAAAGTATTACTCTGGATTCTAGTTTCTAATATTGCTCTTAAGTCAATCTCTTACTGCTGATCCTTTTGTATGTACCTTTTTTTTTCTTTTTAATCATCTTATATCCCTGATGACCTGATATTTCACAAGATGTATCTTTGTGTGAGTCTTTTTTCAGTGATTGTGGAGGCAACTCTGTTGGTCCCATTCAATCTGGAGCCTTGTGTTCAGTTCTGAGAATGACAGAGGAGAAAGTGACTTGGCTGCTTAGGGTGAAGTAGATTTTGAGTATCCAAATGCTACTTTGCTTTCACTGCAAGAATAGTACAGTACTTAGTTCCCCTAATTTCTAAGTTTTTCTGAGGTTGGAGTCCAGGGCTTTCTTCTCAACAATATCTCCTTCTGCAAGAAAATAAGTTTCAGTTTTCTCTGCTCTACTTAGTGAGGTTCCACTCCTCCACCTCCTTTCCATCATGCCAAAATTTGTGGATTTTATTTTTGTCAATATTCTTCTTGGCCTATATGGCTTTAAACCTGTTTTATTTCTTTACTAGAGGCCCGGTGCACGGATTCATACACTGGTGGGGTCCCTTGGCCTTGCCTGCTTCCTCTCGCAATCCGGGACCCCTCAGGGGGTGTCGGAGGCCCAGTGCATGGATTTGGTTCGATCGCCACAGGCCAGGCTGAGGGGCCCCACCAGTGCACAAATCTACGCACTGGGCCTCTAGTATGCATATAATATCTTTGGTTAATCTCTTCCTGCCCTCTCCCCGCCCCTTCCCTCTGAGATTCATCAGTTTGTTCCATGCTTCCATGCCTGTGTGTTGAGCGTCTGCACCTGGTGGCAGTATGCGTCATAGCTACCAGTTGAATGGTCGCTTAGGCTTTTATATATATAGATTATCATTTTAATAAAATGTCTTAAGGGAGCAGAGATTCATTTAATAAATATTTCTCCATTGCATGCTGTGAATCAGGTGCGCGCATGCATAAGCTCCCTCTCCCCCTCTCTCCCTCCCTCACTCCCTCCCTCTCTCTCTCTCTCTCTCTCTCTCTCTCTCTCTCTCTGTCACTTTCACACACATGCACACACAATATAAAACATGGAGTTTGTAGCTCATGTACCTTATAGTGTAGTGGGGGATACAAGTAAAAAACAATGAATCAATGACTAAAATATACTGTCACTTAGCAGTAAATGTCATGAAAAAAATTAGGAGAAGGGAGTGACATCAATTTTAGATAAGTGATCAGAGAAAATATCTCAGAAAGGATAAAAATTTGAGAAAAAATGAAAATAGGGGTTCCATCTTACGTTTAACTGGCAGTCCAAATTTTCTTGTTATTGCTAAGAAAGTAAAAATAATTCATGTACCTTATTTAAGTTCAGTAGTTTTCTCTCAAAATTGGGAGAATTTAGCTTATTTTGAAGGATTATATTCTACACATAATATTTCAATTATTGGCACAGAGTTCAAGTCAGGGGACAATAAAACAAAACCAACAAACACTCAAAAACTGTGACACCCCATCTATAATGTTAATGATTCTTAAGTTACTAGTTTTTAGTTTTGTCCTTTTGCTCTATTTGTCTTTTTGCTCTTCAACTGAAACAAGTCATGAAGTTTTTCATTCCTAATGAAAACTAAAAATTTCTAAATTTCTAGAAGTTACATTTCTAGTAACTTCTGGTAATTTTCTTGAGCCTATCATATTGCTTGAATTAGATTGGTTTTAAAAGAGATTGATATTTAAAAATTTTTTTAAATACTACTTGAAAACTTAATTATTTGTTAACTAATGGGAGAATTTTGATGTGTGCTTTTATTTTGTTAGATTTCTAAATGGCAATTCCAAATACTTTAAATCTGTAAAATGTTTAAATAAAGTATCTGATATATAATGCTGCTAATAAATTTCAAATGGCTTTATTTTAGGTTCTGCAGAGCGACAATTCAAGGGTTTAGGTGACTGTATTATGAAAATAGCAAAATCAGACGGAATTGTTGGTTTATACCAAGGGTTTGGTGTTTCAGTACAGGGCATCATTGTGTACCGAGCCTCTTATTTTGGAGTTTATGACACAGTTAAGGTAATTTGGGGCTTTAGTATATATTAAATGGTTCGTTTCTTTTTTTAAATTCTTTATTGTTTAAAGTATTACATATGTCTCCTTTTTCCCCTCATTGATCTCTCCTGGCAACCCCCCTGCCCCCCGCACATGCCCTCACCCCCCTAGTGTCTGTGTCCATTGGTTATGCTTATATGCATGCATACAAGTCCTTTGGTTGATCTCTTCACCACCGCCCCCCTCCTTTCCTCTGAAGTTTGATGGTCTGTTTCTGGATTATTTATGTTCATCACTTTATGTTGTTTATTATATTCCATGAATGAGTGAGATCATGTGATATTTATCTTTATCCGACTGGCTTATTTCACTTAGCATAATGCTTTCCATGTCCATCCATGCTGTTGCGAATGGTAAGAGTTCTTTCTTCTTTACAGCAACGTAGTATTCCACTGTGTAGATGTACCAGAGTTTTTTAATCCACTCATCTGCTGATGGGCACTTAGGCTGTTTCAAATCTTAACTATAGTAAATTGTGCTGCTATGAACATAGGGGTGCATATGTCCTTTCTGATTGGTGTTTCTGATTTCTTCGGATATATTCCTAGGAGTGGGGATTACTGGTTCAAAATGGAGTTCTATTTTTAATTTTTTTATTGTTTTAATTAGTAACATGTTCAGCAGATATGTTTACTTTTAATTATATAAATCAAAACAAACAGACTACATCAAAATAAAAAGCTTTTTTACAGCAAAAGAAACCATCAACAAAACAACAAGAAAGCCCACTGCATGGGAAAACATATTTGCAAATGCTATCACTGATAAAGGTTTAATCTCCAACATCTACAGGCAGCTTATGCAACTTAATAAGAGGAAGATAAATGATCCAATAAAAAAATGGGCAACAGACCTAAACAGAATATTTTCAAAAGAAGACAGAAGAAAGGCCAAGAGACACATGAAAACATGTTCAAAGTCACTTATTATCCGAGAGATGCAAATCAAAACAACAATGAGGTACCATCTCACACCTGTCAGAATGGCTATCATCAACAAATCAACAAACAACAAGTGTTGGCGAGGATGCGGAGAAAAAGGAACCCTCGTGCACTGCTGGTGGGAATGCAGACTGGTGCAGCCACTGTGGAGAACAGTATGGAGTTTCCTCAAAAACCTGAAAATGGAACTCCCATTTGACCCAGTAATCCCACTCCTGGGAATATATCCGAAGAAACTAGAAACACCAATCAGAAAGGATATATGCACCACTATGTTCATAGCAGCACAATTTACAATAGCTAAGATTTGGAAACAGCCTAGGTGCCCATCAGCAGATGACTGGATCGGAAAACTGTGGTACATCTACACAATGGAATACTATGCTGCCATAAAAAAGAAGGAATTCTCATCATTTGCAGCAACCTGGATGGAATTGGAGAACATTATGCTAAGTGAAATAAGCCAGTCAATGAAAGAACAATACCACATGATCTCACTCATTTAGGGATAGTAAAGAACATTATAAAGTGGTGAACAAAAAGATAGATACAGAGACAGTAAAGCATCAAACAGACTTTCAAATTACAGGGGGAAAGTTTGGGAAAGGTGGGGGAGTTATGAAATCAAACGAAGGACTTGTATGCATGCATATAAGCATAAACAATGGACGCAAAACTCTGGGGGGGGAGGGCATGTGTGGGTGTGGGGTGGGGGGGTAATAGTAAGATATGTACACATATAATACCTCAATAAAAATATTTAAAAAAAAATGGAATAAGAGACATTATAGAGTTGTTTAATCATGACTTTGCCATAACCTAATTAAATTATAACTCTATTGTGGATCTGATTTGAGATATAGAGCATAAACCCAAATATTAAGATTTTTTGCTGTTTACACTAAAAAACTCACTATACATCATAATCAAATCTTTGACATATAGAAAGGCTTCTGACAGAATTTTCTGATTTTAAATTGAGTTATCTCTTTTTTTACATGCAAATAGTAAGTTTACTATCACCATTTTAGAAAGTAAGCAAGGCATAATTAGTTAAATGTAATAAATGCTACTATAGCTCAGGTGTTTATTGGGTACTGTTAGATTCTTTATTGTATTCTCCAGATTGTTTTAGCAATTGCCTTTTCATTTCAGATTTTAATATTTCCATAAGGTAGGAAAAAGAAAGATTGTAATAATGGATACCATTTTTGAGCTATTACTTAGTTCTAGGACCTTTGTTAGTTCTTTACATCCTCACAGTGTTCTAGGATAGCTTTTTAAAAAAATGTTTCTATTGATTTGAGGGAGGGAGGGAGGGAGAGAGAAACATACATTGAGAGAATCATTGATCAGCTGTCTTCTGCACACCCCCTGTGGGGATCGAGCCCACAACCCGGAATCAAACCAGTGACTTGTTCAACCACTGAGCCACACTGGCTGGGCAAGGATGGCTTTTAATATCCCCATTTTAAAGATAAATAACTGAGGAGTGGTTAAGTAATTTATTTACATGGCAAGCAAAATATCCCATTATCTTAAAAACTATCATAATGCTTCCAAAATTAGGCAATGAAATTAATATCAGTATTATTTACTAAATTAGATTAAAAATTGATGGAAGTTTTATAATAGTTTTCTATATTATCTCTACCCTCTATTAAATATAGTTGAATATCATTTTTATTATGGTTCAGACATAGAACTTTTAGTTTGTGGTGTGTTTTTCTTATGTATATTTACTTAATAACAGAAAAGTTTATGTGCACTTTCCCTCTTTGCTCTATTACCACCTCTAGTAGCTGTAAAATTTAGGAATGTTTCTTCACTAACTTAGTCCTTTAAAGCTGTTTATCAAATATCATCTTTTGATGATAATAGCAGGCATTATTTCAGTTTTTTTCAACTCGGTCAAGAGCCATGAACAACATTTTTGGTCACTGGCTGTTATCTTCCCTAGTTTTAAGTGCCATTAATGACAAACCAATTTAGAAAATACCCTTTTTTCCCCCAAATATGTTTTTATAGGATAGTCATGTATGACATTCTCCTTTCTAACTGATATCCTGCTAATATTTTAATTTTTCCACATTAAATTCAACTGTTTTTAATTGCATCTTAAGTATAATTGAGCCCTCTTTCATATATTCCTAAGAGTTATTCTTTGACTTAGGATTTAAGATGTTTTAGAAATTTAGATGGTTACTTTATACATTATTTTTTTTCTAGGGCTTATTACCCAAACCAAAGGAAACCCCATTTCTTGTCTCCTTTTTCATTGCTCAAGTTGTGACTACATGCTCTGGAATACTCTCTTATCCCTTTGACACAGTTAGAAGACGTATGATGATGCAGGTATTTTATATTATTATTTGAAAGTTTAGTTGAGTTTTCCACTATCTCTGCTATTCAGGTATAATTTATTCAAATTTTAGAGACATTTTGACTGGAAAATAGGTCATTTGTTAATAAATCCATGCTGTGCTCTTGCCCAGTGGCTCGGCTGGAGCATCGTCCCATATACCAAAAGGTTGCCTTCTTGATTCCCAGTCGTTTGCGGGTTCAAACCCCTACGGGAGGCAACCGATCAATATTTTTCTCAAATTCACCTCTCTCTCTCTCTCTCCCCTCCCCCATCCTCTCTCTCTAAAAATCAATAAAAACATATCTTCAGGTGAAGATTAAAAAATAAATAAATGCATGCCGTTTTGGTATTTCTTTACTATTACTATTATTAGACAGCCAGCATCCAGCAAAGATTTTTTTTTTCTTCTGCTATCAGAACAGAAATGCTTTCTACTCCTGTAGCTACATTGTTTGAAGGGTAGAGGAAGATGGTAGGGATTGGATGAGTATGTCTGTCTTAACTGAATATTAGATCAAGTAGAATAAGCCTAGTCACAAGCCACTGACTTATGTAATATCATTAGTTGTAGTATATTTCAATAAAAAGTAAAAATTTTTAACTTCAAAGATGAAAACTTATTTATAATGATCTATGTTCTAAATATAGTCAGTTTTGATACATTCAATCTCCAATGCTGTTACTTGTTAACATTCATTCATTCAGCAAATATTTGACTGCCTAATCTATGATAAGTTATGGTGACACAAGTAAAATAAGGCAGAACCTGCACCAAAATTCATAGCATAGTATTGAAGGCATATAGTTAATGGTTTAAGTAGAAATGTGCATAGGTTCCAGGAATGCAATAGAAGAGGGGTGCCCAAATGCTTACTGTGATCAGATGTGGCCTCTTGCAAAGCTGATCTCAGTAAATAGGCATTTTCCCCAGTGAAAGAACATTCTAAACAGAGTGGAAAAGAACATAATACATAGAGATACACTTAAGAAGTAGTTAATTACCCAGATGATAATTTTCATGGGGGCAAGTGCAAATAATGAGGCCAGAAAGCTAGAAAAGTTCTGTATGGCTTACTATGCCAGATACTGTCCTAAGCATTTTACACTTTAACTCGTTTAATTCTCAAAGTAATACAAAGGGGTGTGGTTACTATCATTACCCTCATTTTATGTCTATGAAATGGTCCTGGAAGAACCCACAAGGCCACCAGAAAGGGTAAAACATTATCTAACCTATTACATCATTCTTGGACCATCCTTAAAAGTTATTCCTTTGTTTCTTCTGGATCTATATCTAGCCCTAGTTTAATATATTGAGAACTTTTTATCTTCACCTGAGGACATGCTTAGAGAGTGGAAGGGAGAGAGAAAGAGAAAGATCAATGTGAGAGAAACATCAATTGATTGCCTTCCGTATGCTACCCTGACTGGGAATCAAACCGGCAATCTTTTGATGCACAGGACAACATTCAACCAACTGAGCCACTCCGGCTGGGCTACATTGAAACATTTTTTAAATGGAAAATTAATTAATTTGCACAATATAGTAATAAATATGTATTGTGGATTAGTAAATGGTACTATGTCAATGTTAAGTTTTCTGATTTTGGTAACTATTCTTTGGGTATAAAAGAAAATATTCTTAAAATGCACACTGAAGTGTTTAAAGATAATGGTTATGATAGCTGCAACTTACTGTCAAAATAACTGTATTCCAGTGTATTGCTAGGGCTGCTATAAAAAGTACAATAGATAAACAACAGAAATTTATTTTCTTTTTTAAAAATATATATTTACTTCAGAGAGGAAGTGAGAGGGAAAGAGATAGAAACATCAATGAGAGAGAATCAGCTGCCTCCTGCACGTCCCCTACTGGGGATTGAGCCCACAACCTGGGCATGTGCCCTTTGCCAGAATAGAACCTGGGACCCTTCAGTCCGAAGACCAACACTCTGTCCACTGAGCCAAACTGGCTGGGGAGAGATTTATTTTCTTACTGTCCTGGAGGATAAATGTTCAAGTTAAGGTGTCGACCAGGGTGGTTCCCTTCTGAGGGTATGTCTCCTTGGCTTATAGATGGCTGTCTTTTCCCTATGTCTTCCCATGGTCCTTTTGTCTCTCTTCTTAAAAAGATGGCCATATTGTATGACAGTGCACCCTAGTGTGCTCATTTGATCTTAGTTACCTTTATAAAGACCCTGTCTCCAAATGTAGTCACATTCTTAGGTGTACTGAGGATTTAGACTTCAATATGTGGACTTTGTGGGCACACAATTCAGCCCATAATAGTACTGTTGAATTTTTGTACTTTTATATCCCACAACTTTCTTAAACCCTATTACAAATACTAATCTATGTGTACACTCTTTGAAGATTTTTTTTTTTGCACACAGAGGTCTACGATCTGCAAAAAAATGCCAGGTTCTTTCATTTCTTTTATCAATACTTACACCTTTTATTTCCTTTTCTTGCATTTATGCACTGTTTGAGACACCTGTTACAGTGGTATATTAAAGAAGTAATTGGCCACCTTGTCTTGTTCTAATCTTATAAGGATTGCCTTCAGTATTACATAATTTAATGTTAGCTGTGGGGGTTTTGTAGTTATCCATTGTCAAGCTATGGCTGTTCCTTTCTGTTTTAGGTTATAATAGGTAGTAATTATGAATGGCAGTAATGCTTTTTCTATATCTATTGACATCAGATCATTTTTCACTTTTCATGTGAATATAGACTATTAATCTATTTTTTAAATATATTTGTATTGGTTTCAGAGAGGAAGGGAGAGGGAGAGAGAAACAGAAACATCCATGATGAGAGAGAATCATTGATTGGCTGCCTCCTGCACATACCCTACTGGGAATCAAGCCTGCAACCTGGGCATGTGCCCTTGACCGGAATCAAACCTGGGACCCTTCAGTCCACAGACTGACACTCTATCCACTGAGTCAAACCAGCTAGGGCTATTTATTTTCCAGAGCTAACCCAACCTTATGTGCCTGGAATAAATCCAGCTTGTTCATGATGTGTTGTATTTTGTATCCCTTACTGGGTTTGATTGGCTAGTTTTTGTTCAGCATTTTGGCATCCATGTTTCAGCGACCCTGGCTTGGAATTATTCCTTCTTATATTGTCCTAATCTAATTTTGATATCAAAGCTTTGTAAGCTTCATAAAATATGTTGGGGATTCTTCTTAATTTTCTCTTCTCTAGAATAATTTATGTAAGATTAAAATTAAACATTTACTGAATGTTTAGTAGAACTTACATATAAAAGCCACCTGGTTTTCCTTATGAGAAGATTTTCAATAACTGACTAATTTTCTTTAATGAATTTATTATTCCATTTTTTTCTATTCTGTTGGTAAATTATGCTTTTAAGAAATTTATTTCTCCCGAGTTTTCAAAGTAATTGCCATGAAGTTGTTTGTAATATCATGTTACTCTTCTTTTTTTTATTGATTTCAGAGAGGAAGGGAGAGGGAGAGAGATAGAAACATCAATGATTAGAGAGAATCATTGATCGGCTACCTCTTGCACACCCTACACTGGGGATCGAGCCCACAACCCGGGTATATGCCTTGACCTGGAATCGAACCGTGACCTCCTGGTTCATAGGTCAACGCTCAGACATTGAGCTACACCAGCGGGGCTATCATGTTTCTCTTAATCTCTGAATCATCTGCTATTTCTAATAGTTTTGGTGCCAGAATGTTTCCAGAAATTTATCAGTAAATTATTTCAAATAACTAACTTTTGGCTTTTCATGCTTTCTGTGGTGTTTATTTTCTGTTTATTTTATTTCTACTTTCTTTGGGTTTATTCTTTGTCTAAAAATGTTTAAGCTGCACATTAATTTCCTTATAAGTCACCACTCAAGCTGCATCTTAAGGAGTTTTGTGGTTATTAATAGGTTTAAAATATTTTCTAAGATGTGTTCTTCTTAATACCCAAGCATGATACTTTTCTAGTTATTTTTTTTACTATTGATTTAGCACTTCATTGCAGTGTGGTGAGAGTATAAATCATGGTTTGTGATTCCATCTTTTGAAATTTGTTAAGCCTAATATTTGCTCAGTTTTCAAGTGTGTCTCCAACGATTAGATATACATTCAATATATACCCATTAGCCCAACATACTTACTCGACATGGTGTTATTTTTACCTGTACTTAGTGCTGAATAAAATCTATCTTAACGTAAAAGCTATTACAATAATGGTAAAATATTTGTCTTTATGTAGAGCGGTGAGACTGAACGGCAGTATAAAGGAACTATAGACTGCTTTGTGAAGATATACCAACACGAGGGATTCATTGCATTTTTTCGTGGTGCCTTCTCCAATGTCCTTCGTGGTACAGGAGGCGCTTTAGTGTTGGTATTATATGATAAAATTCAAGAATTCCTTAACATTGGTATTGGAGGTAGTTCATCAGGAGATTAAATTGAGAAATGCATACATTTAACTTGTTAAACATACAAATTATATAGCTGCCATTTGTATATATTTTGATAGTTGGTTATTACTGTCAGTATTTTTTAAAGTGGTAATTCTACAATAAAGCATAAGCTTTTTAAAGCATTTAAATACTAAAAATCAGATAAATGTGGGTTTCCTTCCCACTGAGACTCAAACTCACTTTACTGAGACATTTTACTTATAATTAGTTTACGTTATTTTTATTAGTTAAAATCTTCTTCTTTTGTGATGAAAAATTAAAATGTATAATGTTAAAATATAAGAAATTAAAGTTCTTTAAAAATGCTATTATTTTAATGTAATTATCTTCCTTTCCTTTAAAATCATATGACATATATTTCTTAAAAGCTTATCAGAAGATGTCATCATTATATCTTTGGGCGTAAGTAAGCTTTCTTACAACATCTCTACTAAAACAGCTCAGTTTATTACTAAGTATAGTGTTTATGGTATTATATAGCTTTTAATAAAAAAAACTGATAATGACATTAATGACTGTAAACCTGTAGTTGGAAAAAAAAGATACAAAATGGCATATATCTGCTAACTTTTTTCTTTAAATAAAATCTTGCTAATGTGAATATATCTTGGAACAGAAAAAGTCCCCTCAAAAATTAGTTTGTGTATTTTGTATTAATAAAGGAAGTTTAAAAGTTATATATGAGCTTTTTAAAAATTTTTAATAAATCTTTATTGTTCAAATTATTACAATTGTTCCTTTTATTCCCCCCCCCATAGCTCCCCTCCCCCCGGTTCCCACCTCACCCTCAGCCCTTACCTCCCCCGCACTGTCCTCATCCATAGGTGTACAATTTTTGTCCAGTCTCTTCCCGCACTCCCCACACCCCTTTCCCCCGAGAATTGTCAGTCCACTCCCTTTCTATGCCCCTGATTCTATTATATTCACCAGTTTATTCTATTCATCAGATTTTTTATTCACTTGATTTTTAGATTCACTTGTTGATAGACATGTATTTGGTGTTCATAATTTTTATCTTTACCTTTTTCTTCTTCTTCCTCTTCTTAAAGAATACCTTTCAGCATTTCATATAGTACTGGTTTGGTGGTGATTAACTCCTTTAGCTTTTTCTTATCTGTGAAGCTCTTTATCTGCCCTTCAATTCTGAATAACAGCTTTGCTAGGTAGAGTAATCTTGGTTGTAGGTTCTTGCTATTCATCACTTTGAATATTTCTTGCTACTCCCATCTGGCCTGCATAGTTTCTGTTGAGAAATCAGTTGACAGTCATATGGGTGCTCCCTTGTAGGTAACTAACTGTTTTTCTCTTGCTGCTTTTAATAGTCTCTCTTTGTCTTTTGCTCTTGGCATTTTAATTATGATATGTCTTGGTGTGGTCCTCTTTGGATTTCTTTTGTTTGGGGTTCTGTGTGCTTCCTGGACTTTATAAGTCTATTTCTTTCACCAGGTAGGGGAAGTTTTCGGTCATTATTTCTTCAAATAGGTTTTCAGTATCTTGCTCTCTCTATTCTTCTGGAACCCCCATAATTCTGATGTTGGTACGCTTGAGGTTGTCCCATAGGCTCCTTATGCTATCTTCAAATTTTTGGATTCTTTTTGCTTTTTGCTTTTCCGGTTGGGTGTTCTTTGCTTCTTTGTGTTTCAGATCTTTGACTTGATTCTTACGGTCCTCTAATCTGCTGTTGGGTCTCTGTATAATATTTTTTATTTCAGTCAGTGTATGTTTAATTTCTAGTTGGTCCTTTTTCATATCCTCGAGGGTCTCGCTAAATTTATCGGCCTTTTCTAGGAAATTCTTGAAAAACCTCATAACTGTGATTTTGAACTCTATATCCAGTTATTTGCTTTCCTCCATTTCTTTCATTTGTGATCTGTTTCTTTGTCTCTGCATTTTCGCTGCTTCCCTGAGTTGGTAGAGTAGCTTTGTGTGGTAGGTGTCCTATATGGCCCAGTGGCTTAGCCTCCCCCAGTTACCTGAGGTGGACACTTTTGGTGCACCCCTTTGTGGACTGTGTGCACAGCCTTGTTGTAGTTAAGTCTTGGTTGTTGTTGGTATCACAGGGAGGAATTGACCTCCAGGCCAATTGGCTATGAGGATCAGCTGTGTCTACTCTGGGCGAACTTCTGTGCTGGAGACACCCTTATGGGAGAAGATTTGCAAAAGCCTCTGTGCTCAGTTTGGATGGGGCAGAGTCTCAGGGTGGAGCAGACAGCCTTGGCTTCCCGTCAGCCCTGCCCTATGAGGCCCCTGGGTCCCAGTGTCCCTCAGTAATTGCTGCAAGCACCTCTGAGAGAAAGCTGCCCTCAAGTTTCGCCCACTGCCAGACAGTCCAGTTTCTCCCAGAATGAGTCTGGTTTCCCAGAAACTTGCCTGGAACTGGAGTTCAGCGCAGTCGAGAGCTTCCATCTCCCTCCCGCTTTAGAAAGCCAGCTGTGCACTCAGCCGCCCATGCACTCAGCAGTCAATCCTCTCTGCACGCGCACGCACCTCTAGACCTCTGTCTTTTGCTGCTCCCCTGAGTCTCAGTGTGCTTTCTCTTTTCCTGACTGTCCAGATTCCCCCTGAATGAGTTTGGGTTTCCAGAGTCTCGCCCGGGACTGGAGTTCAGCGCAGTCAGGAGCTTCCGTCTCCCTCCCGCTTTAGAAAGCCAGCCACGCACTCAGCCACCCACGCACTCAGCCACCTCTCCACGCTCGCGTCTCCGTACCTCAGCCTTTTGCAGCTCCTCTGAGTCTCAATGAGCTTTCTTTTCTTCTAGTTGTAGAATTTCTACTCAGCCAGCTTTCCTGTGATTCTGGATGGTGTCCGTTTTGTCTTTTAGTTGTAGTTTTGATATTGTTGTGCGAGGCAGCAGTTTAGGTGTTTACCTATGCCGCCATCTTGGTTTCTCCCTGAGCTTTTTTTAAATTAATCTTTATTGTAGAAGGTATTATAGTTGTCTCTCCTTTTTTTCTCATTGGTCCCCTCCTCCCCCATCCCTTCCCCTCCCCAGGCCTTCACCCATACTATTGTCTGTGTCCATGGGTTAAACATATAAATTCTTCAGTTAATCTCCTCCTGCTGCCCCCTCCCCTTCCCTCTGAGACTCCTCAGTTTGTTACATGCTTATGGCCATGTCACCCTCCACACGTGGACTATTAGACTTTAATTAGCTTGGATACTAAGCTACTCCCAACTGTAGCATGGAAAGGAAGCTCCAGATACAGGCCTGCTCCTGGAACCCCAGCTACACCTTTTCCAGGACTGGCTTATCCCAGTAAACTGGTTCTATTGAAGTTTTTGTCCGCAACTTCATTCTTCGATTTAGCGAGACAAGAACTTGGACTCAAACACCCACATTTTTTGTCAGTGGGGAAAGAAAAGGGACATCTGTAATACTCTCAACAATAAAGATTTTTTTTGATGGCTCCTCATTCCCTTTTATATTTTTTATGTTTTTATTAATTTTAGAGAGGAAGGGAGAGAGAGGGAGAAACATCAATGTGAAAGAAACATCAAACAGCTGCAAAGAACCAAGCCCACAACCCAGGCATGTGGCCCTGACTGGGAATCTAACTGGTGACCTTTTGATGCATGGGACGATACTCAACTAACTGAGCTACACCAGCCAGGGCCTCATTTAAAAAAAAAAAAAAAGTTTTGGTGTGTTTTTTTTTAATTGATTTCAGAGAGGAAGGGAGAGAGAGAAAGAAACATCAATGAGAGAATCATTGATTGGCTGTCTGCTGCACACACTCTGACTGGGGATAGAGCCCACAACCCTGGCATATGCTCTAACCAGGAATTGAACTGTGACCTCTTGGTTAATAGTTTGAAGCTCAATCACTGAGCAACACTGGTCTGGCCAGGTCCTCATTCTTAAAAAGGTAAACTTCTTGCCTACAGGATAAGGACTTATTATCATGGCATACAATGTCCTTCATGATCTAGCTAAACTTCAGCTGTACATCATATCTGCCCTAGGCACCACGGGCATACCAGTAACTTCTGATTCCTCAAATACAGTATGTTCTTTGATGCTTCTGTGCTGTTGCACCTGTTGGTATTTTTATGTCATTTATTTTCTTTGCAGAGTTAAATAACATGCCTAAGGCCCTACTGCTAGTAAGAGGCAAGCCTGGGACTACAAATCTCTGTGATCCCCAAAGCCTGTCATGCTTCTAGCCACTAGGTATGCTCATTTCCTCCCAGGAAATGTAAAGAATGTGGTAACAATCTCGTGCCCCTGGCCTCAACTATTTACTTTTACTCTGGTAATTTTAAGTGTTTTTTAATAGAAAAATCATTCTCACACCCTCATTATACAGACAGAAAGCATGGGTAATTAAATGGCCCTAGGAGATTTTGGAATAAATCTAGGTGGTGGGCCCAAGAGGATGATGGCTGCAGAGGCAACTGAGGGGGAGGGTCAAAGCCAGGTGCCACCAGGGGTGGGTTTCTATGGGGAGCCCAGTAGCCAATCCCCATTGTGCTCAAACACTGGCCAGCGGGAGGCCCCTCCCCAGCCTTCAGTGTCCCTGACAACGGCATTGTCCACCAGAAGCTCCAGTGAACTTCTGAAGAGGTGTGACTCCCTAATGTAGAAAGACCAGAGTCAAAGCAATACTGTACATTCCAGTTTCTCTTGAAAATGGACTTCATGGTCCCTATAACAATAGCAGCAGGAGCTATAGCCACATTTGCTGTTGCTGCTGTTGTAGCATTGATAGTAGTAAAAAGCATAAATTCTTTTAAGAAGTGGAGAAATAATGACAATACGAGTGCTGAAAATTTTGGTGAAACCGTCAGTTTCAAGATGGAAACAAGTGGGAAACAGGATAAAGAATCGATCGAGAAGGAACAGAAAGTATCCGAAGAATTAGTAGAAAAGGAACCGAAAACATCCCAAGAATCGGGTGAGAAGAAACAGGAAACATCTGAGGAAGTGGATGAGAAGGGCCAGGAATCATATGAAGAATTGGGCAAGAAGGAACAGGAACCCCATGAAGAACTGAACCAGAAGGAACAGGACAGCCAAACTCCGTAAGTGTAAACTATGACTTGGTTAATTTTAGAAGGACAGACATCAGATGCTGATCACGTGAGAGGGACACAGGGCTGGGCCACACCAGGCTGCTATCCTGCCTCCTACAGGGCAGACGCTGGAGGGAAGCCCTGGCTTGCTGGGTGTAGTGGTGGCAGACACACAGATGGTCACTTTCCTGAAAAATCGGTTTTCGGCGGCAAGGGTTAGCGGAGGGGACTGCATCTTTAGAATGGGGCGAAGGAAGTTACATGGAGGGAAAGCTGTCAGTGTGCTGGTTTCTTGACCATTTGGTTTTGGGTATTTCAAGCCCTGGCAAGGAGAAACACACACACACACACACACACACACACACACACACACCCACACCCCCACCACACACCCACACCCCAAGATCTGTCCAGTCACCTTTCACACAAGGCATTGAAGTGAAAAGGCCGCTTTCCCCGCGTGGCGGCTCCCTTGGGCGAGGCGGCCGTGCTGCACAATGGGCTCGACCTCACAGAGCCGAGCGCGGCGGGCGGCACGTGGGCGCCTCGGGACGGCGAGGTGCTGGGCTGCGATTGGCCCCTGCAAGGCTGGGAGCCGGTTTCGGTGGCATCCCGCCGCTGTGCCAGGCGTGGCCCCGGTTGCCAACAACAGCCAGGGCCGCCTCGGAAGCCGCGGGGCGGAGCGCGGGGCGGGGGCGCCGCTCCCCGAGCCAGCCGCAGTGCTCCCGGCCGCCGCGCGAGGGCGAGCGAGCCAGCGCCGTTTCCTTCCTCCTCCCGGATCCTCCGGCTCCGCCTTCCCGGTCCTCCCATCCCCCGGCTGGCTCAGCCTCCTCCATTTTCCAGATCTTTCTCGAACCCGCAGCTCCGCGAGCGGCCGTTGCCCGAGCGCTGACGGAAGCGGCCGAAGCAGCGGCTCGCGGGTCTCCCCGGAGGCCGAGCGCGCAGGCTCAGAGCTCGGTAACTGCCGGTTGGAGACGCCGACCCGCAGTGGAAACCCAGGCGGCGGAGGCGGCGGTGCGGCGACCTCCCTCTCCGCGGTTGCCCGACGCGCTGCCCTCATTTAAAGCGTAGCGACTTCGGGTCACCTCTTCTTTGCTTCTCGTAGGAGTCGCAATCCCAGGAGCAACAGCCCGACAGAGGACGCGGTCCCCACCCAGGAGCTTTCGGCACCAGCATCCCGACGACTCGGCGGCGGGATGTCTGTGGTTGGCATTGACCTCGGCTTTCTCAACTGCTACATCGCTGTAGCGAGGAGCGGCGGCATTGAGACCATCGCCAATGAGTACAGCGACAGGTGTACCCCGTAAGTGCCGTGTCCGGTCCCAATCCCGGCCCTGTGTGAGGTCCCGCCGGATGACTCCTCGGGATGCGCGCCGAACCCGGGGGTGGCAGGTGCAGCTGGGCGAGCCGGGCGGGCGTCGGGCTGCCGCCCCGCAAAGCGCCAGGGACTTAACTCTTACACTTTGCGCATCTCTACTTGCTGTGCCCGCGCCCCCGCCTCGTTCCCTAGCGGCCCTGCTTTAGTTTGCGGCAAGGGGTTGGGGTGGGGACCCCCTCGACGCCCTGAACATTAGAGAAAGATCTCCCATTACTTCTTTCTAGTGGGGCTTGCGGGAAATTCTCGGCCGCGGGCGCCCCCCCACCCCTTGCCAGCCGAGTGGAGAATTCTGCATTCATTCTGCCCTTCTCTCCTGCATTCATTCCCCCGTCTCTCTCTGCGTGACAGCTTTCTCGCAGAAAAGTAAGAAAATGAGAGCTTAGACTGCACACATCGGAAGATGAGTTATAGGGTCATCTGGCCCAGAAAGCTTTTTTCCCCCTTTCTCTTTCCTTTTTCTTTTCTTTTTTTTATTTTTCTTTTTTTTTCTTTTTTTATTTTTTTTAGCCAGTTGAGGTGTGCAGGGTTTTACCCCAGTGTCCCTGAGAATTCCAGGTAATGGCCCGGTTTCCAGGGGCGTGTGTATTAACACGTATTAATAGGAGAGAATTGGGGATGGGAGTCGTTGGCCTCTTGCATGGGTAATGTACACCCTTTAATGAGAAATGATGGTGTTAGACTCTATCCAAAGCGCATTTCTACAGAATGAATTGTTGTGAGAGTCGGAGGCGGCTGTCCTGTATAAACATGCTTGAGGAGTGATTGTGTTTCGAACACTTGATGAAAGACTTAAAAGAAGTGGCATTATGTCATGGAAACATGTTCCATTGTTTCTCTGGTCTGGGAAGTTTGTTGGCAAAATATATAATTAAGGCAGGGATATGAGAAATTGGCTTCGTGTTGTAGGCTCTTGTTACCGGTAATTTTATGAGGAAACCAAGTTTCCATGTCTTACCTTCTATGGACAAGTAACTAAACATGTTAATTTGACCTTTATGAATGGTCCAAAATATAATAAATATAAGACTAATCGTAACCAACACCAGTGTTAAGCTAAGACTTTAAATGATTAAATTACTGAAATTCTATGAATAATTTTTAAATATGTCAAGATATCCAGGAGTAGCTTACTTGAAGCAGTCTGCTTTGGTTTCTTTGAAGAATATTCTAGAAGGTTTTATATAACCTTTTCCAGATATGCATTATATTTCTATTGAAATTTTGGGTATTTATATACTCAAATATGAGCTTAGGTCAGTTAATCTTCATAGTACTGTTAAAACTCTTCTTTTTAGCCGAAACCGGTTTGGCTCAGTGGATAGAGCATCGGCCTGCGGACTCAAGGGTCCCAGGTTCGATTCCGGTCAAGGGCATGTACCTTGGTTGCGGGCACATCCCCAGTAGGGGGTGTGCAAGAGGCAGCTGATCGATGTTTCTCTCTCATCGATGTTTCTAACTCTCTATCCCTCTCTCTTCCTCTCTGTAAAAAAAAAAAAAAAATCAATAAAATATATTAAAAAAAAAAAAAAAAAAAACTCTTCTTTTTACATTTAAAAAATGTTTTCCATGTTCTAGTTGTCAAGCTAACATAACACAGATATTTCTAAGATATAAATATAATATGGAAGGATTCTATGGAAAAGAGGAAAGAAATGCTCAATTCCATTGGTTCAGCATCCATATAATTTTCACATTTGTTTCATTCTTTAACGTACATGATTATATTTAAATGAGAGAATACTGTGTGTAAACCAAGGACAGTTTAATGAAACAAATAATTGCTTAATTTTGGCCTACAATTAAGGGCCAGGTAATTTAATATATTAATTCTTCAGACTTCATCTCTGTAAAGTTGGGAGTGCTTGTACTAGCCTCTCATGTCGTGCATAAATTGAAGAGGGAGAAAGAAATTAACAGGCATAAATTGAAATTAGCTTAATTTTTCTGAAAATTTTCTTCAAAAAATAATTATACAAGCAGTACATGCTCATTGTAGAAATATAGGCACATTAAAAGATGAAATTAATAATTATAATTATTCCACCCAGAAATAAAACTTGCATGGTTTTCCCTGTGTGTGGTTTAAGAATAGATTATGTTACTTTATATTGTTTGGTAACCTCATTCTATCTAAAACATATCTTTACACTAATTTAGCATTTTTATCATTTCCTTAATTTAATCTATCCCTTATTGAACATTCAGATTGTTTATATATATTTTGATAAACAACTAGAGGCCCAGTGCATGAAATTCGTGCATGGGGGTATGTCCCTCAGCCCAGCCTGCACCCTCTCCAATCTGGGACCCCTCGAGGGATGTCCGACTGCCCATTTAGGCCCAATCCTATCTCACAATCCAGGACTGCTGGCTTCCAACTGCTCGCCTGCCTGCCTTCCTCATTGCCCCTAACCACTTCTGAATGACAGCTTGATCACCCCCTAACCACTCCCCTGCCAGCCTGATTGGTGCCTAACTGATCCCCTGCCAGCCTGATTGCCCCTAACTGCCCTCCCCTGCAGGCCTGGTCCCCCCCAACTGCTCTCCCCTGAAGGCCTGGTCACCCCTAACTGCCCTTCCCTGCAGGCCTGGTTGCCCCCAACTTCCCTCCTCTGCCAGCCTGGTCACCCCTAACTGCCATCTCCTGCAGGCTTGATCACCCCCAGTTGCCCTCCCTTGCAGGCCTGGGTCCCCCCCAACTGCCATTCCCTGCAGGCCCAGTCGCCCCCAACTTCCCTCTCCTGCAGGTCTGGTCACCCCCAACTTCCCTCTCCTGCAGGCCTGGACCCCCCAAACTGCACTCCACTGCAGGCCTGGTCCCCCACAACTGTTCTCCCCTGCAGGCCTGGGATCCCCCCAACTGCCATTTCCTGCAGGCCCGGTCAAGCCCAACTTCCCTCCTCTGCCAGCCTGGTCACCCCTAACTGCCTTCCCCTGCAGGCTTGATCACCCCCAACTGCCCTCCCTTGCAGGCCTGGTCCCTCCCAACTGCCCTCCCCTGCTGGCCTGATCACCCATAACTGCCCTCCCTTACAGGCCTGGTCCCTCCCAACTGCCCTCCCCTGCTGGCCATCTTGTGGCAGCCGTCTTGTGACTACATGGTGGCAGTCATCTTTGACCATGTGGGGGCAGCCATCTTGTGTGTTGGAGTGACAGTCAATTTGCATATTACTCTTTTATTAGATAGGCTAGAGGCCTGGTACACGGGCCTGCAGGGAAGGGCAGTTGGGGAGGACCCAGGCTGGTTTGCCCTGAAGGGTGTCCTGGATCAGGGTAGCGGTTCCTTTGGGGCATGGGGCAGCCTGGGCGAGGGGCCTGTGGTGGTTTGCAGGCCGGCCACGCCCTCCGGCGACACAAGCATAGGCCAGGGCTGGCTGGAAGCAGGTATCTGGGATTTATTTTATCTTCTATAATTGAAACTTTGTTGCTTTGAGCAGAGGCCAGGGCAGGCCAGGGCAGGCGGGAAGCTTGGCTTTCTCCATCGCCGGGTGCAACCCAAGCCTCCTGCTCGCTCCAGCTCCATGGGGGCTGCCATCTTAGTTGGGTTAATTTGCATGCTCGCTCTGATTGGCTGGTGGGCATAGCGGAGTGATGGTTAATTTACATGTTTCTCTTTTATTAGTGTAGCTGTGGCAATAACTATCTTTGTAACTAAAATTTTTTTAAGTAGCTAATCTTTACTGGAATTTTTATGTGGCAGATACTAAGCTAAGATCCTTCTGTTTTACAGAGAGGAAGGGAGAAGGATAGATAGAAACATCTATCAGCTGCCTGACCCATTCACCCTAGTGGGGATCGAGCCTGCAACCTAGGCATATGCCCTTAATGGGAATCGGACCGTGATCTCCTGGTTCATGGGCTAATGCTCAACCACTGAACAACACTGGCCAGGCTATAATTAAATTTTTTACTTTTAATTCCTTCAAATAAATTTCTAGAAATAGAATTAATGTGTGTACATTTGAAAGGCCTTCGATATGTTTGTACTGTTCAATTAAGTATACAGATGGGGATTGGAATTTCCATTCCAGGCTTAATTATATCAGAGTAATTAGTTTCAAACGTGGGAAAAGAAACTGCAGCCAAAGATCCTCATTCAGTATCAGATTAAAGCATGTGGTCAACTAAAACATTCTGCCATGTTGATAATAGTGCTTGCACTATCATACACACCTTCACTTTTTTAAAACTCAAATTGTGCTGAGATGGGTGGAAGGGCAGACATCTCACACTTTAGCATGCCAAAGCTAGGGCTATAAAAATATTTTATTTTATGATTATTTTTATCCTCACCCGAGGGTATGGTTTTATTGATTTGAGAGAGAGAGAGGAAGGGAGAGAGGGAGGGGAGAGAGTAAGAAAGGAATAGAGAAAGACAGAGAGAGAGAAAAGAAAAAAGAAAAGGAGAAGAGAAGAGAAGAGAAGAGAAGAGAAGAGAAGAGAAGAGAAAAAAGAAAAGAAAAGAAAAGAAAGAAAGAGAAAGAAAAGAAAAGAAAAGAAAAGAAAAGAAAAGAAAAGAAAAGAGAAAAGAGAGAGAAACATTGATCAGTTGCCTCCCATAGATGCCCTTACTAGGGATCAAACCCAAAACTTTTAGGCATATGGGATGACGCTTCCAACTAACTGAGCCACTTGTTCATCTTTTAGTATGAATATTATCTAAAATAAAACAAAATAAATCTTCACTCATTGCCTTGAATTTGTGGGTGAGAAATTCTAAAAGGTTTCTAGAAGGCCAGGAATGATAAATACAAATTACATAATATCTGAGTTTAAGATATTTAAAGCTAACCACTTAATTTAAAACAGTTGATTGACCTCTCATATCATTATTAATTGAGCTATTGTATTTTTTAGAGTCGACTCAATGATAGCAGATGAAGCTACAAATAGTTATTGTGATCTTATAGAAACTGGCAAGTAAGGTCAGAATTTTAAAAATAGGGATATATTAAAAGTGTAAGTGGTAAATCAAAGCATTTTGAATCCTTAGTTGAGATTGACAATGAAGCAAAGAAATTTAGAGTGCTGACCTTTTAAGTGAGAAGTCTCTGAGTCTGCTGGCAGTATGTGTTTCCTCCATCCTCATCAAGCATGGCCTTATAAAAATAGTCTCTATAAGAGAGAGAGAAAGTTAATCTTAAATTTTAAGGGGAAATATAACTTTCTTAAAGTAATAAACTGTCATTTGATTTTTATGCCCCTCCTCTTCTATAAGTGACATAGGACATTTAGAAGGTCTGTTTGTTTAGAGTTCTGTGGCATTCTCTGAGAATCTGTGACAGCCAATATAGTGACAATATTAGATTGAATATTATGGATTTAAGCTGCATTGTAAACACTCCTTTTTTTTTAGATACAAAATGGAATTTCTAAATAGTAGTTGAAATAATCTATGAAAGGATAATATATGTGGATTTTATGTTATACATTTCTTTAAATAATTGAATAACCTTTCCTATAAAACCTTTATCTGCCTAATATGTGATATAAAGTGTCCATTTCACTTGTTATTACTAAAGTTAGGTAAAAGTTTTGAGAGTGAATGGGTATTTATTTAGATTTTTCTGAAAATCCTTGGCAGATACTTATTTAGTGGTTGTGTTCTAGAATATTTTTGACAGAAAATTGAACAAAGAAAGGAGTTTGAAGACCTTTAGCTATATTTTAATTGTTTAGCTTTCTCTGTGACGTAATATATGTATGAAGTATATTTCAAAGCATCTAGCACTTAATAAGTAATAGTTGTTGAATCAATCTTATTTGGATCTAGTGTTCAAAAGAATTTAAACACTTGAGAAATCAACCTAAGAATGAGATTTTCTGTGCACTCAAGTAATGGTAGTAAAGTATTGAAAAGTTAAAAATTATTCAGGAGATTACTATGCTAAGTGAAATAAGCTAGTCAATGAAAGACAAATACCATATGATCTCACTTATATGTGGAATCTAATGAACAAAATAAACTGACCAACAAAAGAGAAACGGAGGCATGGATACATGGAACAGACTGACAGCTGTCAGAGAGAAGGGGAGAGGGAGACTGGAATAAAGAAGGTGAAGAGATTAGCCAAAGAACATACACGGTGTAACCCATAGACACAGACAACAGTGTGGTGATGCCAGAGGGAGGGTTGTAAGCAGAGAACTTTCATGACCTTAGTCTTTAGGAGAATTTCTCTGGGTATTATATTGAGAATAGACATATACTATATACTGGAAATGTCCTCAGCAAAACACATATTAAAATGCTTCCTCTTTTTTTAAGCCTTTATTCAGAAATCACCTTTACTACTAGTTTTTTCTAAACCTTATTATCTAGATGTGATTAGTCTTTTTTTTTTTTTTGCTACTGTCATTCATAATCATATTCTGATTTTTTTCAATAGACTATAAATTATCCAGAGAGTGATTGTAGCTAGTATGCACACAATGCCTGTAACTATTTGTTAATTAAATAAATAATTACCTTAGTTACAATGGAAATCATGAAAATACTTTCTTGAATCATTACATTATTGATAATAATGTTACTCTATACTTGCATTTATAAGCAGAATTATGTATAAATGCTGAAATAAAAACAGTAATTGTATTGTTCAAAGCATTTACCTATATTCACTTAATTAATACAGTCCTATGAGCAGGTGTTACCATTACTATCTTCCAGATGAGAAACTGAGGAAATAATGGTTAGGTGATTTCCACAAGGTTATTTACTTGTTATGTAGCAGAGCCAGGATTTAGATCCAAGCAGCCTGTCCTTATTGAATACAGTGTATTTTTTCCATTGATTTTTAGAGAGAGTGGAAGGAAGGGGAGGGGGAGAGAGACAGAGAGAGAGAGACAGACAGACAGACAGACAGACAGACAGACAGGAGAAACATCATTGTGAAAGAGTCATATCGATTGGTTGCCTCCTGCACTCCCCGGTTGGGGCTGGGAATTGAACCTGAAGCCCATGTACGTGCCCTTGACCAGGAATCAAACCCGCAACCCTTAGGGCCAGGGCTCATGCTGGAACCACTGAGTAACACCGACCAGGGTGAATCCAGTTAATTTTATTAGTAGGTCATAAACCAATAGAATTTGAAAAACAATTTTAGAAACCAACACAGTGTTGCCACCAATAGAACATTTTTTAAAAGTATAACATTTATTCTAACCACTTTTCCATTTCTTATGAAAGTTTGAAAATATGTAAAGTTCTGATTTTAGATAACCTCTTTTTAAAATAGTACATGATTACATTAATCCTTTAAATTTATTTTTATATAAGGTGAAGCAGAATAATAGCACATTGATATAAAAAACACCATGGAAAACAACATTGTGTTTTTCCCCTTTTAGGGCCTGTATATCTTTGGGATCAAGAACTAGAGCCATTGGAAATGCAGCTAAGAGCCAGGTAAATTGTTAATGTAGATGTTTTGATTTATAGAAACAATTAACTGAATCTTGGTAACTAAGCTCCCATTTTACGTAAATTAAGAGTGAAAAGAAAGAGTAGGGAAAATATGATAGATGCTAAACCTCTGTATTTTATTATATATATTTTGCTTTGGTTTATAAAATATTTTTAAATTTTATTCATTAAAAATCTTTAGTTGTGAAGTTAGGATGTTCCATCATATAGCATCAGTTTTTCACTGGGTAGTCATTTTCTATGGGATATCCTATCTAGAATATACACTTCAACAACAAGTGAGTGACGTCTTGGTAAAAGAAGGTAGGAAGAATGGAGGAACTAATTTCCAGAGGAACCCAATGTGGCTACCAGTACTTGACATGGAATCTGTTTAAGTCTTCATATTTTTAGGCTTCTGAAATACTTATGGTAGCACATTCACTTTTAACCCTTTGCACTCGCTTGCTTTTTTCTCGATTCCTTTATTCTACTCGGGATTTAATTTTTTAAATACCCCAGATTTTACAAAGTGCGGCAGTAGAATAAAAAAACTGGAGTTTCTTTTCATACAAACTTATTTATTTGGATTTTTTTTAAATATATTTTATTGATTTTTTACAGAGAGGAAGGGAGAGAGACAGAGAGCTAGAAACATCGATGAGAGAGAAACATCGATCAGCTGCCTCCTGCACACCCCCTACTGGGGATGTGCCCGCAACCAAGGTACATGCCCTTGACCAGAATCGAACCCGGGACCTTTCAGTCCACAGGCCAACACTCTATCCACTGAGCCAAACCGGTTTCGGCTATTTGGATTTTTTTATATTTCAAATTATTGATACATTCAAAGAGTATACAAAGAGCTGCTACCGATGCTAACCGTGTCGAGTGCAAAAGGTTAATATTCCAGGCTATAGGTTCATTGTCCATGGACTTCGTTTATTGCCCTAAACTAAAAGCCCTTAATAATTTCTTTAAAAATTTTAATATATACCTGGGTCTTCTTTTCTTCATTATAAGATAACTTGTTTAATGGGGCTTTTTCTTCATGACTTTGTAGGAATAATTGCTCATTTATCCAGGAATTTTGCTTATAATTTTTATCAAGTTTGTCTTATAATTGGTCTAGATATGAATAAGCTTGTATCTTCTACTTTCATCTATATATATAAAAGCCTAAGCGACCGTCCAGCCATTCAACTGCTTGACCAGTAGCTATGATGCTCACTGACCACCGGGGGCAGACGCTCAATGCACAGGCATGGAAACATGGAACAGACTGATGAATCTCAGAGGGAAGTGGGAGGAGGAAGGGTGGGAAGAGATTAACCAAAAATCTTATGTGCATACTGGAGGCCCAGTGCATGGATTTGTGCACTGGTAGGGTCCTTCGGCCTGGCCTGCAGGGATTAGGTCGAAACCGGCAGTCCAACATCCCCCAAGGGGTCCCGGATTGTGAGAGGGTGCAGGCCAGGCCGAGGACCCCATCGGTGCACAAATCTGTGTACTGGGCCTCTAGTTTGTACATAATTGTTGAGTTGGTTCCAAAATGCCCCCTTCACTAAAGTTTACATCTCATATTCTGGCTAATCTTCTAAGTGTATCATAGATATCAGAGTCTCTAAAGAAAGTTATTTCTCCTAAGGAGCTAAAGACCAACACGGTAATTCAAGATTCCTGCATTTTTCATCTCATAATTGAAGATCAACATCTATTTGGCTTTTAAAGGTCACTAAGAGGGCACAAATGGATCTCAGTAATATTCTATTGTTAGAACTACATATTCTAGTTAAAGAAAAAATTGCTTTATCAAAGTACAAGCCATTTACTAGTTAGCACTTTAACGTAGCACCATGCTTCATGGAAAGAGTTTTAATTCACAAGCCTAGGAGCAATTCGTTGCAATGGAAGCAACATAGTAGTACATGAGAAATTTCATAAAGAATTACGTATTCAGAGGAAAAGAAAGATCGGACAATAAAAAAACATATTAAATAAAAACAAATGAAATTGGAAAGAAATAAGAGAAATCAAAGATACTAATTTCCTTGGGCAGCGATTTCAACCTTTTTCATCTCATGGCACACATAAACTAATTACTAAAATTCTGTGGGACACCAAAAAAATATTTTTTGCCAATCTGACAAAAAAAGATATAATTTTGATTTATTTACAAAAATAATAATAATAATGATTACCTACCCTATTGCTCCAAAGTGATTTTTTAAAAAAAAACTCAGGTGCCTATACTTGTATATAAGGAGTTCTAGTACCACGAAATAACCAATCAAACACAATTAGATGCAACTCTATTATATGACCTATATATTTATGGTTCAAGACAAGGCATTCACACTTGATTGCTATTGTCACGTTGGCTGTTGTCATTTTTTATTTGACAATCTAAGGGAAAAGGAGGTCAGTGCCCCTGACTAAATTATCAGGTATTTCATTTTTTAAAAATTCTTGTGGCACACCACTTGAAAATCGCTGTACTAGAGCAAAAGTGTTGAGGGGAACCAGACACAAGTTATAGATAGGTTTTATTATCTGAAAAATATTTAAATTTTATTCTTTCTTTTTTGAAGACAGTAATTTTATATCTAACTTTCCTAGGAAAGGAGGAATATTGGGGGGGGGGGGATAGTTTACATGCATATGTTCTCATTGTGTAATTTTACTATTAGTAGGAAACCAGAAAAATGAATGAATGTGTGTAATTCTGCACTTGGATGTGTAGGATAAAGAGACTTAGTGGTTCTCAAGTATTAGCATAGTGTTTATTTTTCATTTATTAAGTAATTGATAAAGTGTTTACTGCCAACAGATAGTCACAAATGTAAGAAATACAATTCATGGCTTCAAAAAGCTTCATGGACGATCATTTGATGATCCTATTGTGCAAACTGAAAGGATCAGGATTCCCTATGAGCTGCAGAAAATGCCTAATGGAAGTGCAGGAATTAAGGTAAGTTTATATTCCCGGAATACAAACATATATTTGAATTAAAGTAACCAGATACCATATTTTTCTTCTTTATTGTTAGCTAGGAAATTGAATGATAAAAATTGCTTTTGTGGGAGGTAAGGATATGTAACAGGTAAAGACACTTTTGCAAGTAATTTGCTTGTAACAATGTGTTAGGCACTGAAACTTCAGAACTAAGAGATTATAACACTAGAACAGTCCTTTTGGAATATAACTTCCTTGAGCAAGGACTTTGCCTTTTTCACTGTTGTATATCCAGCATGTATAGTGGAGATTTTCAAAGAATATTTATTGGATGAATAAATGACTCAATAAAAATCTCTCAACTTTTGGTTTCAGGTGCGGTACCTAGAAGAAGAGAGACCTTTTGCTATTGAGCAAGTTACTGGAATGCTGTTGGCTAAGCTTAAAGAGACTTCAGAAAATGCTTTAAAGAAACCAGTAGCTGACTGTGTGATATCAGTAAGTTTTACTTCAGTAATGAGTACTCTTGAATCCTATTTTCTAGGGCACTATAGTTCTTCCTTATGCATGGGGGTTAAGTTCCAAGACCCCTAGTGGATGCCTCAAACCATGATAATACTAAACCCTGTATCTGTACTATGATTTTTTGTATGCATATATACCTTTTCACTTAAAGAAAGCAAGCGCTTTACAGTTTCTTTTTGGCATATTCGAATTACCAGCATCATTACTCTTGCACTTTGGGGCCGTTATGAAGTAAAATAAGGGTGACTTGAACACAAGCACTGTGGTACCACAACAGTCAGTATGATAACCAAGGTGGCCACTATGTAGGCCCCTGGGCAGATAGTGTATACAGCCTGGATACTCGGGACAAAGTGATGATTCACCCAGGCAGGACAGAGCAGGATAATACTAGATTTCATCACACTACTCAGAAGAGCATACAATTTAAAACTTATGAATTGTTTATTTCTGGTATTTTCCCTTTAGTATTCTCAGAACTTGGTTGACCATGGGTAATTGAAACCATGGAAAGCAAAACTGTGAATAAGGGAAGCATCCTGTATTAATGTTATATTAAAATGATTTTCTTTCCTTTCTTTATTGTTTCTGCCCTTATCCAGTAAATAAACTTAAATCCAGTTTTACTTTTTTGTTGTTGTTAATCCTCACCGAAGGATATTTATCCATTGATTTTTATTTTATTTTATAGAGAGTGGAAGGGAGAGGGCGAAACACAGAGAGGAAAATGTCGATGTGAGAGAGACAAATCGATTGGTTGCCTCCCATATGAGCCCTGACTAGGGCCAGGGATCAAGCTTGTAACGGAGTTACATGCCATTGAATGGAATCGAACCCAGGACCCTTCGGTCCACAGGCCAATCGCTCTATCCACTGAGCAAAACTACTGGCTTGGGCTCCATTTTTACTTTTAGATTAAAAAGAAATTACCTTATTTGGTAAAGTTCAGGAGAGAGGTTCCCAAAAGTCATTCATGATAATCAATGAATCTTGTAAAAAATACAGTTAATGTATGTGATTAGTGGCTTCTGTAAATGCCACTTCTTCCTAAGAATCTTTCCAGGGAGCACTGACTTTCCCACCTCTAGGGCTTGAACATTGTATCTCAAAGGTTGAAAACTCCCACATGGGACTTTGAAACTGTGAATATTCTGTATCAGAAAGAAGAGATTTTGTTTTAATGATAAATTGGATATATTTAATATGTATACTTTCTAAAGTTTTGACATATGCATATACCGATAAAACCATCATCACTGTCAATATAATAAACATATTCCCTTGTGCCTTTTTAAAGATAAAACTTGTTGGTTTTATAAGCTGTACAGTGTGATGCTTTCATATCATAGTGAAATGATTAGTGCTGTCAAGCTAATTAAAATTAACATATTCACCTCCTCATATGGTTACCTTTTTTTTTATTTTTTTTGTGTGTGATGAGAGCACCTGACCTACTTTCTTACAAAATTTCCATGATACAATATTATAAACTACAGAGCCCATGTTGTATATTAGATGAACTAATATTTTTTCATAGGTCAAACCAACATAAGAAGGATTTAGACTAACATATTTTGGAAGTCCTGTAGTATTATTCCATATTATTCGTTGCTTTACAATTGTTTGTACTTTAGGTCACATTTTATGATATAGAATAGCCAAACTTAAAAAAAAGAAAACAATGCCTGTCCCCCTGGGTCTCTCATAGTGCCCCATGCCAGAGCAAACTGTGACCTTGAACCATAGTCTGCAGGCACTGGAGCAAGTTACACAGGGGGGTGGGGGGTGGGGGCGGGTGGAAGAGTATGTTTTCTCATTTATTTCATTAGAACACCATTCTTTGCCTTAAGCTGTACACAAATTTTAGTGTAATTAATTTACATTTTCAGCTAATGAAATGTTTAAGTAAAACATATTACATAAATTTACTATACTTAATTGTTGTTTTTAAATATCAGATTCCTAGCTTTTTCACTGATGCTGAGAGAAGATCTGTGATGGCCGCAGCCCAGGTTGCAGGTTTAAATTGTTTAAGATTGATGAATGAAACTACTGCAGGTGAGCACTTCGCTGTTTGAAATTACTGTCAAAAAATACTGTTACTTTTTAAAAACTGTTATGTACTGGTTCTTGTAAGCTTTGCATTTTGAAGTATAAAAGTTTGGCATGTTTTACATTGGCTATAAGAATCATTAATCTTCAAGAGTTATAGATGAGTAAAGAAAAAATAAAATTAAAAATATTAATTAAGCAAATTATGAAGTTAAGTTAATTTGAAATTAATAATTTGTATTACTCTACTGTGTATTAAAGTGTATAGTATCAAAGTGATTTATCTGTTTCCACATGACTGCTATACTGAAAGTAACCTAATTCTTTGTTCTTACACAGTTGCACTAGCATATGGAATTTATAAACAGGATCTTCCCCCGTTAGATGAGAAACCAAGAAATGTAGTATTTATTGATATGGGACATTCTGCCTACCAAGTCTCACTTTGTGCTTTTAACAAAGGAAAACTTAAAGTAAGTAAATAAGTGATTTGCAATATTTAGCTTTAATGGTTCAGAGCATTTAAGACCATGTAGAGAACCTTAATGTCTGGATTTAAAAATCCATGAAAACTGTGAACTTGAGCAAGGTACGTAACCTCTCTAAACCTTAGGTTTCTCAGCTGGGGATACCATTAGTAACTATCTCATAGAACTTTTGGGGACAAAATGAGTTAATGTATACAAAATGCTTGGAATGCCACATAGTAGATACTATAATATTCATTAGCTATTTGTATTATTGAGGTATTACATTAGCTATCAGATAATTTTACATATTTATCTATAAATAGACATAAGGAAACATTTTTAAAAATGATTCCATTGTTTTTGGAAACCTTTGTATCCAAGAATCCTAATCAAAATTTTCTGCAATGTGGCATTATTTACTTGTATATGCTTATTTTCTTAGAGTCTGTATTTGGTTTTATATTTATTTTTACATTGGTTATCTTATCCAGACTTACACATTTTCTCCATTATGTACATGTATAGAATTGACTAGAATATGAAATGCTTTGGGTTATCCAACACCTTTTAGAGCCTTTTGTCTTACCTATATATATAAAAAGCTAATATGCTAAGTGTCTGACTGCCAACTGGTCGCTATGACACGCACTGACCACCAGGGGAGAGATGCTCAACGGAGGAGCTGCTGTGACGCGCACTGGCCATTTACAGAGAAATGGCACCACAGAGCTGGTGCCCACAAAGCAACACTCGGCTTCTCCCAAGTGGGACACAGGCCCCACCACCCGAGTGACAGCCCACCAAATCGCAGCCAATGCTGCTGCCGAGACCCCATAGCACAAAATGTGGCTCACAGCCCAGCCCAGCCTGGAAATGGTGGCTGTGGGTGCCAGGTAATGACATGATGTAGCAACGCCCGGCTTCCTCTCCCTAGCAACTACTAGCCTTCTTGCAGTTTTTTCAGCCCAGGAACACAACTTGCTTTATAGCCAGGTGCAAACATTTCACACTATAACCAAATGTCTGTAAAGCATTTTCCCATGCCTAATCTCATTCGATCCTCACAGATGTCCTGGAGTAGGTAGACAGGAGTCTTGGTGGAATCCTATTTTCTTTTCATTAGCCAGAAAATGGAGATTTAGAAAGTTTAGAAACTTGACCCGACTGAAAAGAAGTAAGAAATGGTGGACCTTGAAAATGACTTCAGGTTTTCTCACTGCACAGAATATAGTCAAACACTGCTCCAGTTAAATATTTTATCTTTTGTTCTCCCTGTGTGATCTACAATAATAATCTGCTTCATGTTGATATTTACTGCTGTGTTGCTGCTGACAATTACCTGAAAGAGAAGTTGGGGTGCTTCACTGGGCTGGAAAAAGTTTAGCTAAATCAGAAAGCAGGTCTAATTAAGCAAGTTTATCAATAGACTAGAGACCCAGTACACAAAATTCATGCACGGGATGGGGGGTTCCCTCA
Organism: Eptesicus fuscus; assembly: GCF_027574615.1. NCBI lineage: Eukaryota > Metazoa > Chordata > Mammalia > Chiroptera > Vespertilionidae > Eptesicus > Eptesicus fuscus. The sequence continues at coordinate 66,107,454 of NC_072478.1, read as the reverse complement.
GCCCAGCCTGCACCCTCTCCAATCTGGGACCCCACAGGGATCGGGTCCACACCAGCAGTTGGACAGCCCTCTTCCAATCTGGCTCCTAACTGCTCACCTGCCTGCCTGCCTGATTGCCCCTAACTGCCTCTGCCTGCCAGCCTGATCGCCCCTAACCACTCCTCTGCCAGCCTGATTGATGTCTAACCGCTCCCCTGCCTGCCCAATCGCCCCCAACTGCCCTCCCCTGCCGGCCCAATGGCCCCCAACTGCCCTCCCCTGCCTGCCCAGTCGCCCCCAACTGCCCTTCCCTGCAGGCCTGGTCCCTCCCAACTGCCCTCCCCTGGCAGCTTGGTCACCCCCAGCTGCCCTCCCCTGCTGGCCCCGATCACTCCCAACTGCCCTCCCCTGTTTGCCTGTTTGCCCCCAACTGCCCTTCCCTGCACTTTGTAAGTAGGCATTTCTGCTCTCTACTGTGGGGAGAGAGACTACACATCTTGGTCCTATGACTTCAAGAAGTTCTGTGACTTGTCTATTCCTGTTCCACCTAATTGCTAGCTGGGGCTTATTGGTCAGCATGCTTACCATGTCAAATTCTTGTCATTCTTCTTCATACTTTTTGGTGTTCTTTTTTGTTCTCATGTATTCTTTTGTTTTTCTGTATTTTTATAAAAATAGACTCATTTTTAAAAAATAATTTAAGTTCTACTCCCTGAACTATAAATTGACCAATTATAGTATATTTTAGGTTTAATCTTTGGATCAGCTTTTCTTGGCTACTTTATTTTTGGTTATGTATTTATTACTATTTCTTTGTTCTGTTAAACTTAGTTTTTGGCCTACCTGTTTAATGCTGTTATAGAATAAAAAAGTGTGTAATGGTAAAGTTTTAGTTGTTGTAACTCAATTATTTCAGAATTAGAGATATATTTTTATTGATTTCAGAGAGGAAGAGAGAGAGAGGGATAGAAACATTAATGATGAGAGAGAATCATTGATCGGCTGCCTCCTGCACATCCTATACTGGGATTTGAGCCCACAACCCGAGCATGTGCCCTGACCAGGAATCGAATCATAACCTCCTGGTTCATACATAGGTCGTTGCTCATCCACTGAGCCACACTGGCCGGGCTAGAGATTATGATATGTTGATCTGTAACCTAAAGCAGATAATTCAGAGTGAGTACATATCCTGGCTAAATATAATTGATATAAGTGACTTCAAATTTGGTACCCCAGTGATTTTTGACAAGTTTTTTGGGTTTGATTTTATTTTAATTTTAAGAGGGTATTTTTGTTTGTTTGTTTCAAAACATCTATATTTCTGAAAATTCTGTTCTGGTTTTTCAATTAAACAGGTATTGGCTACTACCTTTGATCCATATTTGGGTGGCAGGAACTTTGATGAGGCTTTAGTAGACTACTTCTGTGATGAGTTCAAGACCAAATATAAGATAAATGTGAAAGAAAATGCTCGAGCCTTGTTGCGTTTATATCAGGAATGTGAAAAACTAAAGAAGCTAATGAGTGCAAATGCGTCAGATCTTCCACTGAACATCGAGTGTTTCATGAATGATCTTGATGTTTCTAGTAAAATGAACAGGTACCATGTATGTTTTCAGTTGGAAAAGTGTTTGCTTATTTTATAATGTTTAGATTCTGTTATTTTAGAAGATATGCTTGATTTTTATGTCTCAAAATAGTGAATTTCATTTCATTTTCCACAGGGCTCAATTTGAACAATTATGTGTTTCCCTCTTTGCCAGAGTTGAACCACCATTAAAAGCAGTACTGGAACAAGCTAGTAAGTGGAGATTATTGGACTAACCATGGAAACTGTAGCATGGTATTATTCATTTGAATGGTATAGGACAGCGATTTTTAGCCGGTATGCTGCAAGAATTTTTAAAACATATGATACCTGACTATTTAATCAGGGACAATGACATTTATTTCCCTTAGATTATCAAATAAAAAAAATGACAACAGCCAGCACAACAATAACCATCCACTGTGAATGAATCAAAATTATACCTATTTTTTTGTAAGATCGGCAAAAAATATAATTTTGGTGTGCCACAGAATTTTAGTAATTAGTTTATATGTGCTATGAGAGGAAAACGGTTGAAAATCTCTGGTGTTGGAAATGATAAAACTATAAACCTTCATCTTTTTTTTTTTTTTTGAAGATTTGTATTCCTCATTTTAGAGGAGGAGATTATGACTCACTCTTTATTCATAAAAATAAGGTAGTAGAAATCTGGGTTTTTGAGAACTTATCCTGGTTCATTTTATTGTTTATATCATAAAACTAAAGCTAGTAAAAACTGAGGTGTTTAGAAGATTTCTAAGATGAAAGTAAAGAAAAAATGGGCCCCTAGCTGGTTTTGCTCAGTGGGATCATTGGCCTGTAGATTGAAGGGTCTGATTCCGAACAAGGGCACGTAACTCAGTTGCAGACTCAATCCTCGGTTCTGGTCTCCCCAGTTGTGGTCGGGGCACATGCAGGAGGCAAGTAAGCTATGTGTCTCTCACATCAATGTTTCCCTTTCTCTCTACCTCTCCTCCCTTCCTTCCACTCTCTCTAAACATCAGTAGAAAAATATCCTCAGGTGAGGATTAATTTTTTTAAAAAGTAGAAATGGGAATATGTTGCTTGTTGTTAAAATTTTTGGTAATAATTAAAAGTACCTTCTGTGGAAAAAATTCTCATTGAAAACTGTTCCCAAGGAAAGAAGTGTATTTTGCCCTTTAAAAAAATTGCTTTCTGTGTGGATTCAGGAGGTGAAAGATAAAACATTGAAGGACTTTAGAGAGTCCTTTTAAAGCCCATGAGGCACTAGCTGGTTTGGCTCAGTGGATAGAGCATCGGCCTGCGGACTCAAGGGTCCCAGGTTCGATTCCAGTCAAGGGCACATGCCGGGTTGTGGGCTCGATCCCCAGTAGGGGGCATGAAGGAGGCAGCCACTCAGTCATTGATATTTCTATCTCTCCCTTCCTCTCTGAAATCAGTAAAAATAAGTAAATAAGTAAAGTCCATGAGGGGCTTGTTCTTATTGTCACTCCGTCACCAAGTGCAGTGCCTGACACATAGATAGTATTTATTAAATTTCGCCTTTTATTTGCCCATCTTCTTTCCTTTTATTCTTGTTTTAAGCAAATGAAATATTCACTTTTTAATAAAGTACTTTCCAAGGTCTACTTTTTACATTGTTACAAAGATTACCTTATTTTTCTCAAACACATTTTGCTTTCCAGACTTACAGCGTGAAGACATAAGTAGTATAGAAATTGTAGGAGGAGCAACTCGAATTCCTGCAGTAAAGGAACAAATCACTAAATTCTTTCTTAAAGACATAAGTACCACATTAAATGCTGATGAAGCTGTTGCAAGAGGATGTGCATTACAGGTATGATTAATATTAGTTTTATTTTGGAATGTGTATTTTTCCAGAAATATGGTGACTGACCTAAAAGGAGTTTAAATATTATCTGGTCTAACCACTTGTCAATAGGCTAAAAGTAAATTGAAATTATTCCTGAAAAGTAAGTCTTATGTCTTTCCTATTTTTTATTTTTGTTAAGTATATCTTTATTGATTTCAGAAAAGAAGGGAGATGGAGAGAGAAATAGAAACATCAGTGATGAGAGAGAATCATTGATTGGTTGCCTCTTGCAGGCCCTTTACCAGAAATCAAGCCTGCAACCTGGGTATGTGTCCTGACCAGAAGAACCGTGACCTCCTGGTTCAAAGATCGATACTCAACAACTGAGCCACACCAGCCAAGCTATTTATAATTTTACACTATCATAAAACAGTATGTCTATAACTCTATAACATTTATTTTATGAATCCATATAATTATTCCCATTAAAATTATTTTTGGGGGTTTTAAAATATTTTTGTATTAATTTTTGTAAGGTCACAGTAAAAGTACTCTGACACTTTTATTAAAAAAATATATATATATTTTTTTTTATTGATTTTAGAGAGGAAGAGAGAGAGAGAAAATCATGGAACAGTTGCCTCCTGCACGCCCTACTGCATTGGGCCTGCAACCCAGGCAAGTTCCATGATTGGAAATCGAACTGTGATCTCCTGATTCATAGGTCAAACACTTAGCCACTGAATCACAGCTGGGCAACACTTTTAAATTTTAACTAGTTTTACCATTAACCCTTTGCACTCGCTTGATTTTTTTCTCGATTCCTTTATTCTACTCAGGATTTAATTTTTTAAATACCCCAGATTTTACAAAGTGCAGCAGTAGAATAAAAAACTGGAGTTTCTTTTCATACAAACTTATTTATTTGGATTTTTTATATTTTAAATTATTGATACATTCAAAGAGTATAAAAAGAGCTGCTACCAATGCTAACCGTGTCGAGTCACACTCGACATCCGAGTGCAAAAGGTTAAACAGTAATTTTAAAATGTAACAATTTTATTGCAACGACTTTATTAAGCAGTTTAATCAAGGGTGATCTAGTGCGTGCTTTGTGTTTGTTGATTTAAATATGATGTACATTTTATTGGCAGTGTGCGATTCTCTCACCAGCATTTAAAGTGCGTGAGTTTTCCATAACGGACATTGTTCCCTACTCAATCACATTACGATGGAAGACCTCTTTTGAAGATGGAACTGGGTCTGGGTAAGTTACTTTTTAATATGTTTGTGTTTTTTATTGCAGAGAGAGGGAGAGGGAGAGGGAGAGAGGAAGAGAGAGAATGAGAGAAAGAAACAAGAAACAAACATTGATGTGAAAGCGAACCATAGATCAGCTGCCTTCTGTACACCCTCTACTGGGGATTGAGCCCGAAACTCCAGGTATGTGACCAGGAATCAAACCAGCAACCTTTTGGTTGTGAAGCAAAAAACACCCAATCAGAAGAGCAAAAAGAAAAAAATAATCTAAAAATATGAAGATAGTATAAAGGGCCTCTGGGACAATCTCAAGTGTACCAACATTCGAATTATGGGGGTGACAGAAGGAGAAGAGAGAGAACAAGATATTGAAAACCTATTTGAAGAAATAATGACAGAAAACTTCCCCTACCTCATGAAAATAATCGACTTACAAGTCCAGGAAGCACAGAGGCCCCCAAACAAAAGGAACCCAAGGAGGCCCACACCAAGACACATTATTATTAAAATACCTAAGGATCAAGACAGAGAGAGAACCTTAAAAACTGTAAGAAAAAACAAGTTAGTAAGAAGAAAGATAACAAATATGAACAATATCAAATGGCAATAAATATATGTCAGCAATTGAATCTAAAAATCAAAATAAATGAACAAAGAATCTAATGAACAGAATAAACTGATGATTAAAATAGAGCCGGAGGCATGGAAACATGGAGCAGACTGACAAATCTCAGAGGGAAAGGGGAGGAGGGGCAGGAAGAGATTAACCAAAGTACTTATATGCATACTAGTGACTTGGTGCACAGATTCGTGTACATTGAAAGGAAATTAATTAGGAAATGGCTGGCAGGGTGGGACTGGACCAGATGGGCCGGGCATGCCCTGGAGCCAATCTCCTGCAGTCCCTCCCTGGCTGGCTGCACCTGGGGTGGCACCACGGCTCGAAGAGCGTCTGCGGAGTGAGCGGGGTCCCTCCAGCAGGTGGGGTGCCTTGGCCTGGCCTGCAGGAATCGGGCTGAAACGGGCTCTCTGACATCCTCTGAGGGGTCCTGGAGTACGAGAGGGAATTCTGCAAAGTTGCTGTCGTACAGGGTGTGGAACGCAAATGTGCAGTAAACCAGCTTCGGGGCCGACAGTGCCCCAGGAACAATATAACCAATGGCCGAAGGTGGAATTGCGCAGCCCCGCGAGGAATCAGGATTACTCCTCTCTCGTTTTGGGGTGCGTCACCCAAGAACTGTCGCTGCCAAGTCACCGCAGCTTGGCAGCTCCTGCGTTGAGTGTCTGCCCCATGGTGGTCAGTGCGCATCATACCTACCGGCTGGTCAGACGGTTGGACGGTTGCTTAGCCTTTTATATATAGAGATTATATATATGGACACAGACAATAGGGTGTTGAAGACTTGGCTTGGGGCCGGAACCAGGTGGAGGAGGGCAATGGAGAAATAAAGGTGTATATCTGTAATACTCTCAACGATAAAGATTTAAAAGAAAGAAAATATATGCAAAGTTAAATTTTAAAGTAAATATATCTTAGTGACCACAATAAGAAAATAGAAGGTAGTAGGTTCTTGAATACTAGGATAGAGAAATGGTCCATGAATGTGAAAATTTTAAACCTTGCCTACTTAATAGGATGATGCTATGTATTGAAGAATGTGTTTCTGGCCCTACCTGGTTTGGCTCAGTGGATGGAGCATCAGCCTGTGGACTTGGGTTTGATTCCGGTCAGGGGCGCGTGCCCGGGTTGTGGGCTCGATCCCCAGTGGGATTGTGCAGGAGGCAGCCAATCAGTGACTCTCTCTCATCATTGATGTCTCTGTCTCTCTCTCCCTCTTCCTTCCTCTCTGAAATCAATAAAAATATATATATTTTTTAAAAGAATATGTTTCTGGGACACTGTAAACAACAGTTATAAAACTGTTACACTACTTAATGAATAGGAATTGCTTTGTAGGTTTTTAAATTGCCTGTACTTTAGAGAAGAAAATACTACAAATGACATTATTACATCAATTTAAAAAATTGAAATATGGATTATATATTAAAGTATCAGTGTAAATTTATAAAGTTGACAGTTGTACTGTTGTTATATTAGAGAATATTCCTATTAGGAAATACACATTGAAGCATTTAAGGTAAATGGCCATAAATGTATGTAATAGCCTCAATTGTTTCAGAAAAAAATATACACATACATTGACAGTGTGTGTACACTCAAATTATGAAACAAATGAGGTTAAAATGTTAATAGTAGCAAATCTAGGTAAAAATATTTATATAGGTGTTACTTGTCCTGTGTTTATTCTTGCACAATTCTGTAATTTTGAAATTCTTTTCAAATAAAAGTTCCTTTTTAAAGAAGCTAGAATAAAAAAAGTTCCATATGACAAGTATTTTGGAAACTAATGGGTAGGATTTGGTCCTTAGATGTAAGCAAAAAACAAACAACAACAACAACAACAAAAAAAAAAACAATCTCTCTGCATTAGCCTTAACATATACCTATTCTCAGGAACTTTTTTTTTTTATTGGCACTATTATTATGACAGACATTCTAAAATCTTTGAGCCATAAGCCGGTCAAAATCCAGGTTAATAGTACAAACAATTTATTTTTCTATACTTTGTGCATGGAAAGAGGCCTTTATAATTGCTACTTATGAATTAAAAATGAGGTGGATTCTCTAATTATTTTCATAGGCAACTTTCTATTTGTTTTAAACTGCATGTTTTCTCACTCCATGTTAGGGAATGTGAAGTATTCTGTAAGAACCATCCTGCTCCATTCTCAAAGGTCATTACTTTCCACAAGAAGGAACCATTTGAGCTAGAAGCATTTTATACTAATTTACATGAAGTGCCTTATCCTGATCCAAGAATTGGTAAGAGAAAGTTTTCATGCATTTTTTATTTTTGTAAATAATATGTTAATGTTTGAATTAAGGAAACAAATAAGTTGATAGTTAAGCTATGCCAGCACTGGATTTTAAAAGAAAGCTATTCCATATCTTTTTCTGAACATGTACTTTGTTAGTGCTCAGAGTTGATTTCTAGAATAACAGCAAAGTTTGAATATATTTTTATTTTGACATTTATATTTAAAGTGTTCTGTAATTGGCCTAAAAGGTTTGGGTAAGGATTATTTTTTATGGAAAAAGTCTAATCAGTAAATTGAAATTGTGCTGCCAGACTTACTATATATTCTGATTTTAAACTTATGCTCACTGGTGGCAAATAGAAAGAGTATCATTGAATTGATATGAAAGTGAGAATAGGAGACTATAGTATCCATTTTAGTTGGTAATCTTCCTAAAAAATATTTTAAAATATCATGATTTTATATCATTTAGAAGAGAAGGGCTCTGGCCAACATGGTTCATTTTTTAAAGTGTCAGCCTGTGCACCAGATGGTCTTGGGTTCAATTCCGGTTAAGGGCACTTACCTGGGTTGGGAGTTTGATTCCTAGCCCCTATCTGGGTGCCTGTGGGAGGCAACCAATCAACGTGTCTCTCTCACATCGATGTTTCTCTCTCTCTCTCCTTCCCCCGTCCCTTCTACTCTTTTAAAATCAATGGAAAAAATATCCTCAGGTGAGGATTAACAACAAAAAAAGAGAGAAAGAATCATTCTTAAGTTTTAAAATTCTCTATGTATTGCTTTTATTGACAGACTAGAAAGGGAACATTATAAATATTTCAAGTACAATATTTAAATCAGGAGATATTAAGTATTGAAGGTGGTATTCATTTGCTAGGGTATTTTTTTAACAAAGTACCACAAACTGGGTGGCTTAAACAATAGAATTTTGTCTCACAGTTCTGGATGCTAAAAGTCTGAAATCAAAGAGCTGAGGACTAAGAAGGAGGGATCCATCCAGTCTAGGCTTCTTCCCTTGGCTTGTAGGTGGCCATGTTCACATGACATTCTCTCTGTATATCTGTCTCCAAATAAACATACCAGTCATTGGATTAGAGCCCAGTCTGATAACCTCATTTTAACTTGATTAACCTCTGTGAAGACCTTATCTTTAAATCAGGTCTCCTTCTGAGGTATTGGACAGTAGGACTTCAATATATGACGGGCAGGGAGGGGAGCATAATTCAACCCACAGCACAGGTCAACCATATTGTTTACTACTCATTTTTTCTGCCTAGTATTCTTTCTCTACTACGGATATCATTATTTGAGATTTTTTTAAAATAAAACATTAGATTTATTTTTTTTTTAATCCTCACCCAAGGATATGTTTTTATTGATTCTAGAGAGAGGGGAAGGGAAAGGGAGAAAGAAACATTGATATGAGAAAGAAACATTGATCAGTTGCTCCTGACCAAGGATTGAACCTATAACCTAGGTATATGTCCTGACTGCAAATCGACCCGCAACCTTTTGGTGTACAGGACGATGCTCCAACCCATTGAGCCACCTGGCCAGGGCAGCATTGGTAGATTTCTTTTTTTTTCTACTTACATAATTTATTCTTTAATGTACTTACATATTTATTTTTACATTTGCCTTAAGTTATAAATAATTCCAAATAATTGCATGATCTATAAATATCTCTATATCAAAATGATGACTTAATGACTTAATGGTAAATCTTTCGTCATTTGTGTTTTATCCCTCTACCATTTTAATTTTGAAAAATTGCAAAGCTATAAGAAATTGAAGGAATAGTTTAGTGCAGCAGTCGCCAACCTTTCGGACCTCATGGACCACCAGTGGTCCGTGGACCCCACTGGCTGGCAATCGCCTGTTTAGTGAACACCATATATTCACCTAGATCCAGTTGCTAACCTCACAGATACATACACTTTTTGACAAACTGTTTGAAAGTAAGGCATAGATATCACAACAACTCACCACTAATTATATGCCATAGGTATCTTAAGAAGAACATTCTCTTACATAAAGACATTATCATACCCAAGAAATTTATTTTTGGAATAATACTGTTTACTATACAATCCATAGTCAAATTTCTCTGGTTATCTACAAAGATAATCTTTGTAACTGTGCTTGAAAAATTAATATGACTTCTGTAGGTATTAGTGACTGAATAACAGCAATTTTGCTATAGGAAAAAATCCAGGAAAATTTTAAGTAATTTTATTTATCAATTACCAAGATGATTATGATTTGCATAGCTTGTAGCAAAAAGGGGTAATTTTATATTTGGTTTTCAAACTCAGAAATTTGAATTTTATTTTGGTTTTAGAGCATTAAAAACGTACTTAAAAGTTATATTGCCTTGAGTCAGATTGTCCTTGGTTAAAATCCCATCTCTCCTTTTTTCTAGCATTGTTGATTTTGGACAGGTTGCTTACTCTTTGTAAGTCTTAATACCAAATTTATTAAGATATGAAAATGATTTGGGGAAAATACCTGTCCTGTAGTAATTAACCTGGATTTGGTAATAATTTTACAATTATTTGTCAGCATTGAAAAGATGATAGTCAAATTACTGAATTGAATGAATTGAATGAGTTAATCTGAGGCCCATGTATTGATCAAAGCTCTTTTTTCTTTAAGGGAGCTTCACTATTCAGAATGTTTTTCCACAGTCTGATGGTGATAGTGCTAAAGTGAAGGTTAAAGTTCGCATTAACATCCATGGAATCTTCAGTGTGGCTAGTGCATCAGTAATTGAGAAGCAAAATATAGAAGGGGATCACATCGATGGTCCTATGGAGACAGAAACTTCATTTAAGGATGAAAGCAAAGATGATGTGGTATGTAAAAATTCTGTTTCAAATTCCTCTAATTAAATATATAGTACTAGAGGCCTGGTGCATGAATTCGTGCACGGGTGGGGGTCCCTGAGCATGGGCTGTAGGAATTGGGCCAAAACCGGCAGTCCAACACCGCCTGCCGCTCCTGCTCATCCTGGCCCTGCAACGCCAGGGGGAGGGACCATGGAAGGTTGGCTGGCCAGCCCCTTGATTGGGGCCGATGGGGCCGACTGGTCGGGGGGAGGGGCCGAGGGAAGTTGGCCGGCCGGGGGCAGAGGGGCCACAGGAGGCTGGCCGGCCAGGGGGAGGGACCCCAGGAGGTTGGCCGGCCGGCCCCCCAATAGGGGCCTATTGGGAAGATCGGCCAGCAGGGGGGAAGGGCTGCGGGAGGTTGGCAGGCGGGGTGGGGGGCACAGGAGGTTGGCTGTGGGAGCACACAGACCACTAGGGGGTAACTCCTGCATTGAGTGTCTGCCCCTGGTGGTCTGTGCATGTCATAGCGACTGGTCAACCAGTCGTTCCAGTTGTTCGGTGGTAACAGTCACTTAGGCTTTTATATATCGGCAGTCCTCGGGTTACATCGGACTCGACGTACGTCATTTCGTGGTTACATTGCCATCTCCCATCCTATATAATAAAATCCTAATATACAAATGGAATGGTGGAATTGCCCGGTCGCTATGACACACACTGACCACCAGGAGGGAGATGCTCAATGCAGGAGCTGCCCCCTAGTGGTCAGTGTGCTCCCACGGGGGGAGCACTACTCAGCCAGAAGCCGGGCTCATGGCTGATGAGCTCAGTGGTGGTGGCAGAAGCTTCTCCTGCCTCCGCTGCAGGTGGGCCATAAGGAGCAAGGGGTCCCGGACTGCGAGAGGGTGCAGGCTGGGCTGAGGGCCCTTCCCACCCCCAGTGCACAAATGTTATGCACCGGGCCTCTAGTTTATTTATTAAAAAAAAAAAAATTCTGTCATTTCGACGTATGTACATATGTGCTTTATGTTTTTTATTATTTATTTACCACAAGTAAAGGTCAGGAATTGCTATCTTTCTTTTAAATTTTTTTTACTGTTTCACTTCATTACTGCTGTGTATGTGCTCCATGTGAGTGACATAGATGCTTATGTAGGTGGGTTCCAACTTACGGCGAAAATCACGTAACATCGCGTCGTAGGAATGGATCTCCAACATAACCCAACTACCTACTGTATAGAGATATTAGAGACCTACACTGGAGCAATTTTTTAAACAAATGATAGGTCACTTGCTAATGGTCTTGATGGCACAAAGGACATTATTATGTAGAAAAATACATACATTAACAAATTAATTGAATGATTTTCAGAAGCATTGGTTTCTGAATGTGAACAAGTTTTAGAACTATCTTAACCAATTTATTTGGTTAATTTGCCTTTAGATGTATAAATATACTAGAGGCCCAGTGCACGAAATTCGTGCACGGAGGGAGGTTGTACCCCAGCCTGTACCCTCTCAGCCCAGCCTGTACCCTCTCCAATCTGGGACCCCTCAAGGGATGTCCGACTGCCCGTTTAGGCCCGATCAGGCCCGATCCCAGGGATCGGGCCTAAACGGGCAGTCTGACATCCCTCTCACAATCCAGGACTGCTGGCTCCCAACTGCTTGCCTGCCTGCCTTCCTGATTGCCCCTAACCGCTTCTGCCTGCCTCTCACAATCCAGGACTGCTGGCTCCCAACTGCTTGCTTGCCTGCCTTCCTGATTGCCCCTAACTGCTTCTGCCTGCCAGCCTGATCACTCCCTAACCACTCTGCTGCCAGCCTGTTTGCCCTCAACTTCCCTCCTCTGCTGGCCTGGTCACCCCTAACTGCCCTCTCCTGCAGGGTTGATCACCTCCAACTGCCCTCCCTTGCAGGCTTGGTCCCTCTCAACTGCCCTCCCTTGCAGGCCTGGTGCCTCCCAACTGCCCTCTCCTGCTGGCCATCTTGTGGTGGCCATCCTGTGTCCACATGGGGGCAGGATCTTTGACCACATGGGGGCAGCTATATTGTGTGTTGCAGTGATGATCAATCTGCATAGTACTCTTTTATTAGATAGGATAGAGGCCTGGTACAGGGGTGGGGGCCAGCTGGTTTGCCCTGAAGGGTGTCCCTGATCAGGGTGGGGTACCCTTGGGGCGTGGGGTGGCCTGAGCAAGGGGCCTGTGGTGGTTTGCAGGCCGGCCACGCCCCCTGGCAACGCAAGCGGAGGCCCTGGTATCTGGAATTTATTTTCCTTCTACAATTGAAACTTTGTAGCCTGGAGCAGAGCCAAGCCTGGGGCTCCCTCCAAGGCCCGAAGCCATTTGTGTTGGGGTTATAATTGAAACTTTGTTGCCTTAAGCGGGTGGGCCCGGCCAGGGTGTGTGGAAAGCTTTGCTTCCCCTGTTGCCAGCGGCAACCCTGGCCTGCTCTCTCAAGCTCCATTCTGCCGCCATTTGTTTGAATTTGTTTACCTTCTATAATTGAAACTTTGTAGCTTGAATGGAGGCTTAGGCCTGGAAAGGGCAGGTGGAAAGCTTGGCTTCCTCTGTTACCTAGGAAACCTTGCTCTCTGTGGCTGTAGCCATCTTGGTTTGGGTTAATTTGCATGCTCGCTCTGATTGGATGGTGGGTGTGGCTTGTGGGCGTGGCTTGTGGGTGTGTCGGAGGTATGGTCAATTTGCATATTTGTCTATTATTATATAGGATACACACTAGTAGGGCTCTTTGAATAAGTATAAAACAAAAATGCCAAGTGATAAAGCATTTTGGCCTTTTAATTGGCAGCATCTTTTCTTAGTATTACAAGAAATGGAGTAAATAATGTAATTGTGTCTTCCTACATTTCAGCAACTCACCACTGTCACTTTTTGTTTTGTTATTTTTAATCCTTACCTGAGGATATTTTTTCCATTTATTTTTAGAGAGAGTGGTGAGAGAGAGAGAGAGAGAGAGAGAAGAGAGAGAGAGAGAGAGAGAGATCTGTGTCAGAGAAACACATTGATTGGTTGCCTCCTGCATGCTCTAACCACTGAGCACCAGCCAGAGCACCAGTGTCACTTTTTTCACCTATTCTCAATCACAGGCTTGGAGAAAATGTACACTTAGAAGGTGCAGGGGGAGTTGAAATAACAGAAATAATTGTCCTTTTATTGACAAATAACACTTACAACTTGTTTTTCTCTTTGGCACAAATAAACTTATTTTTTTTTATTAAAGATAGCCTTCTGATTATCCTGTATATGCTTAACTCCAGATATATTAAAAGACCTTAATTATACTGATTCCTGAATTCTAAGCTTTCTTCTCTTTGGAAGGACAGTCAAGGATAAGATTTTTAAAACCAGAAAAATTTAATACTTAGTATTATTTGCCAAATAGAGTCCATTTTGGCATCCTTAACTGGTTGAAAGTTTGTCTTTTAGACATAAAAATATTTTAAGTTTATGTTATAATAATTCAGAGACATCCACTTTGACAATTTTGCTGTATTTCCTTGAGTATTTTACTACATTTCAAAATACTATTGAATTTATGAAGTAACATAAATTTTTTATCTTTTTCACTTCATTTTCCCACATTAAGTTCTTTATTGACATTTTTCATGTGAAATTTAATAGGGTTTTTTGTTGTTCTTGTTTGTAAGCTTCCTTTTGCGAATTTGACTTGAAATTTTTCCATTTATTATGTGTGTGTTTTTGCCACAGGTGAATCAAACAAGATTTATTCACAGCATCAAATAGATCTTTTCATTTTAATTACCTGTTATTTGTAGTTATTCTCATGATTGAAAACAAGCTTCTATTTTACTGTTTACATAGTTCAAAACAGACTTGAACTCTGATATGCTGTTTATTAAAAAAAAAAAAATAGACACTACAAATACTATCAATTACTTATTTTCTTTTCAGGATAAAATGCAGGTTGACCAAGAAGAAGGTCATCAAAAATGTCATGCTGAGCACACCCCAGAAGAGGAAATTGATCATACAGGAGCCAAAACAAAGGTTTGTTTTACTATTTCTATGCTTGTGTCTTATGGGGATTGAATAATTCAAGTTTATGTATTTACTTTATAATGCATGTTTTTAATACACTTGATTTTTTGATTTTTAAAATATTTATTGTTGAGAGTATTACAGATGCCCCCCATTATTCCCCCATTGCCCCCCTCCATCCAGTTCCTGCCCTACCCCAAACCTTCACCACCTTATTGTCTGTGTCCATCAGTAATAAATATATGTATATCTTTGATTAATCCCTTCCCACTCACCACACCCATCTTCCCTCTGAGACTGATCAGTCTGTTCCATATTTCCATGCCTCTGATTCTATTTTATTCATCAATTTATCTTGTTCATTCGATTTCTTGTTCATTTATTTTGATATTTAGATTAAATTATTGATAGATATGTATTTATTGCCATTTTATTTTTCATATTTTTTATCTTTTCTTCTTCTTCTTCCTCTCCTTAAAGAATACCCTTCAACATTTCATATAATACTGGTTTGGTGCAATGAACTCCTCCTTTTGCTTTTTCTTGTCTGTGAAGCTCTTTATCTGATTTTTAATTCTAGATGATCACTTTGCTGGGTAGAGTAATCTTGGTTGTAGGTCCTTGCTATTCATCACTTTGAATATTTCTTGCCACACCATCTGGCCTGCAAAGTTTCTGTTGAGAAATCAGCTGATAGTCATATAGGTGCTCCCTTATAGGTAACTAACTGCTTTTCTTTTGCTTCTTTTAAGATTCTCTCTTTGTCTTTAAACCTTGGCATTTTAATTTTAATGTGTCTTACTTGATGTTGCCTCTTTGGGTTCCTCTTGTTTGGGACTCGGCATTTCCTGCACTTGTAATTCTATTTCTTTCACCAGGTAGGGGAAGTTTCCTATTATTATTTCTTCAAATAGGTTTTCACTATCTTGCTCTCTCTCTTCTTCTGGCACCCCCATAATGCAAATATTGGTAAGCTTGAAGTTATCCCAGAGGCTCCTTACACTATCTTCATACTTTTGGATTCTTTTTTCTTTTTGCTCTTATGGTTGGGTTTTTTTTTTTTTTTTCTTCCTCATATTCCAAATCATTGATTTGATTCTTGGAATCCTCTACTGGTAAAAAAAAAAAAAAAAAAAAAAAAACCCTATAAATTATTATTTATTTCAGCTAGTGTATGCTTAATTTCTGACTGGTCGTTTTTCATGTCTTTGAAATTCTCACTAAGATCCTTGAAAGGCTCACTAAGTCCCTTGAAGCTCTTATTAAGATCCTTGAGTAACCTGATAACTGTTATTTGGAACTCTGTATCCAGTAGATTGCTTGCTTCCATTTCTTCCATTTCTTTCATTTCTTTCACATGTTTCTTTGTCTCCTCATATTGGCTGCTTCCCTGTTTATTTCTATGTATTAGGTAGAGCTGTTATGTCTCCTGGAATTGATAGGGTGGCCTTGTGTAATAGATGTCCTATAGGGCTCAGTGGCTCAGCCTCCCCAGGCACCTTAGCTGGGCACTCAAGGTGTGCCCCTGTGTGGGTTTTGTGCACAGTCTTGTAGTTGAACCTTGATTGCTTTTGGCATCACTGGGAGGAATTGACCTACAGGCCAATTGGCTGTGAGGACCAGCTGCGACTACAGTGGGAAAGCTGCTGTGCATGAGACAACCCTGTGGAGCAGGACTTGCTTCAGTGGGGCTTTGGTGCTCACTGAGTCTTCCCCTTGAGTGTGTCACTTGTGGATGTGAAGAGTTGTAATCTGGTATGGTCTGAAGCTGTCTACTGTGCACACTGGCTCTGGGGCCTCCCAGCAGGAGCTACAGAGAGATCTACAGATTGCTGCTACTTGTATTGGGCTAGGAAGTGCCTAGGCGAGGCCCAGTTGTGAAGTAAGGCAGGCTGATGCTGGTGCTGGGTCTTGGGCCCTTTATTGATAGGTTTGTGACAGGCTGACTCCAGTTGCTGCTTGTTTAAGAGATTTTAGCAAAGTCTGAAGCCTGAGCCAGAACAGGCCATTCATATAGAAAAGTAGCTGCAAACAGCTTGGCTGGGGCTGCAAATTGGATGGGGCAGGATCTCGGGGAATCATCAGGGCAGAGAAAACAGTATGGGCCATGCTGATGGAAACTCAGATATGGATGCCAGTCCACTCTGCCATAGGGGAGGCACCAGCACAGGAACCATGAACCCTGTGAGCACCCTAGGCTGTGAGAAAGCCACCCCCCGAGTTCCTGCCCTGATATCTGACAGTCCAGTTCCTCCCCATATGTTCCTGGATTTCCCCAAAGCCTCTGCCCAGCACTGGAGCTCAGAGGAAGCTGGACCATGAAAGTTTGTGTGTAGGCCCTTCAAGACAAACATGTGAGTCTCCAGCAGCCTCCATGTCACTCAGCCATAATCCCCACTGGTTTTTACAGCCTGAAGTTTCCGGAAGAGAAGTCTGGGCTGGGGGTCTGTGTGAAGCTTGGATCCCCTGCTTCTCATATGAGGCCTTTGAGATATTCCTCCCATTTAAAAATAAATGCCACAGGTGGTTATCAGACCAACCTGTTCTACGACTCTGCCCCTCCTATCTGCCTTTCCTTACTTAGAGAAGTAAAAAAGAATGTTCTCTCTTCTTTACTTCTCTAGTTGTAGGACTTCCATTCAGTCAGATTTCAGGTGGTTCTGAATGATGGTTGTTCTGTATTTTAATTGTAATTTTGATGTGATTGTGGGAGGCGGTGAATACTTGAGTTTACACCACCATCTTGGTTCTCCAGTACTATATAATAAAAGGCTAATATGCAAATCAACCAAATGGCAGAACGACCAGTCGCTATGATGCACACTGACCACCAGGGGGCAGATGCTCAATGCAGTACGCTCCCACAGGAGGAGAACTGCTCAGCCAGAAGCCAGGCTCATGGCTGGCGAGTGCAGTGGTGGTAGCAGGAGCCTCTCCCACCTCTGTGGCAGTGCTAAGGAGTGCCGAGCAGACAGGCAGTAAGGAGCGAGGGCTCCCAGACTGCGAGAGGGTACAGGCCGGACTGAGGGCTCTCACCCTCCCAGTGCACGAATGTCATGCAACAGGCCTCTAGTATACTTGATATTTTTAATCTTACCAATATGGAAATGTAGAGAAAGCACATAACCAGAATAAATACATTTCAAAGATTTATATTATAGAAGATGTTTTAAAGAATGAACTTGATAATGCTATACACTGAGTGGCCAGATTATTATGATCTCTGAATGCATAATAATCTGGCCACTCAGTGTGTGTGTGTGTGTGTGTGTGTGTGTGTGTGTGTGTGTATTAGAGGCCCAGTACATGAATTCATGCATGGGTGGGGTCCGGCCAGCCTGGCCAGGGGGAGGGGACATGAGTGGTTGGCCGGTCTGCCTGCTGGTCGAACTCCTGGTCGAGGGGACAATTTGCATATTAGCCTTTTATTATATAGGATATGCACTGAGTGGCCAGATTATTATGCGTTCAGAGATCATAATAATCTGGCCACTCAGTGTATAAGTAAAATTAACTTTTTGGTAAGAAAAATGTACTTTTTGGTAACTGTTCATTAAAAATACAATCTCAGAGAAAATAGAAAATGGAATAATCATATGAAGAAAACTTAAATTAGCAGTAACACTGCATATTAAAGTTAACTACTGTAAGCATTTGACTGCATATTATAAAATATTTTTCTTTGTGCAAAAACAAATATTTTTTAAGTAAAAATATAAAGGATAAACGAGTCATTGTTTTATGAAGACATCATTGCCTTTCTCATACTAAGCAAGGTAAGTCAAACAGAAAAAGTCATGAACCACATGATTTCACTTATATGTAGGATATAAAACTGAAAGCAATAAATGGACAAACAAGAAAAACAAACAAAAACTCAGAAAACAGTATGGTGGTTTTTAGAGGGAAGATGGATGAGGGTATTGAAGGGTAAAGGGGGTCAAATATATGGTGACAGAAGATGGGACTTTGGGTAGTAGGCACATAATACAATATACAGATGATGTATCATAGAAATCTACACTTGAAGCCTATATAATCTTATTAACCAATATCACCCCAATAAATTTAATTTTTAAAAATGACATCATTGCTGATAAAAGGAGGGAGAGACCCTACCCCCATCACCCAGATAAATGTGGCTATAGTTCTAAACTATTATCTTAAGCAGATTGTTCTAACCTGAACAGAATTTAATCTGTGTAGGTTAGCTATATAGATTTTTCTTCAGAGGTTATATTCAGTTTTAACTCTTAGGCTTTTAAGTAATTTAAAACCTGAAACCTATTTTTATAAATTTTTAATTTTACCTAATATTTTTTGCTTTTGTTTATGGATATACAGTTTACCTACCATACAATTCACCCATTTAAGTGTACAATTCAAGGGTTTGGTTTTTGTTTTGTTTTTCAATCCTTACTCGAGGATATTTTTTCCATTGATCCTTACAGAGGTTGGAAGGAAGGAGGGAGGTGGGTGAGGGAGAGAGAGAAACATTGATGTGAGAAAGACACCACAAACCCTGACCAGGGCTGGAATCGAACCTGTGACGCTTTGGTGCTTGGGTTGATGCTCTAACCACTGAGCAAAATCAGTCCGGGCTCAATGGTTTTTAATAAACTCAGATTTTTCAATCATTTTCACAATCAGTTTTATATTTTCATCACCACAGAGAGAAGCCCTGTACCAATTAGCAATAACTCCCTATTTTTCTCCAGCCTTCTTCCTGCCGGTCCTAGACAACCATTAATCTTTCTGTTTATTTGCCTATTCTGGACAGCTACTTTCACTAATGTTTTTCAAGTTGTTCCAGGTTGTAGGATGTATCAGTACTTCAATCCTTTTTATAGCTGAACTAGTAACCCATCACGCGATATCACGCTCAGTAGGCCGCCTGCCACTTCCATGGGAGCCGTGCAACTTCTGCGGGAGGCGGGAGGGACCTGTGTTCATTCCGCGGGAGGCAGGAGGGACCTGTGTTCATTCCGCGGGAGGCGGGAGGGACCTGCGTTCATTCCACGGGAGGCGGGAGGGAGCCACGCTGCTTCCATGGGAGGCGGGCCCACCATCTCCTCTCCGGGCCTGCACTGGGCCGCAGAGGCTGCGGGCCAGCACCCCTGTCCCTGTCCGTGTCCGCTCCAGCTCCGCGGGGCTGGCCCAAGCCAGGCACGGCGATGAAGTGAGCATTCTGCCAGGCCGCTCACACTGCCCGCTCTCAGCAGCCACCCCCGCAGGACTGGGGGACTCTGGCAGGGCTGAGAGGACTGGGTGCTGCCATCTTGTGGCTATGGGCACCTCCATCTTTGTGATGGAGTGATAGTTAATTTGCATATTACCCTTTTATTAGGTAGGAAAATACTGCAATGTATGAATGCATACCACATTTTATTTACCTACTAGAGGCCCGATGCACAAAGATTTGTGCAAGAATGGGCCTTCCTTCCCCTGGCTGCCAGCACTGCCTTCGCTCTGGCCAGAGCCACATTTCTTCCTTCGCTATGGAGGAGCCACCTTTCTGCCTTCCCACACTGCCCAGAGGCCCAGAGCTGCAGGGGAGGTGCGGGACACTTTCGTTGTTGCCATGGCGACAACACAAGCATCCTGCCCCGCCCCTAGATGCTCAACGTCTGCATATGCAAATTAACCCACCATCTTTGTTGGGTTAATTTGCATACTCACTCCTGATTGGCTGGTGGGTATCACAAAGGTATGGTCGATTTTCATCTTTATCTTTTATTAGTGTAGATTGATCAGCTTGGGCCTGTACCTAGGACTGGAATTGCTGGATATATGGTATCTCCGTGTTTATTTTTTGAGAAACTTTTTCTAGAATGGCTCTAATTTACAATCTTGTCAGTAATGAATAAGGGTTCCAATTTCTTCACATCCTCACCAACTGTTGTCATTTTCCATTTTTTGTATTACTGCCATCTTAATGGATGTAAAGTAGCATCTCATTATGGTTTCATTTTGCATTTCCAGCCCAATATATTTTATGTAAAAAGACTTAATGTGCAAAGTATAAAATGTTATCAGCATTAAAGTAGTATTTTAAAATATAGTTGATAAGTTTTATTTAATTTTACTTTCTTGTTTCATCTGAACTAGCTTTAGAAATTTATTATCCTCTTGCTTTTTTTTTTTTTTTTCAGTCAGCTCCCTCAGACAAACAAGACCGATTAAACCAGACCATTAAAAAAGGAAAAGTCAAGAGTATTGATCTACCTATCCAGAGTAGCCTGTGTAGACAATTGGGCCAAGATCTTCTCAATAGCTACATTGAAAATGAGGTATATAAATCCGAGTTGATGTTGAAATAGGTAGTAGTGTATTCTGAGATTTTTGTAGAAGTCAACAGTTATCACCCCAAATGAGGTAATTAGTCTGTAACTACTAAGAAATTATTAAATAGATCATTGAACTACTTTATTTTGGACAAAATATTGAGCTGTATTAATGTCATGTACAGTTCAGTTTCATCTTAGTTATATGAGAAACATGATTATCTCCACTATAGAGGAAGACTAGTCCAACAATAATGATTCCTACCACTTTTAGTCTGTCTTTAACAGTAACACCCAGCAGATACCTTATGGGGAAGTAATAGCAGCTCCCCTCTTCTAATGTGTTGTCCTAAAAGATTAATGCTCTATTCAAAATGCTTTCTGACTTACAATTAATACTTTGTAAAATTTGTTGTCATTCTTGAAATTTTCCTTACATGTCTAAATGTTTTAGTCTCTTGAAGAGTTTTGTTTCTTTAATAGTAGTTGTGTAAGAAGTAATTTATTTTTATTTATTTATTTTTATTTCAGAGAGGGAGAGGGAGAGAGAGAAAACATCAATGAGAGTCATTGATTGGCTGCCACCTGCACACCCCCCACTGTGGATCAAGCCCACAACTTGGGCATGTGCCCTGACTGGGAATTGAACTGTGACCTCCTGAATCTGAGTATGTACAATGACATGGAATATATGGCTTTTAAAAAAATATAAATTCTAGCCCTAGCTGGTTTGGTTCAGTGGATAGAGCATTGGCCTGTGAACAGAAGGGGTCCCGGGTTCTATTCCAGTCAAGGGCACATGCCCGGGTTGCGGGCTCAGTCCCCAGTGGGGCTGTGCAGAAGACAGCCATCAGTGATTCTCCCTCATCATTGATGTTTCTATCTCTCTCTCCTTCTTCCTTCCTCTCGGAAATAAATAAAAACATATTTTAAAAAATAAAATAAAATTCTAATTCACTTTCTGTCTCTACAGATTGGCCTATTGTAGATGAATGTAATCATACAATACTTATTGTATAAATGTAGTCATACACTATTTGTCCTTTGGTGTCTGACTTATTGCACTTAGTAGATGTTTTCAAGGTTTATCCATGTTTTAACATGTATCAGAACTTCTGTTTTAGGTTAATATTCCATTGTGTATATGTACATTTTATTTATCCATTCATCTGTTAGTGGACAATTTCTACCTTTTCGCTATTATGAATACTACTTCAGTGAACCCTGGCATACAAATATCTGTTTTAGTTGCTACTCTGGATTTATACCTAATTGCTGGGTCATATTGTTATTTGAGGAACCACCAAACTTTTTGTCACTGCAGCAGCATTGTACATTTCCAACAGCAGTGTACAAGTGTTTCATATTCTGCACATCTTCACCAATAATAGTTTTGTTTTTTAGTCATCTTAGTAGGTATGAAATGATATTTTCATTGTGCTTTTGATTTGTATATCCCTAACTCCCTAATATTCTTAATGGCACCTAATCTGAAACTTTTTGAACAGGGGAAAATGATAATGCAAGATAAATTGGAGAAAGAGAGAAATGATGCTAAGAATGCTGTTGAAGAATATGTATATGATTTTAGAGACAAGCTGGGCACTGTCTATGAAAAGTTCGTCACTCAAGAAGTAAGTCTAGCTCTGGCCAAGTGGCTCAGTAGGTTGGAGTATAATTCCTTACACCAGGAGGTTTTGGGTTCTATTCCCAATCATGGCATATATGGGAGCAAACCAATTGATGTTTCTCCTACATCTATGATTCTCTTTCTCGCTCACCCCTCCCTCCCTCCGTCTCTCTCTAAAAATCAATAAAAAACATATCCTCAAGCGAGGACTGAAAAAAAGAAGTGTAAATTTTACAGTTTTTTACTAGAGCTACTTAAGTGTTTGCTTGTGACTACTAATACAAATTATGTAAATAAATGTGTTAAATGCATTATTGTCAATCTTCTTGAGCACATTTAGGAATCGTTCTTATTTTTCCAATTAGCAGAAGTATGGTGAAGAACATATTTATAAATAAAAGTCAAAAATATGAAATTAAGTTTTTATATTTGAAAATATTATGTCCTTCATTAAACTTGTATTTCTAAAGAGAGCATTTTTAGTCACTGTCTTTTAAATGTGTATCTAGGACTTGAATAAACTGTCTGCAGTATTGGAAGATACAGAAAATTGGCTTTATGAAGAAGGAGAGGACCAACCTAAACAAGTTTATGTGGATAGGCTTCAAGAACTAAAGGTAAATTTTTTAAAGTCCATGTTAGTATAAAATAGAACATTATTAAGTTTTCCTAAAAATTGGTTGTAAGAGCACAGTGTATTTTTTTCATAAATATGTAAGAAATTACTAAGGCAGACATGTGTAAGAGGAAATGTTCTTTCTCATTTAAAAAGCATTTTGAGAAGTGAGCAATGTTATATGTAATTGAAATCAAATAATGATAATCATATTTGTCTGTCATGATTCTCAGATATAAATATTTAGATGACCAGAATGTTAGTGTTACTTTAACAAGCCATATATTTCTGAGATGTCATTAAAAGTGATTTGTCAACCTGACCCCTTCTTATTAGAGGAGTCACGCTTCCTCAGCTTCTCTCCCCCTTCACTGGTTTGATTTTCACACTGCAACTGTGGGGACAGTTGGTCAGCAAAGAAGTTCAAAAGTTTTCTTTTTACAAAGAAATAAGGAGACGTGGTCACCAGACTCCCTTCTTCTAGGCCAATAGTTTGATTTTAAGAAAAAAACACTAGTAATCCTTTTCACCTGCTTACTACCCAACCCTCCTCCTATCCTGAAAAAGAAGTAGTTTGATTAGAAACTCAGACTGGAAGGATGACAGGGAATTTTAGTCTTTCCTTCTTAGTGTGGATCATAGTGGTGCTTAAATGTGTACATGAATTACTTAGGGCTCTTACTGAAATGCAGATTATGATTCAGTATATCGAGGTGGGCCCAAGATTCTACAGTTTTAACAAGCTTCTAAGAGATTCTGATGCAGTTGGTCCCTAAATCATTCTTTGAGTAGCAAGGGACTACATAAAAGCTAAATAATGGCATTAATAAGGATTTCTAGAATATGGGAAAACAACCTGTTAACTGGAGGATGGGGGTGCAAAAGAAGTTAAGCAAAAGAAGTTAATTTCTTGAAACAATTACTTTCATGCCATTAAATTATTTCCAAAGGGAATAATTATAAAGCAACTAGTAAACACAAGTTTATGACAGCAATACACGGCTTTATCACATTTTATCTTCTTGGTGATTTTACTCCCTATCTCCCTAAGAGAATGCATGTATTTTGGGCCATAGGAACAGCCAGGCAGCTAACGCTAATAGAAATAGCTGGAAAAGCCCAGAAGCACCCCAAATGGATAATTAACCATAAAAATGAATGCTACATAAGTTTTTATAGGCTTTACTATTGTTTTAAGATGGCTTTTAGAAATTTAAAATGCAGTCCTTGCTTCTTCTTCAGATATCCTATCCTCCTATATAATAAAAGGCTAATAGGCAAATTGACCCAATGGTAGAACTACCAGTCGCTATGACATGCACTGACCACCATGGGGCAGATGCTCAATGCAGGAGCTGCCCCCTGGTGGTCAGTGTGCTCCCACAGGGGGATCGCTGCTCAGCCAGAAGCTGGGTTCACAGACATCCCCCAAGGGCTCCTGGACTGTGAGAGGGAGCAGGCTGGGCTGAGGGACTTCCCCCGCCCCAAGTGCACGAATTTCGTGCACCGGGCCTCTAGTATTTATAATAAAAAGTATGATGTAAAGACTAAATGCAATATGGTATCCTGGAACAGAAAAAGATGAAGTCCGAATAAAGTCTGGATTTCAATTAATAGTAATGTACCAGGGTTGGTTTCTTAGTTTTGACAAATACACTGTGCTGGTATAAAATGTTAATATTAGAGAAAAGCGATGA